>NC_083700.1:39721171-40346171 GCF_033118175.1 Dama dama
CATTTTTTAAAAGTTACTTACTTGCCTTAAGTTATGTTACAGGTTGAATTGTGTGCCCCCAAATTTTATGGTGAAGTCCTAACCCCCGATACCTGTCAATGACACTTTATATGGGAACAGAGTTATCACAACTGTAATTGGTTAAGTTAAAATGAGTGCTAGAGTAGTACTGAATCTAATATGATTGATGTTTTTATAAAAAGAGGAAAATGTAGACAAAGATATAGAAAACAGTTGTGCGATGTTGGAGGCATGAAATTGGAGTGATGCATCTACAGGCCAGTCAGAAGGGCTGGTAGACTTCTGGGAGGAAGAGGGTTAGGGAACCTCCTCTTCCAGAATCTTTGGAGGGAGCCTGATTGGTGGTGCTGGTAGTAAAGAACCCGTCTGCCAGTGCAGGAGATGTAAGAGATGCGAGTTCCATCCCTGGGTCAGGAAGATCCCCTGGAGGAGGGCATGGAAACCCACTCCAATATTCTTGCCTGGTGAAGGAGGATCCTGGAGGGTTACAGTCCATAGGGTTGCAGAGTCGGACACGACTGAATTGACTTAACATGCAAGGTTCTGCCAACACCTCAATTTCAGACTTCTGACCTTCAGAGCTACGAAAGAATAAATTTCCATTGTTTTAAACCATATAGTTTGTGGTACTTGTACAGTAATACTAAGAAACTAATACAAAGTTTTTTTTTTTTAGGTACTGAAGTAACAAAGACTATTTTAAATAGTTACTTTAATGCACTTACCTTGGTGATCATAATAATTAGATTCTATGTGGCATAATGCCATTAACATAGAAAAAACACTGAACTCTTATAGTATGCTTGTCATAAAATCTGTATAAAATCTGTTTAATTGATGGTAGCAGTAATTATCATGTATCAAATTCATGATCTTTAATTTCCTCCACAACCCTAGAATGTTAGACAATATTATCCTCCTTTTATAGAAGATGAATATAAGGCACAGTTGGTTAGGAATTTTCACAAGGAGAATAACTACAATTCAAATTCAGGTCTATTTGATTCCATGCAGTACTGTTTGAATAGAGCCTATAGTCGTCTAATAAATCGACACCCAAAATAAATAATTTGACTGATTTTTCTTAATTGAATTGACTATATATTTGAACATTTAAAGTTTCATCCTTTAACAAACCAGTGAAAAGTAACTTGCTCAAACATCACAAGCATGTATCTGAATTCTTTTATTCTGTCAATCCGGGTAACAAAATTAGCAGAAAACATATGGTATTTCTTCTCTTACCCACTACTTCTCCATATGTTTACTGCATGTCCTTCATTTCTTAAAAATGGAATAACTCCTCATTTTTTTCCCAGGGACATGGCATAGCATATTGATTAAAATGAGAATGAGCTTTCATGTGTTATAGTCCCTATGACTGTGGTGGTTTCCTTGCACCTTCAGAGCCCCAGTATTTTCATTATAGAATGAGGATCATAATACTTACTTTGTAGCATTTCTATATAGATCAGCTGCTTAGCATAATGGCAGGCACATACACTAAGTTACTATTACAATTATGTTTTCAATAGTATACTTAGAACTAAGAAAATGTGTTGATTATGTGAAATTGACCACAAATGTATTGTTATACAATTTTAACCATCAGCTCCCTAGTTTCTAATCATCAAAAGAAATTTTAAAAAGATGCAGAAATCAAAGAAGGCATTTTCTTTCCTATATTATTTAAAGAATATCTTACATTCAAAATACAAAATAATAGTTGTGAAAAGCTAATCTTTACAATAGGAGAGAATTTGTAAAGTTTCAAGTTATATATGGAAAAAATATGACTATATAAGCAGATTTAGTGCCAAGCTGCTTCCAAATTTTCTCTGATAAAACATAATAGTCACATATTTCCCATCTGAACCATTTTTGCATTACAATGGGAACCAAATTGTAAAAATAAAAAGTATTTACTTGGATTTTTTGTGTTGCAGATGTGGTCTATCCAAATGACTGAATACTCCCCCAAAAAATTGGAAAGGAAAATGATGATGGCATTAAAGGTGATCCAATATTTATATTTTCTTTATTTAAAAATGATATCTACCAACAACTTAGTTCTGAAACTTCTTGTCATCATTAGGATTAATGACAGTGAAACTGCAAAGTATGTGATTGAGAGTGTGGGCTCTGGAATCAGAGTGTGGGGTTACTGGACCATCTCCACTGTTCACTGGTCATGAGAACTTCAGCAAGCCATGTGGCCACATATACCTCAGTTTCCTCATGTGCAAAATGTAAATATGAATATTACTAATCTCATAGAGTAACCAAAATTATTATATGGATGCGCATAAAATGTTTTAAGACAATGCCTAATACATAGATGATTGTTAGTCACTCAGTCATATCTGACACTTTGTGACCCCAGGCTCCTCTGTCCGTGGGATTTTCCAAACAAGAAAACTGGAGTGAGTTGCTATTCCCTTCTTCAAGGAATCTTCCTGACCCAGGGATGGAACCTGGGTCTCCTGCAGTGCATGCAGATTCTTTACCCTCTGAGCCACCAGGGAAGCCCTAAACTTTCATTTAATGTTTATAATTATTATTAATATTAAACCTTACAGTGTATCGTATGCAGAAATATTATCTAAAAGATATTATAAAATAAATAATTAAAATAGTTATGTGTATTGAACACTTATCCTGAACCAGTCCCTATAATGATTGTATATCATGGATATATTATTCCAAAAACATTAATACCTTAATTTTACAGACAGTGGAACCAAGGTATATGTGGAGGAGCTGTCTATTGCTTGCATACTCTAGCAACTGGAAGAGCCAGGATTACTTTTCCTCTCCCTCACCTGTGGACCAAATAGGGAGAGGGGCCCACAGGATGCAACAACTTTCCGTCAGGCCTCTCCCCTGCCTCCAGTAGCACATAGGATTTTCACTTTGACAGTGGTTCTACTATTCTTTGTTTTGCTACATAAAGGATCACCAGTCTCCTGAATCTAATGCCTGATGATCTGAGGTGGAGCTGATGCAATAACAGAAATAAAATGCACAATGAATATAATGAGCTTGAATCATTCTGAAACCATCCCCACCACCCACTGGTCTGTGGAAAAAACAGGTCATGGTGCTAAAAAGGTTCTGGATGTCTGCTCTAAAAGAAGAGCCTGAAGTAGTGACTTCAGTGAAATGACTTGTTGAAGTGACTTATTGAGGGAGTACTTCTGGGAGGAAAGGAGAGAGAGAAGTAAGATAGGGCAAGCAAAGAAAGTTAAGCCAGGATGTGGTGTCAGCTGGCAACCAGCTTCATCCTGGAGGATCAGTTGTACCACACAGTTGGTCCTGACTGTGGCAAGGGGCCAGTGCTGGCAGTAGCCTCTGACAGCACTATGAGCTGGAGATCAGGGGGCATATGAATTTCCGAGCAAAGCCAATCTGCTGTACAAGGGGCATCTGTGAGCCCTTAGAAACCACCACTCCCAGCATCTGGGGAAAGGGTGCACCAGAGAAGGGAGAAGCATATAGTATTGTCATCTGCCTCTTATTGCAAGGTTTTTTTTTTCTTCATGGAGATGCAACCTCTCCTTTAAATAATTCTATATCTGAACTCAGGATCAATTCTAGAAATTAGGCAAAGGATTTTGATGCTATATTGGGCAACATTCTGCCTGTCATCATACAGATATATTGTACAGATATATCTCCTACTTTTTGAAAGTTTGCATTATGCCAATTCACTTTTACAAAAGAACTACATCAGTACCTATTTTCACTACCCAAAAGAAATCTAAAGAGGATTTTCATATATACGAAAAAAAGTGAAAAGCAAAAACAGCACTCAGTGTTTGTTT
The DNA here is from genome assembly GCF_033118175.1 of Dama dama. NCBI lineage: Eukaryota > Metazoa > Chordata > Mammalia > Artiodactyla > Cervidae > Dama > Dama dama. Next base: position 39,725,017 of record NC_083700.1, read on the forward strand.
TGCAGGGAGCTTTTATAGAGGCAGTGTGCCCTGAGTAGCAAGAGTGGTACCACCAAGCCCCTTCCTTGAGATTACACTTGGCATCTCAGCACCAAGCTGCCAGAGCTTTGAACTGCATGAGCATTTGTGCTTTATCTCAATTTATTTCATGTGTTTGTTAGCAAGATGTGCCCTAAGGTGATTGCTTCTTCACTATATGCCATTTCAGTTTAGGGAAGGTTTCCAAGGAACCCTCTACTTTCAGATAGTGGGTAGAACCTGTTTATATTCAGTTCTTTTGCTGGCACCCATCTATTTTGACCTGAGGATGTAATGTTCCACTTGTATTGCCATAGATCACAGCAAGCCAGGTGTCCCTGGCTGCTAGTCTGACCTTGCTGCTATGTTAGTGATTATATCCCCATTTCTGCTGGCACTGAAGTGTCACCAGCTGGCTTTTGCTATACGGGGTTCCTATCATCCCACTGATACAAGGCAGCATGTCCTTTCCAGCCCTGAGGAAAAAGGGTGCCCACAGCTGAGTTCTCAGTGATGCTGGTGTCCTCCTTACAAGCACATATCTTTTCATCTTTAGAAATCACCATCTTGTGGGTTTTCAATCTTTTATAGTGGACCCAATCTAGTATGCCCAATTCTTTGAGGGTTTTTTTTTTTTTTTTTTAAATCCTTTATTCTAATCTGTCACAGAGTTCTAGCTTCCTTATTTCAATTAGTGTGGTCCATTTAATTTTCCAAGAATTGAAGGGCCAACCAATAGTGTATTTGGAACATTTTCCAAACCCCTTGCAGGATGTTAAATCTTGTGTCATGGGAAAATATTCTCATATCAAAAAAACTCCATTTTTCAGTCTCTTGTCTGCTCTCTTTGTTCCAGCCCTCTCAGAATACATTCCTGGCATATTTTCCTTTTTCCTGCTGATACATGTGAGCTGGGTCTTGCAGCTTATTTGGCATATAATCCATCTCCTCCTGTAGAAGGCCAAGCTCTTTCACAGTTAGGCCTTGCTTAATGCTGGCCTGATTAGCATGGCTCAAAACTAAGTACAATAAATAGGGGTCAGCTTCCCTACAGTGATTTTTGCATTTCAAGCATAAATGCTATTTACTTAAATGATCATTTTTACCCAGTGTTTTTCTAACTGGAAAATGGCTTCACTTAAAAATGTGGCACATTATTCTTTAATTATGCATGATGAAGAAGGTAGGTAGGGCAGATCCCAAGGGCAAGTGTGGTTTTGTAAGGCATTTGCTTCATTTGAAGACTCTCCATAGGTGGGAAGTCGAGTCAGCTGATATCAGGTGACAAGGTGAATTGAAGGTTCAAGATTCTCAAGTGCATCAGACTAGATATCCCCTCTCAAGTCTCAGGATCACTTTGTTATTAAGGCTCTGCCTTTGGCATTGGACTCTTGTCTGGACTAAAGTTCCACCTTCTTTACAAACCTCCCAGTCTTACAATTTGGTTCTGTACCTGCTCTTCACCACTGCCCCTCCTCTGGTTGTGAGCAATAAAGAGTATCCAAATGAGCCTCTGAGGAAGCTTCCTGGCCCTCATGAGACCGATTATAGTTCTAAATCTCTAATTTTCTCTCTTCTGTACATCAGTGGAACTTAGCAACAAATATCAATTTCCACAGTTTTATTAATTACTATTTACATTATATCTCTGAAATGTTAGAATTACTGCACCAGCCATAGAATTATCTTCCATAAACAGCCTGTTCTAAGTAATCAGTGAAAGTCTGAGCAGTCACTGTTACAGTCCCTCAGGCCCTACTAATATTTTTCCTACTTTATTGTTGTTGTTGTTTAGTTACCAAGTTGTGTCCTACTCTTTACAACCTTATGGACTGGAGCCTGCCAGACTCCTCTTTCCATGGGATTCTCCAGGCAAGAATACTAATGTGGGTTGCCATTTCCTTCTCCAGGAGATCTTCCCTACCCAGGGACTGAACCCTTCCTCCTGCACTGATTGGCAGGTGCATTCTTTACCACTGAGCCACCCAGGAAGCCCCCCTTTTTGCTATCTTATTGGGAGCTTTTTGCCTCCCTGCTAGCAAATGACTCACCTTCAGAACCATATCCTTATAATCTGTTTCCAGAATACATTTTGACATCATCTTAGGTAGGATTAAAAAAAGCAGAACCCTAGAGCATTTTTGTTTTCAAAGTGACATATTAAAGATATACCCTCAGGAAGAGAGTGAGGTTCCATGCTGAGGCAGGGGGTGTTATCTTTGCATCCCAGAGTCCATCTGTCATTGGGATCTTGCTATGGTGTAAAACTCTGCAGAGAGGCAGATCCAGTTCAAGTGAGGGCAATGCTCTGGCAGATGCAAGGGATTATAAGCCCCTGCATAATGAGTCTTTGCATTATGAGTCAACAGTTGGGGGAAGATGTACTGGTCCAGTGAAGGAGATATTGGGAGCACATGGACAGCATCCTCTATGCCATTTCTGAGATAGAATTTCAAGCCATGCTTGCAAAGCATAATGCCATCTCCTACGGGCAAAGCATAATGCCATCTGCTAATTTGGGGCCTTTTCCTCCATTTGCATGCTATCTATTTTGCTCTGCTTATCACCCATCCCTCTCTCTGTATTTTACTCTGCATTCTTCCATACAGTCAACTCAATTATATGCTACTGTAGTGCAAAATATTACATATTATTTATTCTTAAGTTTAAGAAATTAAATGACCTATCTAAGGAAATTGACAGCTTCAGATATAGATTTTGACCCTCCACCCCTCAAATATCTCCTTATTTGGCTGGCAGGGGCATGGCTGAGGCCAGCCTTCTTGCTTTCAGCCTAGACCACCAAAACTGTGCTCGTGTATGAGTTCTTAGTCAATGCTTTCCACTGTGAGTAGGCTTTCTGAGGACATAAAATTAAATAAAAAATTGCAAAAGGATCCCTTGCTAGATTACCAATATGAATTAACTTAATCCTTCATTCCTAAATGTGAAATTTCCATTTATAATTTTAAGAAAACCAAGAGCACATTAGAAAGAGCATTGGAAAAAGCAAAGGCCTGCTGCAACAATAGTGAAAGCAGGGCAAGCTGAAAGATTTGCCCAGACAGATCGCAGAAGACATGCAAATTTTCAGAAGGCATTAATAGTTTAAAGTGACCAGTATAAAGGGGAATTTATGCTTCAACGGTGATCACAGAACTCCATCTTTTGAACATACAACAGCAACAAAGAACTAGTTATGAAGGATAATACATTAGTTTCATAGTCTTCCATCATCAAGGCAATACTTTTGCATAGGGACATCCATCCTTACCTCTGGAAATGGATGTACCAGGAAAGGAGGTTGGAGAATGGAGAAAGAAGACAAATTTACCTGTTAATCCTGGTGGTTGAGGGTCATAATATTATAGTTTAAGAAACTACATATTTTTTCCACTTAAATTGGAAACAACTCTGTTACATATATGTGTTATGATTGAAAACAAACCAATCACTTGTTAAATTAGTAAATCTGAGGGAGAGAAAATACAAACTACTGTGTGAATTTGGTCTGTGAAATTCTGGTAACAAACTGTATCAGCTGAAATGTCCAAAGGTTAATGCAAAGAAATCCTATAATATTTTAGAAGATTACAGTATAAAACTACACTGCAACTGCTTTCAAATAACATGTTAGAAATATGATTTTCTGTTCTTAAAGTATGTGATCAGACTATTAACACCTATGCATGGAGAAAATTCTTTTCCAAGGAACCACACAGAAATCATCAGTAAAGTATTCCACATTATGTGATTATATTTTGCTAACTTAATAAGTTCTAACAAAAGGTAGTAAAAATGTTTCAGTAGTCCCCACAGTTAAATTTAGGCCACACTAGATTTCTAATTAGGCTGCATATCAATGAATGCCTCTGTAGAAATATTATATCAAAAGATCATAATTAGCTTTGTAATTTACATTTTTATTTTCAGCCAAGAAGTTACCCATACACATTCCCTCATTCTAAATCTTCTTTCCTTTATATTATGTCTTTGGAAATCTTTTTTTTTTTTTCTTTAAAATTCTGCTCAAGCTTCATTTTCTTTTTAAAACTGTCTGTGCTTCCACCATCTCACTCTCAAGTAGGATTGACTTAAACTTTTTTCAATGCGTTCATTGCAGTTGCATTGCCTTTATTATAGTACCTATAAAAAACATGTTGCAAGGGTCATTTACTAATTTGGAATCTATATGAGTTAGTGATCTCTTTGAGGATAGGTATCCTTTCTTATTCAATTTTACCAGCAACTTGCACAATACCAAGAACTTTTGAGTCAGTGCTCAACAATTATTTTTGAATGAATTAATGTATGAATAGTTTTTGTTAGAAATTGACAGATGAATATATAAAACACTATTGCATGATTTCCAGAGTTCAGGTGCAGGTAATAATCAGAAAAGCAAAGTCTTATAGTGTGGGAGTACATGTGCTATTTTATGCCTTTTTTGTTATCTCCATTTGTGTAAGTCTTAAATTTCCCTTAACATCCTCTCAGATTACTTACTTGAACAAAATTTAATTATAAACCTAATGAATAACCTAATGAAGCACAAGCTGGAATCAAGATTGCAGGGAGAAATGTCAGTAACCTCAGATATGCAGATGACACCACCCTTATGGCAGAAAGTGAACTAAAGAGCCTCTTGATGAAAGTGAAAGAGGAGAGTGAAAAAGTTGGCTTTAAAACTCAACATTCAGAAAACTAAGATCATAGCATCTGGTTCCATCACTTCATGGCAAATAGATGAGGAAACAGTGGAAATAGTTAGAGACTTTATTTTGAGGGGCTCCAAAATCACTGCAGATGGTGACTGCAGCCATGAAATTAAGACACTTACTCCTTGGAAGAAAAGTTATGACCAACCTAGACAGTATATTAAAAAGCAGAGACATTACTTTGCCAACAAAGGTCTATCTAGTCAAAGCTATGGTTTTTCCAGTAGTTATGTATGGATGTAAGAGCTGGACTGTATAGGAAGGTGAGTGCTGGAGAATTGATGCTTTTGAACTGTGGTTTAGAGAAGACTTTGATGAGTCCCCTGGACTTCAAAGAGATCAAACCAGTCAATCCTAAAAAAAAATCAGTCCTGAATGCTCATTTGGAAGGACTGATGCTGAAGCTGAAGCTCCAATACTTTGGCCACCTGATGCTAAGAACTGACTCACTGGAAAAGACCCTGGTGCTGGGAAAGATTGAAGGCGGGAGGAGAAGGGGACAACAAAGGATGAGATGGTTGGATGGCATCACCAACACGATGGACATGCATTTGAGTGAGCTCCAGGAGTTGGTGATGGACAGGGAGACCTGGTGTGCTGCAGTCCATGGCGTCAAAAAGAATTGGACACGAATGAGAAATTGAACTGAACTGAGTAAATAACCACCATGACTTCTGATTACTACTGGGAGAAATAAAGGAAATGGCCAAATATATTGTCTTCCATATAATTTAAATTGTTTCAACAGGTTCTGAGCTAAAATTAATAAGAATGATACTTCCTGAAGTAGGCACCATCCATGCCAACTTCACCTTCCCTCAGCCTTCAACCAGAAATGTTGTTAGGAAAATGACTTTGAGTCAATTAGAAAATTTCAATCAGTAAGCATGTGTATCATGTTTAAAGACCTTTGAAATAATTGCCAATATATATTTTTCAAAGTTTCACTGATTTCAAATTTCACAGATCTTGCATCTAACTTTCTCATTAACCTGAAAGTCTGCAGTATCTGAACATGATTTCTCAAGGATGTTGCATAGACCCATCTTTATGAGGTATCACCTGTATGGTAAGTCAACTTTTATCAAGTTGGGAAGCTTATTAGTATCTAGGGAATGAAAGATAGGCTTTTCAAAAGTTTGAACTCTACAACAGTGCCGTCAATTGTAGCTGGTAGGTTTTTCTTACTCTGCACTGTCAACTCACTTAATTCTTCAAATGAGAAAAGTCTATGCCTACGCCCATAATATAAAAATTAGATCCCTGGAAATTTTTATTTCTATTTTAAAGGTACAACTTGTCATCCAAATCATATTTGTTATAAATGTTTTCTTAACAATTTACTTGTCACAAATGTCTATTGTACTGACAAACTGCAGGGAATAGTGTATGTTTATTCTTATATACTTATGAATTTATAAAGAGATGCAGTGACAATAAAGGTAAAAAATATTATGACTTGCAAACCTCCAGATGGTTAGATTTGTTGTGTTACAATCCACATTCCAAGGTCTGAACTAAATCCAAACTTAAAAAGAGAAATACATTATAATTTTATCACAGCGTGAGCACATAACTGACTTGGAATTTGCCAACCATTGAAAGATTTATAGAAAACTGTTGCTTTCATGTGTGTGTGACAGTTGGGAAAGTAAATTGGGAAGATAAGCCAGTATGAGATTTTTTAAATGTAATACACCTTAAACGAGATGGAAAGAAATTTTAGAATTACAAAAGTTTGAAAGTATATTGCCTTTACATAGTTGTGAGAGGTGAGGTAAACACAGTAGATATTCATATCTCATTTCAAAATCTGGTATTTCTTAAAATTATCATATTATCTCAGGATGGTCAGCCTTTGCCATTATATGAAAGTAACCATTATGTTAATAATAATATAATAGAAAATGTTCAAAGCAATCTGTATGTCCCCAACATTCATTTTTTCATGCATGTGTCAGTTCATGCAGCATATATTTATTATTGATTATTGTTCCCTATTTTTGCAAGTCATTTTGGGTGTCCCTAATGGCTCAGACAAAAAACAATCTGCTTGCGATGTGGGAGACGCGAGTTCGATCCGTAGGTCAGGAAGATCTCCTGGAGAATGGAATGGCCATTCAAGTATTCTTGTCTGGAGGATTCCATAGACAAAGGAGCCTGGCAGGCTACAGTCTATATAGGATCACAAAGAGTCAGACATGACTCAGTGACTAACACTTTCACTGTTTTCATTTTGTGCAAGTCACTGTGATAGGGATTTATCCTCACTTTGAAAAACTTTATTGAGCTTAATATTCTGGAAATTCTTTTTTTTTTTAACATTTTTAGTTTATGGCTGCAAATGACCCGTGACAAAGAATGACAAATAAAACATTGTCTATATCGAGTATCATCAATCAGCCTTTCATTTGCTTAATGTTTACTCAGGATAACATTTTTATGAAATTTATCTTTAAAAGGCCTGAAACTAATTTTTATTCATATCCTCGGTAATCAAAATAATACCTGCCATTTTGATATCTTAAATCTCAGATTTTTAAACTTAAATAAAATTGGGTGAACCATATTCGCAAATGTAACACATCTCACATATATTTTAACTTTAATAGCTTTCTATTTAAATGTCTTTCTGTGTTATGTTGGCATAAAGAAAAGCAAATAGATCAATAAAACAAAATACAGCAGCCAGAAGTAGACTGACATCTATAGATAATTTGTTATTTCTTTTTCTTTTTTCTCATTTATTTTTATTAGTTGGAGGCTAATTACTTTACAATATTGTAGTGGTTTTTGCCACACACTGACATGAATCAGCCATGGATTTACATGTGTTCCCCATCCCGAACCCCCTCCCGCCTCCCTCCCCATCCCATCCCTCTGGGTCTTCCCAGTGCACCAGCCCTGAGCACTTGTCTCATGCATCCAGCCTGGGCTGGTGGTCTGTTTCACCCTTGATAGTATACTTGTTTCAATGCTATTCTCTCAGAACATCCCACCCTCGCCTTCTCCCTCAGTCCCAAAGTCTGTTCTGTACATCTGTGTCTCTTTTTCTGTTTGGCATATTGGGTTATGGTTACGATCTTTTTAAATTCCATATATATGCATTAGTACACTGTATTGGTCTTTATCTTTCTGGCTTACTTCACTCTGTATAATGGGCTCCAGTTTCATCCATCTCATTAGAACTGATTCAAATGAATTCATTTTAATAGCTGAGTAATATTCCATGGTGTATATGTACCATAGCTTCCTTATCCATTCATCTACTGATGGGCATCTAGGTTGCTTCTATGTCCTGGCAATTATAAACAGTGCTGCGATGAACATTGGGGTACATGTGTCTCTTTCAGATCTGGTTTCCTCGGTGTGTATGCCCAGGAGTGGGATTGCTGGGTCATATGGCAGTTCTATTTCCAGTTTTTTAAGAAATCTCCACACTGTTCTCCATAGTGGCTGTACTAGTTTGCATTCCCACCAACAGTGTAAGAGGGTTCCCTTTCTCCACACCCTCTCCAGCATTTATTGCTTGTAGATGTTTGGATAGCAGCCATCCTGACTTGTGTGTAATGGCACCTCGTTGTGGTTTTGATTTGCGTTTCTCTGATACTGAGTGATGTTGAGCATCTTTTCATGTGTTTGTTAGCCATCTGTATATCTTCTTTGGAGAAATGTCTGTTTAGTTCTTTGGCCCATTTTTTGATTGGGTTGTTTATTTTTCTGGAATTGAGTTGCAGGAGCTGCTTGTATATTTTTGAGATTAATCCTTTGTCTGTTGCTTCATTTGCTATTATTTTCTCCCATTTTGAGGGCTGTCTTTTCACCTTGCTTATAGTTTCCTTTGTTGTGCAAAAGCTTTTAAGTTTAATTAGGTCCCATTTGTTTATTTTTGCTTTTATTTCCAGTATTCTGGGAGGTGGGTCATAGAGGATCCTGCTGTGATTTATGTCGGAGAGAGGTTTGCCTATGTTCTCCTCTAGGAGTTTTATAGTTTCTGGTCTTACATTTAAATCTTTAATCCATTTTGAGTTTATTTTTGTGTAGGGTGTTAGAAAGTGTTCTAGTTTCATTCTTTTACAAGTGGTTGACCAGTTTTCCCAGCACCACTTGTTAAAGAGGTTGTCTTTTTTCCATTGTATATCCTTGCCTCCTTTGTCGAAGATAAGGTGTCCATAGGTTCGTGGATTTATCTCTGGGCTTTCTATTCTGTTCCATTGATCTATATTTCTGTCTTTGTGCCAGTACCATACTGTCTTGATGACTGTGGCTTTGTAGTATAGTCTGAAGTCAGGCAGGTTGATTCCTCCAGTTCCATTCTTCCTTCTCAAGATTTCTTTGGCTATTCGAGGTTTTTTGTATTTCCATACAAATTGTGAAATTCTTTGGTCTAGTTCTGTGAAAAATACCGTTGGCATCTTGATAGGGATTGCATTGAATCTATAGATTGCTTTGGGTAGAATAGCCATTTTGACAATATTGATTCTTCCAATCCATGAACATGGTATGTTTCTCCATCTGTTTGTGTCCTCTTTGATTTCTTTCATCAGTGTTTTATAGTTTTCTATGTATAGGTCTTTTGTTTCTTTAGGTAGATATACTCCTAAGTATTTTATCCTTTTTGTTGCAATGGTGAATGGTATTGTTTCCTTAATTTCTCTTTCTGTTTTCTCATTGTTAGCGTATAGGAATGCAAGGGATTTCTGTGTGTTAATTTTATATCCTGCAACATTACTGTATTCATTGATTAGTTGTAATTTTCTGGTAGAGTCTTTAGGGTTTTCTATGTAGAGGATCATGTCGTCTGCAAACAGTGAGAGTTTTATTTCTTTTTTTCCTATCTGGATTCCTTTTACTTCTTTTTCTGCTCTGATTGCTGTGGCCAAAACTTCCAAAACTATGTTGAATAGTAGTGGTGAGAGTGGACACCCTTGTCTTATTCCTGACTTTAAGGGAAATGCTTTCAAATTTTCACCATTGGGGATAATGTTTGCTGTGGGTTTGTCATATATAGCTTTTATTATGTTGAGGTATGTTCCTTCTATTCCTGCTTTCTGGAGAGTTTTAATCATAAATGGATGTTGAATTCTGTCAAAGGCTTTTTCTGCATCTATTGAGTTAATCATATGGTTTTTATCTTTCAATTTGTTAATGTGGTGTATTACATTGATTGATTTGTGGATATTAAAGAACACTTGCATTCCTGGGATAAAGCCCACTTGGTCATGATGTATGATCTTTTTAATATGTTGTTGGATTCTGTTTGCTAGAATTTTGTTAAGGATTTTTGCATCTATGTTCATCACTGATATTGGCCTGTAGTTTTCTTTTTTTGTGGCATCCTTGTCTGGTTTTGGTATTAGTTTGATGGTGGCCTCATAGAATGAGTTTGGAAGTTTGCCTTCTGCAATTTTCTGGAAGAGTTTGAGTAAGATATGTGTTAGCTCTTCTCTAAATTTTTGGTAGAATTCAGCTGTGAAGCCATCTGGTTCTGGGCTTTTGTTTGCTGGAAGATTTCTGATCACAGTTTTGATTTCCTTGCTTGTGATGGGTCTGTTAAGATTTTCTAAGAATTTGTCCATTTCTCCCAAGTTATTCATTTTTTTGGCATAGAGCTGCTGGTAGTAAACTTATGATCCTTTGTATTTCAGAGTTGTCTGTTGTGATCTCTCCATTTTAATTTCTAATTTTGTTGATTTGGTTCTTCTCCCTTTGTTTCTTGATGAGTCTGGCTAACGGCTTGTCAATTTTATTTACCTTTTCAAAAAAGCAACTTTTAGTTTTGTTGATTTTTGCTATGGTCTCTTTTGTTTCTTTTGCATTTATTTCTGCCCTATTTTTAAGATTTCTTTCCTTCTACTAACCCTGGGGTTCTTCATTTCTTCCTTCTCTAGTTGCTTTAGGTGTAGAGTTAGGTTATTTATTTGACTTTTTTCTTGTTTCTTGAGGTAAGACTGTATTTTTATGAACCTTCCCCTTACACTGCTTTTACAGTGTCCCATAGGTTTTGGGTTGTTGTATTTTCATTTTCATTCATTTCTATGCATATTTTGATATCTCTTTTGATTTCTTCTATGATTTGTTGGTTATTCAGAAGCATGTTATTTAGCCTCCATATGTTGGAATTTTTAATAGTTTTTTTTTTTTCCCTGTAATTGAGATCTAATCTTACTGCATTGTGGTCAGAAAAGATGACTGGAATGATTTCAATTTTTTTGAATTTAACAAGGCTAGATTTATGGCCCAGGATGTGATCTATTCTGGAGAAGGTTCCGTGTGCACTTGAGAAAAAGGTGAAATTGATTGTTTTGGGGTGAAATGTCCTATAGATATCAATTAGGTCTAGCTGGACCATTGTGTCATTTAAAGTTTGTGTTTCCTTGTTAATTTTCTGTTTAGTTGATCTGTCCATAGGTGTGAGTGGGGTGTTAAAGTCTCCCACTATTATTGTGTTATTGTTAATTTTCTCCTTCATTCTTGTTAATGTTATTTCTTTACTTATAAAGTTGAAAGCAGTCCAAAGGGGAAATTGATGTACTTGGGGAAGACAAAACACAAACCTGAATAACTCAATATCTATATGAAAAAAAGTGCACTTTTATTTATTAAACAAACAAATGTCTTATGGTAGTTGCCTCTGAGTCAAGAGGTAACATGGACCACAATATGGTACAAAGGTCCTGACCAATTTCTCTAAAGAATTTTGAACCTTTCAGTTTCATTAGAAAATCAAATTTTTATATACTAATAACACTACTCATTCTACTTATTATTTACCTCCTGAGTGTCAGAGACCATGTGAGACATTTTTCATTGGTCATGTTATTTTTCTTTGTAATATTCCACAAGATAGTGTCAGGTTGAGCATATGACCTAGCTTCTAAATAACTTGCCTACAGTCACAGGAAAATCCCCCAGAGAAGGAAATGGCAACCAACTCCAGTATTCTTGTCTGGGAAATCTCATGGACAGCGGAGCTTGGGAGGCTCTAGTTCATGGGGTTGCAAAAGAGTCAGACATGACTTGGTGATTAAACAACAGTCACACCAGTAAATGATTGAGCATTGATTTAATCTAGGACTATCAGAAGCAAATTTCAGGACTTTAGTTCACTAAGGAAAAATTTAATATATACAGTGTACTTAAATATATCTTATAACTCATTAAGAGATATGAAATCACAAGATGCTTTATTAATTCAAACATACATCTAAGATAGCATGAAAGTCATGGAACTAGCTAGCTAGAGTTTGAGCTCTAAAGATGCCATTCCCCATTAATGCCAGATTAAGTCAACAAGTTTACTGATATCTGAGAATGAAAAGTCTCAACAGAAGAGATTCTTTTTTCCCCAATAATAGGAGAAATATTAAACTTGTTGGAAAAGAAAGTATTTTATTTCAAGAAAAGTTAAAATAATTCTACAATATACATGCCTCAGTTTACTCAATTTAGTTGAAAAATTTGAGTTAGTTTTTATTTAATCAGTTCACAATAGTCATTTTAGAGCATATTCTGTTTTGGGGAAACGATGATGAACACTTTTCAGAGAAAGATGGATACATTAACAATGGAATAATCTAATAACAAATAAAAATTCAAGGGAATAATCACTCATAGAAAGAGAAAATGGTTACTTGGGCTCCCAGAGTCTCTGGACCTAAGTAGTTGATCTATAAGCTACATATTTTCTGGAAGAGCAGCAGAAAGTAAGATAAAAGAGCAGTTACTCTGAGTCTGCATGAGTTAGAGAAGAAAGATATGAGAAGGCACTGATTGCTTGAAGCTTAGAGATCATAAATGCAGAGGAATAAGCTTGAAGTTTTGAACAAGTTTCAAAATTATTTTGTGTTCTAAATTAAAAAAAGACTCAAAATTACAGTCCTGCCTGTCTAACAGGTTTTCAACCTAGGCACTAGTAACATTATGGTCTGGATAGTTTACTATGGCGAGCTACCCTGTATATTGTGGGAATTTTAGCAGCATTCCTGCTGTCTACAGATTAGATGGCTTCTCCAAGCTGTGACAACCAAAACTGAAAACATTGTTGATGTCTTCTGATGAGAAAAATCATCCTCAATTTAGAACCACTGGTCTAATATGCTGGTTTACCTTTCTAAAACAAAGTGTTTAGAACTAAATCTCATACACTAGTTGTAAAGGAACACTTAAATTTCTCTCATTTCTCTGGTGAGAAGTTGAGTTTTCTTTGCCTGATGATACTAATGTTGTTGGATGTGAGCTACAGAACTTGCCACATTTTTATGCTAAGAATTTATATTTATCAGGTAATGAAAGTAATGTATTAATTTTATACAGTATTATCATCACTAGAGCCACATTAACTATCTTACCTAAATTAAAATAAATCATTCTTCTATCATTACTTTTTTATTGAAATGATGAAACAAATGATGATGTATTTTCTTAAAATTAATATTAATAATTTAGCCCTACACTTGAAATTAAAGATGAGACATGAACCTTCATATAAAATAAGGTACTTCTCTGGTGGTCCAGTGGTTAAGACTTTGTGCTTCCACTGCACAGGTTAGGTCCTTGGTCAGAAGCTAAGATTCCACATGCCGTGTGGAAGGACCAGAAAAAATTTATTTACTGTCATCCAAGTAAATTTAATATGTGATACTGAAATTAAAGACTGTAGTCCTGGAGACTGGCTGATGCATTCAAGGGGGGATGCCTATTGCAGTTTATTCATTGATGAAGTTGTTTAGTTGCTAAGTCATGTCTGACTCTTTTGTGACCCCATGGACTGTAGCCCACTAGGCTCTGCTGTCCATGGGATTTCCCAGGCAAGAATACTGGAGTGGGTTGCCATTTCCTTCTCCATGAAATCTTCCTCATCCAGGACTGAACTCACATCTCCTGCTTGTCAGGCAGATTCTTTACCACTGAGCCACCTGGGAAGCCCCATTGATCTAGTTAGCCAATACCTATTTAATGGTACTTTGTGTAATGCATTGTTTCTGAGAAAACAAAGGATCCACTAGCCAAAATCTCTCATGGAGTTTATGTCCTAGTTGAGGGAGAAAATGAAGAACTAACAAATAAATATAAAACAATATAATGTTAAGTAGATAAGCTATTTGTAGGAAATAAAGCATATCAAGGACTCGAGAATTTTGTGTGGGATGATCAAGGAAATCCTCTCTCCATAGATGATTCTATAAACAGAACTCTGAATACAATAAGGGAACGGGGTTCATGGAGAACTGGGAGAATTCTAAGCAAAGAAAAAATACAGTGCAAAATTTGGAGTCAGAATCAACCTAGCTTATTGAAAAATCATCAGGAAAACTAGTGAGACCAAATTAAGGAAGTAAATCAGAAACTTACATGAGTGGAGAGGTTGGAGAGGTCATGCAGAGTCACTTAAGTGAGGTTAAAATTTGCTTTTCTGTGGAATAAAAAAGAAGACACAGCAGAATCTGAGCAGAACAGTGTGTGATCTGATTTACATTTATAAATGATCAGGCTGCCTGCTTTGTAGAAAAGTGTCTGTAGAAGGAAAGGAATTGAAACAATAAGAATTATTAGGAAGGCACTGAAATTTCATAGTCCAGGGAAAATAAGATGGTTTGAATAGGGACAGAAGAACTGGGGCAGATGAGAAATAGGCAGATTCAGGAAATATTGTTCCAGAAAGATAGAGCAAACAGAACCTGCTGAAGAACTAAATGCACGGTATGCTTGAAAGTATTCAAGAGCAACATAAAAGGATTTGGGTTTGAATGACAATGTGAAAATAAGCGTCATTTTGTAAAATGGGGACAACTGGAGAAGAAACAGATTAAGGGTGTGGGTGTAAGAGTGAGATCAAATGCCTTTTCAGACATATCAAGTTTGAGATGACCTTTATATATTAAACTATCGTTATGTTATCTATGGAACTCATCAGATATGTTTTTCCTCTTCAGTTACCTCTCAGTCACTTTTTAAAGTATCTTTTTTTTCTCTTACTAGTAGGGTGTTTAATTACATCAGCTTTCCTACTTATCTCCAATTTATTTATTTCTTATCTGCTAGCTTTGCCATAGAAAATATGTGTCTTGATTGGTGTTTATCAGAGCTAGTGTTTTTTTTTTTTTTTTCTCTTTTTTCCCTTTACCACATTATCTGGGGCTTCCTTAGTGGATCAGTGGTCAAGAATCCACCTGCCAATGCAGGGGATGCAGTTTCAATCCCTGGGTCAGGAAGATCCCCTGGAAAAGAAAATGGCAACCCACTCCAGTATTCTTGCCTGGGAAATCCCATGGACAGAAGGGCCTGGATGGTTACAGTTCATGGGGTTAAAAAGAGTTGGACACGATTTAGCGACCAAAACAACCATCACCACATTATCTATCTAAGCCTGGGCAGCTAAAAAAAAAAAAGGTCAGTGAATAAAAGCGAGACATGAGTAAATTAAATTTCAGAAGTCTGTTTTTTCCTCAGGCAACTGCTGAACATTGACAAATATTGTTTTAAAACACAAATGTTAAAGTTGAACAATACAAACTTTAAAAATTTAATTGTGACACAGATTATATGTTCAATTTGTGGGATCACTTCTTAAAAGTATATAGTTTGCCATGGTAAGGAATAAAGATTGTCCCCTGAATGTTTAAAAATACAGTAAATCTAAGTTTGAAGATTATTGGTATGTAAATTCACTGGGGGAGAAAAAGAGCTGTAAAAGATGGCTTCCTAGTAAAAGTACCAGCTATAATTTTTTTACCGTCATTAATTGGTATTCCACATTACTACTTTTTGACACTTTGATTGAAAATTGAACCAAAATCAAAGAGTAGGCCTATATTTATAAAGTTTGTCTTGAAATATTTTACTACAGGCCATTTAAAATCTTTCTGGGGCACAACCTTTTCCAGATGACACTTGAATTGTAAACATTATTTCAGTCAAGAAAGGTAGTATTATAATTTTTATTATCCATTTATATCATAGGAATGATACTCTTTTTTTTAGCAGATTCTGAAGACACGCTAGGTAAAATAAATTGAGAGAGGGGAAAGATCAGAATAGTGGCATATTCCTGGTTCTAATGTTTAAGTGGGAAATCTGAAGGCAGTTTAATGATTTATAAGAAAGGAGGAGAAGAAGAGTTTGTTGTTGTTTTCACTATGTGCTCAGTCCTGTTCAAACCTTTGTGGCCCCATGGGCTGTAGCCTGCTAGACGTCTCTGTCCATGGGATTTCCCAGGCAGGAATACTGGAATGGGTTGCCATTTCCTACCGCAGGGGATCTTCCCAACCCAGGGATCCAACCCGCAGTGCACTCTCATGTCTCCTTCATTGGCAAGGGATTTCTTTACCGCTGTGCCACTTGGGAGGCTCAAGGAAGAAGACAGAGATGGTTAAAGGAACAGCAAGACAGGGCCCTGACTCACTTTTGATTTGGGGCCAGTCCCTATTTTCTACATCGCTCTGGCTTCTTATTAAAGGAACGTTCTATATAGTGTGAAAACTCATATTTTCAGGCCCATTACTGTCCTATGGAATTTGTTTTCATGCTCATGAAAAAAAGAAAATAAAAAATACAAATGAAACAAAGTTCTTAATAAGCTGAATAAATGAATTCTATCATACTTTAGGCAAGAAAAGTAAATTCTATTATTTCATCATGCTAAAAGAAATATTAGTGATTCCTGGGGTTCAGTAAAAGGACATAGCCTGTTTTAGCCTCTAGGTCATTTGATAATTTTAAGTGACCCATGGAGACTGAAAGTGTTTTATACTGCTTTCTATCTCTGTGACAGCAGGAATGGGCAAAGATGATTAAGAACAGCCTTTATGTATGAAAATAACCATAAATGAATATAAAAGGGCAATTTTTATCCATATCTCAGGAAAAAACTGACAAAAATATTCTGATTATAGAACATTTATATTATGAAAATTAACTAAATTTACTAAATTCTTAGGTACTTGATAAATTTTTAATTTGGCCTTTAATATTAGATTCCAAAAATAGTTAACAGCTAAATGATGGTCAAATAAAACTTGTACAGTTAGAATATTTACTAAATCTTACATTGAAGCACGCTGCTGCTGCTGCGGCTAAGTCGCATCAGTCGTGTCTGACTCTGTGTGATCCCTTAGATGGCAGCGTAATAGGCTTCTCTGTCCCTGGGATTCTCCAGGCAAGATTACTGGAGTGGGTTGCCATTTCCTTCTCCAATGTATGAAAGGGAAAAGTGAAAGTGAAAAGTGAAAGTGAAGTAGCTCAGTGGTGTCTGACTCTTCACAACCCCATGGATTTAGCCTACCAGGCTCCTCTGTCTATGGAATTTTCCAGGCAAGAGTACTGGAGTGGGTTGCCAGTGCCTTCTCCTGAAGCACACCAATGAATGATAAATTTATGGAAAGTACAGTAGCAAATGAAATCTTTAAAAAAAGATCCAAAATATTCAGTATTTTTCTTTTCTATAACTAAATTTAAATTCTAACTCTAGTTTTTAATTATCCCAGAAGTTGAAATATACATTAATTCTTGTCAGGGCAAAGTAAGCCAATCTAATTTTTTTCATTTATGTACAGAATATTTTTCATCAAGTTTCAGATGCTTTTCAGATTTGATCTAAGCTCTGGAAGGTTCAAAAGCATCCATGGAGTTCTGGTGGTGATGTTATTGGTGGTGATAAAGCTTCTAGTCCTTAATCATCACTATTATTTTTTTAAAAATGCCATTCTTAATGGCCCCAGGTGTTAGCATCTCCCTCCTGGGAGCCCACGAACTCTTGCCCAGCATCTGTTTTCTGTTGGTCACATCTTTGAATTGTGATTTCTTTACCAAGACAGTGACACTATTCAAATAGGCCAACTTTTCTTCAGGCATATCTTAGTCCCGGCAGACAAGAGAAATTCACATACCCTTCTCTCCTTTCCAAAGCATTTAGATTCAGTAGCTAAAGAATGAGTAGGAGTTTTTCAGCTGTCCTATGAGAATGGCAAGCCTCCTGGAAAATTCCTCATGTCCAGTAACTTCTTATTTACCCAACTAAAACGCAGGTGTAGTGTAAGAGCCTGATAGTTAAGTTTTGATTGTAATGTTAATACCTAACATTAAGCTTCTGATTTCAAAGATATCCATTTTTTTTTCTTTTTTTTTTTATTATTATTATTTTTTTTTTTTCCCAGTGGGTTTTGTCATACATTGATATGAATCAGCCATGGATTTACATGTATTCCCAATCCCGATCCCCCCTCCCACCTCCCTCTCCACCCGATTCCTCTGGGTCTTCCCAGTGCACCAGGCCCGAGCACTTGTCTCGTGCATCCCACCTGGGCTGGTGATCTGTTTCACCATAGATAGTATACATGCTGTTCTTTTGAAATATCCCACCCTCACATTCTCCCACAAAGTTCAAAAGTCTATTCTGTATTTCTGTGTCTCTTTTTCTGTTCTGCATATAGGGTTATCGTTATCACCTTTCTAAATTCCATATACATGTGTCAGTATGCTGTAATGTTCTTTATCTTTCTGGCTTACTTCACTCTGTATAAGGGGCTCCAGCTTCATCCATCTCATTAGGACTGGTTCAAATGAATTCTTTTTAATGGCTGAGTAATATTCCATGGTGTATATGTACCACAGCTTCCTTATCCATTCATCTGCTGATGGGCATCTAGGTTGCTTCCATGTCCTGGCTATTATAAACAGTGCTGCGATGAACATTGGGGTGCACGTGTCTCTTTCAGATCTGGTTTCCTCAGTGTGTATGCCCAGAAGTGGGATTGCTGGGTCATATGGCAGTTCTATGTCCAGTTTTTTAAGAAATCTCCACACTGTTTTCCAAAGCGGCTGTACTAGTTTGCATTCCCACCAACAGTGTAAGAGGGTTCCCTTTTCTCCACACCCTCTCCAGCATTTATTGCTTGTAGACTTTTGGATAGCAGCCATCCTGACTGGCGTGTAATGGTACCTCATTGTGGTTTTGATTTGCATTTCTCTAATAATGAGTGATGTTGAGCATCTTTTCATGTGTTTGTTAGCCATCTGTATGTCTTCTTTGGAGAAATGTCTGTTTAGTTCTTTGCCCCATTTTTTGATTGGGTCATTTATTTTTCTGGAATTGAGCTTCAGGAGTTGCTTGTATATTTTTGAGATTAATCCTTTGTCTGTTTCTTCATTTGCTATTATTTTCTCCCAATCTGAGGGCTGTCTTTTCACCTTACTTATAGTTTCCTTTGTAGTGCAAAAGCTTTTAAGTTTCATTAGGTCCCATTTGTTTAGTTTTGCTTTTATTTCCAATATTCTGGGAGGTGGGTCATAGAGGATCTTGCTTTGATTTATGTCGGAGAGTGTTTTGCCTATGTTCTCCTCTAGGAGTTTTATAGTTTCTGGTCTTACATTTAGATCTTTAATCCATTTTGAGTTTATTTTTGTGTATGGTGTTAGAAAGTGTTCTAGTTTCATTCTTTTACAAGTGGTTGACCAGTTTTCCCAGCACCACTTGTTAAAAAGGTTGTCTTTTTTCCATTGTATATCCTTGCCTCCTTTGTCAAAGATAAGGTGTCCATCGGTTCGTGGATTTATCTCTGGGCTTTCTATTCTGTTCCATTGATCTATATTTCTGTCTTTGTGCCAGTACCATACTGTCTTACCACACCTATCAAAGATATCCATTTTGAATAAACAAGTTGCCAGCATAATGACAGAGCTACTAGCTAAACAACTAGTTAAGAAACAAGGCTGCCCATACCCACGAAACACCCCTTTCAGAAAGCCCAGGTGACCCAGATAACTGACCACTTGAGTGACACCTCACCCTCATTCTTGTTCTTATGTTTTGAATTCACCGGTGAAGAGCGAACGCGTGAAACCTCAGGTCCCCACCCATGACGCTAATAAAGGCAGAAGCCAAAGTACTTGCTTTCCTCTTCCTCTCTCTCCCTCTCTTCCCCCCGCCACCTCATTGTGTGACCCAGGGCTGCTGCGTGCGCTTCAGTACTCATGAGTAATAAACCTTGGCTTTTCACAGTTTCCTGACGGCTGCTGCCAAGGTAAGTCTTACAATCATAATTAAAAAAACACAAGGGCCCAATATTGTGACAACTTTGGCTCCATTCAGAGAAATTTCTGTGGGTGCCTGCTACAAGTAGTATGGGCCTAGGTGAGTGCCTAGGCTTTTCTAGCCAATAATATCACTACCAATAGGCTGAGACCAACGCAAAACACCAGGCCTGTCTAACTGATCGTTAGCCCCAGGGACTCTGTCCTGCTCTACCTTGTCTATGCTCTTTCATCCCCAGACACAGGAAACTGTATGTACTCTGTGACCCTCCAAAGCTTCTAAAATCCCCATAAGAATCCTTTGAGATGGAGTAGTCCTTTCCCCAACTTTTCCTGTGCCAAAGTACGTTGCAAATAATAGTTGAACTTGGATTTGCGTCTCAGGATAAGGTTTTATCTTTCTGAGTGACAGATACAGCAGCTTCAGCAAACTCAATAGACAGTCTCAGTGACTTTAAACAACAATTTCATTATATATCATGGTTTTGTGAGTCAGAAATTCAAACAGAAAGTGGTTGGCAATTTTTCTGCTCATTGTACCAATGACTGACTGGGGTTGTTCCTTATTTTAACCTTGTAGCTGGGCTCTTGTAGAGGTTCAGAAAGGCTTCACACAGATGCTAAATACTTTGGCAAGGACAGTTGGAAAACTGGACTCAGCTGAGCCTCTTTCTTTTTACATGTAGACTCAAGGCCAATCCACTTGGTTTTGTCCACATAGGGAAGATGGAGTTCTTACATGGATGATATCTTTGTGTTCATGGTGGATCTTTTTTGACTCAGAAGTTATTTTGAAGGGCTTAAGTTCCAAACATTTTGAAATATAATTTAAAATTACATTCAATTAAATTTTTATATCATTTAATTTTGGTTTATTTCTTCTGGGCTCTAGATATAATCTGTAGGTATTTGACATTTTCAAATTTATTAAGATTTTCTTTATTGCCTAGCATATGATAAAAATTATAGCCAAAAGTTGATTAAATGTAATCTCTGTGTAGCTAAAAAGATCATGTATTCTGAAACTGTTCAACTCAATGTTCTATATATGCTAATTCATTATGTAGTTAATTGTAAGTTACTTATACCAAGCTGTGTTACAATTAGCAATTATGATATTTGCTTATTTTTTCCCTTTTAGTTGATTTTTGGCACTATATATGTTGAATACAAGGGAGCACAAATATAAATATTGTTATATCTTCCTCTTAAGTTGACATTGTTCGTCATTATGAAAACTTCTCTCAATATACTCCTTGCCTTAAAGTCCCCTTTGTCTGATATTAATGTCAACACATCAAATACCTATTAAGAAGATAACAATTAAATTCTTGCCTCTGTAACTTCTGTGCACCAGTGAAGAGAAGTCTTAATAACTGTAGCATGTGAAACAATTACAATTAATATTTAAACATATTTTTATTAACCTGAGAGAGTCTTAGACTAGGTCTAATAATATCTATTGAATTATTTTTCTGACTGCTAAAGGACTCTTTTTGCAAAATATATAGCATGTATTTATATTTAAATTTATTGGTTATTGCACAAATGCAAATCATTGATTCTAAAATGGCTGCCTATTTTCTTTTGTTTTGTTTTTTTCATTTATTTTTATTAGTTGGAGGCTAATTACTTACAATATTGTAGTGGTTTTTGCCATACATTGACATGAATCAGCCATGGATTTACATGTGTTCCCCATCCCGATCCCCCCTCCCGCCTCCCTCCCCATCCCATACGGGAAAGTTTGAGCATTTTATTAGAACAGGCAAAAATTTGTTTTAAAATACAAAATGAAAAATAGTGCCTTGTAGTTCCTAAAGCAGCTATTTGAATGTGAGGCAAAATTTTATATTCCACTTATTACTTGATTTTACTTGTTTGTTTTTGTTTCTGTTTCAGCTACCCACGGTTAGAGAATAGTTACGTTTAGGAAAAAGTGACTAAGAAGATAATGTAAGTGAAGGGAGTCACTATTTCTTTGGATATGGTATTCCTGGAGGTGACATCAGTAGTCTGAAACTATTGGGCAGTTACAAGGTTTGGTTAACAAAACATTGCTTTCACCTGAATACCTGTAAGCCCCACACATACTGTTATCATGTGTTTAAATATTGCTATTTAAATATTAGCAAAATACTATGTGTTTAAATATTGCTATTGAAGCAACTTATAAATCCTGTTAAAAGAAGTAATTTATAATAGCTCGTAATAATCATATATTTTGTTGATCAAAAAATTTCACTAAAAGTGAAATTACTCTAAGTTAAGGATTCATGATTTTTATTTTACCTTTGAAATTACTTCTTAAACTCTAAAAGGTGTATGGTACAATACAATAATGGATATCTGTATGGTACAATTCTTTAGGTGTTTGTGAAGTATGGCTTGCCACTTATTTGTAAACATTACATAAAAGAAGCATAGCAAAATATGCCTATTTAATAAAAGATATTTGGTTATGACACTAAAAAATACTAAAGAAAGAAAAGTTAAATGTTTTGTTTGAATATAAAAAATAACAGAAAAAGTTTTTGCAATAAATAACTTATAAAATATGTAACACCATCAACAACAATAATAACTAATAGTATAGAGTCTGTTTACATGCCAGGTACTTTGCTAATCTTCATATGTGGATTATCTCCTTAAATCATTGTAACAAATGGATAAAATTAGTAGTGTTTTCACTAATTTTTACATGGTAGCTAGGTGTAAAAGGTTATTCAAAGACCATATAGCTAGTAACCAATACATTTGAACTTATGAAGACTATCACTAGAACCTTATGTTCTTGTTCACTTTGCTGATGAAACAACATAAATAGGAACTAGTGATAGTGAGAGAAGAGAAGGCATAAAGGATATAAGGCTGGTAGGCTAACTCATGGGCAACCTGAAGGGATAATGCACTTTGGGAAGAAAAAAAATTGACTTGAATTTGTAATTCAAGAACAAACAAAGTCTCAAGCAAAACTTTAAACTTCAGGGTATAATTAGCCTAATTTGTTTCACAAGGATTGACAATAAAAATGGTATGCGTACATTACAGTAAGAGGAATTCTTAATATAGCCTAAGTGTGTAAGCTTGATAGGAATTGTTTAGATTACCATCAGGGTTTACAGCCAATTAAACTATAGAAGTAAAACATGATTATTAAGTCTCTTGTAATCAAAATTTTAGGGCAATTTTAAGCTGTAAACTTGATGCAGTGCTCACTCTCACTACATGCTTGGAAGCAAAGAGGAAGTAAAAATGATCAATAAACTTCCTTTTTAACAATATGCATATTTTAGTGTGCTGCTGCTACTGCTAAGTCACTTCAGTCATGTCCAACTCTGTACGACCCCATAGACGGCAGTCCACCAGGCTCCTCTGTCCCTGGGATTCTCCAGGCAAATATTTTAGTGTATCCCTCAGCAAATCCATACTGTAGAAGATGTTTTTTTTGTGTGTGTGTTTATGTTAAGTCACTTCAGCTTTAGTTGTGTCCAACTCTTTGTGACCCCATGAACTGCAGCATGCCAGGAGCCTGCCAGGCTCCTCTGTCCATGGGATTTTCCAGGGAGGAATACTGGAGTGGATTGCCATGCCCTCCTACAGGGGATTTTACATAACCAGGAGTCAAATCTGAATTTCTTATGTATTCTGCATTTGCAGGCATGTCCTTTACCACTAGCACCACCTGGGCAGCCAGAAACTGCTTTAGGAAGGTAAATAAAAGTAGGTTTGCATCTATAATTGTTGTTGTTATTCAGTCCCTCAGTCATATCCAACTCTTTGCAACTCCATGGACTGCAGCATGCCAGGCTTCTCTGTCCTTCACCATCTCCAGGAGGCTGCTCAAACTCATGTCTATTGAGTTGGTGATGCCATCCAGCCTACTTGTCCTCTGTTGTTCCCTTCTCCTCCTACCTTCAATCTTTCCCAGGATCAGGGTCTTTTCAAGTGAGTTGGCGCTTCGCATCAGGTGGCCAGAGTGTTGGAGTTTCAGCTTCAGCGTCAGTCCTTCCAATCAATATTCAGGGTTGATTCCCTTTAGAATCGACTGGTTTGTTCTCCTTGAGGTCCAAGGGACTCTCATGAGTCTTCTCCAACAACCCAACTCAAAAGTGTCAATGCTTCGGCGCTCAGCCTACTTTATGGTCCAACTCTCATGTCCGTACATGACTACTGGAAAAACCATTGCTTTGACTAGATGAATCTTTGTGGGCAAAACAACGTCTCTGCTTTTTAATAAGCTGTTTAAGTTGGTCATAGCTTTTCTTCCAACAAATAAACATCTTTTAAATTCATGGCTGCAGTCACCATCTGCAGTGATTTTGGAGCCCCCCAAAATAAAGTCTCTAACTGTTTCCATTGTTTTCCCATCTATTTGCCATGGAATGATGGGACCAGATGCCATGATCTTAGTTTTTTGAATGTTGAGTTTTAAGCCAACTTTTCCACTCTCCTCTTTTACTTTTTGCAAGAGGTTCTTTACCTCTTCTTCACTTTCTGCCATAAGGGTGGTGCCATTTGTATATCTGAGATTATGGATATTTCTCCTGGCAATCTTGATTCCAGCTTGTGCTATATCCAGTCCAGCATTTCTCATGATGTACTCTGCATATAAGTTAAATAAGCACGATGACAATATACAGCCTTCACGTACTCATTTCCGGATTTGGAACCAGTCTGTTGTTCCATGTCTGGTTCTTGATCTGCATACAGATTCCTCAAGAAGGAGGTCAGGTAGTCTGATAGTCCCATCTCTTAAAGAGTTTTTCATGGTTTGTTGTGATCCACACAGTCAAAGGCTTTGATGCAGTCAATAAAGCAGAAGTAGATGTTTTTCTGGAACTCTCTTGCTTTATCAATGATCCGTGGATGTTGACAATTTGATCTCTGGTTCCTCTGCCTTTTCTAAATCTACCTTGAACATCTGGAAGTTCACAGTTCACGTACTATTGAAGCCAGACTTGGAGAATTTTGAGCATTACTTTGCTAGCGTGTGTGATGAGTGCAATTGTGCAGTAGCTGAAACATTCTTTGGCATTGCCTTTCTTCAGTATTGGAATGAAAACTGACCTTTTCCAGTCCTGTGGCCACTGCTGAGTTTTCCAAATTTGCTGGCATATTGATAGCAGCACTTTCACAACATCATCTGTTAGGATTTTGAAAGAGCTCACTTGGAATTCCATCACCTCCACTAGCTTTGCTCATAGCGATGCTTCCTAAGGCCCACTTGACTTCACATGCCAGAATATCTGGCTCTAGGTGAGTGATCACACCATCGTGATTATCTGGGTCGTGAAGATCTTTTTGGTACAGTTCTTCTGTGTATTCTTGCCAACTCTTCTTAATATCTTCTGCTTCTGTTAGGTCTATTCAATTTCTGTCTTATATTATGCCCATCTTTGCATGAAATATTCCCTTAGTATCTCTAATGCTCTTGAAGAGATCTCTAGTCTTTCCTGTTCTATTGTTTTTCTCTATTTCTTTGCAATGATCACCGAGGAAGGCTTTCCTATCTCTCTTTGCTATTTTCTGGAACTCTACCTTCAAATGGTTATATCTTTCCTTGGAAATCTAGCTGAACTATTTCACATCCTAAAAGATGATGCTGTTAAAGTGCTGCATTCAATGTGCCATCAAATTTGGAAAACTCATCAGTGGCCACTGGAGTGGGAAAGGTCATTTTCATTCCAATCCCAAAGAAGGACAATGCCAAAGAATGTTCCAAGTACCACATTTCCAATGCTGAGCCCTAAATGGCTCTGAGTAGGAACAAGCCTGTGACTGTAGTGCATTTTAAGTCACTTCAGTCCTGTCTGACTCTGTATGACCCTATGGACTGCAGCCCACCAGGTTCCTTTGTCCATGGAATCTCCAGGCAAGAATACTGGAGTGGATTGCTATGCCCTCCTCCAGGGGATCTTCCCAATCCAGGTATCAAACCTGTGTCTCTATGTTTCCTGCATTGGCAGGTGGGTTCTTTACCATTAGAAGGGCGGGCATAATCTTGCATGGAATTCCCTTACCCAGAAAAACTGTCAAAGCAGCTCAAAATGTATAGCCTGTCCCTTTCTGCTTTGCTGAACTCATGGCAACTCTTAGCTCCCTCTCCTTGACCTTTCCCCACACCCAAACAAGACCGCACATGTTTTTCTTAGTGAATTGGTATAAAACGTTCTAAGATGAATGCACTGGATTTACAGCATTTTTAAGTGAGGGCACACTACATTATCCTCTTCTTCAAATGCAACTCAAGGTCCTTGCAATTCTGCATGCATTCAATCAAATATATTAGCATTCTGCAGGTAAAGAAATATCTTCTCTCTAACCTGACCTCTATTTTCAATCAATTTCAAAACTTTAAATGACCGAGGCTTGAAATAAATGATTAAATATGCATGTGACAAAATGTGTGTGGAAAGAATAAATGACAGACTCATGGTGTTGCACTGAAAGTTCAAACAGAATTATCATGTTAAGAGGCATATCTCCAGTAAAGTGATAATAATCTAAGAAAGGTTTTTATTTTACACAACTTCAGGGAGCAACACAAAACACAATATAAATATTAACCACTGGAATTGTGCAACATGACAGTTCATGACCCTGTTGAAAAGACTTTTCCATTAGAGGACAAGGTTCACATTTAAGTTTTGCAGTGGTGATATATTTTCATGATTCCAAATTACAAAAATGTGCCTAATTGTTTTTCTTTTTTCCTACTTACCTCTCAGTGTTTTTAATGATTTCCTTTTACCTCTTTGCCTTTTCCATTTTGCCTTCTACTCTGCCTAACCAAGTGCTATACATTTTTAATGCCAGCTCATCTCAATTCCTCAATTAAATTCTCTGATAATTCTATACAGTTTTAATCTTATATGATCCTTGTAAATTTCAGAGTTGTGTTTTAATAATGGGAATTTTTTTGTCCCAAGTAATAAGTCGATTACCATTCAATATTGCTGGTGTCTAGACATTATCATATATCTGTTATCTATCATGCTTGGACTAAGTTATTGGTACATGTGTGCAGACCAAATTTCAGCCTGAACTTTGCCCCAAACTGTGTCCTTGTGTTGGAGTTAATCATTAAAAGTCAGTTTTCCTACCCAGTATGCCAGATTATAGGGGAAATTAGAGCTCAAACCTGAACAATAATTAACTTTGCTGAATTTCCATTGCTCTACAAAAGTGGCATGATTTTCCAAAACAGTAAGTAATTCTTGGCAACCTTCCAAATAAACTGCACTCTTGCCTTGATTTATACAGCACTTACCTACCTGGAAAAATTAGTAAATCTTAATATCATTCCAAAAATATATTTTTTTACATGTAGAAGTGATTTACATCCTTGTATCAAATAATTTAAATGGATTTTTAATCTACATGATATCTGGTCAGAAATATAAGAGCCACAGGGTGTTTCCATTATATAACACTTCCTGTGCATTAAGAGGTATCAGAGTTTCAGCCCTTAACCTGTAAGTGGCAATAGTGTCCCTCCCCCACAGTTTTTGTGACAAAGAATAACACACCATACACACTTCAATATTTCTCTATAAGTTCCCACTGAGAATCACATCTGTTAGACTGGAAATTAAAGCAAGAGCCAAATCATGGCAAGCTTATAATATATGTAAAGGACTTGAGGATTATCTTTAGGATAATAAGAAACCATTGAAAATGTTTAAACCAGAGAGTAACATGGCAGCATTTTTATTTCAGAAAATATAATTGGTCTGTTATGTGCAGAATGAATTGGAAGGTGTTTCTGTGTCAAATTGAAGACCTTAAATAGTCCAATGCCTCGAAATAAGCTATTTAGAAATTACATTAATAAAGATTGATTCTAAGGGAGTAGAAAAGGAAATGAACACATAAAGGATAAATGGTCAGTGTAGGAAAAAGCTAGAGAATAATGGAGTTTGGAGTTCAGTCTTGAATATCTTATTTTCCTCTCTGAATTTAAGCTGTTACCTATGCTGATATTTCCACCTTTAAAGATTTTTTTTCTTGATTTCCTAATTTTCCTTGAAGTTAGTTTATGTCACTAGGAAAAAAAGAGATTTCATATACAAAAATTACCTACACACAGAAATTTTATTAATAAACTTACCACTTAAAAATTTGAAGTTCTCTTTCAGTAATCTTTGGGAGATTTAATTTTTTTCATAGATACCATATTAATGGAGATTTACAAGGTCATTACTTTGTATTTCCAAGTATTTGGCACTAGAATTTCTAACCAAGTTGTAACACTTAACACATTTAACCTTTTTAAAATAAAGTATTCATTTTTTCTTTCTCAGATTTCATGTATATAAAGAGATCAATCTGATTTCAGTGTTGACCATCTGGTGATGTCCATGTGTAGAGTCTTCTCTTGTGTTATTGGAAGAGTGTGTTTGCTATGACCAGTGCATTCTCTTGGCAAAACTCTATTAGCCTTCGCCCTGCTTCATTCCGTACTCCAAGGCCAAATTTGCCTGTTACTCCAGGTGTTTCTTGACTTCCTACTTTTGCATTCCAGACCCCTATAATGAAAAGGACATCTGTTTTGGGTGTTCTAAAAGGTCCTGTAGGTCTTCATAGAACTGTTCAACTTCAGCTTCTTCAGCGATACTAGTTGGGGCATAGGCTTTTATTACCGTGATATTGAATGGTTTGCCTTGGAAACAAACAGAGATCTTTCTGTCATTTTTGAGACAGCATCCAAGTACTGCATTTTGGACTCTTTTGTTGACTATGATGGCTACTCCATTTCTTCTAAGGAATTCCTGCCCACAATAGTAGATATAATGGTCATCTGGTTAAATTCACCCATTCCAGTCCATTTTAGCTCACTGATTCGCCAAAGCCTTTGACTGTGTGGATCACAATAAACTGTGGAAAATTCTGAAAGAGATGGGAATACCAGACCACCTGACCTGCCTCTTGAGAAACCTGTATGCAGGTCAGGAAGCAACAGTTAGAACTGGACATGGAACAACAGACTGGTTCCAAATCTGGAAAGGAGTATGCCAAGGTTGTATATTGTCACCCTGCAGAGTACATCATGAGAAACGCTGGGCTGGAAGAAGCACAAGCTGGAATCAAGATTGCCGGGAGAAATATGAATAACCTCAGATATGCAGATGACACTACCCTTATGGCAGAAAGTGAAGAGGAACTAAAAAGCCTCTTGATGAAAAGTGACAGAGGAGAGTGAAAAAGTTGGCTTAAAGCTTAACATTCAGAAAACTAAGATCATGGCATCTGGTCCCATCACTTCATGGGAAATAGATGGGGAGACAATGGAAACAGTGTCAGACTTTATTTTTGGGGGCTCCAAAATCACTGCAGATGGTGACTGCAGGCATGAAATTAAAAGATGCTTGCTCCTTGGAAGAAAAGTTATGACCAACATAGACGGTGTATTAAAAAGCAGAGACATTACTTTGCCAACAAAGGTCCATCTGGTCCAGGCTATGGTTTTTCCAGTGGTCATGTATGGATGTGAGAGTTGGACTATAAAGAAAGCTGAGTGCCGAAAAATTGATGCTTTTGAACTGTGGTGTTGGAGAAGACTCTTGAGAGTCCGTTGGACTGCAAGGAGATCCAACCAGTCCATCCTAAAGGAGATCAGTCCTGGGTGTTCATTGGAAGGACTGATGCTGAAGCTGAAACTTCAGTACTTTGGCCACCTCATGCGAAGAGTTGACTCATTGGAAAAAGCCCTGATGCTGGGAGGGATTGGGGGCAGGAGGAGAAGGGGACGACAGAGGATGAGATGGTTGGATGACATCACCAACTCGATGGCCATGGGTTTGAGTAAACTCCGGGAGTTGGTGATGGACAGGGAGGCCTGGCGTCCTGCAATTCATGGGGTCGCAAAGAGTTGGACACGACTGAGCGACTGAACTGAACTGAATTGATATAAAGAGATATAAAAATTCAGCTTAGAAGAAAGAAATGCTTAGATAGGATAAAGTTCTTGTATTAATATATTTTCAGTGTACACTAGAGTCATCCAGGTTGCCTCTTAAGAACATATATTTCTGGGCCCCATTCTTTAAAAAAGAATTCCTTTTTTAAAAACAATAAAGTGAAAATTTTTATAGAATGAAAGAATTCCATTTAAGCTAGATATCAATGGACATAAATGTAGAAGCAGCTTGGCCAATGCTCTTAAGGGACCAATCTGTCCAAGACAGTGTCCTTCTAAACATTCACCTGTACAGGACATTCTCTTACATGTATAACCATAAACCTCAGATGAACAAAATGTAGTCAGAAGAGTTCTTAGAAGTCACATGTATCCCAAAGACCACAATGCTTAGCACCAGTCACTGTAGCAATAGCTGCCTGGACCATGGATGTGCAGAATCAAAATTTCTGGTTCAGTAAGTCTGGAGGGGAGTTCAGAAATGTGATTTACTTATTTATTTTTTTGTTTATTAGTAAGAAATTTGGTTAATGCAGGTATTAAGAGTACACTTTGAGAAATAGTGCTATTTCCAAGGAACAATTTACCACACTCTATTCTTTCCTTGATATGTAAAACAGAATAGAATTAGTTGTTTCCAAGCCTATAATATACTAATTCTCTACATTGTGGAGTGGTCTATATTCTTCCAGGAGAAAAATTACATAATATTATGTGGAAAAGTTCCCCATGTGCCAAAACTACATTTAATCCAGACTATCTCAATAAAGTACACTCTGATACTCTTTCCTGGGGCAGGGTTGAGGGATTGGTAGTAGTTAGCTATGGGATGCAAACAGCTAATTCAGTAATTATGTGCCTTGACTCTGTATAAAAATCATCTGAGTAATTTAATAACATCCTTTTACTCAAGTCACACCCTAGACTATTTAAATAAGAACATCTGGAGGTGAGGCCAAGGCATTTTAAAAAATATTCTAGGTAATTTCGATGTGTAGCCAAGATTGAGAACCACTCATTAAATGAATTGCTCAATGATTAGCCCAAACTGGGTTTTACCTCTCAGTACAGCTGAGAGGTAAAAGAACAGCACCATTCAAGTGCCCTACAGTGATGGTTAATTTTATGTGTCAACTTGCAAGGGTGAAGGGATGCCCAGAGAGCTGGTAAAACATTATTTGTATGTGTATCTGTAAGGTGTTTCTGGAAGAAATTAGCATTTAAATGAATAGAGTTAGTGAAGAAAGTGGGTATCATTTAATCAGCTGAGGGTCAGAATAGAACTAAAATGCAGAAGAAGGGTGAGTTTGCTTTCCCTGTCTCAGCTGGGATATCCATCTTCTGTTCTCAGACGTTAGTACTCTTGATTCTCAATTCTTCAGATTTGGACTAAATTACATCAGTGGCTTTCCTGTTTCCTCAGGTTGCAGATGGTAAATCATGATGCATCATGGCTTCCATGAACACATAAACCAACTCTTATAATTAATAATTAATACACTTTCTCATTATTAATTAATTAATGCTGTTTCTCTGAAGAACCCTAACACCCCTGTGAACCTTACATGTAGCCTTCTGAATCAAATGCTATTGGCCTGGACACTATTTGTGTGTCAACTTTCTGATAGTAATAATCACCTAATATGAATTAGTTTTCATGGTGAAAAACCCGTTTTGAAGAACCAGCTTTATTAATCTTACAGATGATAAACTTTGTTTCAAACTTTCTTATCATTGAATCAAGTTATTCATAATTTCCAATTCATATAAATCTCTCCGTTTGTCCCAGGGCCACTGTAATTATCTTAAAATTTTCAATTTTATGATTCAATGGGAAAAGACAAATCTGCATTTCACTTTTGGCCTTATACAGCCCACCATTTCACAACTAAATGCAAGAAAAAATAGATGTAAGTGGGACCATTTGGAACCAACATAATCACATGGAATTTCAAATTTAAAAACAGTAACTTAATTTTCAAAAGAGGTCTTTTACTGGAGAAATAAACTTGCAAGGATTTTTTGTTAGATATTTTTCCTGATTTTTTAAAATGTCATTTTCAACAGCAAACACTCATTGTTTCTAGAACTGAGACAGTAGAAAAGAATAGGTACAGAAATGTTGTCTGTTTCTTTAAACAAAAACAATACCTTCATAAACCAAAGTTTTATAATGTCTGACAAACAATTAGTATTTCAATCCTGAAATGAGCTAATATTGACAGAAAATACACCTATGATTTCTCACTGATGTATCTTAGTAGTTGTAGTAGTTTCCTAGTGTTCCTATTGCATATTATCACAAACTTGGTGGCTTAAAATAATGGAAACTTATTCACTCACAGTTTTGGAATCCAGAAATCTGAATCGAGATGTTAGAAGGGTTGGTTCTTACTGGAGTCTCTGACACAGAATCCCTTTCAGACTTCTCTCTTAGTTGCTGGTAGCTCTGGCACTCCTTGGCATTTTTTGGTTTGTCGACACAGCATTCCAATTTATACACCCATCTTTATTCATGGTTCTATCCCCAGTGTTTCTTTATGTCTTTCTCTTTTCTGTCACTTATAAGGAATCCTGTTGCTGAAACAGGGCCCACCATAATCCAGAATGATCTCACTGGGCTCCTTTCCTTAATTACATCGGCAAATATAATTTCATTCTTAGGTTTCAGGTGGAGAAAGAGCTTGGGGAAGACCCTATTCAACCAACTACTGTACTGATAAATTTTATCTCTTATTCTTTTTTAAATATATACATTTCACATATACATAACCAGTTTATTCCATGATAGCATACTAATTCTTTTCCCAAAAATATTCTACTTTTTGAAGTAGGAACAGACATTGGACCCAACTTAAACAACCTGAGTTAAAGTTTCATCTTGGTCATCTAGCTGTGTGGTTTGGAAAGTCATAACTTAAATAAAACTTAGTTTTTCATTTATGAAAAGAGGATGATAATACCTGCGCTATAGCCTGCACAAAATCATTGGAATCAAAGAATGTATGGCAAAATCCACTACAATATTGTAAAGTAATTATCCTGCAATTAAAATAAATTAATTAATTTGCAAAAAAAGTGATGTGAATTAGAAGACTGAAACCTACTGACACTTTTAACATTTTATTTTTAATAAAACATATAAAATGAAGGTTAATGTTCTAATCTTTGATTTATTCACCATACTCATAATGCAACTTTTAATATTGTTTTCTTTGGAATGGGTCAAGAACAAAAATGTATGTGAAATAATTTGATGTATTTTTTCAAAGATTTAAAAATATCTATCCCATTTCCATATTGAAAACAATTTGAGAGAGTCGTTTCATTAAAAATACCCAGACATTTCAACATAATTTTTATAGATACAAGATTTCAATTACATCTTATTATAAATTATGTAATCATAATAATAAATGTTATTGGCAAAAACATGTGTGAGGAAACATACCTGACTCTTAGTAGGTATTCAGTTCAACAGCTGGACAAAGATGTATGGTCATACTGAAGAGTAGCTTAGTTACTAATTTTCAGAATTGGAGGTACATTAAATCAGTATGACTTGTGGAGAGAATGGAGAGCTTTAGTTAATGAAGCTTTAAGTTAACTGGAGGTTAGTTAGTCATAATTTCTTATCCACCAGGAAATAATTGTTCTTCTTCCCCAACTTGTGAATTTTTTAATAATTTATCATGCTACCAAATATAATATTTTTGCATCTGTTTTGCTCTTTGTGAGCATACTTCTATTACATTTTCTACTAGACTAAATGCCCCTTAGGATAGGAAGTGTGTCTTGTTCATCTTTGTATTTTTCTCAGTTTCTTGGGACATAGTCCTTATACACACACTGTGTTTTGCTGAATGAATTAATGATGCTTTAAAAGAAACAGGAAATTTCGTATCAAGTAAAATCCTATCTATACTTTGAGAAAATGTGGCAAGTGTGTCAGATTTCATTTTCTTGGACTCTAAAATAAATGTGGCAGGGCCATGCTCAGTGAATCTTTAATCCAATTTTTTGTTGATGGGTGGAGCTGTGTTCCTTCCCTGTTGTTTGACCTGAGACCCAACTATGGTGAAGGTAATGAGGAAAATGGCGACCTCCTTCAAAATATCCCATGCACACACTTCTGCACTCAGTGCCCCCGACCTTGCAGCAGGTCACCGCTGACCCACGTGCCCACTGGAGACTCCTGGACACTCACAGGCAAGCCTGGGTCAGTCTCTTGTGGGGTCACTGCTCCTTTATCCTGGGTCCTGGTTCACACAAAATTTGATTATGCCCTCCAAGAGGCTGTTTCCCAGTCCTGTGTTCTGGCGGTTCTATGTGGGATTAATGGTGACCTCCTCCAAGGGGGCTTATGCCACACTCAGGCCTGCTGCACCCAGAGCCCCTGTCCCTGAGGCAGGCCACTGCTGACCTGTACCTCCATAGGAGACACTCAAACACTCAAAGGCAGGTCTGGCTCAGTCTCTGTGAGCCAGACCTGCCACTCACCTAGAGCCAGACATCCTGGAATATGAAGTCAAGTAGGCCTTAGGAAGCATCATATGAACAAAGTTAGTGGAGGTGATGGAATTCCTGTTGAGCTGTTTCAAATCCTAAAAGATGATGCTGTTAAAGTGCTACACTCAATATGCCAGCAAATTTGGAAAACTCAGCAGTGGCCACAGGACTGGAAAAGGTCAGTTTTCATTCCAATTCCAAAGAAGAGCAATGCCAAAAAATGTTCAAACTACTGCACAATTGTGCTCATCTCACATGTTAGCAAGGTAATACTCTAAATTCCCCAAGCAGGCTTCAACAGTATGTGAACTGTGAACTTCAGGATGTTCAAGCTGGATTTAGAAAAGGCAGAGGAACCAGAGAATAAATTGCCAACATCCATTGGATCATCAAAAAAGCAAGAGGATACCAGAAAAAACATCTATTTCTGTTTTACTGATTACACCAAAGCCCTTGACTATGTGGATCACAGCAAACTGTGGAAAATTCTTAAAGAGATAGGAATACCAGATCACCTGACCTGCCTCCTGAGAAATCTGTATGCAGGTCAAGAAGCAACACTTAGAACCGGACATGAAAAAGCAGATTGGTTCCAAATCTGGAAAGGAGTACATCAAGGCTGTATATTGTCAACCTGCTTATTTAACTTATATGCAGAGTACATCATGAGAAATGCTGGACTGGATGAAGCACAAGCTGGAACCAAGATTTCCAGGAGAAATATCAACAATCTCAGATATACAAATGACACCACCCTTATGGCAGAAAGTGAAGAAGAAGTAAAGAGCCTCTTGATGAAAGTGAAAGAGGAGAGTGAAAAAGTTGACTTAAAACTCAACATTCAAAAAGCTAAGATCATGGCTTTTCCAGTAGTCATGTACAGATGTAAGAGTTGGACCATAAAGTAGGTTGAGTGCTGAAGAATTGACACTTTCAAGATGGAGTGTTGGAGAAGACTAATGAGAGTTCCTTGGACTATGAGGAGAACAAACCAGTCAATTCTAAAGGAAATCAACCCTGAATATTGATTGGAAGGACTGATGCCGAAGCTGAAACTCCAATACTTTGGCCACCAGATGTGAAGAACTGACTCATTGGAAAAGACCCTGATGCTGGGAAAGATTGAAGGCGGGAGGAGAAAAGGATGACAGAGGATGAGATGGTTGGATGGCATCACCGACTCTATGGAAATGAGCTTGAGCAAGCTCTAGGAGTTGGTGATGGACAAGGAAGCCTGTCCATGGGGTTGCAAAGAGTCAGACACAACTGAGTGACTGAACTGAACTGAATTCATTTTCTAATCATTCCATTTTCTGCTCTTTCTTTTAAAAGTTTTTATGATGCTCACGTCAGAAACCAGATATTTCCTTCGTTGTTAAAAGTCTGATCTTTCTCACTGTATGGCAATGAGTATCCTCATACCCCATTTCAAAGAATATATATAATATAATATGCCCATCATATATGAGTGTAATGTATATATATGATAGTGTTCCTTGACAATTAAACAAAAATGTATTACAGAAAAATATGTGATTTCTGTATCTATTTTATTCCTCATACTACATTTTAAAGTTTCTGTCTCACTACTCTCACCACTGTGTGCCAGGACCTAATCTGATTTTTTTTTTACCTTTAGAAATCTACAACTAAACATACTGCCAAGTAGATAATAGACATTCAGTAAGTATTAGATTAATTATAAGTGACTAATGAAAACCAGAAAACAGTAAATTAATTATAAGTGATGAATGATTGAATGTCTCTGTGATGTATTAAGAATTCAAAGATAAACTACAGATACACATTGAAGTAATATATCCATTGTTTTAAGGAAGACACCTAGATATGCAATTTATCAATACTGAAAGTGTGTGTATGTGTTAGTTGCTCAGTTATGTCCAACTCTTCGCGACCCCATGGACTGTAGCCTGCCAGGCTTCTCAGTCCTTGGAATTCTCCAAGCAAGAATACTGGGGTGGGTAGCCATTCATTTTCTGGGGGATCTTCACAACCCAGGGATCAACCCAGGTCTTCTGTATTGCAGGTGGATTCTTAACGATCTGAGCCACCAGGGAAGCCTCCATACCGAAAGTAAGTGAAATTGCACAGTCATGTCTGACTCTTTGCAATCCCATGAACTATAGACTACCAGGCTCCTCCATCCATGGAATTTTCCAGACAAGTGTACTGGAGTAGATTGCCATTTCCTTCTCCAGGGGATCTCCCAAACCCAGGGATCTAACCCAGGTCTTCCACATTGCAGGCAAAAGCCTTACTGAAATTAAGCCTTTTCATAAATACAGCTAGATCATTTCTAAAAATTCTAGAGAAATGATGATGTATTTTGGCAGGTATCAATAAGGTATTGGGTTCAGAAAAAAATTGGCAGAAAAACTGATAGTCAACTTTGGAAAGATATATGAGAATTCTACATCATGTAAAAAGGGAGAGGCATGAAGAGAAATTTCAGACAGAGAAAATGTACCATCAAAAAGACAAACCAAAAACCCCGCCAAGGTATGAAATGCAAGTATGTTAGATACTTTATGTTATAACTATATTATTTTCTGTTTAGATTTTAACTCCTAAGAACATCCTATTTTTCCTGCCTGGGTAAACATGATGTTCAACATCCTTCTTAAAATGCATTATTGGTTATCCTGTGTTGATTTAGTTTTGCCATACCAAGGTCATGGTTATGGGGAATCTTACTAAAGGTCACACATTATATCTGGGAAAAAAGCTCCAAAAGAGCAGTGTTTCACACTCCCAAAAGAACTTAATAAAAAGTTTTGTAAATTTTTATTTGACCAACATAAGAAACAAACAACAAACCTCTGATTTTATCAAAGCTCTCAGGAACATATTCTCTTGAATGATAATAAAATGACTGTCTTTTAGATGTAACAAGGATAGGAAAGCAGTAAACTCTACATCAGTCTGTCCATGAAATTCTGAACTGGCACTCTACCAGATATCTTCTCCTAGAAGATTCATCTTCTATTTCCTAAAAAGGCAACCATCTATTTGGGCCCCAAGTCACCAGATATCCAGTGAGACATCTCAGATACTTTAAAAGGAAGACTCTCTGATTCTTCTCAGTGCTTCTATCGTGTTCCACAAGCACAGCTCTTTCATGCCTGTGGCAGGTTCTCCTGGTTGAGGGACCAAATCCCCACTTCCAAGTTTCTTCCTGACTTTCAGCCAGGGGTGGTCAAATGACACAGCTCTGGACTATGAGACACAAGTGAAAAACTGCTGTGGTGAGTCTAGGAAAGATTTTGTTCTGTTTGGTGCAAGCGTTGCCTTTTCCTCTAGCTCTCTGTCTTTATCCTGCCTCAGTTGCTAATGTGATGGCATCTGTGGCAGTCATCTTATGACCATGAGGGAGACAACCTGAAAACTAAGTACAACATCCCTACTATTACTAAGCTACTAATTTAATGCCAGCAAATAACTAGTTCCATACTTTTCTCATTATGTAAAATAAACCCCACTTTTTAAAGCCATTGTAGCAGGGTATTCTATCACTTTCAATCAAAGACATTCTAAGCTTTTTAAATACTACTGACCCTCCATTAATTAAATCAGTTAGAACAATTTCTAGAGAGACAAGGAGCAAACATAGCTAACATTCTCCAAGGCATGTAATGATTTAGATTTAGATTTTCTGATTCAAAGGCCAATAAAGAGCAAAAATGAAACTTTATAAGGATTTATATAACTTGGCCATTGCTGAGTACAGTGGGAATATTACATTCTAGTCATAAACTGACCAATTCAATAAATACAGCCTAAGCCTACTTTAGCCACTTCAGTACATTTGTTTATTTACTGGACACTTCACACCAATATTAGGTACCTATTAAGCGAGCATTTATGTATTTGTCCATTCACAAATATTTATTAGTTGCCACTAAATTAGAGACTGGCTTCTGTACACCTAATCACACATATATTTTCATATGAGGTGCTGCCAAACCAAATAACACAATAATTTGTTTTTACACATTTACTTAACCTAAATTTATAGCTTTGTCACGTTAGTGTTTCTTAATTAAACTTTTAAAGATAGTTGTAGATTCACATGCACCTGTAGGAAACAATACGGAGACACCTTATAATCTCTATTCATTTCCCCCAACAATGATATCTTGAAACATTATCACAACTAGGATGTTGATGTTGATACTATCAAGATAAAAGTATTTTCATCATTGTTAGAGTCCCTCTGGTTGTCCTTTTATAGACACAATAACTCTCCTATAATCCTACCCTCCTCTTTAGCCCTATACCTGTGCTTTGTCACTCAGTCCTGTCTGACTCTTTGCAACTCCATGGGCTGAAGTCCTCCAAGCTCCTCTGTACATGGGGATTCTCCAGGCAGGGATACTGGAGTGGGTAGCTTTTCCCTTCTCCAGGAAATGAAAGTGAATGTTGCTCAGTCCTGTTCAACTCTTTGTGACCCCATGTTCTCCAGGCCAGACCCCAATTCTCCAGGCCAGAATACTGGAGTGGGTAGCTTTTTCCTTTCTGCTGCAGATCTTCCCAACCCAGGAATCAAACCGGGGTCTCTTGCATTGCAGGTGGATTCTTTACCAACTGAGTTATCAGGGAAGCCCCTCTTTAGCCCTAGTAATTACTAATCCATTTTCCATTTCTGTGATATTGTTATTTCAAAATATTACATGCATGGAATCATCTATTATGATGATGATTGGATTTTTTGGGATTGGATTTTTTTTTTCACTTGGCATAACTCTTGAGATACAGCTAAGATGTATATAGAGCTTTTCTTGATGATGGTGAACTTCTTTAATTTGCTCATATGCCGTATATACATCCTCTTTGGTGAAATGTCTCTTCATGTCTTTTGCCCAATTTCTAATTGGATTGTTTTCTTAGAAATGAGTTTTGAGAGTTCATTACATATTCTAAATATTAGTGTTTTGCTGTATATATTTGTCATTTGCAAATAGGGGTAGTTTTATTTTTTCATTTCTCATGTATGTAACAAAGAGTCAGACTATATTTTACAGAAAACTTTTTAAGTTTCACCACTTCCTTTCCCCTTTTTGCTCCCATATGGACAACCGATTAGAAAATATGAATGTTCTTCAGAGCCCATGGGAGATTTAGATAGCGCAAGTCCCTGACTGTGCAGGATCATTCATCCTGGCCTCAGTAAAAGCCCAGGAAGTCTCCTTCCTTGCTCTCTCAAGGATTTTGGGCCAGGAAGGCCCAAAGATACCCTCCTCCAAAAAATTTTTGAAAAATCCTTTTCACACCCTTTTGTATGTGTGCATGTGCATTATCAGTATAAACATGAGAACCAACTTTTGTCTTGAAAGGAAATCCCTCACAAATAGTAGAACAGGACTTAGTGGCTAAGCAACAATAACCATCCTGATTTTC
The DNA here is from genome assembly GCF_033118175.1 of Dama dama. Lineage (NCBI taxonomy): Eukaryota > Metazoa > Chordata > Mammalia > Artiodactyla > Cervidae > Dama > Dama dama. Next base: position 39,764,632 of record NC_083700.1, read on the forward strand.
AGAGGACCACAACAGTCTATATGACATTTTATTCTTTCTTTTTCTTCTTCTTCATTTTTAAATTTCACTGGCTAGAGCTTTCAATTTTTCAACATTAAGTATAATGTTAGCTGTAGATTTTTGTAGATGTTGAGATTTATCACAAGCTTTTCTCCATCAATTTATACATTCATGTGATTTTTCTTCTTTAACCTGTAAACTGGTGGTTTACATTTATTGATTTTCAGGTTTTGAAACAGTCTTGCATCTCTGCTCTAAACTCTACTTGATCATAGTATGTAATTATTTTAGTTCTGAATTCTATTTTCTAAGATTGTGTTAAGAATTTTTATTTACATTTGTATTAGTAACCTAGGGCAGATCCTACTAATTATGACAATCTTGGTGGCCTAAAACAACAGAAATTTTTTTCTTTCACTGTTATGGGGTCCATAGCCCCAAACCCAGATATCAACAGAAGTTCTTCCAGAGGCACTGACTGGGAATCTATTCCTTGCCTTTTCTATTACCAGCAGATGGGCATTCTTTGACTTGTAGTTCAGTTCAGTCACCAAGTCGTGTCCAACTCTGCAATCCCATGGACTGCAGCATGCCAGGCCTCCCTGTCCCTCTCCAACATCCAGAGCATTCTCAAACTCATGTCCATCAAGCCCATGATACCATCCACCCATCTCATTCTCAGTCGTCCCCTTCCCTTCCTGCCTTCAATCTTTCCCAGCATCGGGTCTCTTCAGTGAGTCAGTTCTTCACATCAGGTGGTCAAAGTATTGAAGTTTCAACTTCAGCATCAGTCCTTCCAATGAATATTCAGGATTGACTTCCTTTAGGATGGACTGGTTGGATCTCTTTGCTGTCCAAGGAACTCTCAAGTGTCTTCTCCAACACCATAGTTCAAAAGCTTGAATTCTTCAATGCTCAGCTTTCTTTATAGTCCAACTCTTACATCCATACATGACTACTGGAAAAACCATAGCTTTGACTAGATGGACTTTTGTCAGCAAAGTAATGTCTCTGCTTTTTAATATGCTGTCTAAGTTGGTCATTGCTTTTCTTCTAAGGAGCAAGCATCTTTTAATTTCATGTCTGCAGTCACCATCTGCAGTGATTTTGGAGCCCATGAAAATAAAGTCTCTCACTGTTTTCCTTTTTTCCCCATCTATTTGCCATGAAGTGATGGGACCAGATGTCATGATCTTAGTTTTTTTAATGTTCAGTTTTAAGCCAGCTTTTTCACTTTACTCTTTTGCATCTTGTAGTTGCATCACCCTAGTCTTGGCTACCATCTCCACATCACTTTCTCCAATGTGTGTATATAAAAGCCCTCTATCCCCTTTAATAAAGATACTTGCGATGGCATTTAGGACCTACCCAAATAATTCAGAATAAGCACCTCTTCTTAAAATCATTAACTCAATGACATCTTTTTTCATACAAGATAACTTTCTTCTTTTGCCAAATAAGGTGCTTTTACATCTAAAGATAGGATCAATTTCTACTAACAAATTGAATTAAATGTTTTGCAGATAAGATATACTGACTATTTTCAGTGTCTGATAATGAAAATGGCTCCCATGGACCTTCAAAATAAAAATAATAACAGCAGCGTCTAGATAAAAGTTTCACATTGAGGCAGGACATAGACAGACCCCAGTTTGAAGAGCTGGAGTTTCTCCTCTATGGACAGATACTCCTAAACAGCAGACGTGAGAGAAAAGCTAAGCCATGCCCAGATAAGAGGTAAAAGAGCACATATTCCTCATTTTTGAAGTCTCAGAGACCTTCTCAACTACACAAGTGTAGAAAGGCTCCTTGAAGATCAAAAGGGGAGTGGGAAGAACCTCATGGTGATGTCAACCTACCCATAGGTCTCTTCACTAAAATCCGTCTTGGCTAAGAGATGCTCATGCTCACATGGGAGGACCTTGAGATAAACCACATGTGGACCCAGAATGAGGCCAAGAAGATGACTGGCCAAGGGGAGCTCCAGAAGAAATGACCCATAAAGCTGATTCAGACTACCACGAGGGTGTGACCGTCTCTCTGAGCCACTTGTGCTTATCCACACATACTCTGTTTTCTCCTAATAAACACTCTGTTTCACTACTTTTCATCTCTATGTGGAAGTTCATTTCTACACAGCTGACAGGCCAGACCTTTGTCATTGGCCACTGTCCCTGGGTGATCTAGTGGCTAGGGGTCAGTGCTCTCACTGGCACTGTCTGACCTCAATTTCTGGCCAGGAAGTGAAACCCTTCTTCAAGCCACTGCAGGCTGAGGCCACCCACGATCAATATGATATATCTATGTTGTTGCATTTAAATGGATATTCTTATGAGTATAAAGAATACAAATAATCTCTGTTATTCTATTTTTATGCAAAAAGGTCCACTCCTAAAAAGTGAAATAAATATAAATTACACAAAGTAAACTTTTAGCAGAATGAATAATGTTATAGGCATGAATGAAATTTTCAGATTGCAAATTATTGTTGACATGCCCAAATAATTTTTGCAATCCAATAGGTCAACATTTTAATCTACTTTTATTATGATACTTTCTGTAAATCTTGACTTCCAAAGATTTACGAAGAAAAGTGGAATCCCGAAGATTATCATATAAAATGAGACTACATTTATGTTCAAGTAAACACTAGAATATAAGGCCCTTTAAATTGAGTTTATATTAAATCACTCTGCCTTCAAGTCAACAGAAACTGTATTTGATAAGGTTTCATAATTAATATTATTAATATCTATTAGAAAAATTTATAATATACATTGAAAATTAATGGTCACTCCAAAGAGTATCATTCAAAAAATTGTGTGTGGTTTCCTCAATGTGTACAGATTTATTTGTACAATAAAAGTCTTTGTCACTTTTATCTAAATGACTTTGTCATTTTTATTTAAATTCTTTAACAAAAATATTTAAATATTTTATTACTTATGATATCCCCATCTAAAAGAGAATACTGGCCAATAGACTTCATAATTTTTTGGAAGCATCTAAAGTAGTGATCAAAGAGCCTTAAATCAAAAGGTTTCTCTCATTTTTCAATTAAATTATATTTAAAAATAAATTTAATATTATTCATAATTAAGCCTTTTTTGTTATTGGCCTAAATAAGTTAAAATTCCTACTCAAGGACCACACAACGTCACTGGTATGACTTCTGGAAACACAGTGCACTTTTCTCATGTAAGAAAGATCTTGATATTCTGCTCTTAATTTTAGCAAAACCTTTAGAACAGGATCTTATTTTAATGAAAAAAATGACTTTTTAGACTTTTTTCATGATCAACTGAGATATCTGTTGCAACCACTTACCAAAACTACACTTAAAAGCAAAGAGTCACGAGTTGTGGATCATCTTCATCAAAGTACAGAAATAAGACATTTGTCAAAATTGGCATTTTTTCAACTTGTGCAAAGAGTATCAAAACTTTCTATCAGTGTTTTTTTAGGATTTGTTTGTTTTCATAAAAAAACAAAATTTGACAATATTGGTCAAAATTGGTATAGAATGGAGCTTACAAAATAAGAATTATTTTTTGACAGAGCTATCACACATATAACAGATGACCTGATTGTTCCACCATGTCAGTAGGCTCATCCAATTTTATATTGAAGGGATCTGTTATATTTTTTCATAGGATGCTTCAAAATTCTATAATAATAACAAATTCCATGATAAAAATTTCTTTACAGAGGTATCACTTTAAAATTCATTTTTCTGTCCCAAGTCAAATGTGACCACTTTGATCCAGATCAACTTGACCATTTTAAATTACAGGGTTTCAACATCCACTGTCTCAAGGTGCAGTGTTAGAAAAATTACTAAATAAAATACAATAAAACTCAAACAAAATAGAGGGAAAGTATCTTCTGGACCCTGCTTTCAAAACCTGGGATCCAATAGGAAAACAGAAAGTATCCATGACAAAGGAAGGATTTGGTAAAATCATGAGCTGAAGTTGAATATGTAAACCCTCCCCTTCCCCTCTTAAATTCTTTTACATACAGGTGAGTTACATGAGAAACCAGCAAAGACAAATGTGTGATCAGTGAAATAAGAAGAAGGCATTAGCAAAATGAAAATGCAAACCACATTCAGATATCACTATACACATTGTACACTCATGTTCACAGCACCTTCATTTGTAATAGCTAAAAAATGAAAAGAACCCAAATGGCCATCAACAGGTAAGTGGACAAACTGTATGTAGTCAACAATGTAATATTATTCAGCAATAAAACAGAATAAGCTATTTATATACACAACAATATGGATAAATCTCACAAAATTATGGTGAATGACAGAGCCCAGACAAAGAAGAGTATTTACATCCTGTATGGTACCATTTATATTTTATTTTAGAAAATACAAACTAAGTGGCAGAGTGTAGAACAATGATTTCCTGGGGACTGAGGGTGAGGCATGGATAGGACCAAGAGGGAGTGACTAGACAGATTATGAGGAAACATCAGTTCAGTTCAGTCACTCAGTCATGTCTGACTGTTTGCAACCACATGGACTGCAGCACGTCAGTCTTCCCTGTCCATCACCAGCTCCTGGAGCTTACTCAAACTCACATCCATTGAGTCAGTGGAACCATCCAAACATCTCATCCGCTGTCATCCCCTTCTCTTCCCACCTTCAATCTTTCCCAGCATCAGGGTCTTTTCAATGAGTCAGTTCTTTGCATCAGGTGGCCAAAGTATTGGAGCTTCAGCTTCAGCATCAATCCTTGCAATGAATATTCAAGACTGATGTCCTTTAGGATGGACTGGTTGGATCTCCTTGCTGTCCAAGGGACTCTCAAGAGTGCTCTCCAATACCACAGTTAAAAAGCATCAATTTTTCAGTGCTCAGCTTTCTTTATAGCCCAGCTCTCACATCCATACATGACTACTGGAAAAACTATAGCCTTGACTAGATGGACCTTTGTTGGCAAAGTAATGTCTCTGCTTTTTAATACACCGTCTAGGTTGGTCATAACTTTTCTTACAAGGAGCAAGCATCTTTTAATTTCATGTCTGCAGTCACCATCTGCAGTGATTTTGGAGCCCAAAAATGTAAAGTGTGCCACTGTTTCCACTGTTTCCCCATCTATTTGCCATGTAAATGCCAGTGGGACCAGATGCTATGATCTTAGTTTTCTGAATGTTGAGTTTTAAAGCCAACTTTTCCACTCTCCTCTTTCACTTTCACCAAGAGGCTCTTTAATATTTCTTCACTTTCTGCCATAAGGGTGGTGTCATCTGCATATCTGAGGTTATTGATATTTCTCCTGGCAATCTTGATTCCAACTTGTGCTTCATCCAGCCTGGCATTTTGCATGATGTACTCTGCATATAAGTTAAACAAGCAGGGTGACAATATACAGCCTTGAAGTACTCCTTTTCCTATTTGGAACCAGTCTGTTGTTCCATGTCCAGTTCTAACTGTTGCTTTCTGACCTGCATACAGGTTTCTCAGGAGGCAGGTCAGGTGGTCTGGTATTCCCATCTCTTGAAGAATTTCCCACAGTTTCTTGTGATCTACACAGTCAAAGGCTTTGGCGCATTCAATAAAGCAGATGTAGATGTTTTTCTGGAACTCTCTTTCCTTTTTGATGATCCAACAGATGTTGGCAATTTGATTTCTGGTTCCTCTGCGTTTTCTAAATCCAGCTTGAACATCTGGAAATTCACAATTCACATACTGTTGAAGCCTAGTTTGGAGAATTTTGAGCATTACTTCGCTAGCGTGTGAGATGAGTGCAATTGTGCGGTAGTTTGGCATTGCTTTTCTTTGGGATTGGAATGAAAACTGACCTTTTCCAGTCCTGTGGCTACTGCTGAGCTTTCCAAATTTGCTTGCATATTGATTGCAGCACTTTCAAAGCGTCATCTTTTAGGATTTGAAATAGCTCAACTGGAATTCCATCACCTCCATTAGCTTTGTTCGTAGTGATGTTTCATTAAGACCCACTTGACTTTGCATTCTAGGATGTCTGCTTCTAGGTGAGGGATTACACCATCGTGGTTATCTGGGTCATGAAATCTTTTTTGTATAATTCTTCTTTTGTATAATTCTTGCCACCTCTTCTTAATATCTTCTGCTTCAGTTAGGTCTGTTCCATTTCTGTCCTTTATTGTGCCCATCTTTCCATGAAATATTCCCTTGGTATCTCTAATTTTCTTGAAGACATCTCTAGTCTTTCCTGTTCTATCATTTTCCTCTATTTCCTTGCATTGATCACTGAGGGAGGAAACTGTTAAAGTTAATGGATATGTTATCTTGAATATGGTGATGGATGGAGATATATATATATATATGCTAAAATTTATCAAATTATATACTTTATATATGTGTTATTTATCATATGGCATCACCCCAATAAAGATGTTTTTAAAAAACAAACCAAATAGGGGAGTTAAGTTCTACATTATCAGAATGGGAAATTTTTCTGAAGGCCTGAAATTTTTATTGCCCCATTTAAATTCTTTCCATCACTTTGGTATCTTGGTTCTATGTTCATTTTTTTTAATTGGATAAAAATGTTCCTTATAATCTCTATTCATTTGAGCTTGCAGCACAATTAAATGTAATATGCAAACCAGATTACAGTAAGAACTTAAAGATTTTGTCAATATCACAACATAAAACACAAAAGGCAAGCAGGTGGAAAAGGCGTTAATTGGTTTTTAGACAATACTTTTATAAAAATAACCTCAGGGCTTTATTTTATCAAGATTATAGAAGTATAAACATACACAGTTATATCAGAATGCAGTATGTTGTTAATTTATACCTTAACATTATTGAATATGTTTATACCCTAATTTAACCAGCCTAAGAGGATTTTCTAGCATTGTTTCTTTTTTCCCACATTAATGTATGTAAATATACATTTAAAATTTTGTTAAAATCAAAATTTTGCACATAAAGCAAAGCACAGTAGTAATTTTCTAAATGAAACTCTAAAGGATATGTCACATGACTCTCCTGAAATGAATGACCAGATCACTGAGAGCTATCAGGCCTTGCCTGGTGGCTCAGACTGTAAAGAATCTGCTTAAAATGAAGGTGACCCGGGTTCAATCCCTGGGTTGGGAAGATCCCCTGGAGGAGGACATGGCAATACACTCTAATATTCTTGTCTAGAGAATTCCATGGACAGAGAAGCCTGGTGGGCTACAGCCCATGAGATCCCAGAAAGTTGGACATAACTGAGTGACTTTCACAAGGACAAGGACATTGGAACATACTACCAAAAACTTTCCTGATAGTAAATCTGTGTGATTTCTTTTAATGCCAGGTGATATTTCTGGAGCTATAAGAAGCATTTAGTATTAATGTAATGATTATTTTGTCAAAGTTACTTTGCTCAGTAAAAAATAAAGAACCAAAACTCTGCCTGTTAAAAATAAATATAGCTCCCATAAGCTCTGGTGGATTTGAATGAAAAACATTTTCCCTAAACTTCCTTAATAAAATGTATTAATATCAGAAATAGTATACTCACTATCATGCTTCATGCTTGGCCATTCAGTCATGTCAGATTCTGCAACCCCATGGACTGTAGCCTGCCAGACTTCTCTGTCCATGGGATTCTCCAGGCAAGAATACTGGAGTTGGGTTGTCACTTCCTCCTGCAAGGGATCTTCCCCACCCAGGGCTCAAACCCATGTCTCTTGAGGCTTCTACACTGGCATGTGAATTCTTTACCACTGAGGCACCTGGGAATCCCTGCTCACTATCAGGAATGCTTATTATGTGTCAAACATTTTTCTAAGTGCTATCCAGATACTAATTCTCCCAATCCTCATAAAAACTCTATGAGGCAGATAATACTGCCATTCTACTTTTAACAAACGCAAAAATTTTGGATCGGGGAGTTGAGGTTGTTATGAAGTGAATTGTGTCCCACCCCAGTTCATATGTTGACTAACCCCTTAACCCTCAATACCTCAGAATGTGAGCTTATTTAGAAACAGGGTTGTTACAGAAGTAATTAGTTCATTTAATATGGTGCTGTACTGTAGTAGGGGAAGCCCCTAATTCAATATGACTGATACATCTGTAAAAGGGGAAATTGGAAGAAAGACACACACAGAAGAGGAATGCCATGTGAAGATGAAGGCAAATATCTGGGTGATGTCACAGAAGCTAACGGATGCCAAAGATTGCCAGCGAACCAGCAGAACATAGGAGACAAGCATGCAACAGATTAGCCTTCACAGATCTCAGAAGGAACTAACTCTAGCAACACTTTAATCTCAGACAGTTATTTCCAAAAAACCCATGACAATAAATTTCTATTGTTTAATCCTCCCAGTTTGTGGTACTTTGTTATAACAGCTCTGATAAGATTATACGGGGATAGAATCCAGATGTCTTGCTCCAGAGTATGCACTATGTTATACATTCCCAGCAAATATCAATTACACTAATTCTATGTCAGAAAGGAGATATGGATTTTCAGAGGGGCAGATCAGAGGGAGTAAACTGTGGAGCTGGCGATAGGGAGTCCAAGTGTGCTAAATGAAGGAGTGACTGGAGGCTTCATGTAAATTGGAGATGGAGTAGGAAGAAGGAGGGGAAGGAAAGCCTAGTGTTAAGTAAGGAAGATTGCACTGAGAGAGGAAAAATTAACTTACAGAAACTTCACTTCAAATGTATCTGAAAGTTTGTACCTAAATCCTGGTGTGAAAAGTCCAAGAAATGGGTGAAAAAACAATATTCACTGCAAAACCAAGAGGATGACTAGAATTACAGCAAATTGCCTGTTACAGAATAGCTCTCATAAATAACCTCAAGTATGTCTGGTTTAAAATTTCAGGCCAATTGACCTGAAAAAGTGAAGGAGTTCCTTGAATACTCTACATTCAGAAAATAACTTGTTCTAAGAAATTCTGATGGGTCAAGAACAAACAAACAAACAAACAAAAACCTCCCAATAAACTACTATTAATGGTTAGTGTTGCCAAAAGGAAATATAAAACTAATACAGATCTTCTGTTGCTTTGTTTGTTGTTTGTTTTCTTTTGGTTGAAGACCTGTTTTATTTTCTGGGAAGTGCTTGGGAGCTTTTCTTTGCAGGATAAACCAATATCCAGTCTTAGCATTTACCGGCACAACTCTGAAAGGGACTCAGGAAACTAAGCTTCTCTGGTTCCACATCATTGAGCTCTAGAATGTTGTTGCACCAGGCAGAACCACAGTGGAGAGATTAGGAATGATGACTAAGGATGTTGTGCATGGGCTATAATGTTGTGCAGTGTTAACTCCTAGCTGGATTAATGAAGTACACAGAGCCTAGTTCAGGTGGTCGCCACCACATGACTGAATGAAGATACATCATGGACCACTCTAGCCTTATGAATCTAATGCTGGTGGGATCTGGCAGGAAACCCTTATGCTCCTAACTGTTCTGGGGAACCTTACATTCCAAGACATTATCATTTGAAAATATGCATTTGTTGGTAAAAAGTCTGGCGGACAAGAAGCTCTTCCCTCTCTCAGAATGTTGCTGCTTTCTATGCTGCACATTCTATTATAAGATCAATCCTTCCTTTCATAACTCTAAATACAGTAAAATCTTTTTCTCACTTTTTCATTCCAGTATAATGTTGACATTTATTCATATAGTTGTAATATAGTCTTTTACCCATGATGAAATGAAATTTTACTAGGTTTTATCTATTTATCATTCTATCTCTCTGTTTTCTTTTGTCTTCCTTGGTGTTTAGTGAAGTCTTTCAATTTGAGAATAAATATTATCTTCAGCTATAGAAAATATTTGTATTATATTTTTGAATATTGCCTCTATTTCTCCTTCTGGAATTGCTCTTAGACTGGATTTATCCTTTTCAAATCTTTCTGTATACACCCTCTATGTTTTAGGCTTGAAATATTTCCCATCTGTTTGATTTTTTTAAGCATGGGAAATTTCCTGGTTTCCATTTTTAGTTTGCTAATTAGCTCTTCAGATCAACTTATTTTATTATCGTTCAGTCTTAATTTAGTTGCTCTTTTTCTTATAGATTTTTTTCTTTCCAAGGTTTCTATTTAATTTGTGACATATTGTTTCATAGATTAAACACACTTTTTTACTCCTCTAAATATATTATCTTTTTAAGTTTTTCTGTGTTTATTCTCATATTTCATAAGATACTACTTCTGCTTACTGATTTTAGTGTCACTATTTCACAGTGTTATGTTTTAAAAAATTGGTGATTTTGGCTTATCTTTCTGAGATTCTTCAATGGTGGTCCTGTGATTACTTTTTTAGTGTCATGAGATATTCTTATTCTAAGCTTTAAGAATTGAATTAGTTCAAAGTCAAAATACCTACTTATATATTTTGTTCTTGGAATATAAGTAGACATTATTCATTAATGTTATCAACCATGTTGATTCTATTCTTCACATTTGAAAATCAATTTCTTTGAAAAGGAGCATAAAGCAAACATAGAAGTCATTTACTTATGTTTGCAGAGCTTTGGCAAGATGAATGAAGGAAAATAGCACAAAGTCACACATAAAGGTTAAGAAACAGGGAGGGCTTACTGGCGACTCTCTCAGGTCAGTTTCTCTAGAAGCAGAGTTTGAGATGAAGATTCTGGTAGTTTGAGAGTATGCTTTCAGAAGAATGGGAGACAAAGAAGCAGAATAGGACATGGAGAGAAAGTTAAAAAAGAATGCGGTCCTCCCTGGAGGCTAGATTCATCCTGGTGCCATAGGGATCTCTGAAACATGTTAAAACTCAGAATTTCTCCTAACTTGAGGCAAGAAGGATGACCTTCTGTACCCCATGGCATTTGTTCATTAGCCTCTTGCTGACCCAGAAGTAAGGAGTGGTTAGCATAATTATGTATCCAGCCAAGACATTTCTCTATAGAGGATTCAGCTATGAATTCTCTGTAAGCATCATTCACAGTTGGAATGTTCATGAATTTTACAGGCTAGGTGTTACACTGGTAGCAGCTTGAAATCAGCCATGATGAGAGATTTTGCATAGTAGAAATTGGCAAATGTTACAAGTCAGATATTTTTTTTCCCCCAGAGAGCCATTTTTCCTGCACCCAACTGATATGGTGGAGGAATAAAATGGCCCTTGATAGGGATTAGGGTGGTGTATGAAAACAACCTATAGTTCACTCCTGGCACTACTCAGATTTACTTCTTTCATTTCCCAAGAGTCTAGTTGGTCGACCACATTCTGAGAAAACATTAAGGAAAGCTTTGTGGGATAAAATACAGATGCTACTTCAGGTTTTGGTCATGAAGCTTAAGTGATATTAATTTTCTCTCTTCTTTAACATACACTCAAGATTTCCTTTCCTTTACATAGCACTTCTTTCTGTATGGTTAGGTGGCCTGTCTGGTTATCATGCTCTGAGGAGGATATGGTTGCTTTATTTGCTCATTTACAGTTAAAATTGGACACAGGAATAATAAGAGATGGTTTAGTAGATTACCTGGGTACTAAACATATATCTCCAAACCCCCATTATATAGCATCAATCCTTCCTCTGGACCATTGGTAAATTCTTTGTGCTCTTTGATCTACTGAAACTAGTTTATCAAAGAGTAGAAGTTTTAACTGCATGTTTATGGGGACTCTTAATTGTGTCCCCTGGAAGAACCCAGGATCTCTAGGCAACAGAGCTAAAATTCATAGGGTCAAAAGATATAAACATCACACGTTAGTCACTGGGAGTGATGGTAAAAGGGACCATTCCTACATCCACTCCTTGTATTCTACCTATTGATGACATGACATCCAACAATATATAATGGCTATTTGTTGAAAATATGTCACAGCCTGTGGAATGTCCAGACCATGTAGGTCCTTTTGAATAACATGATAACAGGGAGCAAGAAAATGAACATAGCCTTCAGACAAGACTACTGTCAATCTCATATAAATACAAGCTATTTCTGTATTGGGTAGATGGGTAATGAAATGATAGAATTTTTCAGTAGTTTCACTACGTATACAAGACCATGTTAATAAAGACACCACATGAAGCACAGCAAGAAAAATTGGGGCTTCTACTTGGTTATGGTAGTCCATTTTCTTCTGCCATTTCACTTTAGTCTTCACCTGACAAGAGAATTAATTGTAAATGTAAGAGGAACATTAGCACTGAATCTTTAAGTATTCATGTAGCATCAGTTAGAGCTTGTGAGTGGCATTAATCATTGCCATTCTTTCTAAGATTGGATACTAGTTTTATTTACCATCTTGGGGAGAGGGGACAATTTCAGGGGCTTTCACTTTGATTTTCCTACTGCAAAGGATCTTACTCTACTAGACTACCAATTTGTAAGAGTTTTACAACTGCTAATTATTCCACTGTGGTTATTACAATTAGGAACCCAAAAGATAACTACACAGACTTTGGATCTAGGACTCCATTTCTAAAGATACCTCCAGTGCCCTGGTTGATCTTGGAGAAAATGATACCTTCTCTCACCAAGCTTAGGTACCCAGATGCCATTCATATCCTGTTGCCCACCTTGTTTCTAACAGACAAATGCTACTATCAGATTTGATCTAATCTAGGATCCTATTTTTTTCACTGTCATTGTGGGGTCCAGTTTTGTAACAGCAACTCCTACCTTCAGGCCTATCTTACAAAATATAGCTGCCATACACTTTTGGTTATTTCACAAAGTGAGAAATACAAACAGCTTATGGGTATCTAGCATTGCTACTTTTCCAAATATGTTTATACCTTCCTTCAGTCTTCCTTCTCAGGCTATTCTGGAATCTCTATTTATATACCCAACAGTTTTGTAAATTCATTATAAAGGGAAATGAAGATTTATCCTGAGGAGGACAGGCATTGTCTTCTAAGTCATCTGCATTAAAGGTCTTTCATAATATTCAAAAAGCAATGGGGGGAGGTATAATCACTTCTCCAACTGATAAAATGAGCATTTCTATAGACCTAGAGTTCAGGAAAATCTGGGAACTCTACTTCTTTGAAAATTAAAATACTGTGTGTCTCCATGAAATACACATTCATCAAACATGAATAGCTTTGATTTTCATGTGATTAAGACCATCTTCTCAATTTTAGAAGCCTTTTGGGAACAATACTACTCTCATGATACTTCATGAATCTTCATCATGTATGCTAAGCCTGATACAGTTGACAGCATGCACAGTTGAGGACAGTAGAGCTTCCTTTTAAATCTATAGACAGCGCATGTCTTGCAGTACTCCAGGTGCCAGCCGTCAATGAAACATTGACTAAACAAACAAACCAACAAATCCTGGAAGAAAAACCATGGTGGGAATCTTTTTAGGAATATTACACTAATCTGAAATAACAATTTTCAGGTTTTTTATTGTTATATCTTGAATGAGTTTTGATACACTTCCAAGAAATCCAAGGAGGTTTTCCTCAACTTCCCCTTCTAACTTCACAATTGTGTCAAATTCACATAACCTTGTATAGGTGATAGTGTTCAATTCTCAGCATAACTCTTCTTAACCTTTACATGTTTCCCCCTTAGAACAGGTGTTATAAAAGACTGATTACAGAAGGCAATGAAACAGTACGATTTCTATTTTAACTTTCTTAAGACAATGCCAAGTAGAGAGGAGTTACGATGTCTGACTTGTAGCCCTCCAAAGGCAAGCTCAATCCAAAATCTTTAACACGATCTCTTCTTTAAACCAAGTGTCTGTCCTATTTCTACATGAAATTGAATAACATTGAAGCTCTTCTAGAATCAGTGTCTTGCTTTAGTCTCCACGGTTTCAGAATGCTGTCCTGATACTAGTAAAACAAGAATATCTCAACAACTCTTATTCTCAAAAATTCCAGTGAGTTCAGTCGCTCAGTTGTGTCCGACTCTTTGTGACCCCATGGACTGCAGCATGCCAGGCTTTCCTGTCCTTCACCAACTTCCAGAGTTTATTCAAACTCACGTCCATTAAGTCGGTGATGCCGCCCAACCATCTCATCCTCTGTCATTCCCTTCTTCTCCTGCCTTCAATCTTTCCCAGGATCAGGGTCTTTTCAAATGAGTCAGTTCTTTGCATCAGGCAGTCAAAGTATTGGAGTTTCAGCTTCAGCATCAGTCCTTCCAATGAATATTCAGGACTGATTTCCTTTAGTATTGACTGGTTGGATCTCCTTTCAGTCTATTAACTATTTAAACACTTTAATAGTTTATAAAAACTCATTTAGTATTTTTCAAGTTTTATTCCACAGACTAGTTTTCCCACAAAGTGATAGTGGTTTTACTGTTCTTGTCTTTTTAAATATGATTTCCAAGAGTGAATTTTGGGGGATATGATTGGTTTAATAAAGCTACTTTTGTTTTATTTTTATTGCAGCAACTATCAAAGTATTACTATGACAAAGAATAGAAAGAAATGCATTACCTATTTCTTTCTTTAACTGAAGAAATTAAACTTTCTTGGACACACAGCAGGCAATGGTTTAATTGTGAATAAAGGGGAATAGTATCTATACTACAAATTGTTTAGTCTTAAATTGTGGCTCTACTGTAAATTCTCTAATTACTTATAAGGTCTTCTCCCACAGGAAGAAAAATAATTCTTATTGAGTGTAATTTAAAAGTTGCCTCTCCTAGCAGAACAAAAAAGAGCAATTATGACCAGCTAAATTTACTTAAACTGTTCTAAGTACTTCTATGTCATTGCTTATGGAGGGAAATTTTAAATTCAGAAATATCACAATTGTACCAATACTTACCTTTTGTCTGACCTTCTATTTCTAGCTTTATATAATGTAAAAAGTTTATATAATGCCACATCTGCTCAATCAAATAACTTTTAAGCACACCCATGCATGATTTTTAAATAAAGCATATATGAGTGCTCTAAGTAACCCTTTTTAGTAGCTCTGAATATTGAGGAATTAGCTTGTATATTTCAACTGTCAAAGAAAAATGAAAAAATAACAATGAGGTTAAATTTTCTAGATGGGAAAGCTTACATGTGAAAATATCTGCAAATATGGAATAAATTAAATTCTCATTTACGATGGCCTAACTTATAAATAAAAATATTTTCACAATTAAACCATAATAAAGAAATTCATATATATATTATGGAATATGATATGTTATAGCTAATATTTATTCATGACCAAGTTTTCTGTATTGGACCACACATAGAGAAAATGAGCTTGTTTCTTTTAAGACTATTAGCATATAGATACCAATTATTCACTGAAGCCATGTAGAAATGCATGATTTATGAGAACTGGTTTCAAATATTTCCATATACCGATTCCATAAGTGAACAGAATGTGGATTGTGGGAGTGTTTTAGTCCCACAGGAAATGAAGGAAATAAGAAGAAAATCATGATCAAAATAAAAAGCATCCATCATGCTAAACTGGTAACATTCATGTCTGTTAGATAAAATAACCTCTAATATATATATATATATGTATATATATATATATATTTATCCAAAGGGTGGGGGGTATGACTGCAGATGAGAAATCCACAATAGTGGTCAGAGAACACTAAATAGAGATGATAAATTTTTTTATTTCACAAACCTTGACCAAATACCTCATGTGCTCTACTTCTTTCTTTAATTTAGAGTTTGGATGAGGAGACCGTTGCTGAGTTTCTGATCAAAATAACACTTAATGCACTCTACATTATTGAAATCTAGCAGTTACTCTGAGACATTTTCAAAGCTATGAACTAAGAAATAGAGGCAAGATACTCCTGTATGTCCTGTAGTAAAAAGAGTGTAAAGCAGCCTCCTATGGTTTGGTGTTCTAAGCTAGTGTTGGCTTTCCCCTCATGCCATCCTGCATTCATCTCTCTGACTGTCAATAGGCTCTGATAGAACTTTTAGACTATTATCAGTATTCAACTATATTTCTCATTGATTCAAAATTACACAGTGATTTAAATTGATTATAATCTTGTTAGTATTATAATATTGCTCCCAAACTTGTATAACCAAATAAAAACTTTTTTTCTCTCTCTCTCCACCCCCATTTATTTTTATGGGTTTTTAAAATAACAATCGATGTGATGTGGGGGTTGTACATTGATAGGGAAAATGGTTTATTCCAATATATTATTTTAATTTGATATTCCTTAAAGCTAAACTTTTGCCAGACATTCATGAGCTTGCATAACTTTGTACTATGAAGTAAATGATGGGTTTCCAATAAAAGTGTAAATGTGAAGCTCTGTTATAAAATAGTGTATATATTTGGGGATAAAGATAAAACATGTGCTAAGTATTGATAGAAATTTAGCTTTTGCAAAATGAATTAAGTGAAAAGTATTCAATTTATTCAGAAAATTTGGCTTCAAATCCCAAATGATCTATTGGATATGAGTCTTTAAGTTCAGTTCAGTTCAGTCACTCAGTCATGTCCGGCTCTTTGCGACCCCATAAATCGCAGCATGCCAGGCCTCCCTGTCCATCACCAACTCCCAGAGTTTACTCAAACTCATGCCCATCGAGTTGGTGATGCCATCCAGCCATCTCATCCTCTGTCGTCCCCTTCTCCTCCTGCCCCCAATCCCTTCCAGCATCAGCGTCTTTTCCAATGAGTCAACTCTTTGCATGAGGTGGCCAACGTATTGGAGTTTCAGCTTCAGCGTCAGTCCTTCCAATGAACACCCAGGACTGATCTCCTTTAGGATGGACTGGTTGGATCTCCTTGCAGTCCAAGGGACTCTCAAAAAGAGTCTTCTCCAACACCACAGTTCAAAACATCAATTTTTAGGCTTTAGCAAACCACTAACCTATCTGTGGTTAAGTTTAGCCGTCTACAAAAATGAAGATAATATGCTTGCCTGACTTGCTTTTATGTGCTCACTAGAGAAAATAAATGCAAAGTCACTCAGTATATTCTAAAAAGTAATAAGCTACAACTAGTTATGGGCTGTGATTAATGCTTTAGATAAGCTAATTCTATTGTTTTCTTGTGCAGAAAGTCTGAGATGCATTTAACAAATTGACATGATAAGTGAAATGAATCTACATATTTATCACAGAGAATGTCTCAATAAATCAAATGACAAGTGTGGAATGATAGAGTCTATTTCATTGGGACAATTTCCTTCAGACTATTGATTTTTAAAGTAATAAATTACTCCTTAGACACAAGATGGAGTTAAAACTTTGGAATCTTCCTAATTGCATAAGCATAGCAGGTTCCTGAGGGTGATATAGTTAGTAGAAATAATTTTAAATTCATTTTACTTCATTTAGGAAAATTCTGAAAACTTGTACTATTTTTTCCAAAAAATTTCTAGACAAAATTGTTGGGGAGTGAGTGAGACTAAGGTGCAGGTTACTTGTCATTTTAGTAAGGGTACTTGAACCAATTAGCAGAAACAAGAAAATCTTTAGTTTACCTTAAATATCCCTTCTCAAATGAAGAGATGCTTCTAATAAATAAAATTACTTTTTACTAGGTATAAACATTTTAGAGCCTTAAATATAAATTGACATATTTTACCATTTTGACAGTAAATAAAATTTGTTTTTTTTTCTATACTGTTAATATCAACTTTTAAAATATATTTATATTTTATTTATTAGTATGTCAGTTTGACATACTGTATGAATGTATGAATCATTTTCAAGTATTAAAATTCAATTCAGCATGAAAAAACAGAATAAAATTATTCTACATTGATTCTCCAGTTTCACAAGACTGTAGCTTCATTCTTAGACTCCTTTCTAGCTTGCATTATCCTTACACAGACAGCAACTTTAGTATCTATGTTTTTTTCAAACTTGCTGACAACTGAGTTGTCAGTAATCAATTTAATTTCAGGGATAGAGTACATGTGCTTTATTATTATTGCTTTCTTTTCAATCAAAGAAGAAAGATTAGCATGTGCTCCCAACACTTTGGCCACCTGATGCAAAGAACTGACTCACTGGAAAAGACTGGACTCACTGGAAAAGAAATTCTGTGAAAGAATGAGGGCAGGAGGAGAAGGGGATGACAGAGGATGAGATGGTTGGATGGCATCACCAACTCGATGGATATGAATTTGAGCAAGCTCTAGGCATTGGTGAAGGACAGGGAAGCCTGGTGTGTTGCAGTCCATGGGGTCACAAACAGTTGGACACGACTGAGTGACTAAACTGATTGACTCAGTGTTATTTTATCTATCCCAAACCTCAGAATGTAGTTCCATTACAAGTCAGTATGCTAGAACATATCTGCACACAAGTGCAAAATGTGGTATTGACCTTAAAATATAAGGAACTGAATATTTCCACCTTCTCTGATTTGTGTGAGATGTTAATATTGCAAACTGCCTACTTCCCATCTGCTCAATAATCCTGTATAGATAGAAACACTTAAGCAGGTGTTTGTTCAACCTGAACCAATACTGGAGGCATGACATTGCAGCACATTTAAAGCAAAATATAAGTGGAGTGGTCATCCCAGTTGATATAGAGATATGAAGTGTGGAAAGAAGTTCACGTTGTGCCTGTTCCCAGAAATATTCTTTATCCTGTGTTCCTGGCTAACTTTTTCTTACCATTCAGTTGTAAGAAGAAATATGTCTTCTACAGAAAGTCTTCCCAAGGCCTCTCTTAATTTTTTATTAATAAATTTTATTATAATCTGTAATGCTACATTTGTTCTAGTAGGCATTTTTGTGTCTATCTTCAACGAATTATAAGCTCCCTCAAGTCATCTTAACATATAACTATTCACTATAGTTCATTTAACTCTTACAAGAGCCATATACATTCTAACCAGACAATAAATATTTTTGAACAAATAAATGCAGCATTTTGGGGCTATTTGGAGCATCTGAGAGGCTTTAACTAGCTTCTCAAGAGTCTGGGCTCTTGAGCTAACTCCCAACTATGTCAAGATATAGATACTGAGTCCAGTGAGTTAAGTTGAAGAATATTGTAGAGGAATTCTAATGTTAGTTGAGAGATCTGTCTCCTTGTGACAGACAAAGGTTGATTTAGGGTGTGAGAATGTGACCAGCATATCCTTCTGAAAGGCTGACTTTTTATGTCCTTCAAATGAATTGAAAACCGAACCCAAGAGAATGATGTCCTTCTTATTTAGCCTTGTAGTCTGCCCTCTTTTTATTCTTGGAAACAGGGATATTTGAGATTGTAAAAGGATAAGAGTGTATGAGCCTTTACTGAATTCAAAGGGGCATCTTTAGATTTCTAAGAATAGAAGGCTTCAACAGAAGTTCTTAGAGTACTTGCTTTGTGTCAGTATTCAAAACCAGCAAACTTCTACCAACTGTACCACTTTGACTTTAGTGTAACATAAAAGCCGTTTTGCATGAGAAATTACAGTGTTGCAACCAATATTATAATTAGTATAGAAAGCAGACACATTAGATTCATATTTAGGAACAAGCTAGAGAAGATTAATTACAGTCTGTTAAAATTCTAAGTTCATCATCATTTAAATTTTTTTCACATGATGCCAGAATGTAAGGATTCCAACACATTTGTGAGACGAATATAGCATGCCCTAATCTACCATGCTGAACCCATTCAAACTTAAGGACCCAAATGTGTTATAAAGCATAATTACTTGAGAGCTAAATCTTAAGCAAGACAGAAATCTGAATTAAAATTGGCAAGAATCACATGCAGACAGAAAATAAAATCAAGGAAAATCTATATAAATAAAGATTTGTCTTTAAGTAGCCCAAAATCACAAAATTTTAAGAATCATGTTGCCTACTATAGTTTAAAGTGGCTTCTTATGAATTAATTTTAAGGCATTGAAAGGCATACCTACTTTCAAATGTTTAAACATTCATTTTATATTAGCTGTCACATGTCAGAGTTGAGTTTCATCTTAATCTTCTAATCATGCATGCAAATGAAATGATTCTGCAAGACTATTTTAATAATATGAGTACTTGATGTCACTTTTCAATTTTTATTAGACTAATTAATATAATTGCATACAATACCATTTGTGACATAAATTCCAAGTAACAAGCTGTCATTCAAATATAATGTGATAAAACGTTTTGGTTAATCTCATCCAAAACCACAGTCTTAGATTTCAGAGCTTCATTTGCATTTTTTAAACAACAGATCAGTGCTCTTTCACAGGTAATCATGAAAGTCTTCCATGTGAAATACAATGATATCAAAACAAATGGGGTCAAAACTGACAGTGATAAATAGTACTTCCTCATCAAGTGAGCTCTTTTGAAATAAAATCTTTGGCTAGACTTCTCAGGTTAGGTTTTGAAAATTCTGATTTGCTTTATTTTGTTTGTTTGCAAACAGAGCATAGGGGGGCAAATTAAACCTATTCTATCCTTCTAAGCTAAATGTACTGCATTAAGTTTAAAAAAAAAGGAAAAAAACTGTGACAGAAGCACTTCATTACTTTTTTACTTTAATACTCAGCCTAGTTTATCCTGGATTAATTATAGCTGGATGATCAGCTAATTAGGATTAGTCATCATCATTTTCATAGGCTCTTTGTAGAGTATTATGTCTGAGTGATTTAATATTCATTGCTTTATGAATACACTCTTGCAAGTAAGACACAATCAGAGCCATAGGAAAATGAAAGCAAATGCCATTTCATGACCATGAAAATCACTTTATTTTTTTAACTAGAGTTTTAGGTCTGAATAAATTCATATATGTTAGAATCAGAAGAATAAAAAGCAGTTTATTCTTCAAAAACACATTTCTGTATTAATGTGTAATTTTCTGGTTTTCTATATAGTTCTCACCACACTTTTTTTTTTTCTGAATGTTAGGCCTTTTATGCTAAATTTATCATGGATATAATTATTGGATTGACTAAAAAGTTCCTCCAGTTTTTAAGTAAAAATAAAAGATACATTTTCATAAAAAACTATTGAAAAATATATTCACCATTTTATTCAACTACTTCCTGCCATTTTCCAGGCAAATTCATAAGTCCATCTTCCCAAAACTTCTAATCTTTTTGATTAAAGAACTGTTCCAGGTGCTTTGTATAGTCTTCTAAAACATTGAAATTTTTTCAATTAAAGAGAATTTTGTAAAGATCAAAATATTAATAAATGGAAATCCAAAATTGTAATGTCTGGTGAATACAGAGGATGAATCAGAACTTCCAAGCTAAACTATAATAGTTTTTGCCTGGTCATCAAAGAACTATGCAGTCTTGTATTCTCCTGATGGAAGATCATGCATTTTCTGTTGACACTGTTACCAAAACACCCGTCTGTGTGCCAGATGCACAGTGAGGCCAAACAATATCCTATCGTCAGAGTTTGGAACAGGCAAAGTTTCACTGAGGGCAATGCAAGGAGATGGATGGCTCATGCCATAAGAAAACTCAAACTCCCCAAAAGCCTTCAGCAAAGACCTTTTCTAGGAAAGATGAGGGAGGGGTGTGGGTAATTATTTCAGACTTCTTGGTGTCCAATCCTTTGTTCTTGAGGTCAGGTTATGGTCAGGTAATGATGGTTCTAAAAATCTCTACCAAACATATGTTATTTTGTTCTGACAAAAAAGGGCAAGGTCTCAAGGCATGATTTTACCTTCCGAAGTCCAGGTCCTGGCTAAGAGGAGGCAGATCTCAGCTGGTGGCTCCCTCAGGGCCAGGTCCCGACACCCTGCCCAGCTGCCATAGCTGAGGGAGCCAAGTGCCCAGGACCCAGCTGCCCTCAGGCTCCTCAGGCCCCCGAAATGGCGAGGTCCAGGTTTCACACATTGGGTCCTATGCAGACGGCTGCTGCCATTAAGTTGCAGAGGTGGGGGTGGGGGAGAGGATCACTGCCCCCTCAAGGCTTGGGCCCGGCTAGTGGGTGGCTTTGGTGAGGGCTCTGGAGTCCAGCTGGACACAGGCCAGTTCCCTGGGCCCCCTAATCATGGGCTGGTCTGATGCCCATGAGCTGGAGAGCCCTGAGGAGAAGGCTGAAATTCTTCTCTTACCTCATTCTCTGCCTGATGAGTGTCACTCCACTGCCGACCGCTGGCTGAAGTGAAGGGAGCACCAATGGTCACTCCCTGACAGTTGCTCACTTGGGCAACTGACCAATGTGCAGCACTAGCCAATGGCTGAGTGACCGTTAGTGGTCTTGCAACAACCATTGCCTGGTACCGGGGCAGAGCAAGAGCCGCGTGCTAAGGGTTGCACATGGCAGCACTCTATTACATAATTCCAGATGCTTTTCCTCTAGTGTTGCTTTCAGCTGGTCTAGTTGGGAGCAGTACTTGTTGAAACTAACCGTTTGGCTTTCAGAAAGGACCTCATAGCAGAATACTTCCTTCCAATCCCCATACACACAATATTACCTTCTTTGGATGAAAATCAGCCTTTGGTGTGTTTGGAGGTAGTTCATTTCACTTTCCCCAGGATCATCCTACATTATTGTACAGTATCCTCTTTTCATTGCCTGTCACAATTTTCTTTAAAAATGGACATTTTTGCTATGTTTAAGTAAAGAATCACCTGCGGAAATATGGTCAAGAAAGTTTTTTTTCGCTTATGAGAAACACACACATCAAAGTGATTAACATAACCAAGCTGATGCAAATAATTTTTAACACTTAATTTGGATGTTTTGAGTATGTCAGCTCTCCCCCAAGTGGTATAACCTTGATTGTTCTCAGTTAATGTCTCAATTCAGTGGTTATCAATTTCAAATGGCCTATCTGACTGTGGAGCAACATCCAATGAGAAATCTCTAGCACGAAATTTTGCAAACCACTTTTGACATTTTTGATCAATCACAGCACCTTCTCCATTCACTGCACAAATCTTGCATTCTGTTTCAGTTGCATTTTTACCTTTCTTGATATAATAAAACATAATATGCTGAAAATGCTGATTTTTTCTTCCATCCTCAATATTACAATGGCTATGCAAAAGTTCACCAATTTTGTGAAGTGCTTTTCAAATGCACTCTGATAGGGCAGCTGTCACAAGACAATCTAAACGACTTGTTTCTAATAAAGTTAAAGATGACTAATACTACTAGGGGTCTTCCCAGGTGGCACAGTGGTAAAGAACCTGCCTGCCAATGCAGGAGACTTAAGGGATGTGGGTTTTATCCCTGGGTCAGGAAGATCACCTGAAGGAGTGCAGGGAAACCCACTCCAGTATTCTTGGCTGGAGAAACCCCATGGACAGAGGAGCCTGGTGGGCTACAGTCCATAGGGTCTCACAGAATCAGATACAACTGAAGCAACTCAGCATGCATGCATGCGAGCATTACTAGAGCCATCTTATGGAAATATTCCAAAAGAAATTTTTGGTGAACCCAATATGTTATTGAAGAAAGAATTTTAAATGTTAGAAAAATTTAGTTTCAAGTCTACCTTCACTATACAGCAAAGGTAAAATCCTTAGTTGCATGCAGTAATCTCATTTTAAAGTGAGTCAAATAGTTTCTCCTCTATCTTGGCAGGTGTGATTTTAAATTTCAAAAGAAAAAGTGGATCTAAAATATAGTCTGTAAATGGACTCTATGCACATTATTTCACTTGTCCCACATTCTGAAATTCAGACTACTTTTTTATATATCAATATAAAAGATTTATACCATTTGTCTGTTAATATGATTGGTGTTATCTTAGATCCATAAAAAGGCTACTTAAAATAGACTCTAAAGTGAACATTTCAGAGGGAGAATTAGTAAGAATTAGGTGATAAAGAATGAAAATCACATTCACTTTAATTTTGATCTGGGAGATTTCAAATATTTTTTTTCCAGTAGACAAAGGTTTTTTAAAATAAAGATGGACATTATAAAAAGCAAACATTGTGATATGCCCCAAATACTTTTGTAATCGAAAAAAGACTAGGTTTCCCATGGTCAATATCTGCTTTCTCCTGTAGGCCAATTTCTGCTAAACATCACAATAAGAATATACACATGTGCACAAGTATGGATGGCATTTTAAAACACTGATAAAAAAAAGTATAGGTATTGTTGGAAGGTTTGGGAGAGAGAAAAGAGAAAATTATATCAAACACTAAACATTTTTTGAAATTTTTTAAACATCAAGTTATTCTATAACTTTCCCTGCCTATTCTACAATGAAAATATTATTGACAAATTCCCTCACCTATGATTTCCTGCTAATAGTGATTTCACCCTCTTCTCTTCCAGTTTAGCTTTGTTTTAGCTCCTCCATTTTTCATCTCTCTTCTCATAATATTATCAAATGAAAGATCTTTCTTTGGAACTATCCATATTTAAGCCTGAAAGAATTCTAAACAAAATTTATTATTAGAGTTCTTGGATAAATTTGACAGATCATATACATTTTTCTCCTTGCCTAGAACTAATTCACAGAAATAATATGAATGAAAGTAACTAAAACAATATTAATGCCAGCAAAACAGAACTGAAGGTGAAAAGCATAAATAATGGTGAGGAATAAATTTCATGAGTCAAAGAAGAAACCCCCAAAACAGAATTAATAATCACCAAACTTTAAGGATCTAATACTAAAGCTCTAAAATAAACCAAAAACTTTTAGAAATGAAAGAACAAATTGATAAAACTACAAACATAGTGGTAAATTTTAACATAATTCTCTTCCAAATCAACAGGTTGAGTAAATAAATAATAATTACTTAAATATAAGATTTAATGAAACAAGTTTGGTGTAATTGAAATATATAGATTTTTCTGCCAAGCAAAAGAAAAAAAGCATAATAGTTACAAGTTGCATGGAAAAATATAGCTCACGGTGTTACTAAAAGCAACCATGTATGAATCATCTTCACTAACCAAAATAAATTAGAAAAGAATTGTAGCAATACAAATTTTACTATGTATCTAAGCAGGAAAAGAGTAAAACTTACAGTTACTTACAAGTAAATCACAGTTGAAGGAATACATACCATGACATGTGAGTTAAGGATAAACTGATACTAAGAGGAAAATGCACTGCTTAAACAAAACTATTAAAAAAACAAGATGCATCCAAAGTGCATGAACCAAGTTTTCAGTTCCAGAGGTCAGAGAAGACTATTAAAAGCAAATTAATATTAAAAGAATTCCATTGCTTTTGGAAATAAATGGTATACTAAAAGTATAAATTAATGACATGGAAAAAATGCCTCTAATTTAGAATTAATGAAGAAATCAAAAGTTTTTTAATTTCTATTTTGGTTAAAAAACACATAACACAAAATTTACCGTCTCAACTATTTTTAAATGTATTAAACATACATTAGTAGCATTAGTACTATTAAACATATTAACACTGTGATGAAATGTCACTAGAACTTTTTCTTCTGACAAAACTTAAATGCTATCTATATTCATTAACTCCCCTTACCCCCTTCCTCCACCTCTGGCTATCCAATTTGGATGACTTTTATTCTTTTTCTGCCTACATGTTGTGGCTGGGACTTTCAAAACTACATTGAATAGGAGTGGCAAGAGGAGGCCTCCTTCTCTTGTTTCTGATATTAAAAGAAAAGATCTCAGTCTTTTATCAATGAGTATGTTAGCCATAGGCTTTGATACACAAATGTAACTCATTTTATTGCACTTGCTTTCTGGTAATTCATGGACATTGTGGTTTTTTTTTTTTTTTTTTTTTTTCTTCAAATTGGAGGTGTAGGCAATCCTGAATTGAACAGATCTATCTGCACCATATTTCCAACAGCATTTGCTTACTCTATTTCTGTATCACTTTTGGTAACTATCATCATATTTCAAGCTTTATTAATATTATCATGTTATTATTATGTGACCTATGATCAGTGATCTTTGATGTTACTATTGTAATTGTTTGAGGCACCATGAACTGCACCTGTTTAAGATGACTAAATTGATTACTTTTGTGAGTGTTCTAGCTGTTCCACCAACCAGCCATTCTCCCATCACTCTCTCATCAGACCTCCCTATTCCCTGAGACACAACAATATTTAAAGTGGCCAATTAATAGTCCTACAATAGCCTTTAAGTGTTCAAGTAAAAAGAAGAGTCATATGTCTTTCAGTTTAAATCAAAAGCTAGATAAAATTAAACTTAGTGAAGAAGACATGTTGAAAGCCAAAACAGGATAAAAATAAGGACTCTTAGTGTTGTAAGAGTTGTGAATGCAAAGGAAAAGTTCTTGAAGGAAATTAAAAATGCTACTGCAGTGAACACACAAAGACAAGAAAGTCAAATAGTTCTGTGAAAAATACCGTTGGTACCTTGATAGGGATTGCATTGAATCTATAGATTGCTTTGGGTAGAATAGCCATTTTGACAATATTGATTCTTCCAATCCATGAACACGGTATATTTCTCCATCTGTTTGAGTCCTCTTTGATTTCTTTCATCAGTGTTTTGTAGTTTTCTATGTATAGGTCTTTTGTTTCTTTAGGTAGATATACTCCTAAGTACTTTATTCTTTTTGTTGCAATGGTGAATGATATTGTTTCCTTAATTTCTCTTTCCATTATCTCATTGTTAGTGTATAGGAATGCAAGGGATTTCTGTGTGTTAATTTTATATCCTAATATATATCCAAATATATTACTATATTTGTTGATTAGCTCTAGTAATTTTCTGGTAGAGTCTTTAGGGTTTTTCTATGTAGAGGATCATGTCATCTGCATGAGAGTTTCACTTCTTCTTTTCCTATCTGGATTCCTTCTATTTCTTTTTCTGCTCTGATTGCTGTGGCCAAAACTTCCAAAACTACGTTGAATAGTAGTGGTGAGAGTGGGCACCTTTGTCTTGTTCCTGATTTTAGGGGAAATGTTTTCAATTTTTCACCATTGAGGATAATGCTTGCTGTGGGTTTGTCATATATAGCTTTTATTATGTTGAGGTATGTTCCTTCTATTCCTGCTTTCTGGAGAGTTTTAATCATAAATGGATGTTGAATTTTGTCAAAGGCTTTTTCTGCATCTTTTGAGATAATCATATGGTTTTTATCTTTCAATTTGTTAATGTGGTGTATTACATTGATTGATTTGCAGATATTAAAGATCCTTGCATTCCTGGGATAAAGCCCACTTGGTCATGATGTATGATTTTTTAACATCTTGTTGAATTCTGTTTGATAGAATTTTGTCAAAACCACAATGAGGTACCATTACACGCCAGTCAGGATGGTTGCTATCCAAAAGTCTACAAGCAATAAATGCTGGAGAAGGTGTGGAGAAAAGGGAACCCTCTTACACTGTTGGTGGGAATGCAAACTAGTACAGCCACTATGGAGAACAGTGTGGAGATTTCTTTGAAAAACTGGAAATAGAACTGCCATATGACCCAGCAATCCCACTCCTGGGCATACACACCGAGGAAACCAGATCTGAAAGAGACACGTGCACCCCAATGTTCATTGCAGCACTGTTTATAATAGCCAGGACATGGAAGCAACCTAGATGTCCATCAGTAGATGAATGGATAAGGAAGCTGTGGTACATATACACCATGGAATATTACTCAGCCATTAAAAAGAATTCATTTGAATCAGTTCTAATGAAATGAATGAAACAGGAGCCCATTATACAGAGTGAAGTAAGCCAGAAAGAAAAAGTACATTTAGGTCTTTAATCCACTTTTAGTTTACCTTTGTGTATGGTGTTAGGAAGTGTTCTAACTTCATTCTTTTACATGTAGCTGTCCAGTTTGCCCAGCATCATTTATTGAAGAGGCTGTCTTTGCTCCATTGTATATTTTTGCCTCCTTTGTCAAAAATAAGGTACACATATGTCATGGGTTTATTTCTGGGCTTTTTATCTTGTTCCGTTGGTCTATATTTCTTTTTGTGTGTCAGTACCATACTATCTTGAAGACTGTAGCTTTGTAGTATAATCTGAAGTCAGGAAGGTTGATTCCTCCAGCTACATTCTTTTCTCAAGACTGCTTTGGCTATTTGGGGTCTTTTGTGTTTCCATATGAATTGTGAAATTTTTTGTTCTAGTTCTGTGAAAAATGCCATTGGTAATTTGATAGGGATTGCATTGAACCCGTAGATTGAATTTAGTAGTATATTCATTTTCACAATATTGATTCTTCCTACCCAGGAATGTGGAATACCTCCCCATCTGTTTATGTCATCTTTGATTTCTTTCATTAGTGTCTTATAATTTTCTGTGTACAGTTCTTTTGTCTCCTTAAGTAAGTTTATTCCTAGACATTTATTTTTGTTGCAGTGGTGAATGGGATTGACTCCTTAATTTCTTTTCTGATTTCTCATTGTTGGTATATAGAAATGCAAATGATTTCTGGGTATTGATTTTGTATCCTGCAAAATTTGCTAAATTCACAGATTAGCTCTAGTAATTTTCTGACACTATCTTTGGGTTTTCTATGTACAGTATCATGTCATCTGCAAACAGTGAGAGCTTTACTTCTTTTCCGATCTGGATTCCTTTTATTTCTTTTTCTTCTCTGATTCCTATAGTCAGGAATTCCAGAACTATGCTGAATAACAATGTGAAAGTGGACACCCTTATCTTTTTCCTGATCTTAGGAGGAATGCTTTCATTTTTTCACCATTGAGAATAATGTTTGCTGTTGGCTTAACATATATGACCTTTACTATGTTGAGGTAGTTTCCTTCTATGCCCATTTTTTGAAGAATTTTAATCATAAATGGGTGTTGAATTTTGTCAAAGACTTTTTCTGCATCTATTGAGATGATCATATGGTTTTTATCTTTCAATTTGTTAATAAGGTGTATCACATTGATTGATTTGCATATATTGAAGAATCCTTGCATTCTTGGAATAAACCCAACTTTCTCATGGTGTATGAGCTTTTTGATGTGTATCTGAATTCTGTTTGCTAAAATTTTGTTGAGATTTTTGCATCTATGTTCATCAGTGATATGTTCCTGTAGTTTTCTTTTTTTGTGTTGTCTTTGTCTGGTTTTGGTATCAAGGTGATTGATGGTGGCCTCATAGAATGAGTTTGGAAGTTTTCCTTCCTCCACAGTTTTTTGAGAGAGTTTTAGAAGAACAGGGATTAGCTTGTCTCTAAATGTTTGATAGAATTCTCCTTTGAAGCCGTCTGGTCCTGGGCTTTTGTTTTTTGGGGATTTTTTTTTTTTTTTTTAATCACAGCTTCACTTTCAGTGCTTGTAATTGGGTTGTTCATAATTTCTATTTCTCCCTGGTTCAGTCTTAGAAGTTTGAACTTTTCTAAGAATCTGTCCATTTCTTCCAGGTTATCCATTTTATTGCCATATAGTTGTTCATAATACTCTGCTATAATCCTTTGTATTTCTGTGTTGTATATTGTAACTCTTCTTATTCATTTCTAATTTTGTTGATTTGATACTTCTCTCTTTTTTTCTTGATGAGTCTGGCTAAAGGTTTGTCAATTTTGTTTATCTTCTCAAACAACCAGCTTTTAGTTTTATTAACCTTTACTATTGTTTCTTTCATTTCTTTTTCATTTTTTTCTGCTCAGATTTTTATGATTTCTTTCCTTCTATTAATTTTAGGGTTTATTTGTTCTTCTTTTTCCAGTTGTTCTGGGTGTGAAGTTAGGTTGTCTATTCAATGTTTTTCTTGTTTCTTGAGGTAGGATTGTATTGCTAGAAACATCCCTTTTAGATTGGCTTTTGCTGCATCCCATAGGTTTTGAGTTGTCATGTTTTCATTGTCATTTGTTTCTAGAATTTTTTTTTTATTTCCCTTTTGATTTCTTCAGTAACCTGTTGGCTATTTACAAATTTGTTGTTTAATCTCTATGTATTTGTGTTTCTTACGTTTTTTCTTGTAATTGCTATCTAGTCTCATAACAGTGGTTGAAGATGATGCTTGATATGATTTCAATTTTCTTAAACTTACTGAGGTATGATTTGTGACCCAAGATGTGGTCTATCCTGGAGAATGTCCCATGTGCACTTGAGATGATGTATTCTTCTCCATTTGGATGGAATGTCCTGAAGATACCAATGAGATCCATCTCATCTAATGCATCATTTATGACTTGTGTTTCCTTATTAATTTTCTATTTTGATGATCTGTCCATTGGTGTGAGTGGGGTGTTAACTTTGCCTACTGTTATTGTGTTACTGTCAATTTCTCCTTTTATGTCTGTTAGTGTTTGTCTTATGTATTGAGGTGTTCCTATGTTGAATGCATAGATATTTACAATTGTTATGTCTTCCTCTTGGATTGATCCCTTGATCATTATGTAGTGCCCTTCCTTATCTCTTGTATTCTTTATTTTAAGGCCTATTTTGTCTGATATGAGGATTGCTACTTCAAATTTCTTTTGCTTTCCATGTGCATGGAATATATTTTTCCATTCTCTCACTTTCTATATATATGTGTATTTAAGTCTGAAGTGGGTTTCTTGTAGACAGTATATATATGGGTCTTCTTTTTGTATCCATTCAGCCAGTCTGTGTCTATTGGTTGTAGCATTTAATCCATTTACATTTAAAGTAATTATTGATATTTTTGTTCCTATTGCCATTTTCTTAATTGTTTGGGGTTAATTTTGTAGACCTTTGTTCTTCTCTTGTATTTCTTGACTATATAAGTCCCTTTAATATTTGTTGTAAAGCTGGTTCGGTGGTACCAAATTCTCTTAACTTTTGCTCATTTGAAAAGCTTTTTATTTCTCCATCGATTTTGAATAAGATCCTTGCTGGACACTGTAATCTTGGTTGTAGATTTGTCTCTTTCACTACTTTAAATATATTCTGCCATTCCCTTCTGCCCTGCAGAGTTCCCGCTAAAAGATCAGCTGTTAAGCATATGGGGTTTCCCTTGTATGTTACTTGTTGCTTCTCCCTTGCTGCTTTTAATATTCTTTCTTTGTATTTAGTTTTTGTTAGTTTCATTAGTATGTGTCTTGGTGTATTGTTCCTTGGGTTTATCCATATGGGACTCTTTGTACCTCTTAGACTTGATTGACTATTTCCTTTTCCATGTTGGGGAAATTTTCAACTATAAGCTCTTCAAAAAATTTATCATACCCTTTCCTTTTCTCTTCTTTTTCTGGGACCCCTATAATTCAAATGTTGGTGCATTTAATATTGCCCCAGAGGTCTCTGAGACTATTCTCAGTTCTTTTTATTCTTTTTACTTTATTCTGCTCTTCAGAAGTTATTTTCACCATTTTATCTTCCAGCTCACTGATTCGTTCTTCTGCTTCAGATATTCTGCTATTGATTCCTTCTGGGGTATTTTTAATTTCAGTAATTGTGTTGTCTCTGTATGCTTATTCTTTAATTCTTCTAGGTCTTTGTTAATTGATTCTTGAATTTTCTCCATTCTGTTTTCAAGATTTTTGATCATCTTTACTTCATTACTCTGAATTCTTTTTCAGGTAGTTTGCCTATTTCTTCTTCATTTACTTGGACTTCTCTGTTTCTAGCATGTTCCTTCATTTGTGTAGTATTTCTCTGCCCTTTCATTATTATTATTATTATTTTTAGCTTATTGTGTTTGACGTCTCCATTTCCCGGGTTTCAAGGTTGAATTCTTTCTTCCTTTTGGTTTCTGCCCTCCAAAGGTTGGTCCAGCAGTAATCTTTGTATAGGGTGAGATTTGTGCTAGCTTTTGCTTATTTGTTTAGTTTTCCTCTGGTGGGAAAGGCTGAATGAAGTGGTAATCCTGTCTGCTGATGACTGCATTTGTATTTTCATTGTTTGTTGTTTAGATGAGGCGTCCTGCACAGGGTGCTCCTGGTGGTTGGGTGATGCCGGGTCTTGTATTCAGGTGGTTTCCTTTGTGTGAGTTCTCACTATTTGATACTTCCTAGGGTTAATTTTGGAGAAGGCAATGGCACCCCACTCCAGTCCTCTTGCCTGGAAAATCCCATGGACAGAGGAGCCTGGTAGGCTGCAGTCCATGAGGTCGCTAAGAGTCGGACACGACTGAGCGGCTTCACTTTCACGCGCTAGAGAAGGAAATGTCAACCCACTCCAGTGTTCTTACCTGGAGAATCCCGGGGACGGGGAAGCCTGGTGGTCTGCCGTCTATGGGGTCACACAGAGTCGGACACGACTGAAGTGACTTAGCAGCAGGGTTAGTTCTCTGATAGTCTAGGGTCTTGGAGTCAGTGCTCCCACTCCAAAGGCTCAGGACTTGATCTCTCATCAGGAGTAAAGATTCCACAGGTGGTTTGTCATGGCATTAAGTGAGATTAAAACAAATATCCAAAAACGAAAAATGAAAGATGAACTCCAGAAAAATGGCAGTTACAAAATCAGGCAAATAATAATTAAATTAATGGAATGTACACATACATATCTACACCCATGAGCAAAGCAAAAAAAGTCCGACAAAAATAAAGTACAATAGATTGACTGGCAAACAAAGGAAATCAAAAATTTTATTTACCAGTTAAGAACAAAACTAACTAAAGCACTAACTGGAAAAGAAAACTAAAGAAAGGTGCCAACTGGAGAATAAAGCAATGAAAACAAACCTAACAAATATGTTGAGAGGAAAGGAAGGAAAGAAAAGAAAGAAAGAATAGACATGCAAAGTTAAGTATAGGCAGATGAAGAAGATTTATACACATTAAAGATTAACTGCAAGGGAAAAAGAACAGCAGGAAATAGAAACAAAGGAATAAAAGTAGAAAAATAATAATAGGCTTAAAAAATTAAAATTAAAAAGAGAGAAAAGCAAAAGAAAAAATGAAAACTCTCCAGAAATGTAAAAGCCCAATGTCAAGGCAGAGGTTTATAACAACAATAAAAAATATCACTGATCAAAAAAAGAGAGAAAACCTCAAAATCTTAATTAGATTTAATAGTGCCAATAAGAGGACTTCCTTCATAGCTCAGTTGGTAAAGAATCCACCTGCAATGCAGGAGACCCCAGCTCAATTCCTGGTCAGGAAGATCCACTGGAGAAGGGATAAGCTACCCACTCCAGTATTCTTGGGCTTGCCTCGTGGCTCAGCTGGTATAGAATTCACCTGCAATGTGGGAGACCTGGGTTTGATCCCTGGTCTGGGAAGATCCCCTGGAAAAGGGAAAGGCTACACACTCCAGTATTCTTGCCTGGAAATCTCCATGGGTTTGCAATAAAATTGATAACTACAACAAAGCGGGGGAGAAAATTTAAAAAATCCAAAAGAATCTACAGAACAAGTCAAAATATAAGAATAATAAATGTTTTTCTTGAGTCACTGCTGTCAGAGTCCTTTCCCTCTCTGGGAGTCACTATCCACCTCAGCTCCCTAGGATGCCCTCCAACATTGTGCTGATCTCTGGACCTGCTGTGGGGGCACCTTGGATTCTAATCTGGTCCTACTCCTGGGTGTTCTTGCGTCCAGTGTCCACAATTATCAGAACTAGTGCGTTTTCTTTTGTGGGAGCTCTCAATGACCTTTTATACGTTCCATCAACACAGAGTCTGCCTAGTTGATTGTGTGGATTTAATCTGCAGCTTTTACAGTTTGTCTGAAGGTTTTGGGTCTTCTCCCTTAGTCACACTGCCCCTGGGTTTCAATTGTTTTATTTCCACCCCTGCATGTGGGTTGTCCACTGGGGTTTGCTCCTGAGGCTGCCCTGGAGGACCTGGGTTTGCCCCTGTGAAAGCCAAGTGTGGAGGTGGTGCAGCTGTTTGGGTTTCAGGGGTTCTGGCGGCACCAGGTACTTAGGGGAGTTGGCTGCTAGGGCAGCAGGAAATATAGTGCTCTAGAAGGGTATGGCAACCAGTATTGGCCAATACGCCCCAGTATTCTTGCCTGGAGAGCCCCCTCTCTGACGGAGAAGCCTGGCAGGTCACAGTCTACAGGGTCACAGAGTCTGGACACTACTAAAGTGATCCTGCATGCGTAGATACAAGACTTTTTTTGCCTGTGGCAGCTCTGCCCCAGTGAGACTTGAGAGTGAAGGTGGTGCAGCCGCTTGGCTTGTGGGGACGCCGGTGGCGCAAAGCGTGCAGGGACACAGATTGCCTTTGTCACAGGAGTTATGGCCCTATCAGAGTCTTTTTTCGAGCCTCTTGTAGCTGGCGATCAGAAGGCCTCTTTGGCCAGTCTTTGTAGCACATAGAAGCCACCCCCCGCCCTCGGCTGTGGTCCTACTCTTTAGATTGGCGCTTCAGTCTCTTAAAGGGGCACCATGGGTGGGGGTCCTTCTCTGTAGTTAATGTATCAGGTGTTTGATGGGCCAGCCTCTCTATTGTTCGGCTGCCTATGCTGGCGTCCAGGGGGCAGAGAGGCTATGATGATGGCTCCACCCACTACGCGTGACTCAGCAGCACTGCCTTGATTCCATAGCTGCCTGGCCTTCCTCCACAGGCATTTCCCAACATAGCCTCCTCCCTCACAGCCCGTTGATATGTCTCTCTGCAGTCAACAGCAGCCCTCACCTGTGATGGCTCCACAATCCCTAAACTCCAGCTCCCAGCCACTTCACCTTCCAGGGGACCTGCATCCCTGTCTGGCGTACGTATGGCTGTGGCAAGGACTGTCTAATTCTCATTCCATTTAGGCTGCCACAGATCACCTGTTTCATTCTCAGACTTAAATGTTTCTCCTCTGACTCAGATTATTGCTCCGATGTGGAGATCAGACCCCTGCTTCAGTTCCCCCACCTGCTGAGGGCAGGTCCAGGCCTACTAACACTCTTATTTTTCCCCTACTTCTTTCATCCTACCAAGTTTTGTGTGGGTCTAAAGATTTTTTTCTGCTGGTCAGGTACTCCTGTCCACTCTCAACTGGAGTTCTGCATGCACTTCTGTGTCTGAAGGTATATTCCTGATGTATCCATGGAAAGAGATGTACTCTACCTCCACCTACTCCTCTGCCATCACTTCTCCCCTTCACTCACTTTCTTACTGCCTTCTTTTATATTTCCTTGACTATTTTTTAGTGACGAGCTTTGAATCTCTTCTCATTTCATTTTGTGTATACTCTACAAGTACTTTCTTTGTAGTTACCATTGCAATTATTAATATATAAAACATCCTAAAAGTATTATGTTCTATTCTGAATTGATGATAGTTTCAACCACACATAAAAACTTGACTGTTTTATAGATTTAGTCTCCATTTCATGTTATTGACATCACAAATTACATCTTTACATATCATATACCTATTAAAAAGTATATAATTATTCTTTGTTTTTGTGATTTAAATTCTATACAGGAATTAAAAGTGAAACTTGTACAATAAAATTAGAATAGTGCAGGTTACTATATGTTGTTCATGCATTTACCTTTGTTCATGTTGTATAATTTTTATAATATAATAATTTTATTTAATGAAAAATATTCCAGACTCTCCAAGGCTGCATTTTCCCATGTGTTCTTATAATAAACTGCTTCTCACTGAAATACTCTGAGAATATATCTAGTCCTTGAAAACAAGTTAGAATATTTCTTTATTTAGTATTTCTTCCCCAGCCAAGTGGCTTTAAAAAACAATGAAAGACAGAAACATACAAAAATTTTATTATTGTAGAATTGTTATGCATGCATGCTCAGTCGCTTAAGTTGTGTCCTAGTCTTTGCGATCTCAAGGACTGTAGCCAGCCAGGCTACTGTGTCTATGGGATTTTCCTGGCAAGAATACTAGAGTGGGTTACCATGCTCTCCTCCAGGGGATCTTCTCGACCCAAGGATTGAACCCACGTCTCCTGCACTGCAGGCAGATTCTTTATCACTGAGTCACCGGGCAAGCCCATAATTGTGATATTTGTAATTAAATTTTGTTCTAATTTTAAAACTTAATCCATTAACAGTATCATAGGCTTTTGAGAAGGAATTGAAAAAGAACACCACTGGTTTAGAAGTTTAACTGATAGAAACACAAACAAAATGATCAATATTCATGCTTAGAATAGTAAAGCTTGGGAAGGGAAAATCCTTATAGTATTACAGGTTTGATGTTTGTTTTCTTCTAGATAGAATGTCTGATAGCTGTCAAGTTTTGGATCTGGCAGGGATTTAAAAAGAAGAGCCAAGAAATACTTTAACCTTAGTGATTAACTTTACAAATAGAGAAATGATAGCGTACTGTAGAAAGTTTGGTGGTAGGAGGCGGTAAATCAATAGAAAAAAAATAACTCTGTGCAACTATGTTTTTATTGGTGCATATTAATTTTTGTGTTTATAGTCTTCTGTGGAAGAGAAGAATGCCCTTGGAGCGCTGCAATTTGTGTAAGTTAATTGGATTTTTTCAATATAGTATTCAGAGGACAGTATCTTGAAAATAAAATTAATTTTTATTCAGAATAGACATCTTCCAAGTAGAAAATTAAAAGTATGTAATTGAAATATAAAACTGTCATGAATAAATACACAAAAATATCCACAGAAAATTTTTAATTTTTTTTTGTAAATTTCTGGCTTAAAGATGAATGTATATAACTTTGATCTGGACTAGTAGACTATCTACATGTTTGA
Organism: Dama dama; assembly: GCF_033118175.1. NCBI lineage: Eukaryota > Metazoa > Chordata > Mammalia > Artiodactyla > Cervidae > Dama > Dama dama. The sequence continues at coordinate 39,800,919 of NC_083700.1, forward strand.
TCCAAATATCCAAATATTTTTTTATTTACACATTTTCTCACTTTAAGTTGATCTAAATAAAATAATTAGGCCCTGAGATAATTCACAAAAGTGTAAAATAGTGGGCTTCTGTGTTTTAGACATGTTTAGGGAAGAATTTGACTTTAAAGGACTATATTAGCTAAATTTAAAGGGAGAGATTGTCAATACACCCAGATTCTCTAAGTCTAAGCCTCTAAGAAACCTCATTATAAATACAAAGACCTAAATAAGTAAAAGTAAAAGGATTGATGCTTTTTCTTAAAAAGCTAATGCTAATTTTAAAATATCCTATAGTGGCTATATTAGTATCAGAATGAAATGGAGTTTCAGAAGAAACTGTATTATCATGGATAATAAAGACATTTTATTCTATCCATCTTACCATGGATAAGAAAAGCATTTCATAACAATGACAAATGAACATAATAATCTTGAATGTTTATGTGCCTTATAATATAGTTTCAAAACATAGGAAGCAAAACTGATAAAACTGCAGTATAAATGCAAAGACTCACAATTATAGACAAATTTCAATAGTCTTATTTCACTAGGTAAAAAGCAAGAGAGAAATTCAATAAAGGTTAAACCTTTCTGCATTATTATCCAGTAGGATCTAATAGACGTTTGTACAAAGCATTATCTAACACTGGAAGAATAAACATTCTTTACAAATGCAATGAACCATTTGCTAACATAGTCTATTTTCTGTTTGGGGCCATAAAACAAGCTCTATAAATTGAAAGTGATTCAAGTGCTATGAAATGTTCTCTGACAACAATGGAATAAAATTACAAATTAATAACAAAAATAGAATTGGAAAATTCCTGAATATTTGGAAAATAAAAAAAATTCTATATAATCCATAAGTCTAAAAGTAACTGAAAAAGGAAACTAAAAAATTTTATGAGGGGAATGGAAATTAATGCACAACATATCAAAATATTTATAGCATTAAAAACATGTATTAGAAAAGAAAGATCACTAACCTCAAATTAGTAACTTTGGTGTAACTTCAGAAACTAGAAAAAGAAGAGCAAATGAAGCCCAAAATAATCAGAATGAAAAAAAGAAGAGCAGAGATTAATGAAATAAAACACAGATAGTATAGAGAAAATCAATGAAATAAAAATCTGATTCTTTCAGAAGATCAATAAAATTGATAAAACTCTTTCCATACTAATCCAAAAATGATGGACAATGACACAAATAACCCATGTCAGGAATGAGAGGCTGTCACTCCAAGTGATACAGGTATTGAATGCACAATAAAAGAATTACAATAGAAGAAAAATTATGAACAACTTTATGATAATAAATTCCACCACTTAGGTTAAATGAACAAATTGCTTGAAAGATACAAGCTACTAAAGCTTACTCAAGCAGAAGTCAATTACCTGACTAGGCAATGGTTAATATAGAAATTGAATTTATTTAATATTCAAAGCTATGATTTTTCCAGTAGTCATGTATGGATGTGAGAGTTGGACTATAAAGAAAGATGAAGAATTGATGCTTTCAAATTGTGGTGTTGGAGAAGACTCTTAAGAGTCCCTTGGACTGCAAGGAGACCAAACCAGTCCATGAATAGTCATTGGGAGGACTGATGGGGAAGCTGAAACTCCAATATTTTGGCCACCTGATGAGAAGAACTGACTCATTTGAAAAGAACCTGATCCTGGGAAAGATTAAAGGCAGAAGGAGAAGGGGACGACAGAGGATGAGATGGTTGGGTGGCATCACTGACTCAATGGACACGAGTTTGAGTAAGCTCTGGGAGTTTGTGATGGACAGGGAAGTCTGGCGTGCTGCAGTCCGTGGGACTGCAGAGTCAGACACGACTGAGTGACTGAACTGAATTGAACTGAATATTCAAAAAAACTCCAGACTCAGATGTGTTTGTTGTAGAATTTTCCCAAATGTTTAGAAATAATACTAATTCTAGACAAATTCTTCCATAAAATTGAAGAGGAGGTAACACTTCTAATCACATTACAGGAAAAGAAAACTACAGGGCAATACTTCTCACTACCAATAGATAGAATATTCTTAAAATGTTGGCAAATTAAACCCAACTGCATATTTAAAAATATAATATATAATGATCAAGCAAGATTTTTTTCAGGATACAAGATTATTCTTTCATTCAAAAACCAATAAATGTAATTAAGACATTAAAAAGTTCACAGTTCATCAGACAAGTCCCTCTGTGACCATGAAGGAAAAGGACAAAAACAGTTTAAATCCTCAGTCATACATGAACATGGTGAGAACATGAATATTGTTCAAATCACAAAAATGAGCAAACTTCTCTCTACAACAGCTAATATGTGTGACTGCAGTTTATTTGCCAATACCAATACCAGTTTCTTTACAGATACAACTTTATTTCATTCATCCCAAATTGTAGATAAAAATTTTTTAAGATGCCCCTACTTATTGGAAATTAAAAAATAATTACTATAATGCCAATAAAAATTGCTTTAAGAGAGACTACTATGGAAACAAAATCTCCATATTTTTCCTTCTAATGTTACAAAAAAATTATTTACTACATATATTACTCAGAGTAGGCTAAATATTAAAATTTTCAAACACAATAGATACATTTCCTTCTCATATACAATCAGCCAGGACCATTCAAGATTCTCTGCCAACATCAAATGAGACCTCTGAAGGCCTCACTGGATGTTGTTATTAGTCAGCTAAAAGGAAAAAAAAAAAAAAAAAAAGGCATGGAGGACCATATGTAGGAAATACTTCGTGCCAATCCATGGAGTCCTACATGTCACTTCCATTCATATTCTTCTGGTTAGAGAATGTTGTTTTCACATCCATCCTTAACTACCAGCAAGTCTGAAAAATGAAGCATAGCTATTAAAGCAGAAAAAAGATGAAATGGGTTTTGCTTATTGACTTGGCGATGCCAGGGATGCCATGGATTTTTAAAAAATATTTAATTGAAACATATATTCAGAAACATACACATAACATGTGTGAAAATTTTAATGATAAAGGGATTACTCATGTCACCAGCTTCCCAGTTTAAACAAAAAGCAATGCCAGTTATGCCTTCTGTTTATTCTTTCAAGATTATAACATTCTCCTTCCTCACAACATTGGCTTCTGCAGTAATGTTTTCCTGTTTGTTTTTAATATGACAATGCCTATTAATGTATTCTAGACAATATAACTTTGCCCAATTTTGAACTTTATACAAGCAGCATCACAACATATATATATATATATATATATATATATATATGTTTATGTCATTGCTGTTTTGTCGGTAAGTTGTGTCCAACTCCTTGTGACCCTGTAGTCTGTAGACCACCAGGCTTCTGTGTTCACAAGATTTTTCAGACAAGAATACTAGAATGGGTTGCCATTTCCTACTCCAAGGGATCTTCCTGCCCCAGGAATAAAACCCGCATCTCCTGATTGACAGGTGGATTCTTTACCACTGAGCACATGTGAAGCCATATGTTTATACTTATAGATTTTTGTTTTTATGAGATTCATGCATGTTTCAGTGTATTCCATGTCACATTAACAATATAGCCCATTTTATATCATTCTATTGATCAACTGTTATTGTTCCTGATTTGGGACAGTTATAAACAAAATGACTATGGACATTTTGTACCTGCCTTCTGGTGCATAGTGAAAAGTTTCCCTACCCAGGAAAGGAACAGATGAACCATGTTCAACAGAACATAATGAACTATTTATATTAAACTTTACTAAGTAATGGGCTTCCTTGGTGGCTCAGATGGTAAAGAATCTGCTTGCAATGCAGGAAACCTGGGTTCGATCCCTGGGTTGGGAAGATCCCCTGGAGAAGGGAACGGCAATCCACTTCAGTATTCTTGCTTGGAGAATTCCATGGACAGAGGAGCCTGGCAGTCAATGAGGTCACAAAGAGTGGGACACAATTGACCAACTAACACTTTCACTTTACTAAATAATATCATGCTAGTTTTACAAAATAGTTATGATGCTATATGCTTTCATCATGGTACTCAGGGTATGAAAATTCACATTTTGCCATATCATTAGATTTTCTTTTTAACTTGTAGATCTAATGAATGCATAACTGTAATTATATCTTATGTTGTTTCAATGGGGACTTCCTTGATCATCTTTGTTTCCCTGATGATCAATGAGGATGACTATCATTTGATATGCTTATAGGACATTTGGAGTTCCTTTTTATTCAAAGTGCTTGTAGAAATATTCTGAATTTTCCAATTCTTTCCAATTTTTCTCATTAATGTGTAAGAATTCATTATATATTATGAGATTTTTGTCAGTGATGTGTTGTGAATATTTTCCCATTCAGTGAATTAGTTTTTATGTATCTTTTGATTTTCTTTATAGTATCTTTTGATGAGCAGAAAATTTTATTTTTAATGTGGTCAAATTCATTATATATTGCTTTACCAATAGTGCTTTTCTGAGCCTTGTTCCATTATTTTTTGCCAACCAGTAAGGTAAGTCCAACCAACATCGCCTTTTCTGAAGTTTACTGGCTTTGTATTAACTCTTAACTGCTAAATCTGTTACCCTCAGGCAACACTTCTAGGATTCTCCATAGGCAGGATTTTCCTTGCATCATTATCTAGCACAACTGATTACCTAAGACTCCACTCACTGCTGCCTCTTGTAGTTCTAACCCTTCTGTTTACAGGTCTAAAATTACGGGTAGGGTCTATTCAAGATGATCCATGCCCAAACACTCAAATACTTCTGTAATACCAGTATTTACTCTGGTGCATGATAAAATAGCATTTTTTTTTCCTGCCAAACTCTTGAAACTCAGTCCTTCCCTCTTGTTCTCCTAACAGGGGCAGTTCCAACTATTTCTGGCCTTTAGACTTTTGTACTAAGAGTCCAGTCTTGGTACTATGCTTCTGTTTCCTTTGCATTCGGGAAAAATAGATTTTACATTTTTAGAGCCATTCTCTTCAAACTTCTATTGCCTCATTTGCTTTGAGATGGATTTCAGGTTGGAGAGTGGTAAAAATTAATACACTCCTTAAATTCATAGCATTTCAACCAAACTTTCCAAAGAAATTCTCATTACTTCTTTCTTCTTCATTATTCTTTATCCCCTTCTATAATCTGGAGATGATGCAGGACTACAGGTCTCAGAAGCAGTTTAGGGTCACTTTGATGGTAGATTATCTGAGACTTCTCTTTGACATGTGAGAAAATTTATCCCCTGCTCCTCTATGGAATCTTCAACCAAACTCTTGAAGCACAGAAGGTCATATTTAACAATATATTTCTTTCTCTGTGCCATTTGAAATTTTAATCAAAATCATTAACACATTACTTCAGATAGAGTTAGTTGAAACTAATTAAGTCTATAAGAGGTCATAAGCATTATGTTAAAAATAAACACATTTAATATAAACATAAAAATAACGTATCCACTGATGCGAACCAAAAATTGACACACTTTGTCTAAATACATAGACAGCTCTTGAGTAACAAGTGATGTGAAACATTTTACAGTCAAAGAAGTTTTTATACAAATGACTTAGAATGTTGTCTTTTTTGTAGCATAACTGTATCATCCAGCCAAATTAAAGTAACTTGAAACTTCTATTTTTCTTGGTTTCATCACTTCTTTGTTAGCCAGTTTTCCATCATTCTCCAAAAATAATATGGCTCTTTTATGACCCCATAACTTGTATATCTCTTGCCCCCAAATCTCTTTTTAGTCCTTATTTACCACATACTTACATTAAAACTCACATATATATTATGACTTCTATTTCCCTCTCCCACTCACTAAGGAAGTGTTATCTACCTTATTGTTGATGTCACAGCCTTAAATTCATCATCTATTATAGCACATAGATCCTCTGGAGGAAGGCATGGCAATCCATTCCAATATTCTTGCCTGGAGAATCCCATGGACAAAGAAGACTGGTGGGCTACAGTTCATGGGGTGGCAAAAGAGTCAGACACAACTGAAGCAACTTAACACACACATACCATATTACAGATATTATTAACTATAACAATTTGAAAACTCCTGTAATATAATTAATTCATTAATAAATATTTGATAAATGACAGTATCATATCTCCTCAATTTGAAGGCCCAAATTAGGGAAACTGATACTAGGTTTTCAGTTCTGGGTTATGCAGCATAAGATGCAGCAACTGAAAGTGTGTGAAACTGGAGAATATTGAGGAGTTTGCTTTAGTTTTTTACTTTTGGGTCACAAGGAAAATAAGTATACTCAGGTTATTTTCAGCGAAGTGGTTTATTAGTAGATAAAGACAGAATGTAAGGAAGGAAACAAAGAAAGCATGTCAAGAGCCAAATAGTTCTCAAAGAGAATTAAAACTATAGCTACTGTTATTTTGGATTCAACAGCATTGTAGTAGATCAGCAATAATTTCACTAGCTCAGCTGTGGCTCTGGTGACCCAACCCATTTATCTAGTGGACACCTACTGCTTACTACTCTAGTGACTTCCTGACCCAGCTCCTCTTACCTCTGATTTTTCTAAATTTGCTACTCTCTATATATTTCCTTTACTTCTACTCTGGATTTTTCTCTAATCTGTTTCTGAATTATCTATGCTCTTTTTGTGTACCTACACTCTACATTTTTTGAGATCATAATATTTTACTGAACTTTTTCCTAATTGGTAGAACACTTTATACTAGGTCACTGTATATGTTACTGAACGTCTTGCACCTACCCTATAGTTGGTTCTCTTTTACTGCATTATAGTTGCAAATTCAATCAGTTTTGATCACTGTAGCAAGATCATGAAGCACTAAATAGGCGAAATAAGGCATAATTTCTATATATATGATAATGAAATGTGGTTACATTAAATAATCTTATTCTGGATATTGTTGGGGGATGAAAGGTTTAGATTTCTGCAACTACTCTTTAATGGATTAGCAAAGATATATGTGAGAGAGAATGCTAATAGTTGTCAAATAAGGAGGTGATATGCAGAGTTGCTTTTGTTGTTCAGTGGCTAAGTTATGTCTGATTCTTTGTGACACCATGGACTGCAGCACTCCTGGCCTCCCTGTCCTTGACTATCTCCTGGGATTTGCTCAAACTCATGTCCTCTGAGTCAGTGATGCTATCCAACCATCTCATCCTCTGTCACCCCCTTCTCTTCTTGCCCTCAATCTTTGCCAGCATCAGGGTCTTTTCCAATGAGTCAGCTGTTCGCATAAGGTGGCCAAAATATTGGAGCTTCAGCTTCAGCATCACTCCTTCTGATGAATATTCAGGTTGATTTCCTTTAGGATTGACTAGTTTGATCTCCTTGCCATCCAAGGGACTCTCAAGAGTCTTCTCCAACACCACAATTCAAAAGCATCAGTTCTTCGGTGTTCAGCTTTCTTTATAGTCCAACTCTCATATCCATACATGACCACTGGAAAAACCATAGCTTTGACTATAAGGACCTTTGTTGGCAAAGTGATGCCCCTGCTTTTTAATATGCTGTCTAGGTTTTTCATGCTATTCTTCCAAGGAGCAAATGTCTTTTAATTTTGTGGCTGCAGTCACTGTCCGCATTGCTTTGGGAGCCCAATAAAATGAATTGTGAAACTATGTCCACATTGTCCCTGTCTGTTTGCCATGACACTGTTTCCACATTTTCCCCATCCATTTGCTGTTACACTGTTTCCAAATTTCCCTCATCTATTTGCTGGCCACTGAAGGATTAAACACTCAGTGAAGACCAGCAGTGGGACAGCCAGGACACCAGGCATGTCATCCAGCTACACTGAGCAGATGAAGGCTTGTCTCTGCTAGTTAGGGCCTGACAAAAGATGGTCCACTGGAGAAGGCAATGACAAACACTTCAGTATTCTTGCCTTGAGAACTCCATGAACAGTATGAAAAGGCAAAAAAAAAAAAAAGACACTGAAAGATGACCGCCCCCCCTCTCCCCAGCTTGGTAGGTGTACTACTGGGGTAGAGAGGAGAAATAGTTACAGAAACAATGAAGAGGCTGAGCCAAAGCAGAAATGATGCCCAGTTGTGATTGTATCTGGTGGTAAAAGTAATGTCTGATGCTGTGAAGAACAATATTGCATAGGAACCTGGAATATTAGGTCCATGAATCAAGGTAAATTAGAACTGGTCAAGCAGGAGATGGCAAGAGTGAACATTGACATTTTAGGAATCAGTGAACTAAAATGGATGGGAATGAGAAAATTTAATTCAGATGACTATTATATCTACTACTGTGGGCAAGAATCCCTTAGAAGAAATGGAGTAGCCCTCATAGTCAACAAAAGAATCTGAAATGCAGTACTTGGGTGCAATCTCAAAAATGACAGGATGATCTTTATCATTTCCAAGGCAAACCATACAACATTCACAGTAATCCAAGTCTATGCCCCCAGTCTTTAATGCTGAAGAAGCTGAAGTTGAATGATTCTATGAATGAAGATCTACAAGACTTCCTAGAACTAACATAAAAAAAAAAAAAAAAAAGATGTCTTTTCATTATAGGGATTGGAATGCAAAAGTATGACATCAAGAGATACTTGGAATAACAGCAAGTTTGACCTTGGAGTACAAAATGAAGCAGGAAAAAGACTATCAGAGTTTTTGCCAAGAGAACACATGGATCATAGCAAACACCCTCTTCTAGCAACACAAGAGATGACTCTATACAAACATGGACATCACCAGATGGTCAGTACTGAAATCAGATTGAATATATTCTTTGCAGCTGAAGATGGAAAAACTATACAGACAGCAAAAACAAGACCTGGAGCTGACTGTAGCTCACCCATCAGCTCCTTATTGCGAAATTCAGGCTCAAATTGAAGAAAGTAGAGAAAACCACTAGGCTATTCAGGTATGACCTAAATCAAATCTCTTATGATATGCAGAGACAGGGGCATTGTTCTATTCATTTTCCTATATGTTTGAAATTTTGCATAATAAAATTGAAAGAAAAATACAGAATGTTAAGAAACAATAACTAAACTGGATGCTTTTCATGACAGTGTTTTATAAAGGTTGTGCTCTATGTTTTAAGACATATATGAGAAGAAAGTAAAAATGTAAAGTTATTGCTGTGGCTTTATCATGTCTTATATGACTTTGGATCACTCTATTATTCTCTGTAAATATTGAATATTTATTGTCTGTTCAGGATGTTGCCAGAATTAAGGTATTAATGTCTCCATAATTCTCTGAATTTTTAGATGAGAAATGCTATGCAATTGAAATGTATTGTTATAATGGTGATTATCATTATTAACCTTCATGGTACCTCATATTTGAAAGTGCTTGGTAACCATTTTTATTAGTCATTATTAACATCTTTTGTAGAATGCACTTCAGATTGATTAATCACATTCCTGACCTGACTACTCAATTTATGTTCAGGATTTGCCTGTACATTCAGTTACAGTTTATTGTTATAAGACATCTGCTTGCTTTTTAAACCCAGAGATTTTCAAAAGTTATCTCTGAGATCAAAGTATTTTCAAGTAATTCCATTTTGTTCTCTACCAGATTTTTTGAAGATAGAGTTATTATTTTTATGGTCCTTTAGAGGTCATACAATTCAGTTTGTGAAGAAAATTGCCAAATTATATTCACAGTTTATTCATATCTTTCAAATCTATTGGCTTTTTTGCTACCCTTAAAGTGGTAGACCTACTTTACTCATTTATTTTTTTTTCTTGTTGTTCTGATTTATTTTATTTTTTATTTTTTTAAATTTTTCATTTATTTTTATTAGTTGGAGGCTAATTACTTCACAACATTGCAGTGTGTTTTTATTTAATCCTTGATTATTGCTTTTATACAAAGTCAAAAAATAAAAGAGCATGTCTTTGGTGTAAGAGAGTTGGGTGTGATTTCTGAATCCACCATTACCTGACCATAGCTCTGTAAATCAGCCTTTTTAGTTTTCCTATCTATAAAAAAGAGAAAATTATTGCTTCATAATTTGTCTTGGTGATTTAAAGAATTGTCCATTATGAATTATTATTACAGTATCTGACACATGATAAGTACTTAGTAATTAGTTCAAAACCAACTTACCATATTTCTATTTTTTTCATCCAAATTTGTGATAGGGTGATCTCTTTTTAAACAACAAATCTGAGAAAAATCACTTTTATTAATTAATAATTCCCATTTTCTCTTTTTGGTTGTTTGGTTTTTTTCCCATTTATTTTTATAAGTTGGAGGCTAATTACTTTACAATATTGTAGTGGTTTTTGCCATTTTCTTTAAAGGACATTACAGAAGTCTATATAATCTTATGTGAATGTCATATTCTACCATTTCTGTAATATTTATTTTTAACATATTATAAACTATATGGAACTAAATACTACTGGCCACCCTCTTGAGCAGTCATCCTAGGATCTGTCCATTTTCCTAAGCACTAGATATCTTGTAAAAGCTTTGCACTTGCCAAGTGTATAGAACTGCCATGATGTTCTTTGCAAAACCTTATTTAGCCAGCAAAGTTTAACTCAAATGTCACCCTTCAGCAAAAGCTTTCCCTGATAATTTTTTTCTTCATTCTTTTCTCATAGCAACTTGACCCCATTTATCCCTTGAATTTCTATAAATACATATCTCTCTCTTCCTTTCCCTCTCTCTTCCCATGACTATGAGCTCCTCAAGGATAAGGCTATATTATACTGATCTTCATTTACCAAATGAAATGGCAATAAATATCTAATTTCTCCATATTTATCTAAAGGGTACACTTCAGATAGCATCACTAGTCTCTAATTGTCTCAAAATATCTGTTTCATCCTCATGAGATAAGGCTATTTTCTTATCTACATTACCTGGAATTTCTAACAATGATTCTATTGACCAAAATGGAGGTATTTTCTTTAAAATGTGCTACATGCTTAAAATGTGCTACTTGTTTTAAAATGTGTTACACATTTTGCTGAAAGGTCTATTTTATTTCTCACTTTTTCCCAATCACAAATTAGTTTGTCACATTAGTCAGTTGTGACCTTAAAAGATGTAGAGAAATTTTCTTTAAATTTAGAACAACTTATAGAGCAAAATAATTATTTAATTGGGAGTAAAGAAGAAATCTAACAGAAAATTCCGTGCATGTATTCTGGGTATAGCAAAGTAAAGAACTTTTTCAGGGCTGTGGGTCAATGTCTATTAAAATGCTTATGCTTCTATAATGCATTAGTGAGTTTTATTATGTACAAGTGTTACAAGCATGGGCTTTGGAGTAATCTAAAGTTCCATTTCTAATGTTTACTAGATCTGTGAGTTGAATCAAGGTAACTAACCAATGAGTGTCAGTTCTTTCATCCATAAAGTGTGTGTAAAATGATACCATTCTTATATAATTGTTGTGAGAGTTAAATAAGGTGTGTAAAGTATTTATTACGCAGGCAGGCATGAAATAAGAGTACATCATGGTAGGTATAAGTAATAATATAACTATTATTATCTCACCATGAAGCAAGTGTGATTCCCTACATATAATGATATCAAATCTCAAGAAATGTAAATGACTTGCCTATAATGTAAAGCTGGTATTAATTGAAGTGGCATATGATTCAAACTTAAGCTTTCTGATTCTTAAACTTTCTGATGACTCCCAAGGCCAAGGATCTGAGAAAAGTGGAAAGGAAACAATAACTCTAAAACAAAATCTCCATTTCCTAGATATTGCTGATGTTATCTAAAAATTGATGCTATCTAAAAAAACACAAATTGCAGGGCACCATGCTAAGCATGGATATGAAAAGACAAAAAAAAAACAACTAAATGAAAATTTTCTAATAACTAATGTCAAGAAAGAACAAAGTTTATATAATGTATTAGCAGAATAAGTCCATAATGGCAAAATAAGCATAACTGAAGATGTTTCTGTAAGTTAAATCAAAATTATTTTTTAATTGAATACAGTAAAAGATTTTATGAAAAAAATTAAATCAAATATCCTAATTGTTATAGGAAAAGAGGAAAAAGATAAGGGAGAATATTCCAAGGAATGTGACTACTCTTCCACTTTCCTTTTTTCCTTGGATCATTACCATTTACCTCCCAACCATCTATCTTTATTCACATTCTGTCATTTTTCATATTGCTTCTTAAAATCCTAGTAACACATGTCCTGTTTGCTTTACTTTCTTAGCTGTGAAGATAAGTGATAAAATCCTTTTAGAAATGTCCAGATCATTTTATTCAAAAAGGACCAATTACAACAGTCACTTTCAATATACTAACTAAATACATTCATTGATACTACAGTGTAACAAGAATATTTTGTCGATGCATAGCTTTCCATTTCAGTTGAGGAAATTTAAGCATTATAAAATGAGTAGCTCAATAACTTGCTATGTTAATGAAGTCAAATTTTCAGGCTTGGTAATAAAGAATGGAGATTAAATTACTTGCCCCTACCAAAGCATGAATCAGGAGAAGGCCATTCAGATAATCTCAGATATAGTAAGTCTATAAACATAATCCTTAGAAGAAAAATATGAAAAATCTGACATATCACTCTATTAAATTATGTTAATTTACAATAATTAAGCAATATTCTATTTTAAAGCAGAATTGTAACAATTCTGTGCAATTTACTAAATTTCTTTTTCCATTCTTCACCTAGGATTTTGTTGAAGAAAGGAAAAATCATATTGTTAGACTCAAAATTATCATCTTAATCTCATCTCTAATATGGTTCTTTGAGTAGTCTTAACCAATTTGATTAATTGGTTAGATTATCATGTTCCAATCACTCTCCTAAATACCAAGGACAAAATGTTTAATAAGCCCTGCATCATTCAATGAGAATTTTACAATCTCCTGGAGAGATAAAATACACACATAATTGAAATCAAATATGTTAAATGTTAGAGATACACAAAATGCCCTCATTTAAACCTCATTATCTCTCATCTGGAAAACTGGTAGCATGTAATAATTGTTCCTTCTGCCTGATATCCTCTCACCCACCAGCTATTTAGTCTCTTTTGCACATGACTGCCAGAATAGTCTATATAAGACAAATCTGATTTTGTCAAGACTTCGGAGGCTCTCTATTATAAGCAGAATGCAGCCTGAGCTCCTTAGTAGGATACCGGAGACTTCCCTAATATGGATGTGTTTTTCTCTATGTTCACCTCTATCACCTATTACTGATTTTTTGCTGATAGATTAATTACAAGCATCATCTGTGGTATATCTTTCTGGATTCCTGTATCTGGCATGTCCTTTACATACTTTTCCTAACTCATTTTTACTCTTCCTTCATGATTCAGTCAGAGTTTATTTCTTCTAAGAAAGCTTGCTAAACTAAGGATTCTTCCTTTGCCTTTTTATAATACACTATGCTAATATCTATTTTACCACTTTCCACATTTTTGGTTATATTAGATGCATAAGTATAAAATCCTTGTGATGAAAATGGTCCTTTCCCACTCCTTCTAGTGTATCCTCCTGCCTTGCAGACTTAGGTATGTTTCTGGATTCAGATTAGATTCTGCACACTTTAAACTGTATTTTAATGAAATTTAAAGGCAGATAAAGTAGAATCCAGGGCTTCCCTGGTGGCACAGTGGTAAAGAATCTGCCTGCCAAGCAGGAGGGGCAAGTTCAGTCCCTGGGTCAGGAAGATCCCCTGGAGAAGGAAATGGCAATCCACTCAAGTATTCTTGCCTGGGAAATCCCATGGACAGAGGAGCCTGGCAGGCTACAGTCCACGGGGCTGCAGAACAGTTAGACATAACTGAGCGACTACACAACAACAACAAAAGTAGAAGCCGTCTTAATGTTTCTTTCACTATTTTCTCCTGACAAGCAAGAAGTTATGGTGCAGCAGTGTTCTAGGGTCCAGTTCTTTATCTTTGCAAGTGTTGAAATATAGTTTTGGAAGAGGCAGGAGCCAGCTTTAAATTTCTGTGTCCAGATACCGCTTCCATGGAATTGAGACGCAATTATGCGGGATTTCAGTGGCTTCCCGATCCCACATTCCTGATCTCAGAATCATGTGTGTGTGTGTGCTCGGTTGAGTGTGTTCACACCCAACTGTCCCAGGGCCAGCTCCCTATTCACCACATTTCTGATCTTAATAGAATGAACAGCTCCCTCTCAGATCAGTTCTGCGCTTCATCAGGGATCATTTCAGGAGATCCAGCCTGGAGTCCAAACTTCCAATGAGTTTTTAAGTGCCTGGCTCCCTGTATTCAATTTCTCTTTTTGAATAGAATACCTAGAGTTGTTTCTGTTTTCTATTTTACTCCTTGACAGAGTTTTTATACCAAAAGTGGCTGCAGGTAACAACATATTCACAAGAAAGGGAATTTTGGATCAGTTATCTGGCTACATTAAATTTAAAAGCAGTGAAAATGAGGGTATAACTGAAGAATGGATGGTGGTGGTCCAAAGAAAGCATGGTAAGTCAGTTACTTATTTGAACATCTATTGTTAAAACATCTATTGTTTCTTGAAGGGAAGCCTAACTGATGCACTCTCCTAAAGGCAAAGATTCTCATCACCATCATGTAGACACAACTCCTAGCACATAGCCTGACACATAGTTGCATGGCACATAAGTGTATGAAACTGAAATGAGTGATACATCCTGCCAAAGTTATGATAGTATCTCCATGAATGAACTTATATTTGATTTTGATATTCAAGCATTTCAGCCATATGTCAGGTAAAAGAGACAATGTGTTCACAGGAATAAAGGCTTTTAAAGACAAAGCATGTTTAAGAAGTAGTGTGTAACTCAATAACAATACCAGCAGGCTTTTGAAAGATATGGTGAGAGATCATACTAGACCAATTCTGAAGGAATTTTTCTGAAAAAACAAAATTTTGAAATACATAGTGTATCATACTAAATCCAGTGCCACTCTTAACAATTTTCATTATTTTTTCCAAGAACTAACGTTTAGAATCTACTCTGTTATTTCCCATCCTATACTGGAAAAACAAAACAAAAGTGTAATAACATTGAGTGAGTGAGTGAAGTCACTCAGTCGTGTCCGACTCTTTGCGACCCCATGGACTGTAGCCTACCAGGCTCCTCCATCTATGGGATTTTCCAGGCAAGAATACTGGAGTGGGTTGCCATTTCCTTCTCCAGGAGATCTTCCCAACCTAGGGATTGAACCCAGGTCTCCCACATTGCAGGCAGATGCTTTACCGTCTGAGCCACCAGGGAAGTCCACAACATTATTATACTTCTATTTTCCATTCCAGGGCACTGCTATTTTTCACCTGTTGTCATTTTATTTCAATAAATATAAAACAAAACACAACTGCAAATGATTCTTTTCTCCTAAAATAAATCTTCTTTAGCAATCGTTTGTAATTTATGTTTCTTAGAGATAAAATATCCATATCTATTTTTACCTTGTGTTTTTGAATTACTAAATCAAAAAGGATCACTTATTTTTATAATTTGATCTCTCAAATGTACTTTCAACATAACTATTTTAAAAATCAGATAGGGAATTAACTTTCACATACCTACTTTAATCTGTTAATCATAACAACCAGCATTTCCATAGACTAGAATATTGATCTAAATTTAGATAAAAGAATTTTTTAATTAAGATTATTATTTTACAGAAAAGATCTAGAAATGAATATTCTTTTTTCTACAAACAAAAATGTTCTAAGTTCCCAGTTCTTCCACATGTAAAATACTAGATATAGTAGAAAATGGGACAAATCTGCATTGTTACTGCATCAAACCAATACTACTCAGGAATCTATGATCTGGCATTCTTTAGATAATAAAATTTGCTCTTTAGTAACAGGGCTTATGAAATTTTAATGTGCACTCCCTTTGGAATTTATTTCATGCCATTTTCTCAGTCATCTAATTCAATAAATATCTGTTGAGTGCCTACCATATGCTTGGAAATATCAGCAAATAAAACAAATACCTTTGCCCTGGGGAGCCAACATTCTAATGTGGGGAGACAAAAAATATGCAGTAAAATAAATTGTCACTAGTCCTAATAACCACTGTCTCGGATTAAGCGACAGATCTGTGAAAAGTGCTTTAGTTCTTAGAGTCTAATATATGATATCTACTCAAGTTGTAAATACAATTGCCCCTGACTGTCTATACTATAAATTCAACATATAAATAATATTCACAGTAATAAGCAGAAATACAAAAAGGAGCAGGATGGCTCAGAACTAGCAGGAACTAGTAAACATTATATCTTATCAATAGCAGTCATCTTTATCAGACAATACATGCCAGGCACTATTTTATATGCATTTCATTCTTTAGCAAAACAATTTTATAAAAATAAATAAGCTTAATTATAGAATTTATAATATAGCTAATTTATAATGTGGCCAATTTATAGAAAATGAAACAAAAACTGAAATGATTCCAATATGAAAGAGTTGTAGAAACAGCTTGATGTGCCAGAACCCATTCTTACAAGTAGTATACTTAATTGTGACTAGAATGTAGTAATATATCTATATAAATAACAACTGTGCTAATTATAAAGAGACATTGGGCACTATGGAGAAATGAAAAAGGTGAAGTAACTATTGCAGTGCTCATCTAAATGCTCTTTAGGAGAGTGCAAGCCTTAAACAAGGAAATTAAAATTCTGTTCTCAAGACCATTCTAATGTAGATGGTGCCTCAGGCTAACTTGATGTGATGAGAAATATTTGATTCATCTAATTAACTCTCTATTCTAATTTACTTATCAATCAAATTTCTGATTATTATTTGGAGTTTCAAGTTTAACACTAAGAAAAAAGACACTGACCATGTCAATGTGAGTTTTATGATGTATATATGACATTTGTGCTTCCTTTGATATATGATAAGCTTGATAGTTTTAGTCATCTGTCTCATAATCTTGGCTAGAAACTGAGTATGTCATGAACTCTTTGACATTCAAAGTTCTGTGCTAAAAATTTTATATGCTCTAAATATTTTTTGCCACAAATATTTATTGAATTTATTATCTCTAAATATTTGTCATTTGTCAATGACATATCATTTGTCAATGACATATCATTTGTCAATGACATATCATTTCAATAGAATTTTTATTTTGAAAAGCAGTTTATCATATCTTTGTTAAAATTTGCATTTAGGATGATCACTAAAACTAATGTTTTCTCAAAACAAACTTTGCTTTATACCTTTTATATTAGTTTCCTGTGACTAATGTTACAAACTTCCACATACTTGGTGACTTAAAAAAACAGACACATATTCTCTCACCATTCTAGGGACCAGAAGTCTAGAATCAGTACCACTGGGACAATCAAGGTGTCAGTTCAAAACCTGACTGTATTTGGACATAGGGCCTTTGAAGAGATAATTAAGGTAAAATTAGGTCATAAGTATGGTCCCTAATCTAAAATGACTGGAATCTCTATGAGAAGACATTAGGACACAGAAACAGAGAGAAGATCATGTGAAGATGCTGGAAGAAGATTGCCATATTACAGGTTAAGGAAATAGGCCTCAGAAGAAGCTAACCTACTGATACCTTGATCTTGAATTTCTAGTCTTCAGAACTGTGAAGAAAGAAATTATGCTATTTAATCCAGTCAACCTCTAGTACTTTGTTAGTCGTGTCTGACTCTGCGACCACATGGACTGTAGCCCACCAGGCTACTCTGTCCATGGAATTCTCCCAGCAAAAATATTAGACTGGGTAACCATTCCCTTCTCCAGGGTATCCTCCTGACCCAGGGATCTAACCCAGGTCTTCCACACTGCAGGCAGATTCTTTACCATTTGAGTCACAAGGGAAGCCCCCGTACTTTGCTATGGCAGCCTAAAAATCTAATATAAAACTATTCTGCAGTTCAGTAATCTTCCTGATTATTTCCCTTCTGTCTCCTCTTCAACAGGCGCAAGACCTGAATCATGGCCGGAAATATCCCAACAGCTTCTGTTCCCTCTCACTTTATTCTTCATAGATTTTTCCTCCAATATAACTTTTGCATGTATAAGTCCATTTTGGTTCTGTTCTTCATTGAAATCAAACTAACACAATCTTCTAAATAAAAAAGAGTAAAACAGTATCTCTAGTTCCTGTAATAGAGACATTAACTCATCATTGTTCAAGTGTTCTTTTTATATGACTTCAATTAAATTCTCATGTTTATTTCTTCTAAATATTTATGACAAAAATTACTCTATAAATCTGATTAAAAATCCCTTTCAATGTATAAACTTATTTTTGAAACATTATTTCTTGCAGAATTCTAAAGAAATTAAGAATGTATTTTTATCTGTAAACTTACATTTATTGGCTTGCGTTTTATGATAGCTCCCATGTCAGTCATCATCTTTAAAATAACTGAAAGAGATGACATTGAATAGCAATAAAAACATATCTGTTCAAAAATCAATTAAGTTGAACACATTCACTTTTAAGGTGTTAGTTGAGGGAACAAAAAAAGAACTGAATAGCAACAACAAATATAATGGATTTTTTTTCATTGAAATATGTTAAAAATGAATGAGAAATTATAAAATTTACATATCAATATTTATTGTAAAAAATTTTAAATAAACTTTTCAGTGCTGAGTGTGTGTGTGTATGTGTGTGTGTGTTCTGTCAAGTCCGACTCTGAGACCCTGTGGACTTTAGCCCTCCAGGCTCTTTTGTCTAGGGAATTTTCCAGGTGAGAATACTAGCTTGGGTTGCCATTTCCTACTCCAGGGGATCGTCCCAACCCAGGATTCAAACCTGTGTCTCCTACATTGGCAGACAGATTCTTTACCACTGCACCACCTGGGGGAAGCCCACAAAGGAAATACATAGTTTAGTCACTTGAGTTGTGTAGGACTCTTTGCGTCCCCATGGATTGTAGCCTGCCAAGCTCCTCTGTCCATGGGATTTTCTCGGCAAGAATACTGGAGTGGGTGCCATGCCCTCCTCTAGGGTATCTTCCCAACTCATGGATCGAACCCACATCTCCTGTGAGTTTCCTATATCTCAGATGAATTCTTTACCACTGAACCATATAGCAGGCATTAAATCAGTAAACTGAGAAATCATAGAAGATATTTTATCACTGTAAATCTTTTAATGTTCTCTAAAATACTTTCAGTATAGTATTATTAATGGACAAATTCAACCAGAAAGATAAGGTTTATGGATTTTTTTTAAAAATATTTATGCTAGGACAAATTAGGAACTTTGAAAACTACCCCAACTTTTCAGCTATAGATATTTTTTACAGTCATGTAATTTTATTCTTTGAGTGAGATTATGACCTGACTGGGTGGTATCACCCATGCAGTGGACATGAACTTGGGCAAACTCGGGGAGATGGTGAGGGAGAGGGAGGCCTGGCATGCTGCAGTCCATAGGGTTGCAAAGAGTTGGACATGACTGGGTGACTAGACAACAACAACATGACCCTATTAGTGTATTTTCAGATTCTCATTTTATTACAAAAGGTGCCAAAAGGAAAACTTAATGTGGACATACTTGACCCGCATTCACACTCAATTATTTCCCAAATGAGAAGTTTCTCTCTGCCATCAAATATCCATGCTTACCTGCAACTGCAATTACGACCTTCTTTCCCACTAAGACCCAAAAAACAGCTGCACCATTTTGTCTTTAGATGGTCTCCTCTCCTTCATTCTGGGTCCTTCTCTTTCTCACTGTGGGGAGAGAGTAAATTAGCCAAGATGGCATGGTCAGGCTCTGTCCCCCCGTGTTCTATAAATAATGACTATATAACAACTGAGATCATTTATAGCACCACACATGCATGTCATGAGGTTTATATAACAGCTGAGGTCACTCACAGCACTGCACATGTGCCTCACAAGGTATGTTGTGCTGTAGGCATATATGAGCTCCACCTAAGAAAGCTGAGGCATTTTACTGCTGCCTCATGGCTGTGTCCATTGGGTCAGCCATGAGAGGAGAGAAGAAACATGTGGGCAGTTCCTATGTCTCTTCAAGTCTCCTACCAGCCTCTTAGATCACACTTTGCCTATCCTGGGTTCAGTGAACAGTATGAAGAGTGATAAAATTGGCCACAAACAGGATCAGCAAGACACTCACTATTTTTTTTCAAATATTTCCTTTCTATTCTTCTCTACTGCCTCTTCTTTTAATATTTTAAAATGTTTAAATATCTTCCATTAAAAATATCATCCTCTCAAATCCTTGTCAAAGTCAGCGATTTCCTCTCTTCACAAAATTGCAAAAGAGTTCTACCTACCAGGGATAAGCAAAATTTTCTGTAAAAAGCTAGTGTGTAAATATTGTGAACATACGGTCTCTGTTTCAACTACTCTTCTTCTCTGCTATTTTAGGGTGAAGATTTAGAGACAATAGGAAGTCAAATGAATGTGATTGTGTTCCAATGAAACTTTACTTATGTATACAGATATTTAGATTTAATATAATTTTCACATTTCATACATAAGATATTCTTTTGATTCCTTAAGCTATAAATAAATGTCTTTTCTATGCACTGAATTTCTCAAGCTAAAACTCTAAGAGCCGTTTCCTTTCTTTCTCATACAACTATTCCCATTGGTCAATCCGGAAGTTTGTTTCAAGTATTCCTACAAAAGTCTCCCTGAACCCATGTGCACCTGTCCAAGCCACTACGTACATCTCAACCCAAGTCCTTATTGTTTCTTACTTCCAACTGCTCTCTTGCCCCTATAATTCAATGTCCATTCAGCAATTAGATTGCTTTTTTAAAAAACATAAAAATGTTACATCATTCCCTGACTTAAAACTCTCCAATAAATCCTCATTACATTTAGAATAAAATCAACATGCTTTGCACTGGCTGCTAAAGCCACAGGTGACCTGGTCCCTGACTTATTATAACTCATCTACCATCATTTCATCACTCTCTGTCACAATATTGGTTGTCTTTTCTGTTCTTTCAATATGACAACTTGCTCCCACCTTAGAGTATTTCTGCTTGGTTTTCCCTCTCCCTTAAATGCTTTCTCCTGATATTCATATGACTAGCTCCAGGTATCAACTTAAAAATCATCTCTGCACTGGGATCTGTGCTGGCCAAAATCCGCCAATCTAATGTAGCTAACTCATATACTGAATAGCACCTATGGCTACCAGATAAGGTTCTTATTCATACATAAATTTTCCCCAGCACATAGACCAGTATCATACTTGATTATATAGTTTATCATCTAAACTAGGATAACTTGGGTGTATAAGAAGGAGCTATTACTAGTTATACTAAGATAAAGTGAAACGCGAAAGTCGCAAAGTTCTGTCTGACTCTTTGTGACCCCATGGACTGTATAGTCCAAGGAATTCTCCAGGCTAGAATACTGGAGTGGGTAGCCTTTCCTTTCTCCAGGAGATCTTCCCAACCTAGGGATCAAATCATAGATAACTTGGGAGTATAAGAAGGAGCTATTACTAGTTATACTAAGATAAAGTGAAACATGAAAGTCACTAAGTTCTGTCTGACTCTTTGTGAATTCTCCAGACCAGAATACTGGAGTATGTAGTATTCTACCTCCTCCAGGGGATTTTCCCAACCCAGGGATCAAACCCAGGCCTCCTGCATTGCATGAGGATTCTTTACCAGCTGAGCCACCAGGGAAGCCCAAGAATACTGGAAGGGGTAGCCTATTCCTTCTCCAGCAAATCTTCCTGACCCAGGAATTGAACTGGGGTCTCCTGCACTGCAGGTGGATTCTTTACCAGCTGAGCTACCAGGGAACAGACATGAAACAAGACTATCCCAAGCAAAGAAATATAATAATCACTCTACAAAGGCCTGACATAAAGTGGAGTGACAGCAAATGTTTTGAATGAATAATCTCTCCTGTCTATTTTTTTCAAGAAACTATACATTCTGATAAAAAATAATTTAAATTATTCTGATCATAAGAAATAATGAAGTTTCATTTTATGTGAAATAAACAGATTGTGTTTTCATCTATTTATAAACACAATCCTTGTTATAATATTAGTTATGACACTATAATGGAGAAGGCAGTGGCAACCCACTCTAGTACTCTCGCCTGGAAAATCCCATGGACAGAGGAGCCTGGTGGGCTGCAGTCCATTGGGTTGCTAAGAGTTGGACACGACTGAACAACTTCACTTTCACTTTTCACTTTCATGCATTGGAGAAGGAAATGGAAACCCACTCCAGTGTTCTTGCCTGGAGAATCCCAGGGATGGAAGAGCCTGGTGGGCTGCATCTATGGGGTCGCACAGAGTTGGACACGACTGCAGCGACTTAGCAGAAGCAATGACACTATAAAGAAAGAAAAAAAAGATTAAAGAAATTCTTAACTACCAATTCTTTGTCTTATAAAAAATAGGCTTTGAAATTGAGATTTTGACATGCAGAAATTAACTTCATTACAAATAGATAATATTAATAACTTCACTTATGTCAGTTAAGAATGACATACAGAAGTTTGAAGTGTTTGAATTTAACATTTATTCTGCTAAGCTTCCAATTATCAATTAATGTATTCAGTTATCTTCTTTGACAAACATTTTAAGTGGTTTTTAATATTTCAGTGGGGCTTCCCAGGCTCAATGGTGAAGAATCCACCTGCCAATGCAGGAGACATGGGTTCAATCCCTGGGTCAGAAAGATCCCCTAGAGAAGGAAATGACAATTAACTCTAGTATTCTTACCTGGGAAATACAATGGACAGAGTCTGGCAGGCTACAGTCCATGAAGTCACAAAAGAGTCAGACACAACTTAGCGAAAAAACAACAGCAATATTTCAATAAAACATACATTAATCATAAAAATTTTTTACACTCTGTTTTTGGTGACTTTTCTTTTGTCTTCTATCCTCTAGAGATATACTTTATTTAAAAATTATATAAAAACTTTGGTTCAAAATTAATTTTACAAAATCATTAATACAACTGAACAAACCAAAAACTGACAAAGAAACCCAGAAGGTTTGTTTTATTTTTCATGGTCTGTTTCTTGAATAGGCATGCTGCTGCTTCATTGTTAAATAGCTCAATTTTTCTGTGCCTCTCAGTCACATGTAGATTTATACATTTTCGCACTTTACATTTGTTTCACCCTGGTAGTTATTAAAATTTTAAAGCCCAGGTGGTAATAGCCAAGCTCTATAATTCATGAGATGGAATTCTTTTCCCCTTTTCTACTAAAACTGTGATTTAAAAAAAATGCAGCATTTTTACAGTTATTTTTCATTATTAACTTATAATTATAATCCAAAGTCATATTTATATAATATGGAGCAATATAGGATAAATTTAAGAAAAATATTTAACAGTATTTCCAAAACAAACAAAAGTATCTTATTAATGCCAATCTAGCCTGAGTTCTTCACAAAGTGGAGCCTGAGGTATGTGGCTTTTTTGTCACTACTTTTCTGGAGAGTCCCATCCCTAAAAACTAGAATGAAGGACAAATGGAGTGAGATGTTGGGTAAGAAAGGGATGCATTATTTAGATAGAGCCCCCTGTGACTGACTGTTTCCTCCTGTGGGATCATCACCCTAAAGCATCCTATAAACTAAATTGCAGTCCTCTTTATTAAGGGCAAGAAAAAGAATAGATTTTACCCAGTAATTTCTAATTATATGCAGTTGTTCCTAAATCTTCCTAGTCAGAGGTTTGCCCCATGGATATTTAGTTCTTTGCATGCTAACCACAGCAACACCAATAGGGAAAACTTAGTGGAAGGTTATGGGCTCATAGGCAAAGTGATGCCCAACCTCAGATGTTAGGTTTTGGTGGAAGCATATGCTAACCCTGTCATCATAGCCACAATTGGAACGGGAGACAGGTAAAATAAAAAAGTGACTTGATTTTTTTTTTTTGGGGGGGGGGACTTTTTAATGTATTCAATATTTTATCTTTAAAAACATATTTTCAAAATAATGAGTAACTAAAGGGACTTTACTTATCTGATATAAAAATATAAAACTATAAATTAAGAGTACTATCAGCAACTATATGCCAATAAAATGGACAACTTGAAAGAAATGGACGAATTATTAGAAAAGTATAACCTTCCAAAACTGAATCAGGAAGAAATAGAAAATCTTAACGCCCCATCACAAGCACAGAAATCAAAACCATAATAAAAAATCTTCCAACAAACCAAAGCTCAGGACCAGACAGATTCACAGGTGAATTCTATCAAAAATTTAGAGAAGAGCTAACACCTATCCTACTCAAACTCTTCCAGAAAATTGCAGAGGAAGGTAAACTGGCAAACTCATTCTATGAGGCCACCATCACCCTAATACCAAAACCAGACAAAGATGCCACAAAATAAGAAAACTACAGGCCAATATCACTGATGAACATAGATGCAAAAATCCTTAACAAAATTCTAGCAAACAGAATCCAACAACATATTAAAAAGATCATACATCATAACCAAGTGGGCTTTATCCCAGGGATGCAAGGATTCGTCAATATTCTCAAATCATTCAATGTGATACACCACATTAACAAATTGAAAGATAAAAACCATATGATTATCTCAATAGATGCAGAGAAAGATCATTGACAAAACCCAACATCCATTTATGACAAGAATGCTCCAGAAAGCAGGCAGAGAAGGAACATACCTTAACATAATAAAAGCCATATATGATAAACCTATAGCAAACATTATCCTCAATGGTGAAAAACTGAAAGCATTTTCCCTAAAGTCAGGAACAAGACAAGGGTGCCCACTCTCACCACTACTATTCAACATAGTTTTGGAAGTTTGATCCACAGCAATCAAAAAGAAAAAGAAATAAAAGGAATCTAGACTGGAAAAGAAGAAGTAAAACTCTCACTGTGTGCAAATGACATGATCCTCTATGTAGGAAACCCTAAAGACACCACCAGAAAATTACTAGAGCTAATCAATGAATATAGTAAAATTGCAGGATATAAAATTACCACACAGAAATCCCTTGTAATCCTGGACACTAACAATGAGAAAACAGAAAGAGAAACTAAGGAAACAATTCCATTCACCATTGCGACTAAAAGAATAAAATACTTGGGGATAAATCTACCTAAAGAAACAAAAGACCTATAGATAGAAAACTAAAACACTGATGAAAGAAATCAAAGATGACACAAATAGATGGAGAAATATACCATGTTCATGGATTGGAAGAACCAATGTAGTGAAAATGAGTATGCTACCCAAAGCAACCTGTAGATTCAATGCAATCCCTATCAAGCTACCATTGGTATTTTTCAGAGAACTAGAACAAATAATTTCACAATTTATATGGAAATAAAAAAAAAAACCTCAAATAGCCAAAGCAATCTTTAGAAAGAAGAATAGAACTGGAGGAATCAAGCTACCTGACTTCAGACTATACTACAAAGCTACAGTCATCCAGACAGTATGGTACAACCACAAAGACAGAAATATAGATCAATGGAACAGAATAGAAAGCCAAGAGATAAATTCATGCACCTATGGACACCTTATCTTTGACAAAGGAGGCAAGGATATACAATGGAGAAAAGACAATCTCTTTAACAAGTGGTGCTGGGAAAACTGGTCAACCACTTGTAAAAAAAATGAAACTAGAACACTTTCTAACACCCTACACAAAAATAAACTCAAAATGGATTAAAGATCTAAATGTAAGATCAGAAACTATAAAACTCCTAGAGGAAAACATAGGCAAAACACTCTCGGACATAAACCACAGCAGGATCTGCCATGACTCACCTCCCAAAGTAATGGAAATAAAAGCAAAAATAAACAAATGGGACCTAATTAAACTTAAAAGCTTTTGCACAACGAAGGAAACTATAAGCAAGGTGAAAAGACATCCTTCAGAATGGGGGAAAATAATAGCAAATGAAGAAACTGACAAAGAATTAAACTAAAAAATATATAAGCAACTCCTGCAGCTCAATTCTAGAGAAATAAACGAGCCAATAAAAAAATGGGCCAAAGAACTAAACAGACATTTCTCCAAAGAAGACATACAGATGGCTAACAAACACATGAAAAGATGCTCAACATCACTCATTATCAAAGAAATACAAATTAAAACCACATGAAGTACCATCTCATGCTGGTCAGAATGGCTGCTATCAAAAAGTCTACAAACAATAAATGCTGGAGAGGGTGTCAAGAAAAGGGAACCCTCTTACACTGTTGGTGGGAATGCAAACTAGTACAGCCACTATGGCGAACAGTGTGGAGATTCCTTAAAAAACTGGAAATAGAACTGCCATACAACCCAGCAATCCCACTGCAGGGCATACACAATGAGGAAACCAGAATTGAAAGAGACACATGTACCCAATATTAGTGTTCATTGCAGCGCTATTTACAATAGCTAGGACATGGAAGCAACCTAGATGTCCATTGGCAGACGAATGGATAAGAAAGCTGTGGTCCATATACACAATGGAATATTACTAGCTATTAAAAAGAATGCATTTTAATCAGTTCTAACCAGGTGGATGAAACTGGAGCCTATTATACAGAGTGAAGTAAGTCAGTAAGAAAAACTCCAATATAGTATGTGACCTTATATGCGAGACAGCAAAAGAGACACAGATGTAGAAAACAGACTTTTGGATTCTGTGGGAGAAGGCAAGGGTGGGATTATTTGAGAGAATAGCTTTGAAACATGTATATTGCCATATGTAAAACAGGTCTCCAGTCCAGGTTCAATGCATGAGACAGAGAGCTCAGGCCCAGTGCACTGGGATGACCCTGAAGGATGGGATGGGGAGGGAAGTGGGAGGGGGGTTCAGGATGGGGAACCCATGTATACCCATGGCTGATTCATGTCAATGTATGGCAAAAACCACTACAATATTGTAAAATAATTAGCCTCCAATTAAAATAAATTAATTAATTAAAAAAAGAGTATATAATTGATATTACACAGGAACTGTATAGAAAGTATTGAAAGAGATTTAAGTATATATAATATCAATTCATATGATAAAGAAAATTTTCAAGGGCAAGCTAAAAATATATTATTAAAGTTATCATGTGTTTATAACTTGCTAACCTAAGAAGAATTAGTTTAAGCTTTTAATTTACATCAAAATTTATTTCACATAAGCCATAGATTTAAAAATAGGGGAAGAAAGAAAGAACAAAGGTATTCTTAAAATTGGAGTAAATATTTATAATATTTTGATTTATTTTATGTATATATATATATATATATAGACCCTTTTTATGGCATGTGCTGTCATTTCAGTTGTATCTGACTCTTTGTGACCCCACAGACTGTAGCCCACCAGACTCCTCTGTCCTTGGGATTCTCCAGGCAAGAATACTGAAGTGGGTTGCCATGCCCTGCTCTAGGGGATCCTCCTGACTCAGGGATCAAAGCCATATCTCTTATGTCTCCTGTACTGGTAGAAGGTCTCTTACCATAAGCGCCACCTGGCCACCCTTTTTCTGTACCTTGCCCTATACATGTTTTCCATGTATCTGCTCCTGAGTTATCTCCTTTTAGAAGTAACCAGTGATCTAGTGAGTAAACTGGTTCCCTGAGTCCTGAAGCCCCTCTCACAAATTAGCCAAACTCAAGAAGGTTGTTGGAATTTCTAATCTATATCCTGGATCAGTCAGAAGCCCAGGAGACAACCTTGAATTTCAGGTGATATCTGATGGGGGGGGGGGGGGGGAGGAATGGGGAAAGTCTTGTAAATTGTGAAATCTGATGCTAATTCTTGGTAGGTAGTATCAGAATTGAGTTGAATTGTAGGATATTCAGCTGGTGTCAGAGAACTGATTGCTGGGCATGGGAACACCCACCACCACCACATATTGGAATTGTGATCAGAACATAGTTATACACACACATATATATAACTATGTTCTGATCACAATTCCAATATGTGGTGGTGGTGGGTGTTCCCATGCCCAGCAATCAGTTCTCTCAGGAGAGAGAAACAAAACAGACTGATTAATTGAATGACATTAAAAATTGATCCTTAACCTCAAACCATCAGAAACAAAAGCATATATTAAGGAAAATATTTGATCTGCATTATAAGAATTCTTGCCCTTAATATATAAATAATTATTTTAAAATTAATAAATATTAAAAATGTTCTCAAAGAAAAGTGAAAAATGAACTTGGTAAATTCTCAAAAACACTTTATGAATGTCTAATAAACATGATAATATGTTCACTATCACTAAAAGAAAATAATTGCAAATTACAAGCAAGAAATCTATTTTTCTAAGCATAAAAATAAAACATAAGATAATGAAATATGAAATTCCAATGGGAAAGTACTCTAACAATATTTCAGAAGTTGAGTTTTTAAAATATATATCAAAGCCATTAAAATGCAATCCTTGAAATATATGGGAACAAATATAAAAAGATGATGATACATTCAGCTGGCATGTGCTAACCTGGCAATACCATTTATATAAAAATATCACTGATTCCCCTTAATTACACATTTGTTCTGCTTGATACATGAAGATTGGTAGTTAAAAAGTTTTAACTTTTACCTCTTTTCATAAGGATACTTATTGTGGTGCTCTGTATTTAAAAAGGTAAACAAACTGAATATGTAATAATAAATATTGGTAAAAACACATTCTAATATATACCAAGATATATTACAATGCAGTTATTAAAAGCATTGTTATAGAACAATAGTAATCACATAATAACTATAAATAACATACTGTTAAGAAAACCGTAAAATGGTATTTTGTAAATGCAGTTCATACATACACAATACAAAGTAAGGAAAAATGTACACCAACATGTTATGACTAGTTACAGATCATAGGATGAAGGTGAGTTTCATTTCTTATTTTCTTGTTCATATTGTTTAAAATCTCTGCAGTACACTTCTTCTTAAATATTTAAAGATCCTTTAAAATTGTTAAAATGATACTGATTCCCAAAACCATGATAATAATAATGTGACGGTTAATATGGCCACAGAATTTGGGGGCTAGAAGAGATCATCAATTCCAATATTAATAAAGTGTGTGCATGTGTCCTCAGTCTATCATTCATGTCTGACTCATAGCGACTCCTTGGACTGTAACCCTCCAGGCTCCTCTGTCCCTATGATTTTTTCGGGCAAGAATACTGGAGTTGGTTGCTGGTTTCTTCCTCCAGGGTATCTTCCTGACCCAGAGATTGAACCTGGGTCTCCTGCATTGGCAGGTGGATTCTTTACCACTGAACCACCAGTGAAGCCCCCAAAATAAAGTGAACTCCTTATTGCCAAATTCAGAATTAAATAGAAGAAAGTGGGGTAAACCATTAGACCATTCAGATATGACCTAAATCAAATCCCTTATGATTATACAGTGGAAGTGAGAAGTAGATTTAAGGGACTAGATCTGATAGAGTGCCTGATGAACTATGGACGAAGGTTCATGACATTGTACAGGAGACAGGCATCAAGAATATCTCCAAGAAAATAAAAATGCAAAAAAGCAAAATGCCTGTCTGAGGAGGCCTTAAAAATAGCTGTGAAAAGAAGAGAATCAAAAAGCAAAGGAGAAAAGGAAAGATATTCCCATTTGAATGCAGAGTTCCAAAGAATAGCAAGGAGAGATAAAAAAGCCTTCCTCAGCGATCAATGCAAAGTAATAGAGGAAAACAATAGAATGGGAAAGACTAGAGATCTCTTTAAGGAAATCAGAGATACCAAGGGAACATTTCATGTAAAGATGGGCTCAATAAGGACAGAAATGGTATGGACCTAACAGAAGCAGAAGATATTAAGAAGAGGTGGCAAGAATACACAGAACTGTACAAAAAAGATCTTCACAACCCAGATAATCACGATGGTGTGATCACTCACCTAGAGCCAGACATCCTGGAATGTGAAGTCAAGAAGGCCTTAGGAAGCACCACTATGATCAAAGCTAGTGGAGGTGATGGAATTCCAGTTGAGCTATTTCAAATCCTGAAAGATGATGCTGTGAAAGTGCTGAACTCAATATGCCAGCAAATTTGGAAAACTCAGCAGTGGCCACAGGACTGGAAAAGGTCAGTTTTCATTCCAATCCCAAAAAAAGGCAATGCCAAAGAATGCTCAAACTACTGTACAATTGCACTCATATCACATGCTAGTAAAGTAATGCTCAAAATTCTCCAAGTAAGGCTTCAGCAATACGTGAACCGTGAACTTTCAGATGTTCAAGCTGGATTTAAAAAAGGCAGAGGAACCAGAGATCAAATTGCCAGCCTCAGCTGGATCATCAAAAAAGCAAGAGAGTTCCAGAGAAACATCTATTTCTGCTTTATTGACTATGCCAAAGCCTTTGACTGTGTGGATCACAATAAACTGGAAAGTTCTGAAAGAGATGGGAATACCAGACCACCTGATGTGCCTCCTGAGAAACCTGTATGCAGGTCAGGAAGCAACAATTAGAACTGGACATGGATCAACACACTGGTTCCAAATAAGAAAAGGAGTACGTCAAGGCTGTATTGGAGATGGCGATGGCAACCCACTCCAGTACTCTTGCCTGGGAAATCCCGTGAATGGATGAGCCTGGTTGGCCTGCAGTCCATGGGGTAGCTAAGAGTTGAATATGACCGAGTGACTTCACTTTGACTTTTCACTTTCATGCCTTGGAGAAGGAAATGGCAAACCACTCCAGTGTTCTTGCCTGGAGAATCCCAGGAACGGGGGAGCCTGGTGGGCTGCCATCTATGAGGTCACACAGGGTCAGACATGACTGAAGCACCTTAGCAGTAGCAGCAGCAAAGCTGTATATTGTCATCCTGCTTATTTAACTTATATGCAGAGTATTTCATGAGAAATGCTGGGCAGGATGAAGCACAAGCTGGAATCAAGATTGCCAGGAGAAATATCAATAACCTCATATATTCAGCTGACACCACCCTTATGGCAGAAAATGAAGAAGAATAAAGAGCCTCTTGATGAAAGTGAAAGAGGAAAGTGAAAAAGTTGGCTTAAAGCTCAACATTCAGAAAACGAAGATCATGGCATCCAGTCCCATCACTTCATGGCAAATAGATGGGGAAACAGTGGAAACAATGGCTGACTTTATTTTTCTGCACTCCAAAATCACTGCAGATGGTGCAGCCATGAAATTAAAAGACTCTTACTCCTTGGAAGAAAAGTTATGACCAACCTTGATAGCATATTGAAAAGCAGAGACATTACTTATTCAACAAATATCTGCCTAGTCAAGACTATGGTTTTTCCAGTGGTCATGTATGGATGTGAGAGACGGTTGAGTGCTGAAGAATTGATGTTTTTGAACTGTGGTGTTGGAGAAGACTCTTGAGAATCCCTTGGACTGCAAGGAGATCCAACCAGTCCATCCTGAAGGAGATCAGTCCTGGGTTTTCCTTGGAAAGACTGATGTTGAAGCTGAAACTCCAATACTTTGACCACCTGATGGGAAGAGGTATCGTATTTGATGAGACCCTGATGCTGGGAAAGATTGAGGGCAGGAAGAGATGGGGATGACAGAGGATGAGATGGTTGGATGGCATCACCGACTCAAATGGCAACCACTCCAGTATTCTTGCCTAAAGAACCCCACAGACGGTGGAGCCTGGTAGGCTACAGTCCAAGGGGTTGCAAAGAGTCAGACACGACTAAGTGACTTCACTTTCACTTTCACCAACTCAATGGACATGAGTTTGGGTAAGCTCTGGGAGTTGGTGATGGACAGGGAGGCCTGGTGTGCTATGGTTGTTGGGGTCACAAAGAGTTGGACACGACTGAGTGACTGAACTGAACTGAATTATAAGAGATCCCTGTTTGTGTGGAATATCTTGCATTTGTCCTTTGAAACCCACTCTATGCATCTCTGTGCCACAGGAGACTTAACTATAAAAACTATTAGCAAGCTTCCGTGCCTCTAGTTACTGGTTGTGTTCTACCAATAGATAGCATCACAGGATGTTAAAGAAATACAATGTGTCCTAAAGTGATTTGGTTACAGAACACTTTATTTAAGCACGATCTTGTCCAGTTAACATACCCTAAGTAATTTTAGTCTAGTCTAGCATTATCCACATAAAATTGTTAAACTGGAACCAAACCCTGGTGGCTCAGATGGTACAGAATCTGCCTGCAATACAGGAGATTTGGGTTTGATCCCTGGGTCAGGAAGATTTCTTGGAGAAGGCAATGGCTACCCATTCTAATATTCTTGCCTGAAGAATTCCATAAACAGAGGAATCTGGTGGGTTACACTCCATGGGGTTGCAAAGAGTCAGACAGGACTGAACAACTAACACTTTTCTTTTACTTCAAACACCCGAGCTAGGTTTCATCAGAGCAATAGAGCTACAGTGAATAACAGAAAATAAGAGCCTTATCATTACCTGATTTTACATATTTGGCAGAGAGGTCTATCGAATGCTGTTGCTTTTGCATCTGGTGACAGTCTTAAAGCTGTTAAAAGGCAGCTGAACTGGCAGCTAAAACAAATAGCTAGATGTCTGTGAAGTGAGGGAGAACAGGTCAAACTGAAACCAATGAGGACAAAGTGAAATTGGCAGTTTGTTTTCACCATCTTCAATTTTGATGATTCAGTGGCTTGTGTAAAGTGATATTCTAACTGAGAGTGGTACATTTACCTAGTTCATGACCATTGGACTGGGTCATATGCTAATTTGGGGGGTAATTATATTTTTAATATTTAAAAGTATATATAAGAACAAAGAATAAAAGAAACAATAAAATTTTAGCTATAAATTTGTTCTTAAAACAAATAACATTATTTGTAAATAGGTGGAAATTTCACAAACCTCACTAGGTAGAACTGACCTTCATTAAGCATAATAACAAAACTTCTTTATCCTTAATGAGATTTAAATAGCTGCCAACGTAAATCCTGTACTCAACCGCTAAAAAATATTCAGCTTCAAATCTAAGTAACAGATAAATCTGAACATTAGTATTCAGATCATTTTTCTTCAGAAATTAAGTGTGCAGTTAAATTAATATGGTTCTCCCTAAGATAATGAAACTTCATTAAAATGTGTGTTATATTTTTTCAGGAAAAGAGAAACCTGTATGTACAACATTTATCTATAATTTAAAATGATTCCACAAAACAACTGAATTTCATTGAATAGTTTTTTATATGTCATTTTTACTCATTATTTAAGACAAAATTATGATTTTCAGTTTAAATAAGCTCTTATGTAACAGAATACTTCATATTTAAGATATTGTTCTTTGGGGAAAATAACTGATCACTGAATACTTACTATATACCTGGTACTATGTCAGATATATTACCAAATTTTCCTATTTAAGTTTTTATCAGCTAATAGAATAAATTTTGCTATTGATTTTAATATAAAAAGTTAAATATGTTAGAAGTTAAACAATTTGGAAAATATTGTATAAATGGTGAGGATGGGTGAATATTATTTCATAAATATGAAATCAGATTTTTCTACCTCAAAGCCAATTGCCTTTACCACAGCAATTTGAGGAATTGGAAAGATAATTTAGGGATTAAAGGAAGGTCACGTTATTAAAATATTAGCACAGCATTTCTATACCCTCTTTACAGATGTGTGACCAAATTTTTATGAGATATTACATTTATTTCTATTTATAATGGTGTGATCAAGAAATTGTCAGAATGGTAGACAGAAAAGTTGAAGTAATGCAGTGTGGAAAAATTACAATTTTTAGACATATGAGATCAGAATAAAATATAGATGATATGTTCATTGAAGAAAAATAAAATTCTTCCCTAATATGTAAAAGAAAACAATCACAACAGAAATCCATTCTACTCAATAGTGGCAAGGAAATAGATGAGCAAATAAATAGTAGAGATTCTTTTATAGGTTTTATAAAAATGTTTTATGTGAGACAAGTGGTCACATTATTATTATTATCAGAATGATTATGACTATTGATTTGTTTGGTATAACTTTCTTTCTTTTATTTCTTCCAAACTTGCAACATTCAATAAATATACTGTAGGTATTCTGCTTCCATATAGAGTACTAAGCATCTAAAAAACAGATCCTTTGGAATGTAGACTCAGAGTGATTCTAAATTAATCTGGAGAAACAAAACACCCAGAATAGCCAACATAATATTGAAGGACAAGAACAAATTTGGAAGACACATGCTACCCAGTTTCAATACTTACTATAAAGCTTCAGTGAGCAAGACAGTGTGGTATTGGTGAAAAAATAGACAAATGGATCAATGGAACAGAATAGAGAGTTCAGAAATAGACCCACATAAATACAGCCAACTGATCTTTGACAAAGCAGCAAAAGTAATACAATGGAACAAAAAGAGTCTTTTCAACAAATAGTACAAGGACTACTGGATAGTCACATGCTCCCCCCCCCCAAAAAAAAGAATATAGACAGAAACCTTAGAATCTAAACAAAAATTAACTCGAAATGCATCACACATTAATACTTTAATGAAAAATGTGAAACTATAAAACTCTTAAGTATATAATAGAAGAGAAAACCTATTAATAATCTTGAATTTAGCAATAACATTTTAGGTAAAATACCAAAGGCATAATCCAAGAACAAACAATTGATAAGCTAGATTTTATTAATATTAAAAACTTCTGCTCTGACAAAGAAAATGTCAAGAGAATAAGAAGACAAGTTACAAAGTGGGAGAAAATATTTTCTAAAGACACATATGATAAAAGACTATTATTAAAAATATATGAAGTACTCTTAAAGCTCAACAAAAAGTAAACAAACAATCCAATTTAAACAATGGGCCTTAACAGATATCTTACCAAAGAAGATATATATGCATGGCAAATAAGCATATGAAAAGATGCTCCATACCATATGGCTTCAGAAATTTTCAAGTTAAAACAATGAGATACCACTCTACACTTATTAGAATGACCAAAATATGGGACACTGACAACACATGCTAACAAGAATATGGAACAACAGCAAGTCTCATTCATTACTAGTGAGAATGCAAAATGATAGAGCCACTTTGGAAGAGATTGTTTGGTGTTTCTTACAAATCTAGACAAAGTCTTTCCATACGATCTAGTAATTGCACTCCTTGGTATTTACTCAAAGAAGTTGAAAACATACGTCCATATAAAACTGCAATAGATGTTTATAGCAACTTTATTCATAATTGCCAAAACTTAAAGCAATCAAAATATCTTTCAGTAGGAGAATGGATAAACAGAGGTACATGCACACAATTAAATGTTATTCAGCACTAAAAGAAATGAGCTATAAATCCATGTAAAGGCATGAAATAACTTTAAATTTATACTACTAAGTGAAAGAATTCAATCTGAAAATGCTACATGTTATATGATTCCTTATATATGACATTATAGAAAATGTAAAACTGTACAGTGAAAAGATCAGTGTTTGCTAGGGCCTAGTGGTGGTAGGAGGAGGTAGGGATGAATAAGCAGAGCACAGTGGACTTTTAGAGCAGTGAAAATATTCTGTATGCTAGCATAATGGTCCCTGGGTCAGGAAGATCCTCTGAGAAGGAAATGGCAACACACTTCAGTATTCTTGTCTGGGAAATCCCATGGACAGAGGAGCCTGGAGGGCTACAATCCATGGGGTCACAAAGAGTTGGACATGACTTAGTGACTAAACAGCAACAAAACAAAACAAAAAGTGAAATGAGAAAAATATATACAAAATAAAATAATTCACCACATGGGCTTAAATAGAAGAGTTATATGAAAGAGGAAATAGTCAATAATTAATATGAAAAATAAATCAATAGAAATTATCCAATCTAAAGATGAGAGAAAAGAATACAAACCTTCAGTACCTTTGAGAAAATATCAAAGTTCTAAAAAACAGATCATTGGAATCTCAAGAAGAAAGGAGAGAGGGTGGAGTAGAAACAAGTCTTTGAAGCTATAATGACAAAAACTTCCAAAATCTGGTGAGACATAAACATTCATAGATTTTAAATCTCATCAAACTTCAAATAGCATAAATATAGAGAAAATTATGTCAAGGTATCTTAGAGTTAAACTACTGAAACCACCGATATAAAGGAAATTTGAAAGAATTAATAGAAAGATTACCTATTACATAAAGAAAAAAATTAACAAGACTATAAAATTCTTAAAAGAGGCCATAGAAGCAAAGAGAGGGAAATAATATTTCTAAATGATGAAATAATAATCTTTCAACCCAAATTCTATATCAACTGAAAATATTATTTAAGAATAAAGATAAAATTTTTTTAATTTATAAAGAAGGAAAACTAAGAAATTTGTTGTTAACAGAAGTGAACTATGGAAATTCTACAGGGTACTTGTTTTTTAGGATGATAGATAGTGATACCAAAGGAAACCATTTATCTTCAGAAGTGAATGAACAACATTAAGAATGACAACTATCTGTGGAAATATTTTTGAAAAACAATTTTGTGTCCTAAATGTTTTAAAATAAAAAAAAGTTCACATCTAAAATGAAAAATATCTTATAGGTATAATATATATGAAAACTATATCATAAAGGATAGGGATGAAAATGAACAGAATGTTATGGTCACAAAGTTTCTACATTTCCCGTAAAGTAGCACACCATTAACTCAAAATACTGAAAAGATAAGGATAAATATTTTAATCTCAGAGTATCTTGAGATAACAGGTAAAAAGATAATAGATAAAACAAATTCCACAATATATTTAAATAATTTAAATACAAGTATGATTGTTCAATATAAAAATTATTTTTGTAACATAAAGGGGCAAATTCATCAGGAAGACATAATATTCATAAATGTGCTTTTGCCTAATAATGGAACCCGCATGTACACAAATATTTGCTGAAGAAATTGACAGAACTGAAGTCAGAAATACAATTCCACAAATAAAATAGATGCTAGCATCTTGCTCACAGAAATTGTTAGAATAACAATAATAAAAATAATCAAGCAATAAAAAATCTCTATTATCTGCACTTATTTGATATTTATAAAAGACTTCTCCCAAAAAATAAAGTAAGACTCTTACTTAAAACCATATACAAAAATTAACTCAAAATGGAGACATGCCCTAAATGTAAGACCTAAAACTATAAAATTCTTAGAAGAAAATGTAGCACAAAAGCTCCCTGACATTGAATTTGGCAATATCATCTTGGATGTGACACCAAGGCACAGACAATAAAAGAAAAAATAGACAAATTGAATTTCATGAAAATTTGAAATTTGAAAATGCTATCAACAGACACTATCAATAGAACAAAAAGGCAGCTCAACAGAATGGGAGAAATTTGCAAATCATAGATCTGTTAAGGGATTAATATTCAGAATGTATAGGAAATTCTTAACACTCAATAATAAAACAAACAATTTGACTCAAAAATGATCAGAGAACAGCCATTTCTCTGAAGATATTGAGATGGTCAATACATTCATGAAAAGAAGATTATCATCACTAGTCATAAGAGAAATGCAAATCAAAACTACAATGAGATAATATTGCATACTCACTGGAATGGCTGCTATTCAGACAACCAGACAAATAAACAAAAACAGAAAATAGCAAGCATTAGAGAAGATATAAAGAAATGGAATATTGTGCACTGTTGGTAGGAATTTAAGAGGATATATAGCCACAGTGAAAACAGTATGGTGATTCCTCAAAAAAAAAAAGAAATGGAATTAACATATGATTCAGCAATTTGACTTCCAGGAACACCCTCAAAAGAACTGAGACTAAGATCTCAAAGAGATATTTGTAGGCCCATATTTATAACAGCATTATAAATAACAATTAAAAGACAGAAGCAACCCAAGCCCCCATTAACAGATGAATGGATAAGCAAATATGGTATATACATACAATGGGATATTATCCAGCCTTAAAAAGGAAGGAAAGTCTGACACTTGTAACCACATGAACGAACACTGAAGACATTATGCTAAGTGAAATAAGACAGTCATAAAAAGACAAATACTGTATGATTTCACTTACACGTGGTACTTGGAATAGTCAAAATCATACAGACAGAAAGTAGAATGGTGGTTGTTAGGGACTGGAGGGAGTGGAGATAGAGTTATTGGGTAATGGGTTTGGAATTTCAGTTTTGCAAAATGAGCTCTGAAGATAGACAATAATGATGATTGTACAATAGCATGACTACTTTATGTCACTGAACTATGCATTTAAAAATGGTTGAGATAGTAAAGTTTATATTATGTGTATTTTGCCACAATTTTAAAAAATTAGAAATAAGCATAATATGGTACTTTTATAAATTTTCACTTTTTCAAAGTTTTCCTATTTCATTTAAGCTTTCAAAGTGTCGGCATAAGGTTGTTTATAATAATGTTCTAATGTCTACAAAATAAAGTAGAAAATCATATAGGCCTATATCTATTAAAAAAAGATTCTTTTTCAAAAACACTCCCATCGAGAAAATTCTAGGTTAAACTGTTCCAGTCTATCATACAGGGGCTTCCCTGGTGGCTCAGATAGTAAAGAGTCTACCTGCAGTGCAGGAAACCTGGGTACAATCCCTGGGTTGGGAAGATCCCACTGGAGAAGGAAAGGCAATCTACTCCAGCATTCTTGCCTGGAGAATCCCATGGACAGAAGAGCCTGGTGGACTATAGTTCATGGGGTCTCAAAGAGTTGGACAGGACTGAGCCACTTTCACTCTCTCAAACATTCAAGGAATAAGTAATGCAAAATTTATACAGATCTTTCTAAAAATAAAGGATGAGGAAATATTTTCTGTCTTTTAAATCTGCATAATATGATACTAAAATCCGACCAAGTAGAGCAGTGAGGAAAGCAAAGAAACCCAAAATTTATACAGATTAAGAGAGAAAAAACTAAAATTGTTTATACTTGTAAATGATAATTATTGAATAGTAGGATGTCCTAAGGAATCAGCAAAACTATTATAAAACTAAGCAAATTTAGTGTGTATATATAGATTTTTGTAACAGGTTGCAGGTTGCTTAATTTTTTTTTTTTTTTCCAGTGGGTTTTGTCATACATTGATATGAATCAGCCATGCATTTACATGTATTCCCAATCCCGATCCCCCCTCCCACCTCCCTCTCCACCCGATTCCTCTGGGTCTTCCCAGTGCACCAGGCCCGAGCACTTGTCTCATGCATCCCACCTGGGCTGGTGATCTGTTTCACCCTAGATAGTATACATGCTGTTCTTTTGAAATATCCCACCCTCGCATTCTCCCACAGAGTTCAAAAGTCTGTTCTGTATTTCTGTGTCTCTTTTTCTGTTTTGCATATAGGGTTATCGTTATCACCTTTCTAAATTCCATATACATGTGTCAGTATGCTGTAATGTTCTTTATCTTTCTGGCTTACTTCACTCTGTATAATGGGCTCCAGCTTCATCCATCTCATTA
Source organism: Dama dama (assembly GCF_033118175.1). Taxonomy (NCBI): domain Eukaryota; kingdom Metazoa; phylum Chordata; class Mammalia; order Artiodactyla; family Cervidae; genus Dama; species Dama dama. The sequence continues at coordinate 39,840,251 of NC_083700.1, forward strand.
GGACTGGTTCAAATGAATTCTTTTTAATGGCTGAGTAATATTCCATGGTGTATATGTACCACAGCTTCCTTATCCATTCATCTGCTGATGGGCATCTAGGTTGCTTCCATGTCCTGGGATTTCTTAAAAAACTGGAAATAGAACTGCCATATGACCCAGCAATACCACTTCTGGGCATACACACTGAGGAAACCAGATCTGAAAGAGACACGTGCACCCCAATGTTCATCGCAGCACTGTTTATAATAGCTAGGACATGGTTGCTTAATTTTTGATGTGTTGGTAAATCAATGTAGAAAGAAAAGCTTTTCAATAAATGGCATTGGGACACTGGGTATCCATTTTGAAAAATTACACCAATGCTTATTTCACCCACATATAAAAATTAAATTAGAAATATTATAAATCTCAATGAAACACCTACAAGTAGAATATTTCTAAAATAAAATAAAACAGAAAAAAAAAGTCTTTGAAACTTGAGGTTTCAAACCTCAAACCTGCTGGGGGAGGTCACCAAGAAGATGTGACCACCAGTTTGACCCAGGAGCTGGACCCAGGTAATTCCTACTCCCTCCTCTGGTCCTTGAAATGTGCTTTCTGCTTGTCATTCCTGCATCAGGAAACTCTCCTAAAATTATAGCCTTGAAATAATAATGTGGTGATCAGACTGTTTGGGCTGTGTATGTGACTTAACCTGGTTAAGGCCTCTATATAATTTTTTAAGATTCTGGCCAGCTGGCGCAATCTACTCATCATGTGGCTGCCCATAACAAGCCTCATAGTAAGTTCCCTTAGCTATTAAACCTGCCACCTATGAATCCAAAATGGTCTACCTCTTTCTTTGGCCTCTTCTTGCCCTCCATGGATGAGGATCAGTTGTAGATTTCACCCTGGAAGCTCCCAAGGAGGTTGCAAACCCACAGGTAGGCAATGTTTTCTTAGATAAAACACAAAAAGTGCAAACCATAAAACATTAATGAAATTGATTTCATTAATTTTAAAAACTGTTTTAGAAATACAATTAAAAACTTTCAGAAATACGATTAAGAAAGTTAAAATGGAAGCCACTAGATGAGAGAAATGTTCCCTAAACTTTTATCTGACAAAATACTTCAATCCAGAATATATGAAGAGCTTAGGTTCAATAATACAAAGACAGCTCAGTGAAAAGTGGGATAATGATTTGTAAAGAAATATAGATATATTTATATAGAAAATATATATGTCTTTATATAATATATATTTATATAACATATATTTATGTTATATAAATATATGATATATACTTCATAAAACATATATTATGTAATATATTATAATATATATATCTTTATATAAGTAAAAAGAAATATAGAAAATATAGAAAAATAAAAACGTCCAGTAAGAACATAACAACTCATTGAAGGATGAGGAATTTCAAATACGGCAGTTTTACCTACCCCCTTTTCAAATGTATACACACACACACACACACACACACGCTCACACACACCTATGCATTAGTGTTTACTGACTGTGTACATGTAGGCCACCTATTTTACACTTACCAGAATCACTAGATTTTTTTTTAAGACAACAATAACAAGTGTTGGTGAGGATAAAGAGTAAATGGAACTGGTATTTCATATCTTATTTCAATATATCTTGTTGCTGGAGGGAATTAAAAAGTATATGACTGTCACAGGAAATTCTTTGGCAGCATTGCAAAAAGCTAGACATTCGTCATCCTTATACTCATCCTTTCCATTCTAAGTATTTACCCAAGAGAAATGAAAACATGTCTACTTGTAAAGGAGTGTATATAACAAAGAATGGAATATTACTCAGTAATACCAAAAAAGCCCAGATTATTTGTATCTGAATGGATTCATAAAGCATGGATGAATCTTAACAATGCCTAATGAAGGAACCCACCCCTGAAAGAGTACATATTATATGATTTCAATCTTAGAAAATTCTAGAAAATACAACATAAATCTACAGGAACAGAAGGCAAATCAGTAGTTGCCTGGAACCAGGAGCAGAGGAAGGAATAGATGCAAAGGGGCTTGGCAATGTTTTGAGTGTAATGTTCTCTATCTTGATTGAGGCTATGGTTTCTCAAATGTATGTAACTGTAAAAAGTCATTAAAATTTCACCTTAGTAGATACCTATTGTATGCATATTATATCACAGTAATGTTGATTAAATGTAAAAATGTAAATGCATACTGTAAAACCTACAAGTTTGAGAACACATAGCATGAAGAATATAGATAAAAGTGCTTAGAAGTCACCCAAATAACTTAATGTCTTGATGAACTGAACAGAATGAAACAGTACATGCATTCACTTAGTGAAGGAACTTATAATGTCCTTGCTTGTCTGCTTACCACAAAGGTTTTATGATAAAACACTAATGCAGTAAACCAAGGGCCACCAAAATGCTCTGCTTTACTTTGTTTGTTTTTCTTGTTAATCACAGGGAGTGTAAAGATATATTATAAGGTATAAGTTTTGAATTTTTTTAAACAAAGAGAAATTAGCTGAAGATATAAACAGTATAAACTATTAAGCAGGTTGCAACAGATTCCTTGGAAAATAATTTTTTTTAAAGCATAGAATCTACCCTCTAAAAGGGATGCAGAAAAAAGCAAATGAATACAAATATTTAAAAATCAAACTCTATACCATTAAAACACTTTATGGTGCAAGTATAGACAATATGTTATAAAGTTATGCAAAATACCTATCTTTGAAATAATAGAATGTTACACTGGAAAACTTAAAAATCTTCCAAATGTATAACATCATATCCCAATAAGAAATTTGCTCATTATTAATTTTTGCAAAAGGTACTTTTTCTGTCTTCATATCTTTGTTCTTTTCTTTTCCATGTATCATCTATAACTGATATTTGAAAAAGTCTGCCCTATGAACAAGCTCAACATTAACAAGAAGACACTACTGTCTTCCTTCTCTGGAGGTTGGTGATCTATTTTTTGGTTCTAAAACCCTGCTACTTTCAAAGCCATTCAATTGTCAAAGAAATAATTCTTTGTTCCACTCAGGCATAGAGTACCTATGTCTGGTTAGGAATCATTGAAAAGATAACAAAAAAATTTTTCACAGGAAACATAGAAAATGATAGATTTTCTCTGATATAAAAGATATATAATTTAGCAAGAATTTAATTTTTGAAATTTTTTCATCTTAGTGCTGTTAAAATACAATATACATAGTAAGAAGTTATACACTTTTTGTTAAAATATAATTAAGAAGTATACTTGACAATTGTACTTTACATTTACATATATTGCATATCATGTTACAAATAATATTTTAAAATTATGCTTTTATGATATAATAACTAAGGAAAAACTGATATCTTTCATTAATTTATTTTTAACATTTATATATACATTGATAACAATTTCATGGTTAACCAAAATTTTTATTGATAATCAGATTCATCATAGAGCAAATATTTTATTCCACAGAAAGAGGTTAACATGGACTACAAAAGTAATGAGCTCAATTTGAAAGATGAAGAAAATTTAAACCATTTGAATCTTGGTGGTTCTCTTTTATAGTAGACATGCCTCTATTATAGTTCTGCTAAGCCAGAAAAGGAAGAAAGCACAGTGGTTGAGAGTACCAGATCTGAAATCAGATGAATGCATCATTTGCTAGCTATGAGACCCTGAGAAAGCATTTTTACTTCTTCAAACCTCAGTTTCTTCATCTGTAGGATAGAAATAATTATAGACACCCCATGGGGTGGGGTGACTGCAAGAATTCAGTATCATCACATAGGAAAGTGTTTGGCAAAGTGACTGCCATGTAGTAAATTCTTAATAAATGATGGTTTTAATTAAAAAATTAGTCTTTCTACAGAATTGAAGACTGGTTGTAATTCACACTTCTGTAAAATTTTGAACCTCAGTGTCAGAAGGAAGACCCTGGAGGAGGTGCTTTTACTAATGAATTAAGAAAAATTTGGTAGCATTGTAAAACCTGCTCAAGATAAATCAATGTTTTGGGAAATATTAATATACAATTATGTTTGAAAGAAGGAGCCATTTATTCTTGAAAGTTCTTCTGAACTTTTTAACTTTATTGAAATATTTAGGAACAAAATCAACTTCAGCATATATCCTACTTCTAAATCTAGTTTCATGCTCAGAATGTCTTTCTATGAATTAATTATTAGCCCAGTTGGTTCTATCAGATATTGTGATGAGAAAATTTGAGAAATGTATGTAAGCTATACCTCTAAATGGAAGCATGTCATTTGTCCCTTTTACATTGTTTAATGAATGAATAAGTTTCTTGTTCTTTTCATTTCATTCTAGAAACTTTATATTCTTTTACTGGGCCTGCCTAATAGTATCTTTTTACAAATCTTATCATCATTTTCTGGAGACAAACCTATGCCACTAAGGAACAATGCCACTACTTCCTCTTTTTCAAACAAAAATATTGGAAATCAGTTTACTCTTCAAAAAGAAAGTTTAAATAAATTACATTATGTTTATATCGAAGAATCCTATCTAGTCATTAAAAGAGATGATGTTATTTTTAATATGTGGAAGTTACTCAGTTGTGCCTGACTCTTTGTGACCCCATGGACTATACAGTCCATGGAATTCTCCAGGTCAGAATACTAGAGTGGGTAGCCTTTCCCTTCTCCAGTGGATCTTCCTGATCCAGGGATGGAACCCAGCTCTCGCCACATTGCAGGAGGATTCTTTATCAGCTGAACCACCAGGGAAGTCCAAAAAAGAGATGATGTAGAATTCTATATACTGATATGGTTATAATCCCAAGCTAAACAGTTGGTGAAAATAGTATTATATAGCAGTATTAAATGTATATAGAAAGGTTGATTAGATGATTGATAGATTGATAAATGTAAAATACACCATTTTTCTCAGATTTTGTGAAAATGAGTCCAAATACAGGAATATAAGAAGTTCAAAGACAGAGTGAATACAATTATAGTCTTGGAAAAACAAGAAACACAGATTCATAATTAGTGCAGTTTGTTTAGTGTTTTGTCTTGTTTTACCTAATACCATTTAAATGAATCCTTGAACGCACAGGGATTACATATGCCTTAATAGGAAACACACTATCATCAATTTTTTGAGCTGGCCCTCTAGCCTGAGAAATGAGCTCTATACAGATCTGTGGGAGATTGCCATCCAGCTCTAGTGCTCTTCTCCATGCTAAATCTGATTATTTTGCTTAAAAATATAAGCAATATTTTCTTTCTACAAGGGATACTTTTACATCCAAACTTTGAGGTATATTTGGATTTGCTGGACTTCATTTTTATTGTCATGAAGACTTCAGATAGATTCTCCAAATGATTCTAGCATTCATCTGGTACCAAAGATCTTAATGATTCTCTATTTTCAGAGGGAGATTGCTTAAGCCAACTTTGTTCCTGAAACAAAATTCTTTACACTTTGAGAAATGTTTATAAATCTTTATCTTAACAACAAATCCACCAAGGTCCCTGGAAAACTATCTGAATTATTCTTCTCTGCATTGTGGGTAGATTGCTCCAAAGATATTTTTACAGTAGGGTTGCACACCCTACTAGTTTTTCATTGGTCAAAACTATAGACTTGCCAGACTGATACTCAATTCTGAGCTCTGCTTCATATTTTCTCATGTCTTCTTTCTCATGTGGAATTCTCAGGCATTTTCAAGTTTACCTGTGTACAATAAAGGACTGAGAAGAAAACTGTGATAAACTTCTCAACTGTTGGTCCCTTTTAACATTGGTCTTCTCATTTTTTCTTTTTTTTGGCCACACTGCATCTCACAGAATCTTAGTTCCCTAACTAGGGATCAAACCTGGGCTGTCAGCAGTGAAAGCAGGGAGTCTTAATCCCTGGACCATCAGGGAATTCCCAGATTATCTCACACAACATAAGTAGGATATATACTTTATGGACTGAATTGTGTCTCCTCCCAAATTCATGTGTTGAAGTCTTTAAGCTCTAAGACATAATGTGATTATACTTGGAGATGGTGTATACAGAGCTGGTTTAATTAAAATGAAGTCGTTCAGGTAGACCCTAATTCAATATGATATGTCCTTATAAGAATAGGAAATTAGATAGAAAAAAATGACTTGAAGACATAAAGAGAATACAGCTATGTGCAAGCCATGGAGAGAGACCTAAAATGATTCTTCCCTCATATTCCTCAGAGGGAACCAACCTATAAGTGAAGTAAGTCAGACAGAGAAAGACAGATATCATATGATATTAGTTATATGTGGAATCTAAAAAAAAAAAAATGATCTAAATGAACTTATTTATAAAACAGAAATAGACTCACAGATATAGAAAACAAACTTAAGGTTACCAAAGCGGGAAGGAGGCTACTGCTGCTGCTAAGTCGCTTCAGTTGTGTCCGACTCTGTGTGACCCCACAGACGGCAGCCCACCAGGCTCCTCTGTCCCTGGGAGTCTCCAGGCAAGAACACTGCAGTGGGTTGCCATTTTCTTCTCCAATGCATGCATGCTCAGTCGCTACAGTCGTGTCCGACTCTGTGCAACACTATGGCCAGCAGCCCACCAGGCTCCTCTATCCACAGGATTCTCTAGGCAAGAATACTGGAGTGGGTTGCCATTTCCTTCTCCGAAAGAGGGAAGGAGGAGGGAGGGATAAATTGGGGGTTTGGGATTAACAGATAACACACTGCCATGTATAAAATAAGCAACAAGGACCTACTATATAGCATGGGGAACTATAGAACTATATTCAATATATTTTGTAAAAGAATCTGAAAAAGAATATATATGTATTAAAGACTATACATGTATTTGTGTTTGTATAACTGAATCATTTTGCTGTATATCTGAAACATTGTAGATCAACTATACTTTAATAAAACAAAAGAAGGAACCAGCCCTGTGACACTCTGACCTTGGACTTCTAGCCATTAGTACTATGAGAGAATAAATTTCTGTTGCTTAACAAATAGACTCATAAAAAGGAGATCAAATTTGTAGTTATCAAAAGCAAGGTGGTGGGGGTTAGGTGAGGTGGAAATTGGATGAAGGCAATCAAGAGGTACAAACTTCCATTTATAAGATAAATAAGTACTGGAGACATAATGTACACCGTGATAAATATAACTCTGCTGTATGTTATATATAAAAGTTGTTGAGAGTAAATTCTAAGAATTCTCATTACAAGAAAAGAACATTTCTTTTGTGTGTGTGTGTGTGTAATAAAGTTTTATTAAAGTATAAAGGAGATAGAGAAAGCTTCTGACATAGGCATCAGAAGGGGGCAAAAGAGTACCAAGAAAAGAACATTTCTATTTCTTTAATTTTGTACCTATATGAGATGATGGATGTTCACTAATCTTATTGTGAAAATCACTTTGTGATACACATAAAAACAAATCATTATGTTGTACACTTTAAAATTATACATTGCTGCATGTCAATTATATCTCAGTAAAACTGGGGGAAATGTATTTACCTTAGGGTATCAGACTTACAAAGGAACTTAAAAGAACTGGAGTAGTGCATGGTAAATGTTATAAGAAATATAGACATAGTGATGGAGTTTATGCCACACTTTTTACTTGCTTATATTTTCCTTCTTGAAGTAATTAATGACATTATTTAGCATGAGATGTTATAACATCCTGAATGCTGAGGGGAAAAAAAGTTATGTAGACAAAAAAAAAGATGGACTAGAGTAGAAATGAAATTCTCCCCAATCTGAGTCTATGTTAGTGAATGCTAATGATGAAAGTCTCTAGAATCTGAGACAAAAAATAAAATTGTCCTTCATACAAAAAAAAATTTTTGTTACTTAAGCTGTTTAGCCTGTTGGAACTTGTTATGCAGTCCTGAAAAACTAATAGAGATATGTCTTTTTAGGACAGGAATGCCAGGGGTGTGTTGAGATCTGAAACAATATTTCTGCTTAATTTGCATGTAGGTTTACTATGCTCTAGAAGTCTTTTGTTCTCTGAGTATTCCTTAGTGAAAAGCTCACTTCAACCATGGACATATCAATTAAGTGGCAGAGTCTTTTAAAACTGGGTTGACTGTTATTTTTTTGCAATTTTTTCACCTTCACTTCTAGACATCTTGTTTTTCCCTTGTTTTCCTTCATAAAAATTATTTGTGGTATAAGATGTATATAGCTGTATATAAGATGTATGTAGCTACTTAGCCTTTTTTGCTGTTCTCAATTGTGTTACAGGGATAAAATAATAAGATTAAAAATTGAAGTAGGATTAACATTTGTAGTAGGTGTCAAAGAAGTCTAGCTGATTGACTCAATACTTTGAAAATCAGTTTCAACAAGTGGTGAAGAAATTTAATTTAGCAGAGTCAGTGAGCTGTATGACTTAATGGAAAACAGTTTGGATTATAAATTTTGTAATCCTTGACAGCCTGTGAAGATGTTTCAGCATTTACATTGCTATGAGCTTTATAGGAGAATCTCCAATCATCTGGCATATGTTGTGAGCACTGGATTTTGCAAGGTCCCAGAGGGCAATTATTTTGGATTTCGGTGTAAACTGATAATGACCAGAGGGTAGCAACTTTCCCTCAGCAAATTTTTGAAGAGTCTTTGTCTTTATCTTGCTCACTATTCCTCAGCTCACTAACCTGAGCTCATGAATGTTCTACAAGTCCTGCTCTGAACTGATGGCCAGATAAATAATTAATACTTTGTATGGAGCCCTGGCAAAGTAGAGAGAGACTCTGACTGATTGCCAACCATTGAAGGGAAGAACAAATATTTGTCCTGGCCTCACTTGCACTACATTGATATCCTGGTTTCTAAAAGTTGAAATTAATTTTTAAAAATAAATTATCTCCAGATTAACACTGTGCAGACCCAAACAAAGTATTTTTGTGATTTAGAGTCATTTGTGAGCTGCTAGTTTACAATCTCTGATTTAGAGGAAACAAGAGGTTCTCGGAAGGAAAGCACTTATTTCAATTGCTGGCTTTGCCACAGAATATATATGCTTGGGCAACCGTACCTCAATTCCATCGTGTGGTAAAAGGGATCATCAGTGCTATCTATGTCTTAAACTACTCCACTTTGGTATTGTGTTCTTTTGAGAAATAAATAATAATTCTGACTGAATGGTGACAAGGTAAATAATCTGGGGGCGGGGGGGGCAAGTTCATCAGAGAGCAGCCGAGCCTCTAGTTAGTAGAAGCAATAAAGAACCATGGTACCTACACCAACACCAACACTGCTAAAAGTGCTTTGATTCTTTTGTAGGGAATACATTGCGTTGTTTCCTCAATCTCTTGGTTTTCTGAAAATCATAGTTAATGATGGGCTAATCATTTTGTACAATGTTATCTTGCTTCCCAAGCCATGCAATTGGTTCAGGGATGGGCAAGAGACCACACTGAATTGAAGAGCCCATTCACTAGGATTCTGAAATTGGGAAAGAAAGAATATTTCTCTTGAAGTAAATGCCCAGAGCCGTTAAAAGTTAAGTGCTAGCCTTTAGTCTAAAAAGGCCAAAGAGAGCACTAACAAGGAAAGGGAGAGGAATGAGAGAAATATATGAAGTGCTGAGGCACATGCTAGAGGATAGATGGTGTTTGTCACCTCAGTGTCTCCTCCAATACCTAGAATTAAGTAGACAGGCAACACACATACATGCATGAACAATATCATTTAGACAATGTATTTACAACTTCAAGTGCACAATTTTTGGTATATATCAGCATAATCTCTTCCTATGTCTTCCCCTTAAAAAAACCTCTTCCATACAGAACCCATTCCACATGCTTTAGGCATGGTTGACACTGACCCTCCACTACTACCCAAAAGGGAAAGCAAATGACCCAGGTCAAGTTAATGAGAAGATTTCATACATCTGCCAGAAGTCATTTTGATTCAGGGATGGTTCCAAATTCAGGATTATTTCAGGACATAAACTGAGCCATGCAGAATCAGGGTATTCACTGAGATTTGATATCGGGATAGAGAACCATACTGATATTGTTATAAAGCTACAAGAATTAATCTTTACCTACATGTTGATCTAGTTTGGAAATAAATTAATACAGTGTGAAGCGCAACAAAATGATGGAGAAAGAAACGTCTTCATTTAAATCTCTGAATGTAACTGTTTCTAAAGTTGTATTTGTTATATAGCATGAATCAACAGGTTTTCTCTTAAACTAGTTGAGTCTCTATTATATTCAATAAACAAGATTTTATTATACAAAAATTGTTTTAAGAAACATGGAAAAATCTATACAGGTGTTGTTTTGTTTTTTAATAATTATTTGCCTTTGACCCTAAAAAAGCCTCCAGATAGAATTTTCAAAGTATTCAGATTGCTGACGTATACTGTAAAATTTTTCATTCATTGCTGTCAGGAGGAAAATACTGGTTCAATGTATTTGAAACATTGACTCTACCTTCTCACATTGCCACTCCAAATGACACATGTTCTATGTAAAATAAATAAACTTGCAATGAAATTGAACTTTAGAGCAAATATTATCCCACTCTACCAAACAGATCTTTTTGTAAAGAAATTATAAAACCATCATGGTGAATTCAAAATGCCAACTTCTCCATGAGGAGTTATTAATTAACGTATGAGTCAAGAACATTAATTTGTTCAGTGTCTATTAATATCTGCCATGTACAGGCATATGACTCTTTGAAGATATAAAGAAGAAGAAACACAAGTCCTAGACCCAGGACACTTACAGTAAAATAAGAAAAGTATAAAAATAAATAAACAATTGCAATACAGTATAGTATAAACTATAAGAGATGTCTACAGAGGCTGCTTCAGAGCAGAGTGTTTCACCATCCTGCAGTGCAGTGTGTGTGTGTGTGTGTGTGTGTGTGTGTGTGAGAGAGAGAGAGAGAGAGAGAGAGAGAGAGACAATGAGCCAGTCTTTCCATGTATCATTTTCTCCACAGTTGCAAATAGCTGTACATTTCCATAATTTTTTTTCATTCTTGATCACCAAATTGTAGAATATTCCCTGCTAAGTTGCTTCAGTTGTGTCTGACACTTTGTGACCCTATGGACTGTAGCCCTCCAGGCTCTTCTGTCCATGGGGATTCTCCAGGCAAGAATACTGGAGTGAGTTGCCATGCCCTTCTCCAAGAACCCAGAAGTCCAAAAACAACCAGAGAACATATGTTCTAAACCTGTTTATTCACTAGGTTCCTTTTATTGTCTAAGTTAAAATTAACAGGCTGAGATTCAATAGATTTGTTTTAGGATTTTAAATGTATTAGAACTAAGATTTAAATATTGAGTGATTATTTCTGTAGAAAGTTAGAGTCATAGTTACCATTATTACCAAATAATAAAAGATAGCCTTATTTTTAGAAGGAAAATTTTAAAATCCATAAAATCAACATTTTAAGAAAACAATTTTCAAGCACTACTTTACCTTCAAGTACGTAATAAAAAAGTATTAAACAATTCCTATGGACTTCCCAGGTGGCTCAGTGGTAAAGAACTCGTCTGCCAATGCAAGAAATGCAAGTTCAATACCTGCATCAGGAAGATCCTCTGGAAAAGGAATGGCAACATACTCCAGTATTCTTGCCTGGGAAATGTCATGGACAGAGGAAACTGGCAGGCTACAGTCAATGGGGTTGCAAGAGTCAAACATGACTTTGCAACTAAACAACAACAGTGGGAATTAAATAACAATTAGCACATGATGAACAAAGGGTATTTGTTGAGACCTGAGCCCCACCAGAGAGCCTGTGGATTTCCTGAGTAGTGATGTGGCCTAATGTTCTGATGTCAGGGAAATCAGAGGAGCATTCCGAAGATTAGGACCATCTGACCACTGTGTCACAGGCAGTATCTCCTTCTTCCAAGAGAGGTGAGAGTTCTTTGAATAAAGCATGAATGATAGCAAGCATCAGTAAGTGGAGCCTGATGCTCCTTGGCCTCAGGTCAAGAAAAAAGAAATTGCCCCTCCAAGATGAAGTGGCAGGGAGATTTATACCCCAGAATATGCCACCTATTTGATTTCTTCATTTGGCAATTCTGCGTTAACAAATTATGATGTTGGAATATGTCCTCCTTGCTAATAGAGTATCAGTGTGCAGAATGTTTAAAACCTGTGAATATGCTGTCTGGGGTACATCTCGCTGCACCTGTCAGAAAGCTCCATCTGTTTCATGCCACCACAGGCAGTGACCAGCTCCTCTAAGCTCCCCACACACCACTTTCTTCTTGCGTGCCTTACAGCGTTTCTCCTTCCCTCACTCACCTAGTTAATTTCATGTGGCTCTGATGAGTCCTCCCCCCTGTTTTCATCTGACCATGTAGCTTCTCTACTTGCTATCCTAAAATTATCTTTTTAAAAATCCCATTCAATTCAGAATAGCCTCATTAAAGAATTTAAGACAATTTTCTAAAGGTATTTTACAGAAAGAAATAGGGAGGAATATGAATATTAGCTTTAACAGGCAAGGCTTTTAATTCTCCTATTGCATGCTTCACTAGCACATACAGCCCCAAAAGCTATAAGCAAAAACATAAATTGTATATATAACAAAATTCTAACATAAGATAGCATGAAAGCAGACATTAGCCTATCTCTCAGAAGCCATGTAAAGTGGTTGAACTGCCTATAAATATAATGCTAGAATTATAACCATGAGCAGTTGTCATTGTCTAGAGATAAGAAGTACAGAGTTCTATTTTTTGGCTTTGCCTCTGACAGATCACACACAGTCAATTAACCTCTGTGAAACATTACTTGGTACCTTTCTATTTCATAGTACTGTTTTGAACATTTGGATGAATATGTATTACTAAAGATTTGTTTATTAGGTGGCTACAATCTAAAAAATGAAGACTAAAAAATGTAACAATACATGCCCAGGTGTGATAATCAAATATACGGCATTGTTGGTAGCTTTTAAATGGCATTTTTTTATTGCAAAAACTCTTTTAGGTGTTGTGGTTATTTGGGTTTTTTTTTTTTTTTTTGGTTATTTGTTATTAGAGCAATTCCTTTAGAAATGACTGTATTCCTACTAACATCACATTAAATACTAGAAATGTTCTGTTGAATTTGAATAAATATAGCAGGAAAATAAATTTTTACCTCAAAAGAACAAGCACTGATTTACCCCTGTATTTAAATACACCTATTGATATAAATAACTCGGCAGAAAACATATGCTACATTTAAAACACGTTACATTTCTTAAATGTGGAAATTTGAGCAGAGCTAACTTGAACCTTTCTTCTAGGTTAACTTTTATTCTTCAAAATTGTAAATGGTTTCTTTCAACATGTACATTCAAGGTTACTGGATACAATAGTGAGACTTTAGTATTATAGTTTCTTCAACACTAGAAGATGTAGGGGTTGGGGAAATATGTTTATTTTAAAATACAAAACTTTAATTAAAGGTAGCCATAAAAGCTTTACTTAGAAATTTGCAGAACGTTATTCAATGTTGCCACCTAGAGGACAAGCTTTAAAATAACAGTGAAAGGGTAAGATTAAAAGTATTCTTACTATGATTAAATATTCAGTCTACAATACAGATGCAAAATTATCTACTTAGACTTTATAGGGCATCTGACTTTTCAAAATTATTCACATGAATACCTAAAAACATCAACTAGAGTATGCACGTCTAATAGTCACGCACTATAGATATTTATTTAAGACATGCTCAGTTGTTAAGTCGAGTCCGACTCTTTTCGACCCCATGGACTGTCGCCCACCAGGCTCAGACTTTGTCCATGGCATTCCCTAGGCAAGAATACTGGAGTGGGTTGCCATTTCCTGCTCCATTTAAGACATATTAGCTGATTATTATTGTGTCTATTAGGCACTGTTCTAGGTGTTGAAGATACAAAGATGACAAAGACAGATATATCAAGTACACTCAAGAAGTCCACATTCTAGACGGAGGAATCAATGAACAAATAGAAAATTCAATAGTGTGATAAAGGTTGTGATAGAAGTGACCAGACTGTTATAGAAGAACATGAGCCAAACATCTCACTCCAGTGGATAAGAAAGTATCAGTGAGGAACGTGTGTTTGAAATGACAACTGAGCTTAGTCTGTTATTGTAATAACTTTGAAACAATTTAGATTTTCCCCCTTTTGCTTCTTTCTGTTAAAGGGAAAAAACGAATACTCAAAAACAGCACAGTTATCACGTCTACTGGTGTGTACATAAAATGGAGATTATGTTCGCTGAAATAAGCTATTTCATAGCTCATGTCAATATTTTCTTACCCCAAACTTCCTTTCAGTAGCCTTTAACAAATTTCCTATAGAGTCTTTTTCATGGAGCAATCCTGGGGAAAAATACGTTGTCACTTCTCCTGCTCATATTCTAGGTCTGGACAATACGATCGAATTAAAGATATTGGGTTGATTGGCAGAAGATGTCTTTCTCAGCGGCTTCACAAACAGCAAAGGAAAATCCTCCTAAAATGTAGTATGGTGTCTATATCCATCTCCATCGTGAGCAAAATTTTGTCCTAATAAAAATCAGTACAACATTCCCATTCCTATTACTCTGAAGTGAAAGTTGCTCAGTCATGTCCAACTCTCTGCAATCCCATGGACTATACAGTCCACGGAATTCTCTAGGCCAGAACACTGGAGTGGGTAGCCTTTCCCTTCTCCAGGAGATCTTCCCAACCCAGGGATCGAACCCAGGTCTCCCACATTGCAGGTGGATTCTTTACCAGCTGAGCCACAAGGGAAGCCCACTATTACCCTAGTTTTCACATAAATAACCTCTGAGACAGTTCCTATCTAATTTAAACATATTATTTTCATTATATTTATGTGTATATGAGATGTATCTATAAAGCAGTAAAACAATGTGGCAAATGAGCTGGTTATATATGTTCTGCCTAAAAATTTTGCTATCCCTCCATTACCCAAGGAAGATTTTGATCTGCTCTTAACTATAATAACTTCTCCAAAATGTCATTGGAGGATTTTTAAATAAAAATTACCATTATCATTACCACTATTGGAAATAGAATTATTTCAGTCAGAGAAAATGGAAATAGCATCACTGATTGAAGAAATTATACAGGTACAGGTAGATAAGTATTTAAAATCACCATAGAAAACAAACAGCTCAAATCAAAGCAATTTTCACTCACATTTGAATTTGATAGAGAACAAAAAGAAAAGAGTGATGAATTATTATTTTATTTTTGTAAAATAAGAGGAAAAAATCAAAATCTAAACAAAATAATTCATAATATTTCCTGATAAAATGTCATCCATGTGTGCTAATTGGAGTACAAGAGCCAAGAGTTGGTTATTTTTTTAATGTTACTTACCAAACTTCTGTTCAAGTTGGAACAGATTATAGACTTAATTGTACATCAGTAAGCAATGTTCCTCTTGGGGCAGCACCTCCAAATAAGTGTGAAAGGAGTGGCTTTTTTATCCCAGACTTTGCTTGTCTTCCATGTGACTGCATTGTTCTTTCCAGAAACATTCACTGTGGAGATAGGTTACACTCCAGTTTTATACAATAAATTGTGTAAAGAAATTAACCTTAAAAGTCAGTTCATACTGAACCAGAAATTTTTTAAAAATCTTCACAATAATAACTATCACTTTTCTAATGAGGAATCAAAGTTCTAAGATTGAATGGATGATAAAATCTGATGGTTTTGAATGTTTTTAGTTCAGCAAAAATTTTAAAAGAGTAACTGATAAGGAGTTCCTTTATTTTTATGTCGCCAACACAAGATGAAAGATCGACACATACATATAGACAGAAAGATAGATAGACCAACCATGATTTTATATAATAAAAAAAAATTTTGACACAAGTCAAAGATATGTTATCTTAAATTAAGGTTATTACACAATATTAGATAAAGTAATCTTCATTTAATACTCACTACATTCCTTTTATTTTCTACTAATTTCACCACAGATTGGCAAAAACTTTATTACTGATATGTCCTGGTCTGTGTCAGACCCATAATTATTTCAACTCTAATTCTTCCCTGGTAAGAGTTTATTCAACATTTCTGCTTAAATATCACTTGTGCTTATAACTGCTTATATTTTTAATTCATGGAAGATGTTTAAGTTTTTTAAATTACAGCTTAAATTTATTGTAACTATTTCCCATGTTTGCTACGCAGAAGATTTAGTTTAAGTACCAGTTGAAGGCTGAACTGTTTAACTTTAAAATCCTCAAACTTAATTTATCCATTTGAAAAGTCTTCTTTCTCATTGAGTGAGAAACAAGATTATGCAGATGTGGACACAGTGTAAAGTAACATAATTTCAAGATTATGACGTATCCTCAAGGAGGACAAATGACATATCCTCAAGATCACAGTTTAATAAGGAAGACAACAACATATCTTAGAGCTTTATATAGATAAATGTGATAAGATTTAAGAAGTAGTTTGTGTGGGGGGGGGATGGGGGGTATATGCATGCCCTCAGGTACTTAGTCATGTCCTCCTTTGTGACCCCTTGGACTGTAACCTGCTAGGCTCCTCTGTCCATGGGATCCTGGCAAGAATGCAGGAGTGGTTTGCCATTTCCTACTCCAGGGAATCTTTCTGACCCTGGGATCAAATCTGTGTCTCTTGCATCTTCTGCATTGGCAAGTGGGTTCTTTACCACTGTGCCGCCTGGGAAGCCCTAAGAAACAGCTTGAATATTTATTAATTCTGATTCAAAATTATATAATTAATGTTGCACAAAACAAACACAACGATATGGACAACAACTTAAGACACTTGGAATAGTCTGACAAAGTTTTGTTACCAGTTAAAGCCAAAGCATAAACATCTTTCATGCTCCTTCCTGCCCGTTTCTGCCATGGACGCAGGAACAATTCTCCTTAGATTCCAAGGCCATTCCCTTTCCTGCCCTATATTTACAGCTCACCATGCTTTTGAAGTGTCTTATGCACACAAAGTCACCGCTTCTGCTCTTGGGCTTTCAGAGTTGCTGACAGCATTTCCTGATACTCACAAAGCTCCTGTTCCTACATCAGCTCACCAGAGCCTACTGTGTTCTCACTCCTCTTAAAAGTCAGTTACTTGGGCCTCAAAATCCTGACTTCTACTTAGCCAAAGTCTTCAGAAATTCAACAAAGTGGCTCATTTCAATATTTATATATATATTATGTAGTTATTACATTATATGTACAAGAAGCTATACAAGGCATATTTGAGCTGTTTAAAAATAAATAAATGTACCAGTCCCCTGGGTCAGGAAGATCCCCTGGAAAAGGAAATGGCAACCCACTCTAATAATTTTGCCTGTGAAATCCCACGGACAGAGGAGTCTGGCAGGTTACAGTCCATCGGGTTGCAAAAGAGTTGGACATAACTTTGTGACTAAACAACAGTTAGTAGCATACCTCCTTAATTCAACAAGATTGAGCTGATTATAAGTTGATTTGAAGGACTTCCTTAGACCCAATTGCCCTCCTTTCAGAATGAGTCCTTCTCAAGTACTAATCTGACTTCTTGTTCAGGTAGTTGTTTTGTGGTTATACCTTGCACATCCTCCAGACTAGGAAGAGACTGGATAAACACAGCTTAGGCTACAGAAAAGAACCCTGATTATTTTAACAGAGTGCAGTTATACCCATAACCAGGTGATTTTCCCACAGAAAATCATTAATTCAGCAAATATTTACTTGTAAGTTTTATGTATAAAAAGCATTGCATGAGTCTTTATAATTCAGTGTTTCTTCATATATTAGCAAGTGAACAAATTACCATAAAGTTAAGAATTAATTGGAGACAATTGCATCTAAGCATTAGAGCCAGAGAAACCTCAGGGACTATGTAGTTTTCATTCTGCAGGTAAGAAAACTGAAACACTGAATGGTTTAATGATTCAGAGAGCTGCACCCTTATTGGGGATTAATGAAGTGTCCTGGGGGATTTCTTGTCTAATCAACCCAAATTGAGAGCCAATGGAGTAATTTGGGGAATTTCTACATTAAACTAGAAAATCAATTGCCTATGGTATATTAGCTAGCATCTTGAGTAAAATATGAGTAAAATATAATCCTTATGTTCAAGTGAGTTATCAAATCGATTTCGAACCCACTCCAGACTCCTTGGCCTCTAAGCTGCTGCAGTCAGTACTGTAATAGCATAACTTCTGTATTAGTCAGAATGCAAATGACCATTTGAAAAATTACTCGTCCTTAATGGAAATGGCAAAATGTTGAAAGTTATCCTATATGTTACACATGCACAGAATTTTATTGCAATTTTATCTAACTGAAGCTTTAGGTAAGGCTATTTCTTCTTGTTTTCTCTTGCAATCTCTAAGTCAATAAGCTTTACACTAAATAATACTCAGGTATCATTTTCAGATCACCTTCTGGTACTTGGTATGTTGCTGGGTGACCATGGAGCCAAAGGTATGGCACCATTCAGGGAGGTGCTTCCGTGCCACGAGCAATAGCTTCTTCATTAATATATGGACAAGTGCATATCATCAGGTGAGGGTGTTGTACAGAATATACTGGCATTGAGAAGTGAATTTGAATTAGATAATCCCCAACTCACTTGCAGTTTTGTTATACGCTTCTCAGAGAATACTATAGCATAAATCAACATTTTCAAGCCTAGAAAGAACTTAAGCATGTATTCCTCATTGACGCTTCAATAAAATTTCTTTAGTGATATATTGGATTGCTCTAGCACCTACATCTTTTGTTTTATGACATCATAATAAAAAATTTATATTATACCTATATAACCAATTGTTTGCTATATATCTACACAGCATAAGTATACTCAATAGTAATGTGACTTTAAAGTATGTTTTAACACACACATACACACATCATATCCATACAGGGAAAACAAATTCTGATGAAGTTGGTTGGGTTAATAAATAAATGTGATAATGTTTCGGGGAATAGAAATGTCCCAGAGAATGTTTTCTTTACTCTAGGCTACACTGGCATAGAATGAAAAGGCCTCCATTTCTTTGTAAAACAAAATCACTAGCTTTAAATAAAGACCATTCCACAATGAGAAGTCAATCCCTTGAGTGCTCTCCACAAAGTCAAGCCCTTATGGCTCAGAGGTTGGTAGATTCCAAGTCAGCATCATGCATAAGCTGATTGACCTTTCATTCCACACACAAAAAACTCTCACCTGGTTTCCTAACTCCATGGCTTTCAGAAGTGAATACTTGAGTACCCTTCTTTGTGTCTTAGCTGCAACCAGAATCATTATTTGCCCCTCAAATACAGTTTTTAGACTGATTGGAAAGATAGTAAGAAATACTCCAGATATTTTCATTGTGTTAGCTAAGAACCAGTTGGCAAGTGCCCTTTTAAATTGCTTTTTGCTGTACTGAAAATTTTGAGATGTTTCCTCTTAAAGAACATCTACAGAAAAAATGAAGTATCATATTTCAGCTTATGAAGCACAAAACAATCACTCAACAAATGTTAGTGAATTAACTAATTATCATGTACATATTGTCAAGCTAGGCTCTCAGCAGGATAGAATGCCATTTAGGAGACATGGGCAAAAGAAAATATAATTAATATTACAAAACAAAATAAGTACATTAAGTAGTGGTATTTGCTCAATGAAAAAAAATATATAAAGTAGTCTGAAAGATTGAATAGCATGAAGGATTTGAGTTGTACTTCCCATAAAAGAGGACTATCACTAATGAAGGAAATAGAGGTGAGAAAATAGAAGGGCTTTTTGATGGTTAGAGAACATCTTTAGGTAGATAACATGACACCATTAAAAGATTTTCAATGAAAATTTGAGATGTGATCAGAGTTTTGTTTTAGGAAGATCGTTTTCTCAGTGGTATGCAAAGAGGAGTAGACAGAGGAAAAATTAGAAATGTATCTTAGAAACCCTTGCAGCATTCCAGCTCTCCAGAGACTAGGGCCTAAACCAGAGACAGTGTAATCAAAAATGGGGATGAGATGAAGATACCCAAAGTTGTTGATTAATGACTTTGTGAGAAATCAGTGAAAATTGAAAATGACATTTTAAGTCTGGCTAATTTAGGGAAAAAAAAAAAAGAAACTATGAAAAGCAAGGTAAAATAGTTATTACAGTTGTAAACTCTGAAATAAAAAGATTCATGTTTGAATTGCAGCTTCACTGCTGATCAACTTTGTGATCTCAGGGAACTTACATGCCATTTCTGTGCCTCAATTTCCCCATCTGTAAAAGAGGACTAATCAAGCACCTACTATAAAGGAATGGCATGAACACAAAATGAGACAACATATGCAAATAATATTGCTTTGCACATAACAAGTATTAGACACTATTATTAGCAATGTTATAATGTTTCAAACAAATTGGACTAATTTTATATATGTTGACTTTGGAGTAACATATTAATATCAAATAAGCAGTTAGAATCGTGGCATTGGAGCTCTGGAGGGAAGCAGACAGGAGATGTAGAATGGTGTTATCTGAGCCTATAAACATTTGAATCTTAGAATTAACTAGAGAAAAATTATAGGAGTCTCACTTTCTAGTCTCTGAGGTCAAACTTGGGCCCATTAAGTGAGTCCATGGTATCTTGCAATACATATAAACTTGGGTTTCACCAGGTCACGGTTGATTTGGTGTCCAACCCAAGCTTCATCAATCAGTTTTAAATTTTGTTTATCTGTTTTTATTATTTTTGTCTGTGCTTGGTCTTCTTTGCTGCATGTGGGCTTTCTCTAGTTATGATGAGCAGGGTCTGTGCTTTAGTTGTTGTGCACGTGCTTCTCATTTCAGTGGCTTCTTTTGTTATGGAGTACAGACTCTAGGCATGTGGGCTTTGGTAGTTGTGGCTCATGGGCTCTGTAGTTACCACTTCCAGGCTCTAGAAAACAGGCTCAATAGTTGTGGTGCACAGGCTTAGTTGCTCCACGGCATGTGGAATCTTCCCAGACCACGGATCAAACTTGTGTCTCTTGCATTGGCATGTGTATTCTTAACCACTGAACCACCAGGGAAATCTCGTCAGAGTTTCAAAACAAAAAATTTAAACTGGTTTGAGATTGGAGAAATCTTTGAAAATTATTGTCAGCTGTATAGGAGTTCAACTAATGATAGAAAAGTATAAAAATTTTCAAAAGTGGAAGAATATTGTAATCTGAGAGCTATAAATCTTTAAGCTTTTATCCTCAGGAAGTTTTACAAAAGATAATTAAATAGAGGAATACTGAGTCTATAAACAAAGCGATCATTAGGAGCCTGTATGGGTTTACTAAGAAAAAATACCAGAAACATAATTTGAGACTTTTGGTGACATTGTTCAGGGAGTTTACAAAGATTTCATAAGTTTGAAGGTTTGAAACAATCCACTAGAACCTACAAGATGTAGTCATGTAAAACTTTAGTATAAAGGCAGAGGTAACTGCAACAAGAAAAAGACAGTGCAGATAAGCACCAGGGCTCTAAAAGAATCCCCTGTGCAAGCTCCAAGTGATTCTTACTAACAAACCTCTCCAGAGTGATCCTTCAAGATGTGTGCAGTGAATCTCAACCTCAGGAGATCTGAATTCATCAGGAGATAAAATTCTTATTAGAACCCTTTACGCCTCTCTGGTCACATAGCCAAGTGAGGTTGGCTAACTGGTTGTTACTGAAAACAATCACTAAACAAATTGGTTCTAGAAACAAATTGTATTTTGTACCAAAATACAATAGTTTCAGATTTTAAATCAATGCCCCATTGAAGGAGGAAACAGACAGAACAGGCTCCATCTTGAAAGCAGGACTCCATCTGGGGCTGGACCATGGACTTTGAGCTATATGCCCAGTATCTATGGAAACGACATACCAACTGGAAAATCAGACACCCCCCCACCCCCACCCATGGAAGAGCCCCAGGGCTCATACCTAAACTCTCCATCACCTAAAAGAATATCCTAACTATCTGTGTAACCAAATAGAATCATAAATTCTATTATGCTTATTGGGGTATGACCACAGGCCTACTGATAATTGTCCACTGTTAACTACCTAGACTTAAGGCATGCAAATCACAGATTTAAGGCATATGAACCACGGGTTAACGTTGATTGTATCTTTCTTTTCCTTTGTTCAGACTAGTTTCAGAGCATTTGGGGAGGTGGGTTTGAACACATACTCTTAAGGTATATAAGGTTTTCACAAAAACTGGTTGGGGCCCTTGGCTAAGAGAAGAAAGACTCTGCCTTGGGCTCGCTGGTGTAATAAACTGCACTCCACTATCTGCATTGTTCTTCTGAGTGAGTTTGTTTCCTGGATCGTGTGGCCACAACACCATCACAAGTAAGAATTAAAGCCAGATATCCAGGCATCTCCTAAGATAAGACTAGAGTTTTCCAGTCATCTGCAAATCAACTCTATCCTACACACAGATCACAGAAGTTCATATATGTGAACTATTCTAATTTCAATGGGAAATTTTATCTTGTATTATATGAACTGTTTTAAGCAAAAGAGAAAAGTAGATGACTGAATGATTTGGTTGGTTTGCAGTTGGAGACAGAACTTACTGATATAATGTAATGCCAGTTTTAGTTTATATTTTCTTTAATGTGAGGTACATGGATCACATTTTTATATGTTTAAGTCGCATTTGTGTCTCTCCTCTGTGAAGTCCCTACAGCTTTTGAAGGGCTAGATGAACTGTAACAGGCAGGAGAATAAAGGGGTAATTTATCCAGGCAGTAAGAAAAGACCAGATGAAGGCAATGTTCGTATGATGCAAAAAGTCGCAAATTGGTCTATATTTGCATATAGACTATAGACCCAAAATTGGTCTATAATAGCAATGTTTGTATGATGCAAAAAGTCACAAATTGGTCTATATTTGCATATAGACTATAGACCACAAATTGGTCTATAATAGCATTAAGGGGGTGAAAGAAGTAGTAGTGAGAAGTGAGGCTGGAGGGGATGATAAGCATCTTCTCAACCACAAATTGGCACTTGCCATGGGTACTTGCCATCTACCCTACAAGGATTAAATCATGTTCTGCTGCACTGCTCATCTCCAACACCCCCAGGAAGGAGTTCAGGGTGAACAGCAGAAATGAGGTACTCTGTGCTCCCAGAAAACTGGCAGAACAGGTCTTCAGATAGATATTCTCAAGAGCTAACTGTATGAACCTAATTCTTTTATCTCCTCATATCTAGAAAAGCATTAAAACATTAAAATCCTTCATGGTGACGAGTGTTTCTCATGACTAGCAGAAACTTCACAAGACTAGCAGAAACTTTCTAAAAAGTAAATACACTTGATTGCATGTACTCCCCCTTTACCAGAATCACATGTATACTGTCCTTTCCCCCTACCTCTTTGGAACAGTTTGTCAGAGCTATCTGAGGTATTACTTCCCAGGGTTCAGTCCTCATATTGCCTCCAATAAAACTTAACTCGCAACTCTCACGTTGTGCATTATAGTTGGCATCATGTTATTAACTTGGACCTTAGATTTATTCTAGATCTCTAAGTATCAGAAACACCTGACATTCTTTTAAAGTAGTGTCTCAGGATGCTCCCTTTAGGATTTTAATTCTACAGGATTAATGTGGGAACCACATGCCTAGGACAAATAGTGATATATCTGAAATCAATCTGAAAATCAATTCAATGGACCATAATACCAGTGTTTGGGGTTTTTTGTTTGCTTGCTTTTAATTAAACACAAACATAGAAGAGAAAAGAACAGGGGTTGAGAATAGAGGGGAAGATACTGCAGGAAAAGAAAGCAGAGAGATAAAATTAAAAAAGAGAGAATATCAAAATGCATTGCAGATTACAACTTAGACTTCCTAAATTTGTTTATACATACAGTGAGTATGTATTTGCATGTGCTGGTGTTCCAGGAGGCGATGGGAAAATGCAAAATGTAATTTTTACTCTAAGCCATGGTCAGAAAGTTTGAAAATCACTGCCTTAGGCTAGGTGGTACTGTTGAAGGATTTTAAGCAGATGAATGGCATGATCAGATTGAATTTTAGATTTATCCCTTTAAAAGCCTACAGGGAAGACAGCTTCCTTTTCAACAAATTGTATGCAGGCAAGATCTGAAAACCTCATTTGAATATATCTAAAGCAAAATCCTTTTATTTGATATGCAAATGAATGTGCATATTTTTAAAATAGAAAAATAGCAAGTTATCAGGAGGATCTTTCTTTATGGAACATTTCATTTATTAATTTACATAAATATGTATCTAGTACTGACATTATTTTCAGCACTTTTGTAAGTGCTGAAAACAGTAGTAAATGGAACAAAGTCCTTCCCCTCGTTAGGCTTGTAGTCTAGTCGGAAGTGCCACACAGCAGTAAACTCTGGCAGATTTTGTTTCCCAAAGATGACAGCAACAATACTTCCCATCTTGGATTCTCTTCAAACAACATCATTTTAATACTTCTCCCATTAATGAGTGTATCTATGCTCATTTCTCTTGAAAATGGGCATGCTTTTATAATTATCCAGGTAAATTAAGTGTGCTGGAAAATTCTTTCTTGAGGTTTTTAATACAATGGAAACAATTGTATTATTGTTTGACTGAAGCAGCTATGCTGTGAGGAAGCTCAAACTAGCCACACCGAGAGTTCATGTGAAGAGGTCATGAGACAACAGGGAAGAAAAGAGGATACCTAGCCAGTCCCTAGATGCATCCCCACTCTTTCAGCTGCATCCACTCTGCTCTGCAACTGCATGGGAGAACCACAGTCAGGATGACTCAGAAGACTCCTTTCCGAAATCCTGATGCATCAACACCATGAGAGGTAATAAAGTAAAAATACTTGTCTTGAGCCACTAAGTTTTGGGGTGATTTGTTAGGCAGCAATCGATAAAGGGAACAATGACAAAAACAAATATAGTTAGTCAAATGGTGATTAATTGCTAAGAAAAATAAGTAAGTGTAGTGCATAGAAGGATAGGAAATAAGGGGGAGAAAAGTAGCGGGCTACCCAAGCTGGTCACAAAAGGCCTTACTGAGAAAGTGATAAAGAGGGAAGAAAGCAGAGGAACAGCTCTGCAGGGATGTGGGGAAGAAGAACTGCAGAGACAGAAAACAGAAGACAGCACATAAGACTGCAGTACAGAATGCTTGGTGTGGGCAAGGAACCCTAGAGCAGATGCCTGACAGTGGGGAGATGAGGTCATAGAGAAGGGAGAGGGTGGGGAAGGGAGAAAAGAAACCTAACTAATAAGGAGTGCTGTAGGTTGTTTTAAGAGTTTTTATTTTCACCCTGGATGAGATGGGAAGGCTTAGAATGGTTTTGAAAAGAGATTTGATTTTTCTTAAAGGATCTTTCTGGCTTCTGTGTGGAGATTAGAAGGACTGTAGAAGAAGCTACAAATTAAAAAGAAGAGGCTTAATTCTCTCTGTAGATAATAGAGCCCCCCATCCCTTTTCTTAGAGAACTTTGTAAATTCTCTCACTGTCTCTTTGAAATGTATGTAAATCTTTTCAAAATCTAAATAAGTCTCCTGCCAGTTTTACAACCTAGGAATGTTTTTCTCAAGGACCTAAGAGCCATTTCTTTGAAATGTAATCATTAAAAATGATAGCACCTGTACCTCCCAGTTTCTTTAGGCTTCTGCAGGTTCCTTGCTCCAAATTGTAAAACAGCCTCTTGCCATAAAGATATGAGAAGGTTTTACATCTACTTTGGATAAAGCCAATTAGCTAATACAAAAGGTCACTCCTTATGCCAAATGAATTTAGAATGAACTGTGTGTGACAAATTATGCTGGCAGGTGCTCTTTCTTAGTTGAGAATTAGTTATTTATCTTGAAAACATATATGTAATTGGTTGTATCTGCTTCATTGTATAAAAGGGAGAGATTTCTTCTGTCTTTGCAACCTCCTAGTGGATTGCCCGGAGAAGGCGAAGGCAATGGCACCCCACTCCAGTACTCTTGCCTGGAAAATCCCATGGATGGAGGAGCCTGGTAGGCTGCAGTCCATGGGGTCGCCAAGAGTCGGACACTACTGAGCGACTTCACTTTCACTTTTCACTTTCATGCATTGGAGAAGGAAATGGTAAACCACTGCAGTGTTCTTCCCTGGAGAATCCTAGGGACGGGGGAGCCTGGTGGGCTGCCGTCTATGGGGTCGCACAGAGTTGGACACGACTGACGCGACTTAGCAGCAGCAGCAATGGACTGCCTGTGATGTACATCAAACTCTGGTTTAATGCTTATTCAGTAATAAAATTGCTTCCTTTCTTTTCTACCTTTGTGAAGAAACTTCTAGGCAGGAAGAATATTTTGTTTTTAATATATCCCCCCAAAAGGGCAAGGGCAGAAACAAAGAAAATAGTTAAGAAATCAATGTGATACTCTAGCAGATAAGTAATGGAGGCTGGCAGCACCTGTAGCAGTACCGAAATGTGAGTCCCTTCTAAACCATTCTAAACCCATCTCATCCAGGCTAAAAATGAAAGTTCTTAAAAAAAAAAAACAAACAAAAAAAAACCTACAGCACTCATTATTTAAGTTTCTTTTCTCCCTTCCCCCTCCTCCCTTCTCTATGACCTCATCTCCCCACTCTGTCAGTCATCTGCTCTAGGGTTCCTTGCCCACACCAAGCATTCTGTACTGCAGTCTTATGTGCTGTCTTCTGTTTTCTGTCTCTGCAGTTCTTCTTCCCCACATCCCTGCAGAGCTGTTCCTCTGCTTTCTTCCCTCTTTATCACTTTCTCAGTAAGGCCTTTTGTGACCAGCTTGGGTAGCCCGCTACTTTTCTCCCCCTTATTTCCTATCCTTCTATGCACTACACCTATTTATTTTTCTTAGCAATTAACCACCATTTAACTAGCAATGTTAATTTTTTTGTCAGTGCTCCCTTTTCCTGATGGTGGGAGCTTGGTATTTTTTGCAACTAACAATATGTGGCCAAAGTTATTCTTTCTCTTATTCTTTCATTCATTTAACTAAAATGTATCTAGTTCTTTGTTATCTGCCAGATATGAACTTAGACTCTAGCAGAAATCAAAATAAATAATACTGATACTATTCATCACATCTCAGACTGCATGACTTTTAATTCTTCTAGCTTCTCAATCAGTGTGCAAGATGCAGAGACAATTTATTCAACTTTATGTGGATTTTTGGAGTATTTTTGTTGTAGCCACGCATTCTGGGAAACAAATTCACTCAGAAGGACAAGGCAGATAGTGAAGTTCAGTTTATTACACTGGTGGGCCCAAGGCAGAGTCTCCTCTTAGCCAAGGACCCCAACCAGTTTTTGTGAAAACCTTACATATCCTAAGTGTATGTGCCCAAACCCACCTCCTCAAATTCTCTGAAACTAGTCTGAACAAAGGAAAAGAAAGATACAATCAAAGTTAACCTGTGATTCATATGCCTGAAGCCTAGGTAGTTAACAGTGGGCAATTATCAATAGGCCTGTGGTCATACCCCAATAAGCATAACAGAATTTATGATTCTATTTGGTTACACAGATAATCAGGGTATTCTTTTAGGCCAGGGAGAGTCTAGGTATGAACCCTGGGGCTCTTCCACCTGGGGGGTCTGGTTTTCCAGTTGGTATGTCGTTTCCATAGATACTGGGCATATAGCTCAGTCCACAGTCCGGCCCAAGATGGAGTTCTGCTTTCAAGATGGAGTCTGTTCTGTCTGTTTCTTCCTTCATTTTCTTTTATAGGTTATCAACTCAAAGAAAAATTTCAATATGAACAGCATAATAAATACTAAGGTATATGAAACCATATACATATGACAATAAAAATGACAATAATATTAAAATAATGAAATAAGATCTAAAAGTCAGTTTATTAAAATTTGCATTCTTGCTGTTTATATAGTATTTTTGGTAATATTTCTTCTTGATGTAGAGAGAGAGATGAAAGAGAAAAGAAGAGAAACTAAAATATCTGGCATTTTTCCCAAGATAGGAAAAAAACAGGAATAATTTGTAATTTCCAATTTAAGTCTCAAACTTTCTAACTAATATTTCAGAGATGAATCGTAGGAAGGATATGTGTACTAAAATTTTAAAGGGGTGAGGGGAATTTGTGCCCATTATTTGGAATTCAGAAGAGTCTGAGTTTTATCTAAATGTTAAATCCCATTAAAATGAATACTAATAAGAATATTAAGTCAGCCTCATTGAAACCAATTGCTATCCAAGAACTACTTGAGCATTTTGTTTAGCATAATGATCATTCCAGAGTTTCTGTGAACACGCTTTTGATTGGTGACAATCCAACAAAACTGAACTTTTTCAAACAAGGCAGTTTAATATTTTCAGAACAGGGAAACGAAAATGACCAAGTTTTTTTCACCGACTTCTGCACCAACACTGGGATCAGTTCTTGGCAGGTTGAATTGTGCCACACATAAGGGAGTGATTTTTTTTTTTTTTTTTAATCTTCCTAGCTAGTTTTTATTCTATGAGCATAAAACATTAAGAAATATGAACTCTAAACAAAAAAGGAAGTAAACATCTGTGTAGGTGTGTGAGTGCATTATCATTGCCAAGTCCTGTCAGACCCTTTGCAACCCCATGAACTGCAGACTTCCAGGCTCCTCTATCCATGGAATTCTCCAGGCAAGAATACTGGAATGGGTTGCCATTTTCTCCTCCAGGAGATCTACCTGATCAGGGATCAAATCCGTGTCTCTTTGGTCCCCTACACTGGCAATAGATTGTTTAACACTGAGCTGCCTGGGAATCCCAAACATCTACCTCAGTTCATTCAGTTCAGTTCAGTCGCTCAGTTGTGTCTGACTCTTTGCAACCCAATGAATCGCAGCTCGCCAGGCCTCCCTGTCCAAGACCAACTCCCGGAGTTTACTCAAACCCATGTCCATCGAGTCAGTGATGCCATCCAAACATCTCATCCTCTGTCGTCCCCCTCTCCTCCTGCCCCCAATCCGTCCCAGTATCAGGATCTTTTCCAATGAGTCAATTCCTCGCATCAGGTGGCCAAAGTACTGGAGTTTCAGCTTCAGCATCAGTCCTTCCAAAGAAAACCCAGGACTGATCTCCTTTAGGATGGACGGGGTGGATCTCCTTGCAGTCCAAGGGACTCTCAAGAGTCTTCTGCAATACCATAGTACAAAAGCATCAATTCTTCGGTGCTCAGCTTTCTTCACATTCCAACTCTCACATCCATACATGACCACTGGAAAAACCACAGGCTTGACCAGACGGACCTTTGTTGGCAAAGTAATGTCTCTGTTTTTTAATATGCTATCCAGGTTGATCATAACTTTCCTTCCAAGGAGTAAGTGTCTTTTAATTTCATGACTGCAATCACCATCTGCAGTGATTTTGGAGCCCAAAAAACTGAAGTCTGACACTGTTTCCACTGTCTCCCCATCTATTTCCCATGAGGTGATGGGGCCAGATGCCATGATCTTAGTTTTCTGAATGTTGAGCTTTAAGCCAACTTTTTCACTCTCCTCTTTCACTTTCATCAAGAGGTTTTTTAGTTCCTCTTCACTTTCTGCCATAAGGGTGGTGTCATCTGCATATCTGAGGTTATTGATATTTCTCCCGGCAATCTTGATTCCAGCTTGTGCTTCTTCCAGCCCAGTGTTTCTTATGATGTACTCTGCATATAAGTTAAATAAGCAGGGTGACAATATACAGCCTTGACGTACTCCTTTTCCTATTTGGAACCAGTCTGTTGTTCCATGTCCAGTTCTAACTGTTGCTTTCTGACCTGCATACAGGTTTCTCAGGAGGCAGGTCAGGTGGTCTGGTATTCCCATCTCTTTCAGAATTTTCCATAGTTTTTTGTGATTCACACAGTCGAACGCTTTGGCATAGTCAATAAAGCAGAAATAGATGTTTTTCTGGAACTCTCTTGCTTTTTCGATGATCTAGTGGATATTGGCAATTTGATCTCTGGTTCCTCTGCCTTTTCTAAAACCAGCTTGAACATCTGGAAGTTCACAATTGCTGAAGCCTGGTTTGGAGAATTTTGAACATTACTTTACCACCGTGTGAGATGAGTGCAATTGTGTGATAGTTTGAGCATTCTTTCAGATTGCCTTTTTTTGGGATTGGAATGAAAACTGACCTTTTCCAGTCCTGTGGCCACTGCTGAGTTTTCTAAATTTGCTGGCATATTGACTGCACCACTTTCACGGCATCATCTTTCAGGATTTGAAATAGCTCAACTGGAATTCTACCACCTCCACTAGCTTTGTTCGTAGTGATGCTTTGTAAGGCCCACTTGACTTCACATTCCAGGATGTCTGCCTCTAGGTGAGTGATCACTCCATCGTGATTATCTGGGTCATGAAGATCTTTTTTGTACAGTTCTTCTGTGTATCCTTGCCACCTCTTCTTAATATCTTCTGCTTTTGTTAGATCCATACCATTTCTGTCCTTTATCGATCCCATCTTTGCATGAAATGTTCCCTTGGTATCTCTTATTTTCTTGAAGAGATCTCTAGCATTTCACATTCTGTTGTTTTCCTCTATTTCTTTGCACTTATCGCTGAGGAAGGCTTTCTTATCTCTCCTTGCCATTCTTTGGAACTCTGCATTCAAATAGGAATATCTTTCCTTTTCTCCTTTGCTTTTCCCTTCTCTTCTTTTCACAGCTATTTATAAGGCCTCCTCAGATGACCATTTTGCCTTTTTTTTCAAGACAGTGGATGGTCTTGATCACTGTCTCCTGTACAATGTCACGAACCTCCATCCATAGTTCATCAGGCTCTCTGTCTATCAGATCTAGTCCCTTAAATCTATTTCTCACTTCCACTGTATAGTCATAAGAGATTTGATTTTAGGTCATACCTGAATGGTCTAGTGGTTTTCCCTACTTTCTTCAGTTTAAGTCTGAATTTGGCAATAAGGAGTTCTTTATCTGAACCACAGTCAGCTCCTGATCTTGTTTTTGCTGACTGTATAGAGCTTCTCCTTCTTTGGCTGCAAAGAATATAATCAATCTGATTTCAGTGTTGACCATCTGGTGATGTCCATGTGTAGAGTCTTTTCTTGTGTTGTTGGAAGAGGGTGTTTGCCATGACCAGTGCGTTCTCTTGGCACAACTCTATTAGCCTTTGCCCTGCTTCATTCTATACTCCAAAGCCAAATTTGCCTGTTACTCCATATGTTTCTTGACTTCCTACTTTTGCCTTCCAGTCCCCTATAATGAAAAGGACATCTTTTTTGGCTGTTAGTTCTAAAAGGTCTTGTAGGTCTTCATAGAGCCCTTCAACTTCAGCTTCTTCAGCGTTACTGGTTGGGGCATAGGCTTGGATTACCGTGATATTGATTGGTTTGCCTTGGAAACAAAGAGAGATCATTCTATCATTTTTGAGATTGCATCCAAGTACTGCATTTCAGACCCTTTTGTTCACCATCATGGCTACTCCATTTCTTCTAAGGGATTCCTGACAGAATGTGGTCCGCTGGAGAAGAAAATGGCAAATCACCTCAATATTCTTGCCTTGAGAACCCCATGAACAGTATGAAAAGGCCAAATGATAGAATACAGAAAGAGGAACTCCCCAGGTCGGTAGGTGCCCAATATGCTACTGGAGATCAGTGGAGAAATAACTCCAGAAAAAATGAAGGGATGGAGCCAAAGCAAAAACAATACCCAGTTGTAGATGTGGCTGGTGATAGAAGAAAGGTCTGATGCTGTAAAGAGCAATATTGCATAGGAACCTGAAATGTTAGGTCCATGAATCAAGGCAAGTTGGAAGTGGTCAAACAGGAGATGGCAAGAGTGAATGTTGACATTCTAGGAATCAGTGAACATCTCCCTAGCTAAAGCCAAATGGTAAATAATTCAAAAATGCCATTTTGACCTAGGAAAATCCCCCAGTGAGGAAATTAGTTTGAGTTCCTAAATTATGTAGAAGGGCTGTCTACGCTAGTTGAATTCATTCAATGATTGTTCAACTTCGTGACTTTATGTTGATAGAGCTAAAATAAGTCCTTCAGTTAAGGGCAACAGTTTGTAATAGAAAGAAATCAGTATTTGAAATTAGAATAATTATGTCCTTGGTTTCTAGACATGTAAACATAGGCAAGTGAGGTAACATTAAACTGAGTCTCTCTTCCTGCTCAAACTTGAAATAATGATAACACTTCCTACAGTGTAACACTGTTAGTATGTGTCATATGAGATGGTGCAATCATAAGAACCTTGAAAATAGTAACCTATGGTTAAAATTGAAGCATATTAATATTCAAATTATTGAAACATTGATTTTAAAGTATCAAATAAGTTTATGAATGCACATATAATTTTCTACTTTTTATTTGGCCTCTAGGGATGCCATAATAATCTATAAAATCATTTAAAATGTTGCAATAACTCAAGTAACAAAAACACCCATTCTTTTTAGAAAAAAGAACCAGGTAAGTGAAGGTCAGGTAATTGAAGGTCAGTGTTGATAGGAACTAAGCATGAATTATTAACAACAGATAGCTAATGCCTACATCCTAGTTTATGATAAACTCATGTGGAAAATTAATAAGTAATATATTATAAACTTAGCACTTATTGATCATGAATGTATTATCATCTTGTCATGCCCTTGTTTAAGGGACTGACAAAGTAAACTCTCTGCCTTAGGAAGAGGGATATATTGAAGAAGGTAGAAGCCATATTCACACTCCTCACCTCATTCATTTATTCAATAAAATATTTATTGAGTTCCTCTTTGTGGTAAGACAAGAGGAAACCCTAATAGAAGGTTTTATGCCTGAAAATAATGAAAAATGGGAAAAATGTGGAAGATGCATTTGTATGTATGCATTCATTCAGTAAAAATTGATTGAATCTGGGACCATTCCAGTCAAAAGAGACACAGAAATAAATAAGATAAGCGTTATTCTTGCCATCTCAGAATTTACAAAGTGATCATTAAACAATTATTTACAGTAAAGAAAGATGATTGTTGTGACTAAGAAAAGCAGAATAATATGGGAACATAAACCTAAACTTAGTCAGTGAAGTCAAAGACAAGAACTGAAGTGTGATTCACCTGAAGTGTGATTAGGTAATGTGGGAGGGAAGAGTGTCCTCAGAAGAGAACACTTGTGCAAATTTTGAAGGAAGGTCTCCCCTTTCCCCGCCCAACTAAGAAACTTTCTTCATTAAATGTCACCCTAGCACCTTGCACTTCCTTAACACTCTACATATTTGCAATTATTTATTTTAATGCCTATGTTATCAATCATTTTCTAATTTCTGTAAGGGGAGGGAAAGTGCCTCATTTATCACTGTATCCCACCTCTTAGGGCAGGGGTGGTTATTTCAAGGAGCTTGATAAATAAAAACTAAATAAAATTTAGTTAATGAAAGAAGTTTAGTGAAGCTAGATGTGAGAACACTAAAAGTAGTTTGGGGAGAAATGAGATTGGAAATATGGCCAAAGGCCAGATCTTTATTCTAATTTATGGGAAAGCCATTAAACTATTTTATGAAGAGCTGATTACAGTTGTGAGTTCTGGAAGATTACTCTGGCTAGAGAATAAAGAAAAGTTTGGAGAAAATCTCACCAGCAGAAAAAGACACCAGTTAGGAGATTTGTAATACTTCTTGTGATTGATGACGGTGACCTGGTTTAAGCTGTAATGGTAAATATGAAGAGTAGTGAGTGGACTCTGGAAATATTTAGAATGCAAAAAAAAAAAAAAAAAAAAAAGGCCAAAGATATAGATATCCTTACTTCAATTCTGCCTTTGTCAGTTTATTTATACCACAAAAATAAACTGAATATCTAATACAAACACAATTGTGAAGACATAAACCCACAGACATACTAATAAACTATTATAATTTCATAATATAAATGCCATAACAGAATAAGTACCAAAAACAAATAAAAAAGAAGCATAAGGAAACTAACATTTATTCAGCAAATATTGATTGATATCCATCATGTACCAAGTACCATATCTGAACCTGCCTTCAAGAAATTTATAGTAACATGAGAAACTCAGATTGGAATAATAGTTAAAAGATTAAAAACAGCTAGCACTTACTGAGTTCTTATTCCAAGTCAGTCACAAGGTTAAATACATTTCTTGCTTTATCTTGTTCATCCCTCCTGACAAGCCCATGATAACAATGATTATTCTTACTGTCTCCTTTGCTGGTTTATCTTCTTTTCCACTATTGTTTAAGATCAAATGTACTAGGACTCAGCCTTTGGTCCTTTTCTCTTGTCTATCTATACTTATACCCAAGGTGATCTTATTCTTTCCAGTGATTTAAATACTTCTATGTGCTGTGACTCCCACATGTGTATCTGCTACTCAGACCTTTTGCCCAAATTCCAAACTTTTGTATCAGCTACCTACTGGGTATCTTCTCATATGGCCAAAAGGAAGTGATAATACTGTCCCAAACCTGCTTCATTATCAAGCTTTCCCATTTCAGTGGATGGTACTGTCCCCTTAAAGTGACTTTGGGTCATCTTTGATCCCTCTCTTACCGTTATACTTTACATGCAATCTTGTCAGGGATTCCTATAGTTGAGTCTTCAAACGATACTCAGAATCTTACTGTTTTTCACATCCTGCATGCTTCAGCCTTGATCTGAACCACTATTATTTCTTACCTTAAAAACAATTAATAGCTTCCTAGTTGGAATCTTAACCTTCATCTACCATTTCTTCCTTCATTTTATAGTCCATTCACACCAGAAAAACACTATAGCTTCACTTTCTTCAGAAAAAAGCCACAGCCTTCTGAATGGCTTATGTACAGGATCAAATAGTGTCTTCCAAAAGTGTATGTCTGTTTATAACCACAGAATGTGATCTTACTTGGAAAATATCTTTGCAGATAAAATCAAGATAAGGTAAAATCATAGTGTTTTAGAGTGAACTCTAATCCAATGATTTGTATCATAAAAAGAAGGAAACTTGGACACAAAAACACACATGGAGAATACCATGTGACTATGGAGGCAGAGACTAGAGTGATATAGTGATAAACCAAAGAATGTCAAGGATAAAGACTGTTGGCAACCATCAGAAGCTAGGAAGAGGCAGAGGATTCTTCCCTCCATCCGTGAAAGAAAGCATGGTCCTGCTAACACATCCATTTTGCAATTCTAGTCTTCAGAACTGTGAGAGATTAAATTTTGTGTTGTTTTAAGCTTTAAATTTTGTGTTGTGTTGTTTAAATTACCTGATCAGAGGTAATTTGTGATGGTAACTGTGGGAACTAATACAACTTAGAAGGCCCTGTGTGATCTTCACTCCCCATCCTCCAACCACATCTCTCACTGCTTTTCCTCTTGCTTACTCTATTCTAGTCACCCAGCCTCACTACTTACTTCTTACACAGAATAGGCATCATGGTGCCATAGGTCAATTGCACTGCCTGACATATCCTCCTGGAATGCTTTTCTATTAAGTGTCTGGACAGATAACTCCTTTATCTCTTTCAAGCCACTGACCAGCCAGAAGGCTTTTGATGAAACTTATTTCATCACCTTCTTTTATTTATTTTTGAAATTTATTTTATTGAAATATAGTTGATTTACAATGCTGCATTAGATTCTGCTGTACAGCAAAGTGATTCAGATACACACACACACACACACACACACACATATATATATATATATATATATATATATATACACATAAAAGAAGGAAATGGCAACCCACTCCAGTATTCTTGCCTGAAGAATTCCATGGACAGAGGAGCCTGGTGGGCTACAGTCCATGGGGTTGCAGAGTTAGACACTACTGAGCAACTAATAAACATAAGTATATATATACATATGTGTGGTAGTTATATATATATATATATATATATATATATGGCTTCCCGGTGGCTCAGACAGTAAAGAATCTGCAGGCAATGCAGGAGACTCAGATTCAATCCCTGGACTAAGAAAATGCCCTGGAAAAAGGAATGGCTACCCACTCCAGTATTCTTGTCTAGAGAATTCTATAGACAGGGGAGCCTGGTGGGTTACAGTCCATTGAGTCACAAAGAGTCAGACATGACTGAGCAACTAACACTTTCACTGTTTTCATGTGTGTGTGTGTGTATATATATATTTATATACACACAATATACATTCACTTTCATATTGTTTTCCATTATGATTTATCACTAGATTTGAATATAGTTTCCTGTGCTCTATAGTAGGACTTTGTTGGTTCTCTATTCTATATATAATAGTTTGCATCTGTTAATCTCAAACTCCTAATCTATTCCTACCCCACAACCACCTTGGCAACTACAAGTTTGTTCTTTATGTCTGTGAGTCTGTTTCCATTTCACAGATAAGTTCATTTGTATCATATTTTAGATTACACATATAAGTGACATTATGTGGTTTTAATATTTCTGTATCTGACTTACTTCACTTAGTATGATAATCTCTAGGTCCATCCATGTTGCTGCAAATGGTATTACATCATTCTTTTTTATGGCTAAGTAGGAGCTAATAGTATTATGTACCATATCTTGTTTATCTATTCATCTGTTGATGGACATTTAGGTTGTCTCCATGTCTTGACTATTGTGAATAGTGCTGCCAAGAACATAGTATATATATATATATATATATATATATTTTTTTTAATTGTACTTTTGTATGGATATATGCCCAGGTTTCCCAGGTGGCTCAGTGCTTAAAGAACCTGCCTGCAATACAGGAGACACAGGAGACACAAGTTCTATCCCTGGGTTGGGAAGATCCATTGGAGAAGAGCATGGCAACCCACTCCAGTATTCTTGCCTGGAGAATTCCATGGATGGAGGAACTTGGTGGGCTACAGTCCATAGGGTTGCAAAGAGTTAGACACAACTGAAGTGACTAAGCATGTACACATGGATATATGCCCAGGAGTGAGATTGCTGGGTCAGACGGCAACTCTCTTTTTAACTTTTTGAGGATTCTCCATACTGCTTTCCATAGTGACTGCACCAATTTACATTCCCACTAATAGTATAAGAAGGTTCCTTTTCCTCCACATGCTCTCCAGTATTTGTCATTTGTAGACTTTTTAATGATAGCCATTTTGACCAGTTGACCAATTTATTTTATTTTATCCTGTGTGTTTTTATTTTATTTAAATTGGGGTATAGTTGGTTTACAATACTGTGTTAGTATCTGCTGTACAATGTGTCCAACTCTTTGCAACCCCATGGGCTTTACAGTCCATGGAATTCTGCAGGCCAGAATACTGGAATAGGTAGCTGTTCCCTTCTCCAGGGGATCTTCCCAACTCAGGGATCGAACCCAGGGCTCCAACATTGCAGGTGGATTATTTACCAGCTGAGCCAACAGGGAAGCCCAAGAATACTGAAGTGGGTAGCCTATCTGTTCTCCAGTGAATCTTCCTGACCCAGGAATCAAACTGGGGTCTCCTACATTGCAGGTGGATTCTTTACCAACTGAACAATGACATGTGAAATGTTGGACTGGATGAATCACAAGCTTAAATCAAGATTGCCAGGAGAAATAAAACAACACCAGATATGTAGAGGATACCACTCTAATGGCAGAAAGCAAAGAGAAACTAAAGAGCCTCTTGATGAAGGTGAAAGAGGAGAGTGAAAAACCTGGCCTAAAATGCATCATTCAAAAAACTGAGATCATCGCCTTCAGTCCCAAAACTTCAGGACAAATAGATGGGGGAAAAGTGGAAACTGTGACAGATTTTATATTCTTGAGTTCCAAAATCACTGCAGATGTTGACCACAACCACAAAATTAGAAGACACATGCTCCTTGGAAGAAAAGCTATGACCAGCCTAGCAGAGTATTAAAAAACAGAGACATCACTTTGCTGACAAAGGCCTGGTTTTCCAGTAGTCGTGTACAGATGTGATGTGGGAGTTGGGCCATAAAGAAGGCTGAGTGCCAAAGAATTGATACTTTCAAATTGTGGTGCTGGAGAAGACTCTTGAGAGTCCCTTGGACAGCAAGGAGATCAAGTCAGTCAATACTAAAGGAAATCAACCCTAAGTATTTATTGGAAGGACTGATACTAATGCTGAAGCTCCAACACTTTGGCCACTTGATGTGAAGAACCAACTCATTGGAAAAGACCTTAATGCAGGAAAGACTAAGGGCAGGAGGAGGAGGAGTTGGAGATGACGAGATGGTTAGATAGTATCACAGACGCAGTGGATGTGAATTTGAGGAAACTCCAGGAGATAGTGAAGGACAGAGAAGCCAGATATGCTGTAGTCCATGGGGTCACAAACAGTCAAACATGACTTAGCCACTGGACAACAATATTTTCTCCAGTAGTTCACATTTCGTATTATAATAGTTAAACCATGCCATAAATCCTTTCCAACTAACTAATCTCCTAATGAGTAGTGTATGCACGCTCAGTTGCTTCTGTTATGTACGACTCTTTGCTACGCTATGGACTATAGCCTGCCAGGCTCCTCTGTCCATGATTCTCCAGGCAAGAATACTGCAGTGGGTTACCATGCCCTTCTCCAGGGGATCTCCCGGGTTCAGGGATAGAACACACATCTCCTGTGTCTTCTGCATTGCAGGTGGATTCTTTACTGCTGAGCCACCAGGGAAGCCCCCTAATGATAAACATTATTCTAAATACTACTTTCTAAGTACAACAATATTAAAACCTTAAGTCCATTAACTATTTAAAAAATAAATCTTCCCCATTTTGACAAGATTATGGAAGTTTATTAGCAACTTTTTTGTTTTATCATCTCCAATCTAATTAAAAAAACACCAAGAAAGAAGCAGTGAAACATGGAACAGTGCAGAATACAATATTCCACTGGGAAAAATAAGGTATAGTCTTCTGATAGAAGAGATAAAAATATTGAATAAATGATCAAATACTGAACAAAGAAACAACTAAAACATATCAAATAGATATATTTGTTTAAATGAGAAAACTAGGGACAGCATATAGAGCAGTCCCCCTTATCTATGATTTTCTTGCTTTCAGTTTCCCTCAGTCAATCACAGTTTGAAAATATTAAATTAAAAAATCCAGAAATAAGCAATGCATAACTTTTAAATTGCACCATCCAGCTCCATCCAGCCCAGGATGTGAATCATTCCTTTGTCAAGTGCTTCCTGCCCATTAGTCACTTAGTAGCTACCTTAGTTATCATATCAACCGTCAAGTTACAAAAGTGCTTATGTCCAAGTAAATCTTACTTTAATAATGGTACCAAAGCACAGGATTAATGATGCTGGCAATTCGCATATGCCAAAGAGAAGACATAAAATTCTTTTAAGTAAAAAGAACAAAGTTCTTAATTTAGGTTTGCTAAGATCTACAATAAGAATAAATTTTCTATTTGTGAAATAGTGAAAAAGTAAAAATGAAATTGGTACTAGTTTTGCTGTGGTACCTCAAACTGCAAAAATTGTGGTCAGTGCATAAGTTCTTGGTTAAGGTGAAAAAGGCATTAAACTTGTACAATAAGATATTTTGAGAGAGAGAGAGAGAGACCACATAGTTTTATTAGCATATATTGTTATAATTTTCTATTTTATTGTTATTGTTTTAATCTCATACTGTGCCTTAGACTTTGTCATAGGTATGTATGCATGCATAGGAAAAAGCATGAATACATAGGGTATGGTACTATCTGTCTCTGGTTTCAGATAGCCACTGTGGGTCTTGGAAATGATCCCCCATGGATAAAGAGGCACCACTGTAACAATAGAATTTAAAAATGGGAATTGGAGTAACAGTCTTAAAAAAAAACATTTAGGAAACTTGCAATAGCAGCAAAAATCACTACAAGGAAGCAATTTAAAATAAAAACTTGTAGTTTGCCTAACTTAGATCTACTTTATCCTTTAATTAATTACATGCTCTTCAAAATGATAAAATAATGTTCTCAGAGTACCCAAATAATTGAGTGCTCTTGAATTACATGGAATAAGAAGATTACATTTTTTATTATTTTACCCTCTTCTGAAATTGGTGTAATGCTTGTAAAAAGATATTCACTTGACAGTTCTAAACATGTAAGCCCTCCATTAACCCAGAAAGCAAGTATGGAATGCAAAGGAGATTCCAACAGTTTTGCATCAGCTCTGTGCATGCTAAATGCAGTTCCTTTTGGACCACTTGTAAAGTGAGAGGCTCATTCAGTTCAGAGACCATTCAGCCCTTTTTCCATTGCTAGTATATTCAGGGAGGAAGCTAATTAACCATAAATTTGTTAAATTATTTCAGCTCAGAGAGACTCTCCAGAGACGTGTTCCTTAGTATAATGGTGAATTTATTTTAAGTGTGATGTTGGCTGAAGAATATTAACTTGCTTCACCCAAGTTAATAAAATAAATTGACTATTTATCAGCCCAGTATTCTTATTTAACCTTAAATGACATATCTCTATTTCCATGGTAGATGACTTCATTTTCTATAATCTATGTATGACCTAAACATATGGTATAGGAAAAAGAGGCACTCTAACCTGAAAGCTGTTGTTCAAGTAAGTGTCTATTTAAAAAAATTACATATTTAAAAGTTTTACACTTAACATCCATGAACTACTATAGAGACCTGAAAAATGCAATACATATTTGACAATGATATCAAAGAAGATATTGCATATTTTATAAGCCTTATTTAAAAATATTTAATATAAAAAAGACAATTTTGATTAGATAAGCACCAAATCCATTACACATTAATATTTCCCAGCACAATGTTCCCAGATTTTAAAACATGTCCTTGAGACACAGTTTACACTGCTATTAGTAAGGCACAGACTGTGGGAAATTTCATAAAACTTGGGGATGGAGATTCACAGATAAGAAAATTACTCCATGGTATCAAGTTCCATTTATCATTTCAATCCATGCCAGTTTTACAAAATTTATGACCCAGAGAAATTAAAATTAGGAAAAAAAATTTCCATTAGGATATAGTGGTATTAGGAAAAGTTATACAAGATTTAAAAATCAAAAGAGAGTATAGCATGCCCTTTCAACATTGTATGAGGGATTCTTTAATTATTTAAGAAAGTTTATCTGTGTTGACTTTTATTTTTAGACTCTTCATTTAGAGCATAACCATTCAGAATTACAGGTTAACTTGTGGATTTATGTCTGATAGAAAAAAAAATCCCAAGGATTATGCTTTTATTGCCATTAGGAAATAAAGTAGTTAAACTTTTAATTGCATTTTAACACTATTTTTGTTCAAAATGTCTACAGATTGACAGCTTCTCAATATGATTTTGTTCTACCCTTTAATCTTAGTTGTTACATCATGAATTAATAATTTGAATAAGACTGTTAACATGTGTCTTTTTTTAAGAATCATATTTTAACTACTTGAAAATTTTATTCTGGAAATTAAGTAGAACTTTCAGAATAAAGAGACTTGAGTTCTACCTTTCCCTAATCATCTTTCTAGTTGCATGATCCTGAGCAAGCTGCTTAATTGTTGAATCTCAATTTCCTTATTATCTTAGAGAATATAATATAAACCAAAATAATGCACAAAGCACAGGATTTAACACAAGTAGAAAATAAACTATAGCAAATTATCAATATTTTGATACTTCAAATTTTATACCTTATACCAGAACTTCCAAACTTTGAAGAACTTTATATCATCTTCGCAGTTTGCCACATTTAATTTCTTTACAATTATATATTTTAAGTATAATAATATTTTAGAAGATTAATCTCTATATTACTACCATAAATGGAAACTAACATCAAAAAATAATCAGACCAAGATCAATAAGGACACAGAAGACTTGAGCAACACCAAGAGAACCATTGGACCTAACACATGTACAGAACACTCTATCCAGTAATAGCAGAGGGCATATTTCCCTCAAGTGCACATAATACCTTCTCCAGGATAGAACATATGTTAGGCCACAAAACCAGTTTTAATAAATGATGAAGTACTAAAATTTCATTAAGTATATTTTCCAATCACAATGGAATAAAATTAGAAATAAACAGCAGAATAAAATTGGGAAATCCAATATGTGGAAATTAAATAATACACTCTTAACAGAGACTAATTCAATTTGTTAATTAAATAAAATAAATTAAAATAATTTAAATAAAATTAAAATTAAAAATAATTTAAGACAGTTGAAAATGAAAAACAAACTCATCCCAAAACTTATGGGATGCAGAGAAAGCAGTGCTAAGAGGAAAATTTATAACTGTTAATGCTTATATTAAAAAGGGAGAGCAATCTTGAATCAAAAACTTAACCCTACTTCTTAAAGAAGATAAAGAAAAACAAAGTAAATTGAAAGCTAACTGAAGGAAGTAAATGGTAAAGATTAGAGCAGAGATAAAATATAGAATGAGAAACGATAGATCAATAAAGTCAAGAGTTGATTCTTTGAAATGATCAACAAAATAGACAAATCTTTAGCTAGATTAAGGTATGAAAAAGAGAAACTCAAGTAATATCATAAATGAGCAAGAGTACATTACTATTGATTTGAAAGACATAAAAAGGAGTATTTGAGAGTATTTATGAACAATTTTTGGAGAAGGCAATGGCACCCCACTCCAGTACTCTTGCCTGGAAAATCCCATGGACAGAGGAGCCTGGTAGGATGCAGTCCATGGGGTCGCTAAGAGTCGGACATGACTGAGTGACTTCACTTTCACTTTTCACTTTCATGCATTGGAGAAGGAAATGGCAACCCACTCCAGTGTTCTTGCCTGGAGAATCCCAGGGATGGTGGAGCCTGGCGGGCTGCCATCTATGGGGTCGCACAGAGTAGGACATGACTGAAGCGACTTAGCAGCAGCAGCAGCAGCAGCATGGACAATTTTATGCCAATAAATTGCACAACCTAGATGAAATGGATCCATTACTAGAAAAACAATCTACCAAGACTGAATCATGAAGGAAAAGAAAATATGTAATCAGTAATCAGTAATCAAAACCTTCCAATAAAGAAAAGCTGAGGACCAGACAGCTTCACTCACAGATTCTTCCAAATATCTAAAAATTACCACAAATCAAAGTTGGAGGTCTCACACTTCCCAATTTCAGGATTTACCACAAAGCTACAGTAATAAAGAAGTGTAATATTGGCCTAAAGACAGACATATATACCAATGGAGTAGAATAGGGAGCCCAGAAGTACAACCCTCACAGATATGGTCAAGTGATTTTCAACAAGGTATCTAAAATAATTCAAGGGGGGAAAAGGCAGTCTTTTCAACTCAAGTTTGGAAAAATTAGATTTCCATATGCAAACATGAAGTTGGACTCTTACCTTACACCACATATAAAAATTTAACTCAAAATGGATCAGAGGCCTAAATATAGGACCTAAAACTATAAAACTCTCATTAAAAAAAAACATAGGACAGAAGCTTCATGCCAGTGGATTTGGCAATGGTTTCTTTGATATGACACTACAAGCACAGGTAACAAAGGAAAAAAACAGATAAACTGGGCAACATCAGAATTAAAAATTTCTGCACACAGCAGCAGCAGCATCAGCAGCACATAAAAGTACATAATCAACAGGGTGAAAAGGCAATCCACAGAACAGGAGAAAAGATTTGCAAATCATATATCTATTAAGGGGTTAATATTGAGAATATATAAAACACTCTTAAAACTCAACAACAAAACACAAATAGCATGATTCAAAAATGAGCAAAGGTTTTGAATAAACATTTCTCCAAAGATACACAAATGGTCAACAAGTGTAAAAAAAGATGTTCAACACCCTAATTATTAGTAAATTGCTAATCAAAACCACATTGAGATATCATTCCACATCCATTGGGTTGACCATCATCCAAAAACCTGAAAAATAACAAGTGTTGGCAAAATTTGGACTTGGAGAACTTGGAGCCCTTATGTACTGCTGATTGGCATGTAAAATGATACAACTGCAATGGAAAATGGTCTGACAATTTCTCAAAAACTTAAAAATGAAATTATCATGTGATCTAACAATTCAGTCTGATTATATACCCTAAAGAAATGAAAGCAGGAACTTAATTACAAAACTTCACTTAATATGCTCATAGTGTCTTCTACCACATGTTAGTTAAAGAAAAACATTTTATGGTGAATACAAAAAATCGGTACAAACTTGGTTATTACTGGTAAAGATTAACTATGTATCATACATATAAAATAGGCAGTTCAGTTCAGTTCAGTTGCACAATTGTGTCCGACTCTTTGCTACCCCATGGACTGCAGCACGCCAGGCCTCCGTGTCCATTACCAATTCCTGGAGTTTACTCAAACTCATGTCTATTGAGTTGGTGATGCCATCCAACCATCTCATCCTCTGTCATTCCCTTCTCCTCCCACCTTCAATCGTTCCCATCATCAGGGTCTTTTCAAATGAGTGAATTCTTCACATGAGGTGGCCAAAGTACTGGAGTTTCAGCTTCATCATCAGTCCTTCCAATGAATATTCAGGACTGATTTCCTTCAGGATTGACTTCTTGAAGCTCCTTGCAGCCTAAGAGACTCTCAAGAGTCTTCTCCAGCACCACAGTTCAAAAGCATCAATCCTTTGGTGCTCAGCTTTATTTATAGTCCAACTCTCACATCCATACATGACTACTGGGAAAACCATAGCTCTGACTAGATGGACCTTTGTTGGCAAAGCAGTCTCTGCTTTTTAATATGCTGTCTAGGTTGGTCATGGGATTCCCTGGTAGCTCAGACAGTAAAGCGTTTGCCTACAGTGCGGGAGACCCGGGTTCAATCCCTGGGTCAGGAAGATCCCCTGGAGAAGGAAATGGCAACTCACTCCAGTATTCTTGCCTGGAAAATCCCACGGACTGAGGATCCTAGTAGGCTATAGACAATGGGGTCGCAAAGAGTCGGACACGACTGAGCGACTTCACTTCACTTCACTTCAGGTTGGTCATAACTCTTCTTCCAAGGAGCAAGCAAGGAGCAATAGGCAGTACCAAAATCTAAAATCTATATAACAATTTTTAAACTATATAAAATGCCTTTACTT
The DNA here is from genome assembly GCF_033118175.1 of Dama dama. Classification (NCBI taxonomy): domain Eukaryota; kingdom Metazoa; phylum Chordata; class Mammalia; order Artiodactyla; family Cervidae; genus Dama; species Dama dama. Next base: position 39,885,154 of record NC_083700.1, read on the forward strand.
ATAAAGGGATTGCATTGTTATTGGGCATTATATTAAAACATACAGCCTGAGTAGAGGTTTTGAGTCAGATAAATGGGAGCACAAATCCAAGTTCTGCTATGTCTCTTATCATAATTCAGTGCAAGTAACTTAACATGGCTTCAGTTTCCTGGCTTGTAAGTAAGGGGAATGGTCTCTACCTTCAATAAGCTGTTTATCTGTTCTTATATGCATTCATTTTTTAAAAATCATTCAACACATTTTTTGATTGCTTGCAGTATGCCAAGCCTCATTCCTGCCATGGGACTATAGGAATGCTGTCATGGACTTTGGAATGAGACCACTAGGAAATTACTAAACAAAGAAATTTGTAATGTATCAGGCAGTAATCACTGCCTGAAAAAAGAAAGAAAGAAAAAAAAAAACCACAGAAATTTTAAAAAGTACTTGGGGCATTGCACTATTTCAGATCACAACAAACTGTGGAAAATTCTTAAATAGATGGGAACACCAGACCACTTGACTTGCCTCCTGAGAAATCTGTATGCAGGTCAAGAAGAACAGTTAGAACTGGACATGGAACAACAGATTGGCTCCAAACTGGGAAGAAATACATCAAGGCTGTATATTGTCACCCTGCTTATTTAACTTATATGCAGAGTACATTATGAGAAATGCTGGGCTGGATGAAGCACAAGCTGGAATCAAGATTGCCAGGAGAAATATCAATAACCTCAGATATGCAGATGACACCACACTTATGACAGAAAGTAAAGAAGAACTAAAGAACCTCTTGAAAGTGAAAAAGTTGGCTTAAAACTCAACATTCAGAAAACTAAGATCATGGCATCTGGTCCCATCACTTCATGGCAGATAGATGGGGAAACAGTGACAGACTTTATTTTCTTGGGCTCCAAAATCACTGCAGATGGTGACTGCAGCCATGAAATTAAAAGACGCTTGCTCCTTGGAACAAAAGCATATTAAAAAGCAGAGACATTACTTTGCCAACAATGGTCCATCTAGTCAAGGCTATGGTTTTTCCAGTAGTCATGTATGGATGTGAGAGTTGGACTATAAAGAAAACTGAGCTCAGAAGAATTGATGCTTTTGAACTGTGGTGTTGGAGAAGACTCTTGATAGTCCCTTGGACTGCAAGAGGATCCAACTAGTCCATCCTAAAGGAGATCAATCCTGGGTGTTCATTGGAAGGACTGATGCTGAAGCTGAAACTCCAATACTTTGGCCACCTGATGCGGAGAGCTGACTCATTTGAAAAGACCCTGATGCTGGGAGAGATTGAGGGCTGGAGGAAAAGGGGACGACAGAGGATGAGATGGTTGGATGGCATCACCAACACAATGGACATGGGTTTGGGTGGATTCTGGGAGTTGGTAATGGACAGGGAGTCCTAGCGTACTGCAATTCATGGGATCGCAAAGAGTCAGACACGACTGAGTGACAGAACTGACTGATAAGGCTTATGTTCTGTTGAAGGCTGAATTAACAACCTCTCAAATCTCCAAACATTACTTTGTGTGTCAAAAGAGGTTTTTCAGATGAGATTATGTTAATGATTTTGAGATGGGGAGATTATTCATGATTAGTTGGGCAGGGCCAATTAATCAGAAAGATTCTTTTAGGAGGAATTCAGGGGGAGTCAGTGTGAGGAAGAAGACCATGTAGTTATAGGAGCAGAAAGTGAAAATGCTATGTAATGCAGGACCAAAATTCAAGGAATAAAGAAAACCTTTAGAAGCTGGAAAAAGTAAAGAAATGGATTAACCCCTAGAGCTTCCAGGAGAAAAAACAAAGAACAAAACAACAACAAACCAGCAACACAAAAAAGACCCAGCTCTACCATCGTTTCGAGATTAGACCAATAAGACTCATTTCATTCTTTTAATCTCAAGAACAGTAAGCAAATAAATGTGTGCTTCTTTAAGCCAGGAAATTTGTAGTAATTTGGTAATAGCAGCATTAAGAAACTACAGTGTAGTCTAAGCAATTAAAAGTTTAGAGGGGATGGAAGAAGATAGGAAAGACTGGGTTTAGACCCGCATTTGGAAAATCAAGTAGTCTATTTTTGAACATACTACATTTGAGATGACTTTCAGATATCAAAGTAGAGATGTCAAGTAAGATGTTAAATATATCTACAGTATAGGATAATGCTCTTGCTGGATAAATAAATTTGGAAGTAGTTAGCATATATGTTTGGTATTAAATCCTTGGGTCTGAGAAAAATCACCTAGGCTATGAGTATAGTTGGAAAAAATGTATCGAAATGCCAAAACCAGAGATTCTTTAAAGCTTGGAGACAGAAAACAGGATAATTCAGAAAACAGTAGCTAAAGACGTGGAACAAAAGGCTAGTGTTCTGAAAACCAGGTGAGGAAAATATTTTAAGGAAAAGTGAATAATTAGCTGTGTCAAATACTGCTGATAGATTAAAGAAAGGGCTGAAAATTGACCACTGAATTTAGCAACATGGTGCTCACTGATAAATTTGATAAGAACCAAAGCTGTGTATTTTTAGTTAAAGCTGTTCTGGTGAAGGTAAGGAGCAAAGATAAATTAGTTTGGGCTCAGGAGAAAACAGGACAGAGAAAATGGAGGTATTAGTTGGAATACAGTATTGTTGAATGTGCAAAAGGGAATGGAATCAAGTTTACAAGTCAAGGAATGTAGCTTAGGTAAGAACATGGGAAGTTCATGTGTTGTGAGAATTAGTGAGCTAATACAAGTGGAAAGCCCATATATTTGCAAAAACTAGTTGCTCGGTGAAATGTATTATTATTAATATTATAATGTTATTAACATATCTAGTAATCTGTGAAAACCCAAAAGAGTGGGACTGGGTGGGAGGGAGGTTCAAGAAGGAGGGGGTATATGTATACCTATGACTGATTCATGTTGATATATGACATAAACCAATACAATATTGTAAAGCAATTATCCTCCAATTAAATATAAATAAATTTAAATTAAAAAAGTAATCCTTCCCATAATAATGAGTTACATCAGTGTTGTGTCTATTTTACAAATAGATGATAATTTAAGTTAGATGGGTGTCCTAGGTGCACTATACAAACTCACTTTCCAATATACTTTACAGTGTGGGCAGAGTGGCATAATGGAAATATTATTTGTCATGAAATACAGAGAACTTGGATTTGAGAAATATTTTTGTCAATTACTAGTAATATGGTTTTAATAACTCAATTATTACTTCACTTCTTCATGTACAAAATAGCTAATGATGTCTCTCCTACACAACATTGCTAAGGGGACTAAAGATCCTGAACATGAAAAATTTTTGTAACTGCTTGACAGTTATAAAAAGATATCATAAAACTGGGACAAATCTCTTTCTCTGAGAACTATCCTTAGAGGAAATAAGTCTGGAGTTTGACTTTTATTAAAGACTGAAAGCTGCAAACAGATAGAGAAAGTGATTCAAATATAAGAGACATCATGAAAGCAATTATTTGACATTCGAAAGAAAACTGTATCTATGGATGAGACAGAAGGAAAAGTAACATAGAAAGGCATGAAAAGCCAAACCTAGATCTATATTTTTAATATTTGAGAAATGCAGAGATGGAGGAGCAGACAGTAATTGTGATAGAAATGTCATTCCTGAAATATTAGTGTTACATATGTTATAGTAATATGGGTAAAAGAAACCAAGGGCCAAGTAACATGATAATAAATTCAAAAAGGATGGGGTACATTATAGAAGTTCAGTCAGCTATCAATCACATTGACAATTATTTAAATTGTCACTAGAAAATGCTATATCTCAGTGTCTTAATTAACATTCTTCCTTTGGTGATCTCACTTCCTAGTACTTTAAATATTCCCAAAAGACAGAAAAACATGAGACACAGCAGGCCTCTCCCCAGCCCCCAACCCCAAAACACAAACATCATACAACAGAAAGGCATGGATCTTCTAAAGGTCTGTATCAGAAATTTTGCTAATGGTACCAACCACAGTGTTACTGTGAGGATCAAAAGGTGAGATCCTGTGACATAGGTTAGCATAATGGTTGTTTTGTAGTAAGAACTCAATAAAAGTAGACTATGGTGAATTGAAAGCGTTTCCCCTAAAGTCAGGAACAAGACAAGGGTGCCCACTCTCACCTTTACTATTCAACATAATTTTGGAAGTTTTGGCCCCAGCAATCAGAGCAGAAAAAGAAATAAAAAGAATCCAGATTGAAAAAGAAGAAGTAAAACTCTCACTGTTTGCAGAAGACATGATCCTATACATAGAAAACCCTAAAGATCCACCAGAAAATTGCTAGAGGTAATTAATGAATATAGTAAAGTTTCAGGATATAAAATCAACACACAGAAATCCCTTGCATTCCTATACACTAACAATGACAAAATAGAAAGAGAAATTAAGGAAACAATTCCATTTACCATTGCAACGAAAATATTAAAATACTTAGGAATATATCTACCTAAAGGGGCCACAGCCGAGAGGATCTACCCGACATCCAGTGTCAGGGGCGGCGGCCAAGAGGAGCTACCCCAGGTCTGAAGTCGGGGGGGTGGGTGAGAGGAGCCACCCCACTTCCGATGTCAGGGGCAATGGCAGAGAGGAGCAACCCAACCTCCAAGGAGCAGCGGCTGTGCAGGCATAGGCGGGCCAAGAGAAGCTATTCCACGTTCAAGGTCAGGAGGGGCAACCTCGTTCAAGGTAAGGAGCAGCAGCTGCGCTTTACTGAAGCAGCCGTGAAGAGACACCCCAATTCCAAGGTAAGAGACACTTAAGTAAGATGGTAGGTGTTGCAAGAGGGCATCAGATGGCAGACACACTGAAACCATAATCACAGAAACTAGCCAATCTGATCACATGGACCACAGCCTTGTCTAACTCAATGAAACTAAGCCATGCCGTGTGGGGCCACCCAAGACAGATGGGTCATGGTGGAGAGGTCTAACAGAATGTGGTACACTGGAGAAGGGAATGGCAAACCACTTCAGTATTCTTGATTGAAAACCCCATGAACAGTATGAAAAGGCAAAATGATAGGATACAGAAAGAGGAACTCCCCAGGTCGGTAGGTGCACATTATGCTACTGAAGATCAGTGGAGAAATAACTCCAGAAAAAATGAAGGGATGGAGCCAAAGCAAAAACAATACCCAGTTTTGGATGTGACTGGTGATAGAAGCAAGGTCACATGCTATAAGAGCAATATTGCATAGGAACCTGGAATGTTAGGTCCATGAATCAAGGCAAATTGGAAGTGATCAAACAGGAGATGGCAAGAGTGAACATCGAAATTCTAGGAATCATGGAACTAAAATGGACTGGAATGGGTGAATTTAACAGATGACCATTATATCTACTACTGTGGGCAGGAATCCCTTAAAAGAAATTGAGTAGCCATCATGGTGAACAAAAGAGTCCAAAATGCAGTACTTGGATGCAATCTAAAAAACGACAGAATGATCTCTGTTCGTTTCCAAGACAAACCATTCAATATCATGGTAATCCAAGCCTATGCCCCAACCAGTAACACTGAAGAAGCTGAAATTGAACAGTTCTATCAAGACCTACAGACCCTTTAGAACTAACACCCAAAAAGATGTCCTTTTCATTATAGGGGACTGGGATGCAAAAGTAGGAAGTCAAGAAACACGTGGAGTAACAGGCAAATTTGGCCTTGGAATACGGAATAAAGAAGGGCAAAGGCTAATAGAATTTTGCCAAGAGAACGCACTGGTCATAGCAAACACCTTCTTCCAACAACACAAGAGAAGACTCTACACATGGTCATCACCAGATGGTCAACACCGAAATCAGACTGATTATATTCTTTGTAGCCAAAGATGGAGAAGCTCTGTACAGTCAGCAAAAACAACCGGGAGCTGACTGTGGCTCAGATCATGAACTCCTTATTGCCAAATTCAGAATTAAATTGAGTAAAGTAGGGAAAACAACTAGACCATTCAGGTATGACCTAAATCAAATCCCTTACGATTATACAGTGGAAGTGAGAAATAGATTTAAGAGACTAGATCTGATAATCAGAGTGCCTGATGAACTATGGACGAAGGTTCATGACACTGTACAGGAGACAGGGATGAAGACCATCCCCAAGGAAAAGAAATGCAAAAAGCAAAATGGCTGTCTGGGGAGGCCTTAAAAATAGCTATGAAAAGAAGAGAAGTGAAAAGCAAAGGAGAAAAGGAAAGATAGACCCATTTGAATGCAGAGTTCCAAGAATAGCAAGGAGAGATAAGAAAGCCTTCCTCAGCGATCAGTGCAAAGAAATAGAGGAAAACAATAGAATGGGAAAGACTAGAGATCACTTCAAGAAAATTAGAGACACCAAGTGAACATTTCATGCAGAGCTGGGATTGAAAAAGGACAGAAATGGTATGGACCTAACAGAAGCAGAAGATATTAAAGAGGTGGCAAGAATACACAGAAGTGTACAAAAAAGAACTTCATGACCCAGATAATCATGATGGTGTGATCAGTCACCTAGAGCCAGACATTCTGGAATGTGAAATCAAGTGGGCCTTGGAAAGCATCACTATGAACAAAGCTAGTGGAGGTGATGGAATTCCAGTTGAGCTATTTCAAATGCTGAAAGATGATGTTGTGAAAGTGCTGCACTCAATATGCCAGCAAATTTGGAAAACTCAGCAGTGGCCACAGAACTGGAAAATGTCAGTTTTCATTCCAATCCCAAAGAAAGGCAATGCCAAAAAATGCTCAAACTACTGCACAATTGCACTCATCTCACACTCTAGTAAAGTAATGCTCAAAATTCTCCAAGTCAGGCTTCAACAATATGTGAACCATGAACTTCCAGATGTTCAAGATGATTTTAGAAAAGGCAGAGGAATCAGAGGTCAAATTGCCAACATCTGCTGGATCATCAAAAAAGCAAGCGATTTCCAGAAAAACATCTATTTCTGCTATTGACTATGCCAAAGCCTTTGACTGTGTGAATCACAATAAACTGTGGAAAATTCTGAAAGAGATGGGAATACCAGACCACCTGACCTGCCTCTTGAGAAACCTATATGCAGGTCAGGAAGCAACAGTTAGAACAGGACATGGAACAACAGACTGGTTCCAAATAGAAAAAGGAGTACATCAAGGCTGTATATTGTCACCCTGTTTATTTAATTTATATGCAGAGTACATCATGAGAAACGCTGGGCTGGAAGAAGCACAAGCTGGAATCAAGATTGCCGGGAGAAATAGCAATAACCTCAGATACGCAGATGACACCACCCTTATGGCAGAAAGTGAAGAGGAATTAAAAAACCACTTGATGAAAGTGAAAGAGGAGAGTGAAAAAGTTGGCTTAAAGCTCAACATTTAGAAAACTAAGATCACGGTATCTGGTTCCATCACTTTATGGGAAACAGATGGGAAAACAGTGGAAACAGTGTCAGACTTTATTTTTGGGGGCTCCAAAATCACTGCAGATGGTGATTGCAGCCATGAAATTGAAAGACGCTTACTCCTTGGAAGGAAAGTGATGACCAACCAAGACAGCATGTTAAAAAGCAGAGCCATTACTTTGCCAACAAAGGTCCCTCTAGTGAAGGTTATGGGTTTCCTGTGGTCATGTATGGATGTGAGAGTTGGACTGTGAAGAAAGCTGAGCACCAAAAAATTGATGCTTTTGAACTGTGGTGTTGGAGAAGACTCTTGAGAGTCCCTTGGACTGCAAGGAGATCCAACCAGTCCGTCCTGAAGGAGATCAGTCCTGGGTGTTCATTGGAAGGACTGATGTTGAAGCTGAAACTCCAATACTTTGGCCACCTCATGGGAAGAGTTGACACATTGGAAGAGACCCTGATGCTGGGAGGGTTTGGGGGCAGGAGGAGAATGAGACGACAGAGGATGATATGGCTGCATGGCATCATCAACTCGATGGACATGAGTTTGGGTAAACTCCGGGAGTTGGTGATGGACAGAAAGGCCTGACGTGCTGCGATTTATGGGGTCACAAAATGTCAGACACGAATGAGTTACTGAATGAACTGAACTGAAAGAAGCAAAATACCTATATATAGAATACTATAATACACTGGTGAAAGAAATCAAAGAGGACAGAAATAGATGGAGAAATATACTGTCCTCATGGATTGGAAGAATCAATAGAGTGAAAATGAGTATACTACCCAAAGCAATCTATAGATTCAATGCAATTCCTATCAAGCTACCAACAGTATTTTTCACAGAACTAGAACAAATAATTTCACAATTTGTATGGAAATACAAAAAACCTCGAATAGCCAAAGCAAACTTGAGAAAGAAAAGTGAAACTGGAGGAATCAACCTGCCTGACTTCTGGCTCTAATACAAAGCCACAGTCATCAAGACAGTATGGTACTGGCACAATGACAGAAATATAGATCAGTGGAACAAAATAGAAAGCCCAGAGATTAATCCACACACCATGGACACCTTATCTTTGACAAAAGAGGCAAGAATATACAATGGAGAAAAGACAATCTCTTTAACAAATGGTGCTGGGAAAACAGGTCAATGATTTGTAAAAAAATGAAACTAGAACACTTTCTAACACCATACACAAAAATAAAATAAAAATCAATTAGAAATCTAAACATAAGGCCAGAAACTATAAAACTCCTAGAGAAGAACATAAGCAAAACATTCTCCGACATAAATCACAGCAGGATCGTCTATGACCCACCTCCCAGAATATTGGAAATAAAAGCAAAAATAAACAAATGGGACCTAATGAAACTTAAAAGCTTTTGCACTACAAAGGAAACTATAAGCAAGGTGAAAAGACAGCCTTCAGAATGGGAGAAAATAATAGCAAACAAAGCAACAGACAAAGAATTAATCTCAAAAATATACAAGCAACACCTACAGCTCAATTCCAGAGAAATAAACGGCCCAATAAAAAAATGGGCCAAAGAACTAAACAGATATTTCTCCAAAGAAGACATACAGATGGCTAACAAATACATGAAAATATGCTCAACATCACTCATTATCAGAGAAATGCAAATCAAAACCACAATGAGGTACCATTTCACGCCAGTCAGAATGGCTGCTATCCAAAAGTCTACAAGCAATAAATGCTGGAGAGGGTGTGGAGAAAAGGGAACCCTCTTACACTGTTGGTGGGAATGCAAACTAGTACAACCACTATGGAGAACAGTGTGGAGATTCCTTTAAAAACTGGAAATAGAACTGCCATATGACCCAGCAATCCCACTGCTGGGCATCCACACTGAGGAAACCAGAATTGAAAGAGACATGTGTACCCCAGTCTTCATCACAGCACTGTTTATGATAGCCAGGACATGGAAGCAACCTATATGTCCATCAGCAGATAAATGGATAAGAAAGCTGTGGTACATATGCACAATGGAATATTACTCAGCCGTTAAAAAGAATACATTTGAATCAGTTCTAATCAGGTGGATGAAACTGGAGCCTATTATACAGAGTGAAGTAAGCCAGAAAGAAAAACACCAATACAGTATACTAATGCATATATATGGAATTTAGAAAGATGGTAATGATAACCCTGTATGCAAGACAGCAAAAGAGACACAGATGTACAGAACAGTCTTTTGGACTCTGCGGGAGAGGGCGAGGGTGGGATGGTTTGGGAGAATGGCACTGAAACATGTGTATTATCATATGTGAAATGGATCTCCAGTCCAAGTTCGATGCATGATACAGGGTGCTTGGGGCTGGTGCACTGGGATGACCCAGAGGGATGGGATGGGGAGGGAGGTGGGAAGGGGATTCAGGATGGGGAACAAATGTATATCCGTGGCAGATTCATATCAATGTATGGCAAAACCAATACAATATTGTAAAGTAATTAGCCTCCCAAAAAAAAAAAAAAAAAGTAGACCATGACTATTATTATCAAGATATATTGTTTTCTTGAAATAGATTTTTACTTCTCTCAAAAATAGTAATAGTTTTGGGCCTAGACATGTTTTATTAATATGGGAATGTAATTTGATGCCTGTCTGTTTCATCATTATATTTTGGGGTTGAACATATTTTTTAATTTCCCTCACTTCCACAAATAAAAGTTTCATATATGTCCTGCTTGTGGTAATATGCTGTTAAAGCTATAACTATTGCATTGTGTCAATAGTATTCTATAATTTTGAGAGTGTTGTATGTACCATCTGATGTGAGTATATTTCATTAACAAATATTATTCTAAATTTTGGAGACTTGGATGCAAAAGTAAGTCTTCTTTAAAAGAGTTTTAACTGTTCTGATAGCTTATATTAATTATTTCCCCAGGTACTTAAATTAATTCATTTGTGGTAACTGCTATGAAATTTTTTTCTTACTGTGTTAAGTATCTCAGTTGTGTTCCTCAGTGTATTATAAATAAGTGAAAACTTTTCTTCTAGAAATGACCCTAGAAAATGATTGAGAAATTCCCATCAGAAGAGAAAAAAAAAAAAAAAAAGCATGAAACAGATCACAATTACTAAAAACAAATTTAAGGATGCTGAAAAATTACTAAAGTCAGACAACAACTTGAGGAGTGTTTACTAGAAAAAGAAATTCTTTATCCACTGGATAAAAAATTGAGTCCAGTGACATTCTTGCATAGAGATGTTCCCACCTCATCGGTTTGGTTGGTGAAATCACCTTTTTACCTGCTTCAGGTAGGGGACTTGTATCAGAGTGGCTAGAAGAGCAAGTAGAAATTCACAGGGAATTCTCTTGGAAGCAAGAAAATTAGAGAAGAACTAGACAATAAACTCTTCTAATAGTATTGGCTAGCAGCTGAACTAAGAGTGTACAAGAGATCCCAGGGTGATCAGGGAAACTGAAAGCCTGCACAGAGTGTGAACTTTGCAAATAATCCTCAATTCACATAGAACTGGGATCGTAGAAATGAAAAACTTCCTGACTGGAGGTACCTGAGTATAATTTCTGTTAGAATCATTGACTAATCTATAAACTATACAGACGCTGAGATACTACAAGAAAATCAAGCTTAAAAAAATTGAGCAGAGACATCAGTACTCACATGCCATGATAAACACATATTTCACAATGTGAGTGCAATTACAAACAGAATGGTCTTCAGGAAAACAGAGAGAGTCCAGAATGGCTATAATGTATTATCTATCATGCATAATTATCAGCCATGCTCTTTACAGACTACATGAAGAAACAGAAAACTGTGAACAGTAATCAAGAGTTTATTTATTTATTTATTTATTTTTAATTTTTATTTTTATTTTTTTTTATTAGTTGGAGGCCAATCACTTCACAACATTTCAGTGGGTTTTGTCATACATTGATATGAATCAGCCATGGATTTACATGTATTCCCCATCCCAATCCCCGCTCCCACCTCCCTCTCCACCTGATTCCTCTGGGTCTTCCCAGTGCACCAGGCCAGAGCACTTGTCTCATGCATCCCACCTGGGCTGGTGATCTGTTTCACCATAGACAGTATACAGGCTGTTCTTTTGAAATATCCCACCCTCACCTTCTCCCACAGAGTTCAAAAGTCTGTTCTGTACATCTGTGTCTCTTTTTCTGTTTTGCATATAGGGTTATCGTTACTATCTTTCTAAATTCCATATATATGTGTTAGTATGCTGTAATGTTCTTTATCTTTCTGGCTTACTTCACTCTGTATAAGGGGCTCCAGCTTCATCCATCTCATTAGGACTGGTTCAAATGTATTCTTTTTAATGGCTGAGTAATATTCCATGGTGTATATGTACCACAGCTTCCTTATCCATTCGTCTGCTGATGGGCATCTAGGTTGCTTCCATGTCCTGGCTATTATAAACAGTGCTGCGATGAACATTGGGGTGCACGTGTCTCTTTCAGATCTGGTTTCCTCAGTGTGTATGCCCAGAAGTGGGATTGCTGGGTCATATGGCAGTTCTATTTCCAGTTTTTTAAGAAATCTCCACACTGTTTTCCATAGCGGCTATACTAGTTTGCAATCCCACCAACAGTGTAAGAGGAAAAAATAGCCAATAGAAACTGACTTCAAGTACGTTCAGATGTGGGTTTCCCAGGTGGCCAAGTGGTATAGAACCAATGCAGCAGACCTGGGTACAATCCCTGGATTGGGAAGATCTCCTGGAGGAGGACAAGGCAACCCACTCCAGTATTTTGCCTGTATAATCCCTATGGACAGAGGAGCCTGGTGGGCCACAGTCCACAGGGTTGTAGAGTTGAATATGACTGAAGCAACTTAGCATGCACACACGTGGGTTCAGATGTGAGATTTAGAGACTTTGAAGGAATAATTCCTTTATTCAAAGAATTAAAGGAATACATATTCAAATAATCAAATTACTAAATTATTTCAAATAATTAAATATGTTAAGAATAATTGAAATGATCAAATCAATAAAGAATCTTAGTGGAATGATAAGGAATCTTATTGAACAATAAGGAATCTTAATGAAAATTCTAGGACTGAAAAAGGTAATAGTGAAAATTAAAACTTCTCTGATCAACAGCAGATTTACAATGTCAGAAGAATTAGTGAACTTGAAGATAAAGGTCTTCAAATCCAAAGAAAGGAGAAAAATACTTTGAAAAAAGTGAACAGATATTTGGAGGTATGTAGGACAATAGCCAGAGAAGGCAATGGCACCCCACTCCAATACTCTTGCCTGGAAAATCTCATGGTTGGAGGAGCCTCGTAGGCTGCGGTCCATGGGGTCGCTAAGAGTCGGACACGACTGAGCGATTTCATTTTCCCTTTTCACTTTCATGCATTGGAGAAGGAAATGGCACCCCCCTCCAGTGTTCTTGCCTGGAGAATCCCAGGGGCGGGGAGCTTGGTGGGCTGCCGTCTACGGGGTCACACAGAGTCGGACACGACTGAAGCGACTTAGCAGTAGCAGCAGCAGGACGATAGCAAGTATTACAAAATGTGCATAATTGGAGTTCCAGGAGAAAAAGAGAAATATAAAGGGTCAGAAAAATGTTTGAAGTAATAGGGACCCCAAACTCAAAATTTGACCAGGAATATTAACTTACAGATCCAATAGCCTCAAAGAACCTTCAGTTAGTATAAGTGAAAAGGGAACCACACCTAGATGCATCAAGGTCTAACAGCTGAAAGCTAACAGCAGAGATAAATCTTGAAAGTTGTATCACATACATCATGATGATACAATTAATGGCTGATTTCTTGTCAGATACAACGGAGACACAAGGACACTGAAATAACACAATCAGACTGCCCAGGGGACAAGACCTACTAATTAAGAATTTAATAGATAGTGAAATTCTCTTTTATAAATGAATGTGGAATAAAATTATTTCTAATTAATAAAAATTGAGATAATGCTAACACAAGTGTACTGCAAAAAGTATTTATAGAAGTCCATCAGATTGAAAGAGAATGCCACCAGATTGTAATTCAAGTCAATGGCAGGAATGAAGAACAGTAGAAATATTATAAGACAACACTAGGAATGTTATAATGTACATAAATATAATACAAATAAAATATTTTTGTGTATATTATTCATCTATAAATTTCTTTACAAACATTTATTACTGAAGTAAAAACTGTAGCATTGTGTTACTAAGCATATAACATAAACATGTAATGTATATGACAAAAATATAACAAAGGAGGATGTGGTACAAAATTTTTATATTTTATGAAAAGCAAGTTAGTAAAACTTGAAGTGCCTTTGACAAACACTAAAATAATACTGCAAATAAATTGAATGTGATGTTCATTATGTGACTGTATACATTGGGCAAAACTCAACTAGTGGTACTTTTAAAAATAGATTTTTTGTATGTAAATTATTTCAATGAAGCTGACTTTCAAAGAAGTAATTGGGAGATTGGGGTTGACATATATACACTATTTATACTATGCATAAAATAAATAACTAATGAAAACCTTTTGTATAGCACAGGGAACTCGCATCAGTACTCTGTGGTGATCTAAATGGAAAGAAAATCCAAAAAGAAGAGTATATATGTATACATATAGCTGATTCACTTTATTATATAGCAGAAATTAACACATCTTGTAAAGCACCTATGCTCTAATAAAAATTTTTAAAAAGAGGGAGAAAAAAGAGGAGCAAAAAAAGCTTTCTCAGAGTTTTCTGTGAACCAGGATGTCTTTTTTAAATAAGAACAATCATAGGAGCAACTCAAAATTGCCTGAAGTTTGGGAAAATTTAGAAAGCTGTGAATGTTAAACATTTTCACAACAGTAAAAAAGAAAATGTTTTCTTTCCATACTGAACTGCATACTAAAAAATAGGAAGTTAAAGAAAGAAAAAGCATTTTAAAAAATTAATGGGTGAAATTTGGGAATCCAATCTAGGCAAATAAAATATATCTCTAATTCATCTAATATCAGAATGTCCTGAACATTTTCTTTTTTTTACTGAACACATAATTTATATGAAGTATGATGGCAAAAGATTGTCAAAAAGCATCAAGGAGAGTGACAATGCTAACACTTTGACCTCTGTGATAGCACTGAAGATTTTAATCTGACACTACAGCTTTCACATATAAATCTGAATTTAGCAACAGTTCAAATTAAATAATTTAGGAAATGGAATGCTTTTTAAAGCAGCATTTCCCAAAAGCAGCACTCATGGCTTTGTTACAGTGAATCACCAAATGGTAAAAATGTCAAGCTCTCTCCATGAGTGCATCTTTCCTCGACCTGGTAAGGTATTCATAGCACAGATTTTTTTCAGAGATATTTTATTGTTTTTCTACTTTTCATCAGGGTTGGGTTGCCATGGCAATAAAGTAGGCTATCCTGCTGGATTTCACCTTTGCTGTCTTGCTTCATATGGTTCTCTCTCCTCAGAGCAAACATGGTGGATGCAGCACACATACAGATGTCTGATTTCGTATTTCCTCCTTGAGTGTGCTTGGCAGCTACTCTCCTGAGACAGCTGAAGCAGCACTTCACAGACTGGCATTCATCCTTCTCTCTAATGGCTACCATCATATGTCTCACTTGTTTTGTGATCTCTCTTTTAAAAAGGACACAGCTTCTCTTGAAAGATTTCTTTTTCCCGTTGAAAACAGAAGACTTTTAACATTTCAATTAACTTGGCTGTCAGATCAGTATGCCCTTGTTTAATACATGCTCTGTTTAAAGGTACCATCATTAAGTTATAAAAAAAATCAAAAGAGCATATAGGCTTGTCACAAATACAGGTAGCCTGTTATTTAGTGTATAAACACACTAACTTTCAGTCTCTTTCTATTTATTGGGTTAGCCAAGAAGCTTAGTCAGGTTTTTCTGCAATATCATATGGGAAAGTCTGAATGAAATTTTTGGCCAACCCAATATTTGTAGCAATTAACAAATTTTTCCAACTATCTAAACGTCAAAGTGATTCCTGACAAAGGATGCATTCGTTTTTGAAGTGGACTTTCCTCCCTGACAATTTTTTCCCTTATTTTCTATCTATTTCTGATTTCTCAAGTTCAGTTCTACCATGTTTATTTGTATTTAACAGCCAGTGGTGCCCAATAGAATTTACTCATCAGGTGTCTTTTGGTTTGGAATTCTATTTAAATAAAATTTATTAATCCTGTAACTTATAGTTCAAAAATATGATTTTATATATCATTCTTAATATGTGCTTAAGAAAAATTTGCAAGATAAAAGCTTGAAAGTATTTTTAAAGATTTCAGAGTTCTATTTTCTGATTCTCTCTAATTATGTGACTATTGTCAGCCCTATAGGCTTTCTGGGTAGTTCAGCTGGTAAAGAGTCCACCTGCAGTGCTGGAGACCTGGGTTCGATCTGGGGTTGGAAAGATCTCCTGGAGGAGGACATGGCAACCTGCTCCAGTATTCTTGTCTGGAGAATTTCATGGACAGAGGACCTTCATGGGCTACAGTTCATGGGTCTCAAAGAGTCAGACATGGCTAAGTGACTAAGCATAGCATTATCAGTCCTGTCTAGATAATAATATCTACTACATCATTATTACAGATCTCAGATTTTAAATATTTTACTGTTCTAAAATTGATTTCTTATTTTGGTATACATTTTCCCTATCCAGGTGCATAGAATATTCTCCCCATGTTTTTAGATAGTCAACATTGTATATTATTGGACTATAAGACTTTTGCTGGCCTATATGATTTCCTTATCCTCCTTTGTCTATTTCCTTTGCAGAAGCCCTCTGCTCACTTATGTTTCTGAGTGTCTCTCCATTATGGCACCCATTCCCAACTCCAAGAAGTCTATGATCCAAGTTGGTCAAAAATACCATCTACCTGGCCCCTAGTGATTGCTTCATGGATGAGCATATTATCACTTCAGAGCTAGGAAATTCTTAAAGAAAAGATCTCTTCCTGCATGGGAATGTAGATATGAAGTAGTTAGCAGCTATCTTGCTCATAACATGACATTCTCCTCTATGGAATAATGCTAAATAGAGATAAGTTAAGCCAAAAGAGAAAGATATGAAGACAATTTTATGCATATCTGAAACTAGCTTCATACATAAATATTTTATTTACATGTTCTAATATAAGCCATTATTCTAAGTTTGGCTCAAACATCACTTCTTCTGAGGCCTTATCTGCCCACAGTAACTAAAACAGCATCTTTAAGAACCTATCAGTTACTCTTTTACTTCATATTTTCATAATAAGCACAACAAACTGAATTATCTTATTTGAAGTGAAGTGCTGTTTATAGTCTCTTTTCCCCATAAGAATATAAGCTCCATTATGGTACAGCCAAGACCTGGAGCTGACTGTGGCTCCAATAATGAATGCCTTATTGCAAAATTCAGGCTTAAATTGACGAAAGTAGGGAAAACCACTAGATCATTCAGGTATGACTTAAGTCAAATCTCTTATGATTATATAGTGGAGGTGATGGAAAGATTCAAAGGATTTGACCTGGTAGACAAAGTGCCTGGAGAACTATGGATGAAGGTTAATAATACTGTACAGTAGGTGATGACTAAAACCATTCCAAAGCAGAGGAGATGCAAGAAGTCAAAACTGTTGTCTGAGGAGGCCTTACAAAGAGCTGAGATTTAGAAAAGGCAGAGGAACGAGATCAAACTGCCAACATCTGTTGGATCATAGAAAAAGTAAGGGAATTTCAGAAAAAACATCTACTTCTGCTTCATTGACTATGCTAAAGCCTTTGACTGTGTGGATCACAACAAACTGCGGAAAATTCTTAAAGAGATGGGAATACTGGACCACCTTACCTGCCTCATAAGAAACCTGTATGTAGGTCAAGAAGGTACAGTTAGAATGAGACATGGAGCAATGAACTGGTTCAAAATTGGGAAAGGAATATGTCAACGTTGTATACTGTCACTCTGCTTATTTAACTTATATGTAGAGTATATTACATGAAATGCTGAGCTAGATGAATCACAAACTGGAATCAAGGTTACAGGAAGAAGTATCAATAGCCTCAGATATGCAGATGAGCAAATGGCAATGCTTTCTAATGGCAGAAAGCAAAGAAGAACTAAAGAGACTCTTGATGAAGGTGAAAGAGAAGAGGGGAAAAGTTTGCTTAAATCTCAACATTCAAAAAACTAAGATCATGGCATCCAGTCCCATAACTTCATGGCAAATATATGGGGAAAAGTAGAAACCATGACAGATTTTGTGTTCTTGGACTCCAAAATCACTGTGGACAGTGGCTGCAGCCAGGAAATTAAAAGACGCTTGCTCCCTGGAAGCAGTTATGACAAAGCTAGACGTCATATTAAAAAGCA
Source organism: Dama dama (assembly GCF_033118175.1). NCBI lineage: Eukaryota > Metazoa > Chordata > Mammalia > Artiodactyla > Cervidae > Dama > Dama dama. The sequence continues at coordinate 39,902,885 of NC_083700.1, forward strand.
GAGACATCTCTTTGCCAATAAAGGTCCATATATTCAAAGCTAAGTTTCTTCCAGTAGTCATGTATGGATGTGAGAGTTGGACCATAAAGAAGGCTGAGTGCTGAAGAATTGATGCTTTTGGACGGTGGTGCTGGAGAAGACTCTGGAGAGTCCCTTGGACAGTAAGGAGATCAAACCAGTCAATCCTAAGGAAAACCAACCCTGAATATTCATTGGAAGGATTGAAGCTGAAGCTGAAGCTCCAATACTTCTGCCACCTTGTGTGAAGAGCCAACTCACTAGAAAAGACCTTGGTGCTGGGAAAGACTGAGGGCGGGAGGAGAAAGGGGCAACAGAGAAGGACATCGTTTGATGGTATCACTGAGTCAATGGATGGTAATTTGAGCAAATTCTGGGAGATAGCGAAAGACAGAGAAGCCTGATGTGCTGCAGTCTGTAGGGTCACAAAGTGTCTGGCACACCTTAGAGACTGAACTACAACAACAGTGGCAGAATCATTGTCTTGTTCACTGTAATAATTCTAGAGCCTAGCACCATGCCTAGTTTTTAATAAATATTTGTTGAATAGATGAATAAATGAATTAACTAATGAATTAAGTTAGTTTGAGTTCCTGTCAATAGAAACTGAAAGAACCTAAACACACTTTATCTTTCCAGATTATGAAAATAACATAAAAATCTAGATATTAATGATTCTATTTTCTTAATATTTTCTATTTTCACATTTTCATAGCATCTGTCTTATTTCAGGCACTCAAATGGGTTTTCAAAATAGACTAACAGGATTTCTTGCTCCTTAGTCTAATCTTTTGTTTCAGTTTTCACACTGTCACCAGAGTGGTCTTTGTGTGTGTGTGCACACTCAGTCGTTCAATCGTGTCTGACTCTTTATGACCTTCTGCACTGTAGCTCACTAGGCTCCTCTGTCCATGGGATTTCTCAGACAAGAATACTGAGTGGGTTGCCATTTCCTTCTCCAGGGGATCTTCCTGGCCCAGGGATCAAACCTGTGTCTCCTGCATTGGCAGGCAGGTTCTTTACTGCTGAGTCACGTGGGATCTTTAGGAGAAAATTACTGCTATGTGCATATCCCGAGTATCAGAACAACTCCAATGTTGAGGTGCTTTAAACAAGACCACCTCTCTGCTAGCTTTCACAAAATCCATAGGAAAAAATTAAGGGATGCAAGAGCTCCATGTCCTCTAAATAGAATCTTCCCTTCCTCAAATTCTATGTGCCCTTTGACAAGAGTGAATAAGAGAACATAGAACTTTATTATCTTTTCAAGACTCACCCCTTTTTAACCAATTCTCACAAACTTACCTTCACCATTTTTGAAAGCATCGTTTCATTTTGTAGTTTATCTGTTTCAAGCCAGGAATCACAAGACATCTAGAACACTTAATTCAGTCTTTATTTTCTGGATTCTAAACAACATGATGTCTACATGTGGGCAGAGGGGCAACTGTCTTATCCCAACTCCACCTTCAATATTCTTTAAATCAATTTCCTGTTTTATTTTTCTTTTTAGCATCTGTATATTTTATACATTCTCTTTCCCTTTTATGAGGTTTGAATATTAAGTTCCCTTTCATCTCTTCTCAATTTCTGTAATCCTGCCACTAGCTTTCCTGTAACAGTTAAGGGCACCAGTCTGAGGCTGGGCCAACCATGGTATATCATTCTCCTTTCCATAAGAAATGGCTTTGTGTGGTATTCAGTGTAATGATTTTCCAAAGATGCCCATTTCCTAATTCTGGAAATTGGGAATATGTTATGTTATGTGACAGAGGATAATTAAGGTAGTAAGTTCCAGGAGCTGGTGATGGAGAGGGAGGCCTGGCATGCTACAGTCCATGGGGTCGCAGAGTCAAACACGACTTAGTGACTGAACTGAACTGAATATTCATTGCAGCACTATTTACAAAGAAACCTAAATGTCCATCAACAGAAGAGTGTACAAAAAAGATGTAGTACATGTATGAGAAAATGATTCTTAATCACAAGAATATTTTCTAATATAACTCAGATAAAAGAGAGATAAGTGCTGCTTTCATGGTATAAGGCCAGAATACTTATTCATAAGAAATAAAGCCAATGTTACTTTAATCATAGAAATATGATTTTTCAGGGAAACAAAATTATATTCTTGGGAAGGAATTACATCTATGCTTGATTAGATACTTTTGACTTTTGATGGACCAGACTAAAAGTAGCTTTGATAGTAAATCAAATAACTTGTCTTTTTTGTATCTCCACAAATCTGTTCATCCATGACACCACAGCTTATAACTTGTGCATTCACATACACGCACATACACCCACACAAGCATCTTCCTGGATAACCCAGTGGACTGAAATAATCCTTCTCTCTTCATTGGGAAAATATGAAAATACATTGAGGTATTTTTTTTTACAAGAGTTTTCAGTATGTAAGAGAGGGGAAAGTGTTAAAAAGAAATAGTGGTAGGAGGGTAGTGATAGAATAGGGAAGGTTCATAACAGACCCTCTATTGTCATGAGGCCTACACTAGCTACACATTTATACCTTTTGCATTTTGATAAAATAGGAAGCTATCAGGAATATAACATCTTGACCCTCCAAATTCCAAATTTCTTTAATATATAACAAAGCTTCAAAACTATCAGGAGCATATTAAATTCAAAAAAATAAGTTTAAAAACAATGGTAAATCAATATTGTGAAGTATATTCATGTGATTATGCAACAGATGTCCAGAACTTTTCATCTTACAAAATGGAAACATTATACCCACTAAACGATTCTCATTTCCTCCTCCCTGAGTCCCTGACAAACAGCATTCTACTTTATGTTTCAAAAAGTTTGACTATTTTAGATATCATATACTTAAAAATATGATCTCACTTAAACAAGGACTCCAAAAACAGTCAAACTTAGAGAAGCAAAGAGTAGAATGGTGGTTGCTGAGGTAGGAGAGGGGTGAGGGTTGTGGGGAATGCTGGTCGGGAAGTACAAAGTTTTGGTTACACAAATTGAATAAGTTCTGGAAATCTAATCTGCAAAAGTGTGACTGTAATTAATGATACTGTATTGTATAAATGAAATTTGCTAAGAAGATGAATCTTAAGTCTTCCCATCACATACACACAAAGAATGAAATGGGTAATTGCCTGAGGTAATTAAAAAGCAGAGACATTACTTTGTCAACAAATGTTCGTCTAGTCAAGGCTATGGTTTTCCCAGTAGTCATGTATGGATGTGAGAGTTGGACTATAAAAAAAGCTGAGCACAGAAGAATTCATGCTTTTGAACTGTGGTGCTGGAGAAGACTCTTGAGAGTCCCTTGGACTGTAAGGAAATCCAACCAGTCCATCCTAAAGGAGACCAGTCCTGGGTGTTCATTGGAAGGGCTGATGCTGAAGCTGAAACTCCAATACTTTGGCCACCTGATGCAAAGAGTTGACTCATTGGAAAAGACCCTGATGCTGGGAGGGATTGCGGGCAGGAGGAGAAGGGGATGACAGAGGATGAGATGGTTGGATGGCATCACTGACTCAATGGGCATGAATTTGGTTAAACTCCGGGAGTTGGTGATGGACAGGGAGGCCTGGCATGCTGCGGTTCATGGGGTCGCAAAGAGTCAGACATGACTGAGTGACTGAACTGAACTGACGGAATGGATGTTTTAATTACCTTGCTTGTGACGATTATCTCACAGTGTATACACGAATCAAATCATCAAGTTGTATTCTTTGTGTGTGTGAGTGCAGTGTGTGCTAAGTCACTTCAGTCCTATCCAACTCTTTGTGAATCTATGGACCATAGGCCACCAAAGATTCTGTCAATGGGATTCTCCAGATGAGAATACTGGAGTATGGGTTGCCATGACTGCCTTCTCCAGATCTTCCTGACCCAGGGGTCAACCCTGCATTTCTTACATTAGAAAGGGCAGGCCAGTCCTCTACCACTAGTGCCACTAATTTTGTTTTTAATTGTTGATTAGGCCTTAATAAAACTGAAACAAAAATGAGAAAGAATTGGAAGAGAGACCAGAGCTCTCCTTCTCTCCATCATGTGAGGGTGCAACCATCTCCAAACCAAAAAGAGAGCCTTCACCAGGGAGCTGAATCAATTGGCACATTAATCTTAGATTTTCAGCTTCCAGAGCCATGAAAAATACATGTCTGCTATTAAATAAATAAATAAGTAAATACACTATTTAAAAACTCAGCAATGATAGAGGGCTTCACAGGTGGCTCAGTGGAAAAGAAACTGCCTGCCAATGCAGGAGACATGGGTTCAATCCCTGGGTCAGGAAGATCCCCTGGAGAAGGAGCAGCAATAATAGGAGGAGAAGCCCTCTACTCCTTGTAAAGTGAGTGTCAGTAGTACAACTATCACTAGAATGGAGGGCTTCAGGGAGTATCCTGATATAACTGACTGGACATTAAGGGATGATGTGTACCTAAACTACTTGCCAGGGAGCAGCTATAGACACCCTCATTTCAATGGGTTTTACAATTGTCTCCATTCTATCCAAAAAGAATATTTATAGATAAATTCTAAGTTAAGAAAAGAAAGAGAAATAACACCCAGGGACATTGGTTTACATCTTTAACTACCCTAAAGTCTATAAGCTTTTTCCTGGAGGAAAAAAAAAAAAAAAAAAAAAGGACTTCTGTAATGCTTATGTAATGCTGCTTTTAAGTAATTTTAAAATAAAAACTTTGAATTAGTCTTCATGGGATGCCATAACAAAATATCATAGGCTGGGTGATTCAAACAACAAAAATTTATTTCTCACTGTTCTGGAGGCTGGAAGTGAAATATCAAGGTGATATCAGTGTTGGTTTCCAGTAATATTTTACTGCCTTGACTTGTTGCAAGCTTGCTTTTCACCGTGTCGTCATATGGCCTTTGCTCTGTGCATTCACACTCATGGTGTCTTTTCCTCTTCTTACAAGGACACGAGTTCTATTGAATTAGAAGCCCATCCTTATGACCTGATTTAATTCTGAATGTGTCTTTAAAGGTTCTATTTCAAAATACAGTTGTATTGGGGACTAGGACTTCAAATATGAATTTAGGGAAGAATAATTCACTCTATAATAAGCTTCATTTAAAACATAAGTTAAAAATTTAGTTGAAAGTTTTTTAAGTTGAAAGCTTCAAAACTACCTTTAATATGAAGCTAAAAAAAACTCCTAAATGTCAGCTTTAGATTGACATTTAACAGATGTTTTTAAATGTCAAATATTGTCTTGTTCACTAACTTTGGGCTGTTATGAGTGAAGCAATGTGCTAGCCACTTTTGGTTAAATCTTGGAAACAAACTTAGAAAACTAAATTTATGAAGAAGATTTTCAAAAACTGAAATGTTGCACAGGCAGGTGCAGGTGATATGAATTAGCAAATGTAAAGCAGAGACTAGGACCATTATGTGTGAAAATGCCTGAAAGAAAAGGGAAATTTTGAAGTTTAGGAAAAGACAAGTTTAATACATTTTTCTGATGAACAGGCAAGGATAACTTTGCTGAGTTGGTTATTTTCTTTTAACATCAATTGAGACATTATGATAAATTCTTATTTATGCATATGTCATAGTGGGTGACAATCAAGAAAGTCTTATGAAGAATCATAAATTATTGTGTCCCCATCTAAAAAAATCATAAGTGATAATCCTGTGCATAGTGGCACTTAAAAATTTTTATATGTCACTTTCTACTAAATTTGAACTAAATTATATTGATTTGTGTTAATCAACAGACTCATATAATACTATTGACACAGATAATATTGATTACATAAATTTCATACTAATGCCTGTAGACTGAATTTTCCCACTAGAATGTAAAAGCCAAGAGAACAAGAATATTTCTCTGTTTTAATTTTATTTGTAGTTGCTATATCCAAGTGCTTAAATCAGCATATAACACATTTAAGGTGCTTACTGCATATTTGTTGAGTGGAGTATTTATTTAAGTTACACATAAGTACTATTGGTAATAAGATTTTATTACATTGTAAATATCATCCCAAAAGAAATTAGTAGAACATCAAGCAATGATCTAACAGTGACATGGCACATGTCAATGAAAGAAAAAGAAATATCAGGAGAGAAGGAAAAGACAAAAGGTAAAACTGAGGGAAAAAAATGGAAAAAAATCAGTAGCATCAAATAACGAGATGGAGACTTCTTTGTAAAAAGCAGTATATTGTGGGAGACAAGGTAAGGTGTTAGGAAAGCAGCCTGATGTTGCGACAGATATCTCCCCAATATAGCTCTTGTGCCTTGTTTTGGTTATTAGTTCCTATCTTGGAAAATTTTGTAAGACTTTTCTCTGCCTTGAAACAAGTAGAAAAATGACATGATTCATATATAGCCATGTTCCTGGAGCTTAATATCTAGAAGGAAAGTAGTGAAATTTCATTGAAGAAGTGAGGGGAAAGTCAAATTTCTTTTGATAGGATTTAACCAAATAATCCCATCAATGCAAACCGACATTCACTCATCTATTCATTCATTCAGTTCAATTGCTCAGTCATATCCCACTCTTTGCGACCCCATGAACTGCAGCACACCAGGCCTCCCTGTTCATCACCACCTCTCGGAGTTTACCCAAACTCATGTCCATTGAGTCGGTGATGCCATCTAACCAACTCATCCTCTGCCATCCCCTTCTCCCCCTGCCTTCGATCTTTCCAACATCAAGGTCTTCTCAAATGAGTCAGCTCTTCTCATCAGGTGGTCAAAATATTGGAGTTTCAGCTTTAACATCAGTCCTTCCAATGAACACCCAGGACCGATTTCCCTTAGGATGGACTGGTTGGATCTCCTTGCAGTCCAAGGGACTCTCAAGTCTTCTCCAACACCACTGTTCAAAAACATCAATTCTTTGGTGCTCAGCCCTGTTTATAGTCCAACTCTCACATCCATACATGACCACTGGAAAAACCATTGCCTTGACTAGACAGACCTTTGTTGACCAAGTAATGTCTCTGTTTTTTAATATGCTCTCTAGGTTGGTCATAACTTTCCTTCCAAGGAGTAAGCGTCTTTTAATTTCATGGCTGCAATCACCATCTGCAGTGATTTTGGAGCCCCCAAAAATAAAGTCAGCCACTGTTTCCCCATCTATTTGCCATGAAGTGATGGGACCAGATGCCAGGATCTTAGTTTTCTGAATGTTGAGCTTTAAGCCAGTATTTTCACTCTCTTTCACTTTCATCGGGAAGCTCTTTAGTTCTTCTTCACTTTCTACCCTAAGGGTGGTGTCATCTGTATATCTGAGGTTATTGATATTTCTCCCGGCACTCTTGATTCCAGCTTGGGCTTCATCCAGTCCATCATTTCTCATGATGTATCCTGCATGTAAGTTAAATAAGCAGGGTGACAATATACAGCCTTGATGTACTCCTTTTCCTACTTGGAACGAGTCTGTTGTTCTATGTCCATTTCTAACTGTTTCTTCCTGACCTGCATACAGGGTTCTCAAGAGGCAGGTCAGGTGGTCTGGTATTCCCATCTCTTTCAGGATTTTCCAGTTTATTGTGATCCACATAGTCAAAGGCTTTGGCATAGTCAATAAAGCAAAAATAGATGTTTCTTCTGGAACTCTCTTGCTTTTTTGATGATCCAGCGATGTTGGCAATCTGATCTCTGGTTCCTCTGCCTTTTCTAAAACCATCTTGAACATCCGGAAGTTCATGGTTCACGTATTGCTGAATCCTGGCATGGAGAATTTTGAGCATTACTTTACTGGCTTGTGTACATTAATCATTTAAAATTTTACATTACAGACACATGCTGCTATTTTATATTTTACTACCCAAGGCAATAGACATTTATCCTATATTAATATCATAATTACTATTAATAATCAAAATATGCACACTGAAGATAAGTTGCAGACTCACTGAGTATCTAGCAAGCCTGTTTTCTCCATGATTTATCTTGCAACCTGCACTATGTCTCATAATGCTATCATCCTGCTCAGCTGCCTGCCTGAACTACTAGACAATTCCATGGTGCAGCAGTCTTGCCTGTTTGTCCCCACTGTAGAACCTGTCATGGAAAAGTGATCATCACAAATTGCATTCTTAATAACTATGTTGGGTTTCCCAGGTGGGCTAGTGAGAAAGAATCTGCCTGCCAATGTGGGAGACCTAAGAAATGCCAGTTCCATCCCAGAGTTGGGAAGATCCCCAGAGGGAGCATGAAAATCCATTCTAGTATTCTTGCTTGGAGAGTCCCATGGACAGAGGAGGCTGAGGGGCTACAGTTCATAGGGTCGCAAAGATTCGGAAACAACTGAAGAGACTTGGCACTCACACATATGATAGCTTTGTGGCCAAGGAATTGACTGACCATTTTGAGAGTTCTGCTTCATGCTAATGCTGTAGCAAGACTGTGAATGGTCAAAACAATCATGCCTTTTCTTGGGGTATCAGTGAGTCATAAAGAATCAATTGCGTGGCTTAAAGAATCAAAAGAAAATGTAAGAATATTAGAATATGAACATGGATTCTATTATCTCTGCAGATAATAAATATGGAGTTGCTGCCAGGTTATTAGGACTGCCATTGCATTCATGAGTAGCATTTTGCTCTTATGCAGCTAAGATCAAAGTTTTACTCCTTTGTATATTTAAAGAATTCATGATTTACTGAGATTATATGAGTGTGCCTGTGGTCCCTATGACTTGAAAGATTAATAATTAAGATTAACAAATATCAAGTGTTTTATTTAGCTTAGTGTGAAAATGAAAGTGGCTCAGTCATGTCCAACTGTTTGTGACCCCATGGACTATAGAGTCCATGGAATTCTCCAGGCCAAAATACTGGAGTAGGTAGCTGTTCCCTACTCCAGGGGATCTTACTGACCCAGATATCGAACCCAGGTCTCCCGCATTGCAGGCAGATTTTTTACCAGCTGAGTCATCAGTGAAGCCCTAGTTTCTTTTATTGTTATTTTATTAAAATAAAAATCATTTATTTGATGCCATTTTAGGCTGTATGTGTCTGCTCAAGACTTAGTCTTGTCATATAAATATAATATTACCTTGAAACTTCTTTGCTGTAATAAAATAGTTCTTGTACTCTTACTGGCAAGATAAGTGTTTGATATGCTTGTAACTAATTATAGAACAGTGCTTCTAGTAAGACATGGTAAGATATTAGAAATTCTTCTATATAAATAACATGATAGGTTTCTAAAGGTGGACTTCAGATATTAAAAGCTTTTAAAATGCCATTAAACATCAGATTTATGCTTTGGGATTGCTCAATGGATGAGCTATTTTACTACAAAATGATTTTGATACTCCAGTAATTTACTCTTCACCCACTCCTTGGAGCAGATGCTTCCATAATTCACAATACAGTAAACAATGCAACAGAGAATATCTTGAGTAATTTCAGTCTATGCTGTTCTTTCAGAATGACTTTTAATTGCTAGTGGCTAACATTTATTGATTAAATTTATAGGTATGAAACCATATATCCTTAATATATAATAACACATTTCAATATAAGAATAACAGGATATAGTTTTTTTTTACTAGTTAGTATGTATAGTATTGATACATGCTTATCTCATTTAATACTCACATGTTGTAGAAGCAGTTGTTATTGGCTCCATTTTACAGTCATTTTAATAAATACTTTGAGAAAAATGTCATACCTTCAGTTATTGGTAAACTTGGAATTCAAATGCATCTGATTCTAAAGCCTTGTTCTTAATTACTATTTTTACTATTACTATACTACCCACCCTAAAGCTTTTAAAATACTTCAGGGTTCATAAAAAGAACATTTGTGTATTAAATCCCTTTAAAAAATATTTACTTTTGGGATTATTCTATGCTACTTTTCATTCAAGCAGTGATTACCTGCATGATTGAAACTATTTAGAATTTTTTAGCTTCTACTAACTTTTCCCTAATGTAATAAATTCAGTTTTATATTCTTCAGAGCACTAGCTCTTTAAAAATTTTCTCAAAATGTCCTGAAATCTAGAAGTTTGAAAAAAATTTTGATAATATACCACTTCCTAAATATTCACAATGTACATGGTTTTAAAAATCAAAGGATCTTATAGTAAAAAAATATTTAATTTTGTTTATCTCAGCTTTCCAACTTTATTTTTGTTGAAATTTATTTAATATCTTGAAATTGTTAGATAATATTTTCTTAGATGTAATAACAAATATGTATTAAATTTGTTTATTTAAGGGTGAAAAGGAAGGAAAAGAAAGCCTTAGGATAGTTACCCATGTAAAATGTAATTTTCTAAAAATGCATAGTTACTTATTTTCAAATGGCGATATATGTAACTTCTCTATTAAGACTTCATGTGATGAATGACGTATGGATATAAAATAGTTATTACTCCTCTTTTAAAATCGCATTTTCTCCTCCTTATCTAAAATGACATGGATGTGAGGTGACCACGTGAGTTAAATTACCAAAGGCATTATATACCATAAGTGGAATCGAGTGTTATTAAACAAACCCATAAAGATATTTTGCTCTGCACTCTCTTACCAGCTCCAGTCTCTCTCTATTGCTTCTCTTCTGCCCTTTCCCAGATCAGTTCATTTCTATGCAAATGCTTGCCTCTCTGTATGGAGGCTATGTGATAAGGAACCAGACTTTTTCTATAGACGGGCTGCTTATTAAGTAATTCATCCATCATTTACTCAAACAGAAAATCTATGACTACCATCATTTATTCATTCACAATGATATTTTCCCACCTGAGGCAAGGACACTATTTTAATTTTGCTTTAGAGCTAGTGAGCACATCTCTGCTCTATTACGGTCAGCAGCACTGCTTTGCATGTAATGTTCCAGGGGCAGTATTCCTTCAAAGATTTCTAAATTTCTTTTCTCCCCATAGAATGCCATTCTTCTTCCACGTTCTCTGATTTGCCCAATCTTAGCCATTTTTTTGAAGATGTAGCTTCCTTGATTGCTGTAACACATTTTTATTCTGTTAATCTATATCAGACCAGCTGACACTTAAGTTCACCTTTGTTTTGTAGTTTTCCTGAAACAGATGATAAATACCTTGACCACAGTTACTACTTCTAACATGTGTTCTAAATACTACAATATTCTCAGCCCATAATAGATATCCATTAAATATTTGCTGATTTGGAATTATTGAGGTTATTAAGAGATAAATTACAGTGGGAGAAGGATTACCTCAGTGAGAGGAAAGAGCCAAAGTAAAATAGTGAAGGTCTGTTAAATTCATTAAGTTACATTATCTCATAAATGTATGACTTCAAAGAATGTGAGAGTTTCTGGTTGTACATTCTATTAGGAGTCTGTGTAAATTCTTGCGATCCTATGGACTACACGCAGCCTGCCAGACTCTTTTGTCCATGGAATTCTCCAGGCAAGGATACTGGAGTGGGTTGCCATGCCCTCCTCCAGGGGATCTTCCTGACCCAGGGATCAGACCCACGTCTCCTGCATTGGCAGGCGGGTTCTTTGCCATCTGGGTGCCTATATTAGGAGCCTGTAAAGTTTCTAAATAGGAGAGGCAGATGAAACATTAAACTATATTTGTATTTCAATCACAGTTCAATCACACAATTCTATACCTTACAAAATACATATATAAAATAAAATATAATATGAAGCCCCATATTAAGAGCCTAGAAAGTTTCTAAATAGGAGGTACAAATGAAATATTAAAATATATTGTATTTCAATCACACAATTCAATGTCTTACAAGAAATAGCCTTCTTTTGTTTTGCATCTCATATTCCAGTATTTATAATTAATGCTACTTTCAAATCAGTTCTTTTTAAAATGATCACAACCTAATTCTTTAAACATCTAAAACAGTGTATCAGGCAGTTTTATTATGTGGTTAATTTTTGGGCTTCCCTGGTGGCTCAGAGGGTAAAGTGTCTGCCTACAATGCAGGAGACCTGAGTTCGATCCCTGGGTCAGGGATCCCCTGGAGAAGGAAATGGCAAACCATTCCAGTATTCTTGCCTGGAAAATCCCATGGACAGAGAAGCCTGGTAGGTTACAGTCCATGGGGTTGCAGAGTCGGACACGACTGAGCAACTTCACTTTAATGGCATATTTTAAAAATAGCAATTTAAACATCTTTTCTGTGTATCCTAAAACTATGTCCAAAGAGATAAATGAATTACAAATCCAGTTAAGTAAGTAGGCATTATTGCTTATTTCTTCCACACATATCAAGCTAGGCATTGGGTATGAAAAAGTAAACATAGAAATATGGTCCCTTCCTTCTGGAGATTATAATTCTGTAGTGAATATATGTAATAAATGATCCCCCATTCCAGAACAAAGATTGCTGATCCCATGGATGGCAACTAAGACACCAAATAAATAAATAAATATTAAAACATAAAAATAAATAATCAATCAAGGAAGAAGAAGGCAATAAAAAAAGTAATATATAAACAGAAAAAAGAACAAGAAAAAGTAATAGCCAGTCAACAATATGATTACAAACTATAATAAAGCCAATGAAAGGAGAGTGAAGTGCTAAAAGATTAAATAGGGAGAACCTGCTTTGGATTTTTTTTTTTCTTAAGAGACATTTTAAGAGGCACCATTTAAGCTAAGACTGAAAAGATAAGAAAGAACCATTTTATGAATGAAGGAACATTCCAAACTGAAGGGAGAGAAGAATCATGTTAAAGAGAATCTAAATCAGGAAAGGATTTTTAGTATATAAAGCAAAGGGGAATAAAGAACAGAATAAGGCTAGAGAAACTGGCAGAAGCCAAATTTTACGAGGATAATGGGCTAGGATAAGTACAATAGGAGCCATTAAAACTTCTGAACAGGGAAAGAATGATGTTAGTTTAAGTTTTAAAAAGAGAACTAGTTGCTGTGTGGAGAGTATTAGAAAGGAACAAGTACAGAAATATTTCATTTTCTTGAATACTTTCTCCATATGGAGAGGGTTCCCAGTGATAGTCATAAGACCTTATACTTCAGATTCAGGTTCCATAAATCAAATTTCAGACAAAAGCCAATTAACCTCTTCCAGTTCTGCCTCTGCTTTAGCACTCAGTTGATACCTCACATGATGGGCAACAGTAGAGTAGAACTCTTGTTTCCCTAAATTGTATTCTTTCTTGATTTTTGTAATATCACCCTTTACTCAATTATCCTCATACTTTTGTATATTTCTATTCTTTATCCTGTAAGTACCCTTTGCTGACACCTTAAATATTGCTGTTTGTCCACCTCAACCCACTTTTGCCATTTTCATTCTCAGGGTCTGTTTTTCTCTGAGTATATGCATCTGTTTTCATGGCTTTAAATTTTCTTAGATTTATTCATTGAAATACTGCCAAGTACCAGGAACTATTCTGGGCATTATGGATATAATCAACTAAGCATTCATTTAAATCTATCTGTCCATGTACCTATCTCAAATCTATCTATCTACTTATCTATCTAATCTTTTCATCTATTGATGCTTTTCAAATATATATCTCCAGCTGAAAACTATCTCATAAGAGGTTCTGTCCACTGGGTTTCAGGCTCAGATATCCAACTTTTTGTTAAGTTTGCCTAAACATCACATAGATACTGTTTAACTCAAAATACCCAAACAAAAATTTTCTTTTCTCTTACACTTGCTCTTCCTTAACATTTTCCATCTCAGCAGTTGGTACAGCCAACTATTTAGACCCCAAGAAGACATTTTTCTTTCCTCCCTCTCTTTCACTCTTCAGTCAGTCTCCAATATTTTAAATCCAAATTAATTCTGAAGTTAATTCAAGCCTCCATCATCTATTGCTGTTCTATTGCTATAGTTTCCAGAATTGTGTCTTGGATTCCAATTTCTTTTCCTTTAATCAGACTTTTACATCACTCAAGAAGGCTCTGTCTAAAAGGCAAATCTTACTACTCTATTCCTCTTAAAACTATTATCTCATCATAATAATCAAGTAACTTAGCATGACATAGTTGTCTGGCCACCACCTCACCCTCTTCTCTACCTCTAGTCTTATTTCTTGCCAACTGCCCTCAGGCATTTCATGTTCAATATTTTCTCTTAACTTTGCCTGATCTTTGGACTTTTTGCTTTCCATCAGCCATTCTCTATCTGAAGAACAATTTAACATGCTTTAAGGCAGATTCTTCTAAGAAGGCTTTTTTGAAACTGAGTTTGGATTAGATGCTTCTCCTTTGTGCATCTATTTATGTATCCATTCATTTGTTCACTTATAACATCCTTTACTTACTCTTCTGTCTGCTTGTACTTGACACATGCCCATATGTTATTTTTCTTGATAGGACTTGTGGGCCATGAGAGGGAAGAAATCATGTCTTATTTATATTCCGCTTTCTAGCACTAATTTAGTGCCTTATACAACACATGTTTATTTAGTGAGTGAATAATTTACATCGTCTCTTTCACACTTAAATAGTTCAAATATCCATACACACTTTATTATAATGATAATGATATATTTGAATTGCACCTTTAAATTTATGAAATACTTTTACATTTATCCTGTTTGATCCAAATCACTCTATACAAAGCATTAATAGGTTTTTATATTCTCATTTTTAATCACAGGGAAAGTTGAAGTTCAGAGAGATTTATTCAAGGTCAAGCAGCTACTGATGGAACAATCACTCAGAACATAAATTCTTCCAACAGACCACACTGCCTACCTGTTGGAGTGGGGACACCTCCTCCTTGATTCCCTTTTTCTGAAATGCACTAGACACATTACATAACCCAGGAGAGACTAACCTGGTGAACGCAGACAATTCTGTTCAAGTGAACCTGACCTTTCCCCCTTGAGCTCCAGACCTGTATTTCTAGCTACCTGCTTAATATCTCTCTCCTTAGATGTGCCATACAACTTCAAAAGCAACATGTCTAAATTAAAATATGTCTTTGCACTGCTCCCACACTCTGCCTCCCACCCAAACTAGTTTGTCCTTCATATTTCATGATTTCTGTCAATGCTATTTTGTCTTCAGGATTTGGAAATTAATATTACAGCTGTATCTAGCTATTCCTCTCTTGAAAATAAGCCTCTTTACTGATAAATTGTCATTATTTATTGAAAATCTGCCAGATTATCATTCATCCCTTCAGGGCCTTACTGAACAGAGACATTTTAGAGAATTAAATATGGCATGCTGAAAATAGTACTCTCCCCCTGGCATAATTAGATTTAGGCATAAAAATATTTCAGTGACAACCTAAACTGATAAAAGGTGAAAATCTCTAACAATGAAGAGATTATTTTCATTATTTCAATGACCTCTCAAGTGAAAAGTATGCTACTTTTATGTTTCATCTTGCTCTTATTTCAGTTAATTTACTTTATAATGATGAGGACAATAATGCAATCTTGTTTATTTCTATTTATTCCTATTTTTTATCCATGTCTGTCAGTTTTTTAGCTAAATTAATGGAACCAAGGCAAAAGAGATTCCCTTCTGGATTTACCAAGTTTTGTAGTGGTGAGGTCCGTTCTTATGTAATTATTAAAACAAAATATCTTTCAAAATCCAGAAAGCATGAACTAAGTTCAAGATACAAACCAAGTAACTTACTCAGTGTGTGCGTGCTAAGTTGCTTCAGTTCGTGTCCCACTCTTTGTGACCCTATAGACCATAGCTCGCCAGACTCCTCTGTCAGTAGGATTTCCCGGGCAAGAAAACAGTAGTTAGTTGCCTTGCCCTCCTCCAAGGGATCTTCCCAAACCAGGGAGGAACCCATGTCTCTTCTGTCTCCTGCGTCAGCAGGCAGGTTCTTTACCACTAGCGCTACCTACGAAGCCCAACCTACTCAGTAAGGCACACCTAAAATATATTGTGTAAGTAAAGTCATAAATTATATTAATCAAATTGTTTTTATTTGGTCTTTCAATTAGATTTTAGAAATAAAATAGGAAAATTATCCTAGCGGCT
The DNA here is from genome assembly GCF_033118175.1 of Dama dama. Lineage (NCBI taxonomy): Eukaryota > Metazoa > Chordata > Mammalia > Artiodactyla > Cervidae > Dama > Dama dama. The sequence goes on from NC_083700.1 coordinate 39,918,813, forward strand.
AAAATTGAAAAGAGAAAACTGAAGATCCTATGGCAGGGTTTCTAACGACCTTGGTTGGATAGATATTGTAATGTAGCATACAGATACCAGTGCATGGAAGAACTTGTTGCCCCAACTGTTGGGAGGGCTGTCATTGACAGGTTTTAGCCATCAATCCCTTCAGAGATTTCCTAGCTGCATGGTGGCCTACATCCAGTGCTTTCTAGGAAACTGGCTGTCAATTTAACTGATCAATAACAGGAGGGCCTGGCTCCTAACAGAACTGAAAGGCCATTCTAGTTCCTGAGTGATTACTCCAATATGATTTTGATTACCTGAAGCTTTGTTGGTTCTGCACCACAGCTCATCTTCTCCTTCCCAATCTTGTATCCTCACCTTCCTTTTCATAGGTATTGCTTCCTAGCAAATAGCCTGCATGCTAAACTGTTGGTTTCCTCCATCCCAACTCAACTTGGAACACAGGCTCCAAGGAATTTGTCTGAGTCTTCAGGAATTAACTGAGTCTTCTCAGTTAAACATACACTTTAAATTTTGTAAGTATAAGTGAGTTTTCCTGTTTCACATATACTTACACATATATTTCCTAGGTTGCCTTTGTATAAAAAAATATAAGTACCATTGTTCTAGTGTATTGAAGATCATCCAGTTACTAAGAAAAGATGAAATGTGACTAGTTTTAGCCTTTGAATTAATTCTAACAAATTTTGCACAATGACTAATGCACACATATCACCCATTCAATATCTCTCACATTATGAATGGGCAAAAATGAAAATAAATCAATGAATGCTTAAAAGGCAAAAAGAACCCTGCTAGGATAAAAAGAAAAATGATAAACCTTGAAAAAACAGATGACTATTTTTTGTGACCAGGAGACTCTTTCAGGCCATCCTTTTTATTTTTATAATTTTTTAAAGGATAGATGAAAAAATGCCAAGGTAATGATACCCTCTGAAAAAAATTTTTTAAAGGATTGTGATGCACTTTTGAAATTGTGTATGTGAGCTCTTGCCTAGAGTCCTGCTGAATCTTTTTTCAAATTCATAAAGAAAGTCTCTCAGGATATTTCACAGTGTGAGTATACACAGCCTCCTTTCCCTGACAGGTCATTATTGAATATCGTGCTGGGTTTGAGTACAGGGCTGGTGAGTGGCTTCTCTCCCTGCTTCTTCTGTAAATGTATGAGGGGTTCAAGCTTTGGAATCTTAAATGTCCATGAGAGCTCAAAAGGTACCTGGTGATTGATTTGCACTACAGGACAGAGCTGACACAAGAATTGCAGTTGAGTTCAGCAGGATTGCAATCAGAGTCCTTGGCAAAAGTCACAAAGTATGAGTTAGACCATCATGTGGCTGTGACCACCTGCTGCAGGATTTTATGACTCATTACTGGGTAAGACTTTTGTGCTTCCCTTTTTAAATTTTGTAATTAAAAGCAATTTCTTCAAAAGGAAAAGTTTAACAGCAAAAGAACATATCAACCAAGTTCTGACTAAAGAATGGAAACCAACAGTGGGTAAGTGAAACTCTAAGGAGGCATATGCTGCATGTCTAATTAGTTCACAGCCTTCTAAGTTGAGATATATCATAGGAGGGATTCTGTTTAGACCAAAGCTTCTTCCTTTTAATAATGGTATATTTTTCAATCATTAAAATATTAAAGTCCTAGAAAATGTTACAACACACTGTTCATGGTTCACTTTATATAGTTAAGCAATCTCTGGGGAAAATAGGTTTTAAATTCACATTGTTTTAAGAACATTTCCTTCCTATTAAGCTCATTGTAAGAAAAATTTAGAATACAAAAAATATAAAGAAGTGAATGAAAATCACTTAGAACTTTACTACACAAGAAAGTACAACCTAGACTATTGAAAATGTACTAGTAGACCCTGAGGTAGCCTAAGTCCATTAAAAATATTATAAAAAGTAAAGGAAATTTTGAATTGTTGAAAGCTAACAAAAATTTAGGTTGACTAAATTTTAAAGTAAATCAACCACATTTTTCAGAGTTACCTCATATTATTTTTGTTTGTTTGCTTTATTGTTGTTGTTTAGTCACTAAGTCACATCTGCCTTTTGTGACCACCTAGAATGTAGCCCACCAATTTCCTCTGTCCTTGGGATTTTCCAGGCAAGAATACTGAATTACTGAAGTAAGTTGCCATTTCCTTTGCCAGGGAATTTTTGCAACCCAGGGATTGAAACTGTGTCTCCTGCACTGGCAAGTGAATTCTTTTCCACTGAGCCACCAGGGAATCACTTTGTTTATTTAATAGCAGCAAACATAGGTACGTAAATAAAGTTGCTTCAGAGAAATGATTTAAACTGAAACCAAAGCTAATCATAACCAGATAATATAAATTATTCTAAGGGCTTTGGTGCAAACATTCAAATTCAAAATCAAACTCTACTGACATTTCAGTCACATTTGAAGTTTATTAAAATCTTTATAGAGCTTAGCTACATTTACTGGTAATATCTATTGCCAAGTTTTGGTCCTTAATATTGGTCTGGAGAGGGGAAAATATGAGAACTCCCTGCACAAAGCTAAATCTTGAAAAATTATATTCAAACCTTCTATCCCTGATAGTTGTGTGTTTCATTCCTAATATTGAAAGTAATTTTGTGGAATTATTTTTTTAATTTTAGTTTTGCTTTTTACCCTCATGGGTGGTTTTTATTTACACAAATGAATATCCTGAGGTTTAATCTTTAAAAAAAAAATCAACTAATTAAATTTATAATTATAAAAACTTAGTTCATTTTTATGTTTTTAAGTTTAAAGTTTATTTTCAAACTCAGTTTATTTACTTTATTCTACTTAAAAGACTAGCAAATTCTCAAATTATTTTAAAGTTCTTTCAATAATTCCTAGCCCCATTTAAGCTTAGTTATAAACATTTTAGTATTTTGAACCACAGTTAAATTTTTAAAACTTACTTTCTTATATTTTCATTTTCTTGCTACAATTTCCCAACAATGCTTTTTATGAAGCTAATAAGGTACATTTATAAATTAGAATTCTCTTAAATATTATTTTTAAAAAACTAGTCAGGTTTCAACAGCAACCAAAAAAGTACAAGTCTAAAATGACTGGTTCATTAGACATCTTAGTATGAAAATAAAGGGTTTTAAAATGAAAGAACATAGTTGACCCTCTGTGATTCTAGTTTTCCAATTCTCTTCAACACTAAAGGGACAAATAGCAAATATGCACCTAATTTTTACTAAAGAATATCAATACTATGAGTTTTAGCTCTTAGATGTTTTCTTATTTTAAGAAAGATTTTAAGCCTTTCTGGAATTGAAGAAAATGCTTTGCCTAATTTCCTCTATTATTCCTCAAATTTCAGAGGTTAACTTTTTAGACCTACCGTGTTTACATATCAACATTTCATCCATGTCCCTGGATTATCAAAATTATGGCTCCCACCTGGCTTGAACTCTTGTTTGAATTTTGTATTTCTTTTATCTCTGGAGGGCCAGCATGTAGAACTTGGCCTGTGAGGTCACAGGTTGTTGTTCTCTTGCTCAGTCACGTCCCACTGTTTGCAACCCCATGAACTGCAGCACATCAGGCTTCCTTGTCCTTCATCATCTCCTGGAGCTTGCTCCAACTCATGTCCACTGAGTCAGTGATACCACCCAACCATCTCATCCTCTGTCATCCCCTTCTCTTCCTGATTTCAATCTTTCCCAGCATCAGTGCCTTGCAGTAAGCAAAATAAGCTGGATAGCAGAGTCAGGTCTATTCCCGGGCCCAGCCCAAATTGAAAAAATGAATGAAGGCCCATCAGAATCTTGCCAAGTATGGGGATGCAGAGTCCATCCCTGGGTGGCAAAGGCTGGCTCTTGGCTTTCTTCTCCCCTCAGTCAACCACTCCAGGGACAGCTTATTGATGAAGTCTGACAAAGGGGAAGAAAACCAACGACATACCTCTGGAGATAAGTGAATACATTTGCTCCCCAAGAGCAAATTTTTTCCATTTGAATGGAAGGAAGCTGTGTTATTTCATACATTTCCTGAGAGTACACAACTCTTGGGATAGTAAAATTATATTTGGCTCAGTTTGAGATATTTCTTTGTTTTCTACTAGGATTAATGTACAATGTGTTTCCCCAGAAACCACTATTTCTCACTTCCCTGACCCTGATACTATAGGAAACAAGATAACAAAAGATGACTGTCAGGATAGCCTTGCCTAAAACAGTCCATACTGAGTTTCTCTCTTGTTCGAATAGACTACAAATTCAACACAGGTAACTTCTAGGAGGCATGTGGACCCAAAGAGGATAATAATATTGTTTTTTAATTACGTTTGAGATTCTTAGAGTTTGGGTTGGCTAATTTCTGGGAATTTTTTGACCTTGAATTGTGATAAATTATCATGAGAATTAGATACAATATTGATCCAATGGCACCAGCAGAATACATAAAACTAGGGTTACAGCTTTTGGAAAGCCTCTTATTAAAGGCTTCTTATTATCATCATCTTCTAAAATAGCATCTCACTTGCATATTAATAAAGAAATAGTCCTTACAAATATGCTTCCTCCCATTTTTCTTGAAACATGTGTCTCTTTTGGTATATCTTTCATCTATTTTTGATAGTGTACAGATAAATATTCTCTTTTACCAGAAAAAACAGATAGCCCAGGCTTAATGATAAATAGCAACTGACAACCCATCTCTGGGTAAAAGAGACTCCATGGAGTTGGAACTAATTTGGAAAATATACACCCCTTTTAACAAAGGGCCCACCATACAGCTCTAGACACCTCTTTTCATGTTGGAATACAAACTCAGCATTGTCAAAGATTTGGATCTTTATGTAAAATCGCCCCATTTTAAATCAATAGTTCAAATTTTTGAAAAACTATATTCAGGTTAAACCAAACACATCAGTAAGATTTAGTGAAACTAGTTTGCTATCGAGTATCTTTGGATTCAGTGTTCCACCACCTTTATAACATGCGTTATCTTAATGCCAGGAGGGCCTACTTGCCTGAGTTTGTCAAATTCTGTAGTAGTCATTTCCCTTATGGGCTTCCCTGATGGTTCAGCAGGTAAGGAATCTGCCTGCAGTGCAAGAAACACAGCAGATGTGGGTCCAATCCTGGATCAGGAAGATCCCCTGGAGATGGAAATGGCAACCATTCCAGCATTCTTGCCTGAAAAATCCCAAGAACAGAGGGGCCTGGTGAGTTACAGTCCAAGTGGTCACAAAGAGTCAGACATAATTGAGTGACTAAGCACACACATGCATTTTTCTATGTTGGGAGTTCAGTTTCCATGCTTTTTCTGCTAAAACTCAAGCCTTCTCTCAGCTAGTGTAGTAAATCATTATAAGCAAATATAAATAATCTTATACCTCATTATCAATAATTGGAAAGTTCTTCCCTCATTCTCTGATTGATTAATTTTAATTTCCCTTCCTTCAGTGTCAAATGTCACCTCCTCTGTAAAGGGTTTCTGAATCAACATTAAGAAATGTCCTTCTTTCCACACTCAGATACTCTATATATCACCTTAAACATAGTATATTTCTATGAAACTAATATGCCCTGATCAGCATACTAGTCCAGGGAGGAATAAAAGCATGAGGAGCAGACCTGAGCTCAACATCATCTTGGAACCAAACCAGTTTCAACTCAGGCAAGATAAGATTACTCCAACAAATCTGCAGAAAGTTGACTGAGGAAAATTATTTTACATTTCTGGGTAATTTGCTATGCAACAGAATTATGGCAATAACTAACTAGTATATCTTATCACAATGGCTAAGTGATCTTTTGACAGCATTGTGCTTCTGGATATAGTAACAATAAAAGAAAAGTCTAATTTTCAGAGAAGACCAAAAAGGAGGCTAAATATAGTTTCCTCTTAATAATTTTACTTGAAACTATTCTGAGAAGAAATACCTGCTCATTTTGATTAAACATATAAATAATCCTTTAAGTTCATGAGGACTTATTGCTCTGAAAAGAGTATTTGCAATTAAAGAAAATCTGACAATCATTACTCACTTTCCAGACTGAACAAACACCTCTAAAAGTATGTAATTTCATACATTCAATACATATTTTTGACCCCCATACAAACACTAAATGTAAAATGAAATAAAGGGATGCAGAACTATTTTGTTGTGGGGTATTAAAGAGGTCATGAGTTCAGTTAAAAAATGTTCTTGACTAGATGTTGAATATGCTTTGGCTATATGAATTGAAAGCACAGAATGTGACTGGATATCTTTAGCAGTCAAGTAGCAGCTGAAAGCAAGCATTAGATATCATCCTTCAGGAAGAATCTATAAAGGAGAGGAAGATAAACCTGAGGATAAAACCCTGGATAACACTAATATTTAAACATAGGGCAAAGGTAAGTGAATGCATAAACAAGAATGAGGACTGCCAGAGAAATAAAAGGAAATTATGGAATAATTAGTGTCATGAAAACCAAAGAAGGAAAGAATTTCAATTAGGAATAGTCAACAGTGTCAAATATTTAAGAGAGCATGGCTATAAAAGGTCAAACTTTCACTAATTTGGAATTAGAAATTCATAGATGGTTTCATAATCAAAATTTCAGAAGAAATAAAGTTAACAAGTGATATTACAGTGTGTTGAAGACTGAATGGATTGTTTAACAGAAAAACTTCCCCTGGAGGTGGCTTTTCTGTAAGTTTGACTATGAATGGAACTGGGATTAAAATGCATGCATCTGACTTCTGCTTTACCCTCACTTATTCATAAATATTCTATTGAGCTACCTTTAATGTCTTGATACATACTTACAATTTTTGTTTCTATACTTTTAAAAAGAATTTTTATATAGTTAATAGTAAGAAGGGCAATGCCAAAGAATGTTCAAACTACCACACAATTGCACTCATTTCACATGCTAGCGAAGTACTGCTCAAAATTCTTTAAGCTAGGCTTTAACAGCACATGAACTGAGAACTTCCAGATGTACAAGCTGGATTTAGAAAATGCAGAGGTCTGAGAGATCAAATTGCCAATATCCATTGGATCATAGAGAAAGCAAGGGAATTCCAAGAAACATCTACTTCTGCTTCATTGACTGCATGAGCCTTTGACTGTGTGGTTCACAACATCTGTGGAAAATTCTTAAACAGATGGGAATACAAGACCACCTTATCTACCTCCTGAGAAACCTGTATGCAGGTCCAGAAGCAACAGTTAGAATGAGACATGGAGCAACAGACTGGTTCAAAATTGGGAAAGGAATACATCAAGGCTGTGTATTGTCAATCTGCTTATTCAACTTATACACAGAGTACATCATGTGAAATGTCAGGCGGGATGAATCACAAGCTGGAATCAAGATTTGTGAGAGAAATATCAATAACCATGGGTACACAGATGACACCACCCTAATGGCAGAAAATTAAGAGGAACTAAAGAGCCTCTTGATGAAGGTGATAGAGGAGAGTGAAAAAACTGGCTTAAAAGTCAACATTCAAAAAAACTAAGATCATGGCATCCAGTTCCATCTCTTCATGACAAATAGATGGGGAAACAATGGGAACAGTGACAGACTTTATTTTGGGGGGCTCCAAAATCATTGCAGACAGTAACTGCAGCCATGAAATTAAAAGATGCTTGCTCCTTGGAAGAAAAGCTATGACCAACCTAGACAGCATGTTAAAAAGCAGAGACATCACTTTGCTGACAAAGATTCATATAGTCAAAGCTATGATTTTTCCAGTAGTCATGTATGGATGTGAGTGTTGGACCATAAAGAGGGCTGTATGACAAAGAATTGATGCTTCAAACTACAGTGCTGGAGAAGACTCTTGAGAGTCCCTTGGACTACAAGGAGATAAATCCAGTCAATCCTAAAGGAAATCAACTCTGAATATTCCTTGGAAGGACATTTGCTGCAGCTCAAGTTCCAATACTTTGGCCACCTGATGCTTAGAGCTGACTAATTGGAAAAGACCCTGATGCTGGCAAAAATTGAGGGCAGGAGGAGAAGGGGATGACAGAGGATGAGATGGCTGGATGACATCATTGACTCAATGGACTTGAGTTTGAATAAACTCCAGAAGACAGTGAAGGACAGGAAAATTTGGCTTGTTGCAGTCCATGGAGTCACAAATAATCAGGCAGGACTGAGCAACTGAACACATCAATCCATTTTCCAGTACCATTTGTTAAAAAGATTATCCTTTCTCCATTGTGTATTTTTGGCACTCTTATCAAAGGTCAGTCAACCATGTATGCATGAATTAACTTCTGGACTGTCTATTCTATTTCATTGGTCTGTATGTCTTTCTTTATGCTAATGCCATACTATTTCAGTTTATATAGCTCGAAATCAGGAAATGTGATGTCTCCAGCTTTGCTCTTCTTTTTAAGATTTTGTTTGCTCTTCAGAATCTTTGTGGTTCCATATGAAGTTCAGGATTTTTTTTCTATTTCTGTTAAAAAAAAAAAAACTACCATTGGGATTTTAATAGGGAGTGAATTAAATCTGGACCACTGAATAGTATGGACATTTCAACAATATTGTTTTATATTCCTTGAATACAAGTCTCATTCCATTTTTGAATCTTCTTTAACTTCTTTCTTCAATGTTTTGTGCTTTTCAAGTCTTTATTGATACTTCCTTAAGTTCATCCCTAAGCATTATTCTTTTTGGTGGTATTGTTAATGAAATTGTTTTCCTAGTTTCTTTTACAGAGGGTTCATTTTTATCCATAATATACTACTGATTTTTGTATGTTGATTTTGTATGCTGCAACTTGACTGAATTAGTTTATTAGTTCTAACCTTTTCTGTATGTGTGCAGTCTTTAGGTTTTTCTATGTAACAGCATGTCATCTGCAAACAGGGGCAATTTTACTTCTTCCCTTACAACTTAGGTTCATTTTGTCTTCTTGTTTTTTTTCTGTCTGGGACTTCTATGCTGAATAGAAGTGTCAACAGTGGTCATCTGATCTTAGAGAAAAAGTTTTCAGTTTTTCACCATTGTTTATAATATTAGCTGTAAGTTTTTCATATATGAACTTTATTAATAGAGCAGTTTAAAAGAACACTTAGAATACTTAGAAAAAAGAGAAAATTTGAAATTCTCCTAAATAACCCTCTGATTATTAGTCATTTAACAACAATGCATACATTTTAACCCCAAAATAGAATCAATCATTGTATGACAATCTATTTTGTCTTTTTCAAACCCAAAGACAAAAGCAAGATTTTAAAACACAGATAAGAGGCACCGGTCCTAATTTAACTAAAAATGGAAATGAAAACTGTGCTCTGCAAAAGGTCTTATATTACAAAGTTACTAACTGGTGAAAATATGAAAGTAAGCAGTTTCTGGCATCATTCATTTCAGTTTAATACTATATTAGTTAAATATTCCTTATAAAATCTTTTAGGTAGAATTTTCTTTTTGTAAGCATTGATGGCTGTGTCCATTTTCTATTGCTTTATAAACCAATTACCACAAACTTAGCCACTTAAAAACATACTTTTATTATCTCACATTTTCTGTGGGTCAAGAGTCAGGGTTCAACTGAGCCCTCTGTTTAGGGTCTTATGAAGCTACAATCCAGGTGTACGCAGGGGCTGCAGTCTCATCAGATGCTCAAGTGAAAGTCTGTTTTCAACATACCTACAAAGATTAAATCATATTATTTTTGATTAGTTATGGTTTTTAGGAATTTATAAAAATCTTCTTTTTTATTAAATATTACATTTAATATTTTACATTTAATTTAAATATTTTTATATTTACATTTAATTTAAATATTTAAAAATAATTTAAATATTACAATTATTATTATTGTTAATGAGAGAGAAACAACAAAAGCATCATGCTCAAAATCACTTAACTCTGAATTTGTATGTCTTTGCTTCTTTATTTCATCATCTTATTTTTAGTCATTAAAGTTTTGTCACCACTTTATATTCTCAGTCTAATTTCCTATTCTGCTTTGAAGTTATTCAAGGGATGTAATTTCCACTGCTTCTTGCAAGACTATTTGGCACTGTGAACCTCATGCGTAGGAATTTTTCTCCTTATTCTGCCTGCTTTTCCCTTTGCTCTGTTTCATTTCATCACACCTCGGCACCTTCCTGCAATACCATATTGCAGGCTTTTATCTAATTTTCAATGCACTGTCATCTGCTCATCTTTTTTTAGTTCTACTGCTTATCAAGCAGTTCTTTCCCATTGAATCACTTTGCTTTGGCATCTATGTGCCAGGTGTATGGTACTAACTTGCAATGCTGCCAGATGAATCTTGTTTAATTTCCTTTTTAACCTTGCTTTAAATTTGTAGAAGAGCATGTGTTCAAAATGCATTGAACAGCGGGAGTAAAACACCTTTTTTTGTGGAGAAAAATAGAAAGCACATATAGGGCCTATTTTATTTATACATAAACATAGTGTTGCTCTTCTACAGGTGGTTGTCTGCAGGTGATTACCAAGAGGAAAGCACTAGAAAGTAATGGAAATTAACGCACTCAGCACAGCAGGAAACATTTAGCCTTTTAGATATACTTTAGGAAGAATCTCTTAATGGATGGGCTTGTAAAATGTGATTCTGAACAGCAAAACAAAAGCTAGCATTGTGGTATTGAGTCAATATCCCACTTGATGCACCCAAATCCTGAAATCTAAGAGTTCAATTCAGTTCAGTTTCTCAGCTGTGTCAGACTCTTCGAGGCCCCATGGACTGCAGCACGCCAGGCTTCCCCAATCATCACCAACTCCCAGAGCTTGCTCAAACTCATGTCCATCAAGTCAGTGATGCCATCCAACCATCTCATCCTCTGTCATCCCCTTTTCCTCCTGCCTTCAATCTTTCCAGGCATCAGGGTCTTTTCCAATGAGTCAGCTCTTCACATCAGGTGGCCAAAGTATTGAAGTTTCAGCTTCAGCCTCAGTCCTTCCAATGGATATTCAGGACTGATTTCCTTTAGGATGAACTGGTTTGATCTCCTTTCAGCCCAAGGGACTCTCAAGAGTTTTCTCCAACACCACAGTTCAAAAGCATCAATTCTTTGGCGCTCAGCTTTCTTTATAGTCCAACTCTCACATCCATACATGACCACTGGAAAAACCATAGCTTTGACTAGATGGACCTTAATGTCTCTGCTTTTTAATATGCTGTCTAGGTTGGTCATAGCTTTTCTTCCAAGGAGCAAGCATCTTTTAACTTCACGACTGAAGTCACCATCTGCAGTAATTTTGGAGCCCAAGAAAATAAAGTCTCGCACTGTTTCCATTGTTTCCCCATCTATTTGCTGTGAAGTGATGGGATCATATGCCATGATCTTCATTTTTTGAATGCTGAGTTTTAACAGGCATCTAACAGACATAGCTCTAACAGACATCTAACAGAAATCTAACAGACATAACTCTCCTAAAAATCACAAAACTCTTTTTATAAATTTCCAAAAACAGGGAAGAGTATTCTCTGGAAGAATGAGAAATTTTTCTCTGTGTTTTCATCTGAAATGTAATATTAGCCTTAGAGATATGCCTTTATTCATACCCATTTGAATAGGTTAAACATTTAACAATACATAGCTATCTGATATTAATTCTTTTTGTTTAAACCTGAATATTTTTAAAGTTGACAATAATAACAAGAACTAAATCACATCTTCTTTTTTGTAAAGTCAAGAGTTTAAATATAATGCCTTGTGCCAAAAATCAGATAAAGGGGTCAAAATAGAAAAAAAAAAAATATATATATATAGTGTGTATGTTTTCTCTAGTGCCTGTTAATAATATCAAGTATGTTATCATCAATTTGGTTAGGAATATGTTATAGTAAATTGAAATCTAATAGATTTCCATCCAAGAAAATAAATGCTCTCTGTCATGACTTTGGCTAGTTTATCTAGATCGTTTAAATACTTCCTGTGACTCAGATTCCCTTACTTCACAAGGGTGTTTCTTATAGTGTTAAGTTGTTCTATTTTTATGTCTTATAGATGTTTTCTTTTTATAGAGAATAAGCTTTCTTCTTTAAAGATTTGTTGAGCCTAATTTCAGCTTAGAACTATTAGTTATATATCTATTTCTTACACATTACCTTTCTACAAATGTTTAAAAATTATTTTAACAAAAGAAATGTTCAAGTTAAATGTGTAAAATTTTCTCCAGTAATTTCTAATACACTCTTCTGTGTGCAATCTGGCTGGACAGTACCCCGATTATATAAGTAGAGCTTAAAATCATGCACAGCTGCATAAGCTAAGTTTATATAGACATTCTGTTCTGTTCTCGTCCATCAACTAAAACCTTATTTTACTTTCTGATATAAAGCTCTCAAGATAGTCTTTTTATTATGAAATTTATATTTGACATTTTTATAACCTTTGTGCTGAGTTTATTGATTTATTAGTTGTATAACTACTAGGGCCAAGTACTACCCTAGGTGCTGGAGATGTATTGCTGAACATAGACACTCTGATCACAATGACCATAACAACCCTAGAAACAGTTAGACATTAATAAAACCATCACAACAATAAATGTATAAGAGATAAATGCTCAAATGAGAAAATCTAGTTTATTGCATACATTTATAGTTATTTTTTGTTTTTGTTAGATTTGTTCCATGCATCCACTTTGAGGATATTTTTGAATCTACATTATTTTATCCAATACATTAGTTTTCCTCTTAGCTTTGTGTCATCTGAAATGTTAATAAGCATATGCATTCCCATATGTCTTTAGACAAATCACTTACTCATGTTTAGTTAAGTAAAGATAATCACTTTATTTGAAAAATAAAATCAGTTTGAGAATTAGTTTTCATATCTCATTAAACTAAGATAATCACATTGTCCCAGCTTTCAACACAAGTCTATGATGAGGATCAGATGAGATATTTTACCTGAAAGCTCTTTGTCAACTATAAAATGCTACACAATTATTATTGCTACAGGCATTATTATTATTCATATGAATTAATACACCAAAACCTAAAGATCCTCATTTACATAATTAAAGCTTGCATTTTTTGCCTAATCAGTTGAAATGTACCCAGTTGTGTTTGTATTTGGTCCAAGTTTCTCCATTTTGTTTTTAAAGATATTGTGGCAGAAAGTGAAGTGGCTTGCTGAAATCAAGGTATAAAATGTATACATTTCCCTGAATTTTCCATTTCATTGCTTTATCAATCATTCAGTTTCTTGGTTAATTAAAACCAATACACATCATTTTTTACTTCTTTTTTCACACTCTTCCCAGCAGTATCACAACTTGTCAAAGAATCAATGGGAAAAATGCCTGCCAGCTTTTAACTTACTCCACTTTCTCTTTTCAATTTTCGGTACTTTAATGTTTTTAAATTTTTTATGCAAATAGATAAGCACAGAACACTTTTCTCCTTTTTAGACTGTTAAATCTTGTTTTCAATTTCAAAGATAATTTCTTTTTATCTTCATTTAATAGTGACTGCAGGTGAATTTTTCTTAAAGAGCAAGAGGTATGGTATCACACTGAGAAGATATGAGGATTAAACACAGCTTTTAAATAAACTTTTATCTGTCTAGTTTTTTCTCCTGGAAAAGGTAAGTTACATAGAGTGATTTTATCAATTTTTAATGAAAATGTATTTCTGACTTATCCTATAGCACCTACCATAACAATTAACTCAAAAAATTAGCATTATTTGCTAATGATCATCCCTTGGAGTGCAACAAATACAAAAGAAACTAAAATGTATTTTGACAAATGTCAAAGCTCTGTTGTCATTGCCTCCCTCAAAACTAAAACTATAACGTTAACTGGAAAGTGCTGCTTTAGCTGTGAAAGTGTTAGCTGCTCAGTCATGTCTGACTCTTTGCCACCCATGGATTATAGCCCTCCAGACCCCTCTGTCCATGGAATTCTCCAGGGAAGAATACTGGAATGGGTTTCTGTTCCCTTCTCCAGGAGCAAACAAGTGTCTCCTACATTGGCAGGTGAGTTCTGTACTGTCTGAAACCCAAGGGAAGCTCTTTTAGTTGGAGAGTATCAAATTACTCTAGATAAGTAAATGAACCAGTCAAAACTTTGTAAACTAACAACAAATTCCAAATTCCATATTTTATGTAAATTGACATTTGGTGAATTTTTATTGTAGTGTGGCTTGTATGTGTATACACACAATTATATTTAATGTTTCACATGCAATTTTACCACTAGTTTAAAAATTCATTCGCTCATTCTCCTCCTAAATATATACTGATGGCCTACAATGCTCCACATACTATGTTAGGCATTTAGGAATGTAGCAGAAAACAAACTAGAGAGCAAATAAATAAAACTCCCTGCGCTGATGGAGCTTACATTCCATCAGAGAGACACAGATAATTGTAAATTAACAAAATTAGTTAGAAAATATACATATTCAAAAGTGATCAATTCAGTAAAGAAAAATAGAGCAGGTTGAGGAGGTAGAGAGTGCATGAAGTGGGAAGGAGCAGGTTGTAATTTTAGTTATGACAGGATAAAGGAAGATCACCACTGACCTCATTAAGAAAGTTACATTTGAGCAAAACCTTAAAGAAAGTGAGACAGTTAGCAACATGGATGATAGGAAGCAGCTAGAGCAGAGGCCCTAAGGCAGGGGCATCTTTCTCTTGAGGAGAGAGAGGAGTATGACAAGCATGCAGTGGAATGGGGAGCAGTAGAGGTGGGGTTAGAGACTTACCTGGGGAGTAAAGTCACAAAAGTCCTTTTAGAACATTGCAAGAACTTTGGCTTTTACTCTGAGGGGTATGGGGAGTCATCAAGGAATAGTTATAAACAAGGGATAGATTCATTTTTATTTCTACTGCAAAGGATTACTCTGCCTGAAAACAAATTTAAGTGGATAAAGGTAGATATAGGAGCACAATATTACAGCCCATTGCAATAATTCTAAAGATAAAGGGTGGTGACTTATAGTACAATAAAACCAGTAGTGAGGGGGGTCAAGAAGTAACCATGGTCTAAGTGTTCTAAAATAATTCAAATACAGTAAAAAGTAAAAAATAGTAGTATAATGAACCTCATATATCCATAACTGATAAAAAAGAATTATCAAGATTTAGTCATGTTTTCTTTATCTCTCTTTATCAATTTCTTCCTTGCAAAGTATTTTAGAGCAATTCCTAAATATCTCATAATTCCACCCCCACCAAGTGATTTAATATGTATTCCCAAAGCTAGAGTTATCAGGACTAGCAAAAGTGATGATATTCCTTAGTATCCTCTAATATCATAATGAGGTTTCTAAAATCAAACTTATTTGGTTGTTTTAAAATATATTTATATAGTTGCTCTCTTGAAATCAAGATCTAAATAAGTTTCTTACATGGCTTTTTATTTTATTGTGTCTCTTAGATCTCATTATTGTAGAGTAGATGCCGCAACTTACTTTAAGTGAGTCTCTAGTAGAAAGCATATAGTTGGATCATACTTTTAAAAAATTTATTCTGCAAATTTCTACCTTTTAATTGGACAGTTTAATCCATTTAAAGTAATTAGAGAAAAGGAAGAATTTCTGCCTTGTTGTTATTTGTTTTGGATGTGTCTTTGCCATTGTTTTCCAATTCCTCCATTAGTGCCTTATTTGTGTTTATTTGATTCTTTGTAGTATACAATTTTTATTCTGTTTTTGTTTCCTTTTCTTTTTGTTAGTTATGTTCTTATTGGTTTCTCTGGGGACTATAATTAATCTTTTAAGCAAAGAAAGGGTTAATGAATGGAAAAGTTAAAGGTTAACAGAGATTTTTAACTGTAGGTTTTATTTTAGGTCAAGTTATACATTCACATAATTCAAACAGCTAAATAATTCCAAAGCTTTCACATAAATGTAATTGTCCCCTGCATATATATCACCCCTCTGTTTTTCAACATTCAGAAACCTTAGAATCAATTATTTTAGCTGATTTTTTTGGTTTCCTCTTGACTTGTGTTTGCATTTGCCTCCTTTGTCTACCTTGGGTTATCTCTCTCCACTATTTTCATTATTCCTCTTTTCTTTCCTTTATCTCTCCTCCATGTCTTTTTAATCTTAGTATTTTCCTTTTTAAAAACAAACAAACAAACTAAGCCCAGTGGAGAACTTCCCAGGTAGCTCAGTTGGTAGAGAATCTGCCTGTAGTGCAGGAGACCCCAGTTCCATTCCTGGGTCAGGAAGATCTGCTGGAGAGCAGATAGGCTACCCAGTCCAGTATTCCCAGGCTTCCCTTGTGGCTCATCTGGTAATGAATCCGCCTGCAATGTGGAAGACCTGGGTTTGATCCCTAGGTTGGGAAGATCCCTCAAAGAAGAAGGACAGCTACCCACTCCTGTATTCTGGCCTGGAGAATTCCATCCATGGGGTCACAAAGAGTTGGACATGACTGAGAGACTTTCACTTCACTTTACTTCACTCCCCTACTTTCTTTTCCTTTTCCATTTCCTTTTCATCTTCTTCATTCTTCTTCTTTCTATGTCCTATCTCTATGCTCTTTCTCTCTCTCAGATATGGCCAAAGTATTAAAACGTTATATATGTTGCACTTCTTTAAAAAAGATTTTCAGGCCGGATTTTTATATTTGAGTCAAGTTAGCCAAACAATTATAGTTTTCTTTCTAAGGAGGAAAAACTGGGTTTTTTGAATGTCACGTTAATGTTATTTGGTTTCTTTTCACCATCAATATTATTTGATAGAAATAATAAATACATGATACAAATAGAATATATTTTTAATTAGCTTAAAGATTTCTGAGAATAAGAGGCCTATTTTACTTAATAAGTGTTTCCTTGAGGTCAACTACTCTGCCTTATTCATCTATTACTGCAGTAACTAATATTGTTCCTGGTAGGTATCAGCTACTCAAGACTTTTATATAACTGTTTTCATAATCTTCCTAGTGAGTGTGAGCAGAGCACAGTGCTAGCACCCTGACAAGCTCTGGATGTGTTAATTTAAACAATTATAACATTACTTTTCTTTGCATTTGACTGTCTTCTATGGCCAACTTTTATCTTCAAAATAAATTTATATTTAAAAAACACCGCCATTAAGCTATATGGTATATGTTGTTCTTATGCTCCACAGCATACTTGATAGGGCAGTCACATTTACGTAGTAAAATATGTGAGAGATCCTTATGCTACACTCAAGGGCTAGGAAAAGTGGTTATAAAATAGTGTGATAAGTGCTAGAAGGAACAAAGAAGAAAGGCACTCAATTTTCTGGTGGAGTCTTCAGTAGTTTCAGAGAAGTGGTGACTTTGAGTCTAAAAGTGTGAATGGTGAGAGTCATTTCAATGAGTCCTGATACTCAACAGAATCCTTATAACAAACAGTTGTAAGATAAAGTCATAAGTTTTAGTGAAACAAGTAATATATTAAAAAATACTCCCTACTGTATTTGAGTGTATGGTGTAAAGAATATGAACAGCAGGAAACATGCCATCTAGATACAAGAACAATTTGAACAATTTAAACAATTCAAACTGAGCCCACTCAATCTGGAAACATTTAATTCAGAATCTTCACATAATTTCCTTTTGTTTAAACCATTATTAAGAAATATCCACCAGCTTATCACATGTGAATTTTAAGCCTCAGTGGCATTCGGTTTGACACAGGCATATCACTTCTGGGATTATATTAATTTAAGGAGTAGTACCTGTTAGTGAGCATATGATTGCCCACAACGCAGAAGGATTTATTCTTATTATTGATTTGTTGGCAAATATATTGGATGAAAATCCCCTGATATTGCTGGTAGCTATGCAATCCAAATTTTATTGGATTTGTGAGCCATTTTCCTCTGTGTTTAAACTTGTGATATCTTTCTATAAATAGAAAAAACTCAGTTGTTAACTACAAAAGAACATCTACTATTATTCAGGTGTACCCTAGGCTTGTGTCTCTGATGATCACTTATAACAGGTGTTTTGGCTCTTTTTAAATTTCGTTTTGTCTTTTCCAAACTAGTCAATAGAAGATAAAGTATAAAGTGATTACAACTTATCTAAGTAAAGATAATCCCTTGACCTCCTGAAGATCAAGAGTAACATAGTAGCCTTCATTATTTTTAGGCAAATTATAAAATTTTCTTTCCAAGATACATTGGTGTCTTTGAAAACAAGGTAATTGGATAAAAATTTACTGTACATTTAATTTCAAACAAGAGCAAATATGTGTATGTGCACGCTAAGTCACTATGAATATTTAATATGCCATAGTATATTTAGGCTAATTTTACCTCCAGAACAGTCAAATCCTCATAAAATTTGTTTTAGCAAATCCTGTAATATTCATTTTTATAGCCCACTGCTAATGCGTAGCATCTGATATTCCACCCTTAGTGGTAGAATTTTTATTCAAAATTAATGGCCCAAAGTTGTCAAAACTTAAAGCTGCTAGCATTTACAATTTGGTGATCATGGTATTAGAAATAGAATTTACTTAACCTTTGAGGTGTCCTTGGACGTATAGATTAAGTCCACAGAAATGTCAATCCTTGGACCTCATGAGAAAATACTGTATTTCAGGGTGAACCAATAACTTCAAAAAAGAAAAGAAAACATACCACAGCACAATAACAATGGTTGCACCTTTTAAAGAGGAAAATTATATACATATGTATATTTTACATTACTTTCTAGTGGCATGTTTTAACAATTAATGGCGGTGGTAGCAATTTTTCCTCCAGCCTAGATTTGTTTTTCTATTTCACTACTACATCCCTTTAGGCATCAGAAGACAGAAACTTGAGAATAGGAGGAGTATCTAGCATGGCAAGTGACTTCAGTGGTCATTGAGAAAGTAGGAACTTGAATATTTGAGGCCATGGACTCAAGCACACAAAAATAGAAGACAAGAAAATGAGATGTAGCCATAACTATACACTTGTGTATATTTTCAAGTATATTTCTAAACATGCAGCAACATTTCAAATATTTAAAATGGTATATATGCAATCCATTTTCCCCTGGTTGTATTTAAGCTAAAATAAAGCACTGGTTTAGGTACTTGTCCCAGTTCTACCACCATATGCCTATGTAAGTCTTAACAAGTAATTGAACCTCTCTGACTCTTAGGTTACTCAGGCTCAATTCAACTTGGTGAATATGAATCGCTTTCATTTTAGGTGTCAGTCCTCGTGTTCAACACTGAGAGCCCAAAGATGAAAATTGCTTCTACTTGAGTTACTGCAATTCCCAATGCCAATCTTAAACCACTCAATAATTTCTTGATTATCCACATTGCTCCAAAGTGATCTCTTTATACTATAAATTTTCTCAAAGTTTTTTAAATGTTTCAGTAACACCATGTGGCTCTCATAAAAAATCTTTCAGTTCCCTAGAAAGGTATACCATTTTTATGGTGTGTCTTTCTTTGCTTCTCTGTACCCATTTTTTAATTCCTTCTCACTAAATCTCACCAATAATAATCACCTTCTGCTCAGAAATACTTTCCCTATTTTCTGTTTTGTTCTTTTTGTAGTATGTGTACTTCTTTCGACCTAAATCAGCATCTTTGATCTCTTCTGCTTATTCCTAACTTCTGTTAATCCTTTGTACTTCAGTACTTAAGTCTCTCTTCCTTCAGACAAAAGCCTCCTCTGATCCCACTGATACATGGTGGAATTTATCATGTGATATCTTAAATCTATTTATGAATCAGCTCATCAACTACACTAAAGATTCCAGACTATTTACTGAATGTGAATTATTGAATCAGATTGCCTAGTTTCAAATTTAACAGTCACAGTACTGTGTAATATCAGGCAAGTTATTTAACCTCCTCCATCTTCAGTTGTTTTTTGTGTCAAATGGGAATTGATTATTAGTACCTAGCTCTTGGAAATGTTATGAGGGTTAGAAAACAAACCTAAAACTAAATACAGAAAAAATTAAAATCAAATCAATGCATGTAAAATGCTACACCCAGAGCCTGACATATTATAAGTGAAGTGAAAATCTCTCAGTTGTGTCTAACTCTTTGGAACCCCATGGACTATAGTCCATGGAATTCTCTAAGCCAGAATACTGGAGTGGGTAGTGTTTCCCTTCTCCAGGGGATCTTCCCAACCCAGGGGAGCATAGAGTAGAACATATCAGGTAGGTCAGGAGGGAGGGTTTAGGTTCAACTGGACTTCCTGAAAGAAGAGCTCTGTGGAGATGAAAGTGACAAGCAGTTAGCATAATGTAAAATGTGGTCTTACATTTCAGGACTTCCCTTACAAGAAGAAAACTCCCTGGTGGCGATATTTTCTTATTTGGAAGTGTTATGTTTGTAAAACACTATTAACAGAGTATTAGTGGAAAAAAGTTTCAGTGCAGAACATAAGAACAATTTAGTCTATTCTTACCAAGTATTTTTGGGCTTCTGGTTGGACTTCTATGCATTGATATCCCTGCAAAAAAGATGACCGTATCTTCCACACTCACCAAGCACTAGACTTTAAAGCATTATTTGGAATTTTCTTTATACAGTCTTTCTTAATGTGTGTTTTCCCTTTAAACTATTCTCAGACAAAACCAGAACTAGAAATTGAAAGAATCAAATTTTTTCCATTTCTTATTATTTCAAAATCAAACAAATTTTCATCATGGGGAAATAGGTAGTCTTGCTTATTTTTTAGATATGAAAGACAGTTCTATGAAGGTAGACCTGATTAAATCCATTTTATTTTTGTTATCTATGTTATTGTTGGTTTTACTAGGAAAGAAGATTTCATTACTTAAAAATGTTTTCTTTTATTTGCATGTCACATAATAATAGTATTAATTGGCATTCTATAGTCTCCAAAGAATTAAGAAATCCAGTTTTAATTTACCATAACTCTAGATTAGTAGTAGTAGAGCTGTGGTCTATTGAAGGAAACAAGTAGGTAATTCATTAAAAGCTACTTTACTATAGAAAGCAGCAAATGAATTGTCAAAATAACTACCTAGCATTTTTTCCTATTTGGTTAATTTGTGACTATGGCACTCTCAACTCCTGAATTTTATTATCTCCTTAGCCACAGTGAAAGATACAAAAGTTATTAGAAATTACCTCTTAGATATTAAAAGTTCTGATAATATTTTCTAGCTACACTGTTTCGAGAAAGTTTATCTTTCCACTTATTTGTGGCCTTCTTTTTGTTTTTTTCAGGAAAAAAAAAAACAAACTAGTTTTTCTTTCCACAGGTATGGAACATTTCTCATTAAGAATAATCCTAAGCCTATTGTACTTTATATTAGCAGATTTTAATATAAAGTTGTTTGAAACTAGATATTTTTATCAGGAGATCCAAGAAAAAATTAAGAGGGCAAATCTTCCTGAAGCATCGGTTTATCAAGCATAATCTATAAGATTTATTTTATATTAAAATTGGATATATTAGAAAATTCAGAGCCCATATGAAATTTTTCTCATAAAATATAAGGAAAGGTATTTTGTGTTTGTACACTAATTAGCTATTGGTATAAAGTGAATTACTCAAAACTTGAAGCTTAAGTTAACAAACATATATTACCTCACAGTTCCTGAGGGTCAAAATTCTGGGTAGTTCTGGCTCAAGTTTTTCATTGGCTGTAGTCAAGCTGTTGGCCAAGACTCATCATTTAGGGCTTAAGGATCTGCTTCAAAGTTCACTCACACAGATGTTGACAAGAGGCTTCAGTCATCCACCACATAGCCCTGCAGTGTGATGAGAGACATGTCAGCATGAAGGGGAGGTGCCCAAGAAGGAAGTCAGAGTGTCTTATAATGTGTTTCTAAAGTGATACTCATTTTCTTCTGAAGTATTCCATTTCTTACACAGGCCAACCTTGATACAGTGTGAGTGAGAACTAAACAAGAGTGTGAAAACCATGAGGCAGGGATCATCAAAGACCATCTTGGAGATTGGATGCCACAGCCTTGCTTGGTGACTTGAGCATCCTCTGCTACCATATGGAGGACTAAAAGAAGTCTGAGAAGCACTGAACAATGAAATTTTATTTCTGTAGAGTCTTAAGGCATATAAAAAACCTATATTTGTAAATAATTTCACAATTTTTTCAAGGAATACATATTCCTTGACATATATTTTATTTAAAATATATGTATTTAAAATACATATTCCTGCAGTCTTTATTCTTAAGAGGTAAAATTTACTTACTAGAGAATACACACACACACACACATTCTCATTCCAACACTCAAGTAAGTAAATTTTACCTCTAAAGAAGTAAAGACTACACTAATCTGGAGGATGAAATCATTTTGCTGTTTTGACCCCAGCTAAGTTCCAACTTTAATAAAGTCACATGAGTATATCCATTTTGCCACTGGAGCAGCACAACCAATCAACTGATCACAATCAACCTACATCGTAAGAAATAATAAATACTTGCTATTAGAAGTCAGCAAGCTTTTTTGGAGTGTTTTTATCACAGAAATACATAACTGAAACAGACATTGGCAATATGTAAAAGCAGGCTGCTGGCATTAACAAACATAAAGTATCTGGCTCTGGCTTTGGGACTAAGCAGCAAAGGCCTGGCGAGAAGAGTAGTGAAAAATTGCTGTTGGAAACTCAACAACCGTGAACCTAACTTAAGTCCTTATAGAAAATTAATGACAATAGTAAACATCTAAGGCCATGGGCCTAGGAGTCGCTGTCTGTGGTGCAGCCAATCAGCCACCCAGGAATCATTGTCAACAGGGGAGTGAAGTAGAGGAGGTGGTGACCAAAACCATCCTTAAGAAAAAGAAATGCAAGAGAGCAAAGTGGTTGTCTGAGAAGGCCTTATAAACAGCTGAGAAAAGAAGAGAAGTGAAAGGCAAAGGGGAAAGGGAGAGATATACGCAACTGAATGCAGAGCTCCAAGAAGACCAAGGGAGGTAAGAAAGCCTTATTAAGTGAACAATGCAAATAGAGGAAAACAGTAAATTGGGTAAGACTAGAAATCTCTTTAAGAAAACTGGAGATACCAAGGGAACTTTTCATGAAAAGATAGGCACAATAAAGGACAAAAACAGCAAGGACCTAACAGAAGCAGAAGATATTAAGAAAAAGTGGCAAGAACACACAGAAGAACTGTACAAAAAAGTTCTTAATGACCCAGATAACCACGATGGTGTGATTACTGACCTAGAGTCAGACAGCCTAGAGTGTGTAGTCAATTGTGCCTTAGAAAGTATAACTAAGAACAAAGCTAGTGGAGGTGATTCCTCCCAGAATATTGGAAATAGAAGCAAAAATAAACAAATGGGACCTAATGAAACTTAAAAGCTTTTGCACAACAAAGGAAACTATAAGCAAGGTGAAAAGACAGCCTTCAGAATGGGAGAATATAATAGCGAATGAAGAAACAGACAAAAGATTAATCTCAAAAATATACAAGCAGCTCCTGCAGCTCAATTCCAGATAAATAAATGACCTAATCAAAAAATGGGCCAAAGATCTAAATAGACATTTCTCCAAAGAAGACATACAGATGGATAACAAACACATGAAAAGATGCTCAACATCACTCATTATCAGAAAAATGCAAATCAAAACCACAATGAGGTACCATTACACGCCAGTCAGGATGGCTGCTATCCAAAAGTCTACAAGCAATAAATGCTGGAGAGGGTGTGGAGAAAAAGGAACCCTCTTACACTGTTGGTGGGAATGCAAACTAGTACAGCCACTATGGAAAACAGTGTGGAGATTTCTTAAAAAACTGGAAATAGAACTGCCATATGACCCAGCAATCCCACTACTGGGCATACACACTGAGGAAACCAGATCTGAAAGAGACACGTGCACCCCAATGTTCATCGCAGCACTGTTTATAATAGCCAGGACATGGAAGCAACCTAGATGCCCATCAGCAGATGAATGGATAAGGAAGCTGTGGTACATATACACCATGGAATATTACTCAGCCGTTAAAAAGAATACATTTGAATCAGTTCTAATGAGGTGGATGAAACTGGAGCCCATTATACAGAGTGAAGTAAGCCAGAAAGATAAAGACCAATACAGTATACTAATGCATATATATGAAATTTAAAAAGATGGTAACGATAACCCTATATGCAAAACAGAAAAAGAGACACAGATGTACTTTTAGACTCTGTGGGAGAAAGTGAGGGTGGGATGTTCTGAGAGAACAACATTGAAACAAGAATACTGTCAAGAGTGAAACAGATCACCAGCTCAGGTTGGATGCATGATACAAGTGCTCAGGGCTGGTGCACTGGGAAGACACAGAGGGATGGGATGGGGAGGGAGGCAGGAGGGGGGAATCGGGATGGGGAACACATGTAAATCCGTGGCTGATTCATGTCAATGTATGGCAAAAACCACTACAATATTGTAAAGTAATTAGCCTCCAAATAATAAAAATAAATGGGGCAAGAAAAAATAGTGCCAGCCTTCCACTGAACTGGGACTCAGCTTCACTGTCTTTTTCCACTCAGACCTCCAAGCAGTACTCCCAACCAACTTGTGAAACACAGACTTAACCTCCTCATCATTCCCAGTGCAGAGGAATGAGCACCAAGCCTGGAGTCAGGATACCTGGGCCTTAATTTTGCTTTTGTGTTTGTCTTGCCTGGAAAATCCCATGATCAGAGGAGTCTGGTGGGCTACAGTCCATGGGGTTGCAAAGAGTCGGACAAGACTGAGCAACTGAGCATTCATGCATGTAGACAATGTATTTAGCCTCTTAAAGTCTCACTTTTGCACCTGTTAAAGTGAATTCTTATTCCTATGTCACATATTTGCTAGGAGGACTAAGTGAAGTAATGTGTGAAAGGACTTAGCCTAGTGTCTGGTATAGGTAGGCATCAACCAATGTTTTTAATGAATTGTTTGCTTTCAAATGCCAATACTGCCCTTTCTTTCTTTCTGGGTGTGCTGGGTCTTCATTATTGCTTGGGCTTTCTCTAGTTGCAGCCATCAGGGTTTACTCTATTTGTGGTACATGGGCTTCTCATTGTGGTGGTTTCTCTTGTTGCAGAACAAGGACTCTGGGGCAAGTGGGCATCAGCAGCTGCAGCACACGGGCTTAGTTACCTGGAAGCATGTGGAATCTTGCCGGACCAGGGATCAAACTTGTGTCCCCTGCATTGGCAGGCAGATTATTAACCACTGGACCACCAGGGAGATCTGACATCAATAAATGTTTTTGTAAAAAAAAAAAGCTAGTGGAGGTGATGGAATTCCAGCTGAGCTATTTCAAATCCTAAAAGATGATGCTGTGAAAGTGCTGCATCATTATGCCAGCAAATTTGGAAAACTTAGCAGTGGCCACAGGACTGAAAAAGGTCAGTTTTCATTCCAGTCCCAAGAAGGCAATGCCAAAGAATGTTTAAATTACCATACGACTGCACTCATTTCTCATGCTAACAAGATTATGCTCAAAATCCTTCAAGCTAGGCTTCAGCACTATGTGAACTGAGAACTTCCTGTGTACAAGCTGGATTTAGAAAAGGCAGAGGAAGCAGAGATCAAATTACCAACATACTCTGGAGCAAAGAAAAAACAAGGGAATCCCCAAAACATCTACTTTGCTTCATTGACTACACTAAAGGCTTTGCCAGCATGGATTACAACCAACTGTGGAATATTCTTAAAGAGATGGGAATATCAGACCACCTTACCTGCCTCCTGAGAAACCAGTATGCAGGACAAGAAGCAACACTCAGAGCTGGACATGGAACAACTGACTGGTTCCAAATTGGGAAAGGAGTACATCAAGGCTGTATATTGCTACCCTGCTTATTTAACATCTAGGCAGAGTACATCATGCAAAATGCTGGGCTGGATGAATCACAAGCTGGAATCAAGGTTGCTGGGAGAAATATCAATAACTTCAGATATGTAGATGCTACCACTTTAATGGCAGGAAGTGAAGAGGCACTAAAGAGCCTTTTGATGAATGTGAAAGAGGAGAGTGAAAAAGCTGGCTTAAAATTCAACATTCAAAAAACTAAGATCATGGCATCCAGTCCCATCACTTCATGACAAATAGATGGGGAAAATGTGGAAACAGTGTCAGATTTCATTTTCTTGGGCTCCAAAATCAATGCAGACAGTGACTGCAGCCACAAAATTAAAATATGGTTGCTTTTAGAGCTCCTTAGGGTTTCCCTTATGGTTCAGCTGGTAAAGAATCCACCTGCAATGTGGGAGACCTGGGTTCAATCCCTAGGTTGGGAAGATCCCCTGGAGAAGGGAAAGACTACCCACTCCAGTATTCTGGCCTGGAGAATTCCAAGGGGTATTTGCAAAGAGTTGGACACGACTGAGCAACATCTATTTTGCTCCTTAAAAGAATAGCTATGACAAACCTAGTTCAGTTCAATTCAGTCTCTCAGTCATGTCCAACACTTTGTGACCCCATGAACTGCAGCACGGCAAGCATCCCTGTTCATCACCAACTTCCAGAGCTTGCTAGGACTCATGTGTTTTGAGTCGGTGATGCCATCCAACCATCTAATCCTCTGTCATCCCCTTCTCCTCCTGCCTTCAATCTTTCCCAGCATCAGGGTCTTTTCTAATAAGTCAGTTCTTCCCATTGGCGCTTCAGCTTCAGTATCAGTCCTTACAATGAATATTCAGGGTTGATTTCCTTTAGGACTGGTTTAATCTCCTTGCCATCCAAGGGATGCTCAAGAGTCTTCTCCAACACCACAGTTCAAAAGCATCAATTCTTTGGCACTCAGTTTTCTTTATGGTCCAACTCTCACATCCATACATGACCACAGGAAAATCATAGCTTTGACTATATGGACCTTTGTCAGTAAATTAATGACTCTGCCTTTTAATATGTTGTATATGTTGGTCATAGCTTTTCTTCCAAGGAGTAAGTGTCTTTTAATTTCATGGCTGCAATCAGCATCTGCAGTGATTTTGGAACACAAGGAAATTAAGTCTGTCACTGTTTTTATTGTTTCTCCACCTATTTGCCATGAAGTGATGATGATTGAAGCCATGAAATTAAAAGACGCTTACTCCTTGGAAGGAAAGTTATGACCAACCTAGACAACATATTAAAAAGCAGAGACATTACTTTGCCAACAAAGGTTCATCTAGTTAAGGCTATGGTTTTTCCAGTAGTCATGTTTGGATGTGAGAGTTGGACTATAAAGAAAGCTGAGCACCAAAGAATTGATGCTTTTGAACTGTGGTGTTGGAGAAGACTCTTGAGAGTCCTTTGGACTGCAAGGAGATCCAACCAGTCCATCCTAAAGGAAATCAGTCCTGGGTGTTCATTGGAAGGACTGATATTGAAGCTGAAACTCCAATATTTTGACCACCTGATGCGAAGAGCTGACTCATTTGAAAAAACGCTGATGTTGGGAAAGATTGAGGGCAGGAGGAGAAGGGGACGACAGAGCATGAGATGGTTAGATGGCATCACCGACTCAATGGACATGAGTTTGGGTAAACTCCGGGAGTTGGTGATGGACAGGGAGGCCTGGCGTGCTGCAGTTCATGGGGTCGCCAAGAGTCAGACACGACTGAGCGACTGAACTGAACTGAATTGATGGGACTGGATGTCATGATCTTCCTTTTTTGAATATTGAGTTTTAAGCCAGCCTTTTCAAACTCTCCTCTTTCACGTTCATCAACAGGCTCTTTACTTCTTTCACGTTCATCAACAGGCTCTTTACTTCCTCTTTGCTTTCTGCCATAAGAGTGGTGCCATCTGCATATCTGCAGTTATTGATGTTTCTCCCAGGAATCTTGATTCTAGCTTGTACTTCATCCAGCCTGGCATTTCACATGATGTACTCTGCATAGAAGTTAAATAAGCAGAGTGACAATATACAGCCTTAACATTCTCCTTTCCCAATTTGGAACCAGTCTACTATTCTATTCTATTCTACCAGTCTACTGTTGCTTTCTGAATTGCATACAGATTTCTAAGCAGGTAGGTAAAGTGGTCTGGTATTTCCATCTCTTTGAGAAATTTTTCTATAGCTTGTTGTGATCCACAGGGCCAAAAGTTTGGCATAGTCAAAGAAATAGAAGTAGACTTTTTTTTTTTTAATTCTCTATGACGAACCTAGACTTTGTATTAAAAAACAGAAACATCGCTTTGCTAACAAAGATCCATACAGTCAAAGCTATGGTTTTTCCAGTAGTCATGTATGGATGTGAGAGTTGATCATAATGAAGGCTAAGTGCTGAAATGCTGCTTTTGAACTGCTACTGGGGAAGCCTCTTGAAAGTTTCTTGGACAGCAAGGAGTTCAAAGCAGTCAATCTTAAAGGAAATCAACCCTGACTGTTCATTGGAAGACTGGTGCTGATACTGAAGCTTCAATACTCTAGCCACTTGATGCAAAGAGCTGACTCATTGGATAAGACCCTGATACTGGGAAAGATTGAGGGCAAAAGGAGAAGGGGGTGCCAGAGGCTGAAATGGTTGGACGGCATTATTGACTCAATGGACATGAGTTTAGGCAAACTCACTTAGATAGTGAAGAACAGGAAGCCTGGCGTCATGCAGTTCATGAGATCACAAAGAGTCAGACATGACTTAGCAACTGAACAACAACA
Organism: Dama dama; assembly: GCF_033118175.1. NCBI lineage: Eukaryota > Metazoa > Chordata > Mammalia > Artiodactyla > Cervidae > Dama > Dama dama. The sequence goes on from NC_083700.1 coordinate 39,947,316, forward strand.
TCGTATAACAATAGTGACCTTGGTAACTTCTAAGATAAAACATCTTCCTAATGACCTTGCGATTCTGGCTTAGGAGATTTTCAGACAGGATGTTGAAAGTGCCAATTGGCTTCTTATAGTTACCCAAGATGGACTTCCCTGGTAGCTCAGCTGGTAAAGAATCTGCCAGCAATGCAGGAGACCCTGGTTCAATTCCTGGGTTTGGAAGATCCCCTGGAAAAGAGGCAGGCTCCACACTCCAGTATTTTTGGTTTCCATGGTGGCTCCATGGTAAAGACTCCACCTGCAATGCAAGAAACCTGGGTTTGATCCCTGGCTTGGGACAATACCCTGGAGGAGGGCATGGCAACCCCCTGCAGTATTCTTCCCTGGAGAATCCCCATGGTCAGAGGAGCCTGGTGGACTGCAGTCCATGGGGTCACAGAGTCGGACTGAGCAAGTAAGCACAGCATAGTGCAATGCCTAAGATATGGTTTTATAGGAAAGAGATGAATGGAAGAAGAAACTGGTTTCAAGCAGAGCTTAATGAAATGATTTCTAACAGAAAACTGGCTGAGTTAGAATATAAAATTGATTTTCATGCCCAGCTTCTCCAGTGGATAAAAAGTTTTCAATTAAGAAAAGATCAGAAGTGAAAATGAAATCCAGGGTACTAATAGTAAAATGTGGCTTCCAAGTAAAGATCAAATCAAGGCTATGACTGTAAGACCTTTTGCTAGAACCTAAGAAATACTGAATGTGTCACTTCTCAGACATTCTTAGCCAGACCAAAGGCTCCTAAGCATGTTAAGAATGTTGTCTCAATGCACACCAATCCATATTTCAAAGTAGAAAGAGGTCTGTCTTGAAAAATATGTCCCTGAGTCTTTTGTTTAATGGCATGTACTTTAATTACTATGTAGACAGTCCTCACAATTTTCACTTAAAATTTTAGTATAGAAAACATACCAGCTTAGACTAAAAGGGACAGAAACAGTTAAATAATTTGGGCTATCAACTTTCTACAGCAGGAAACTACCTGAGAAACATACTAAACTACAAGAAAAGGTAGTTGTTTACTAAAAAGAAGGGCAGAGGGAGCCATTTCCAAACAGAAGAAAGGGGCGTAATCCAGAAACTTTCCCTGCCCCTGGAGCAGGGAAACCAGTGGCATGTACCTGACTGGATTCCAGAATTTCTATGTGTTTCTACTTCCTGTGTCTAGCATGACCATCTTCTTTCTATCTCACCATTTTATGAACATGTATAGAGGGCTGGCTGGAAATTTAACCTCCCAGTTTATAGGTCTCTGCACCCAACAACTGAACCCAAGTAACTGCACCTAAGGGATCACACTGAGCATTATTTAGATGTGGGCTCTTGAACTTCACTTGTGGCTCAGATGGTGAAAAATCTGCCTACAATGCAGGAGACCTGGGTTCAGTCCCTGGGTCAGGAAAACCTCATGGAGAAGGAAATAGCTACCCACTCCAGTATTCTCACCTGGAAAATCCTATGGACAGAGAAGCCTGCTGGGCTACAGAGTTGGACTTGATTGAGCAGCAGCAGCAGTGGCAGCATAGCCTTGAACTTCAGGGTTAGGTCTGATGATGTAATGGGATGAGATGTCTGAATCTTGGGAAGACCATGAATTTATTTTACATGTAAGAGGAACAGATCATCAGGGATCAGAGAAATTATGGTAAAATGTTAAGTAAGCCTCAGCTCCCAAATGTTGCAGCCCTTGTGTGGTCCCTTTCCACATTGAACCTAGGCTTGGTTCTGTGACTTGCTTTGTTTAATGGGACATTTGCAAATGTGATGAAAGCAGAGGATTGATAAGCATTTGTGTATTGTTGCTTGTCCTTTTGGAATGTTCCTACTAGGAATTTAGTCACCCAGCTACATAGGTAGTATAGAGCAGACTGATGAATCATTAGAGATCACATGGAGATAAGCCCTAAAGAATGAGAAACCAACTTGGACCTTCCAGCCCAGACATACACTGGCTTAACACAGCCACATGAATTATATCAGCTATATCACATGGAGCAGTAAAACTACCCAGATGAGTCCAGCAACACACAGGTGGTCATAAATGATTAATTTGTGTTTAGTCTTAAGATTTTGGAGTGGCTTGTTACTGCGCAATAGATAACTGAAACAGAAAGAATCTTAAAATGGAAGTCTTGTTATTTTCCAATATATTACTCTAAATTATTAATAATTAAAGAAGTAAAACGGAACTTCCCTGGTGATCCAGTCGTTAAGAATCTGCCTTGCAGTGTAGGGGACAGAGATCCCACATGCCACATGGCAACTAATCTCAGGGGCCATAGCTACTGAGCTTGTATACTTCAAGGAAGGATCCTGCATGATGCAACAAAATATCACATGCCACAATTAAGACCTGATGCAGCAAATAAAAGAAATAAATAAATAAAAACTTTTTAGGAAAAAAGAAGCAAAATTAGGCAAGTTCTTTTTTTTTTTTTTTTTTTCTTTTCCTGCTAAGGTTTAAGAGAGTACAAGTGCAATTCCTAATGCTCTAAGCATAACTTTTCTACATAAAAAAATTAATTGACAAATGGAATCTTTGACATGCAATTTTTTGCTAGATTCACAGTTGAATTTAAACCTATTTACCTAATAAAGGTGATCATCACAATACTAACAGTTGTGAGACAATGCTAGTTAATTAACAAAATGTGTTGAGAATCCTGCAAAAATAAAAAAACAAAAAACAAAAAAAACAGTGCCTGACTAATAACTTTAATCATTTTCAGTTTAAATTGTATCAACTTATGAAATCTCATTAGAAATTTATTATAATTTTTTTGTTTGAAAATTCTAAGTGTAACAAAACTCAATGTTGAAAATGATACTAAAAAGCCAAAACAATCACATATTTTAGAATTTATATCAATTTCCTTTTAAGAATATTAAAAATATTAAAAGCTATTTACTTTGATCTTATATTATCAGATGGACACTTGATCTTATGTAAATTCAGTTTTAACAAAAGAGTTATTTGAACCGTTCTAGTTTATCGGTCGATCTAGTTGAATAATAGATCCCAGAAAATATAAGATTCTGTCAGAAAAATATATCAGTTCAGTAAAAAAAAAAATCCCTGGAAAATTTCATTTCAAAAATCTTTAAAATAATGTGACCATCCAAAGAGGTGATTCAGAGAATGTTTGGTACACATTCTGAAGTGTAAAACTCTACGGTTTCTGATAAAAACTTGCTTAAATAAAAACATATTCAAGATTTTACATTTTTAAAGTTAATCTTTATAAAAACAAGCATTTAAAAGTATTAATAAAATATTATGGTGGCTGTCACTGATATAAACATTTGAATTGCCTATTGTTACTTTCCAAAAAATTTAGTTGACCTTAAATTTACTCTCGCAGGAGGGTCGAGAGGAGCTACTCCACATGTAGGTTCAGGAAGGGCAGCCATGAGGAGATGTGCCTCCTCCAAGGTAAGGAGCAGCGGCTGCGCTTTGCTGGAGCAGCCGTAAAAAGACAACCCACATCCAAGGTAAGAGAAACCCAAGTAAGACGATAGGTGTTGTGGGAGGGCATCAGAGGGCAGACACACTGAAACCATAATCACAGAAAACTAGCCAGTCTGATCACAGGACCACAGCCTTTTCTAACTCAATGAAACTAAGCCATGCCGTGTGGGGCCACCCAAGACGGATGGGTCATGGTGGAGAGGTCTGACAGAGTGTGGTCCACTGGAGAAAGGAATGGCAAAACACTTCAGTATTCTTGCCTTGAGATCCCTATGAACAGTATGAAAAGGCCAAATGATAGGACACTGAAAGAGGAACTCCCCAGGTCAGTAGGTGCCCACTATGCTAGTGGAGATCAGTGGAGAAATAACTCCAGAAATAATGAAGGGATGGAGTCAAAGCAAAAACAATACACTGTTGTGGGTGTGACTGGAGACAGAAGCAAGGTCCAATGCTATAAGAGCAATATTGCATAGGAACCTGGAATGTTAGGTCCATGAATCAAGGCAAATTGGAAGTGGTCAAACAGGAGATGGCAAGAGTGAACATCTACATGCTAGGAATCAGCAAACTAAAATGGACTGGAATGGGTGAATTTAACTCAGATGACCATTATATCTACTACTGTGGGCAGGAATCCCTTAGAAGAAATGGAGTAGCCATCATGGTCAACAAAAGAGTCCGAAATGCAGTACTTGGATGCAATCTCAAAAATGACAGAATAATTTCTGTTCCTTTTCAAGGCAAACCATTCAATATCATGGTAATCCAAGCCTATGCCCCAACCAGTAATGATGAGGAAGTGGAAGTTAAATGGTTCTTTGAAGATCTATAGGACATTTTAGAACTAACACCCAAAAAAGATGTCCTTTTCATAATAGGGGACTGGAATGCAAAAGTAGGAAGTCAAGAGATACCTGGAGTAACAGGCAAATTTGGCCTTGGAGTATAGAATGAAGCAGGGCAAAGCTAATAGAGTTTTGCCAAGAGAACGCACTGGTCATAGCAAACACCCTCTTCCAACAAACAAGAGAAGACTCTACACATGGACATCACCAGATTCAGACTGATTATATTCTTTGCAGCCAAAGATGGAGAAGCTCTATACAGTCAGCAAAAACGAAACCAGAAGTTGACTGTGGCTCAGATCTTGAACTCCTTATTGCCAAACTCAGTCTTAAATTGAAGAAAGTAGGGAAAACCACTAGACCATTCAGGTATAACCTAAATCAAATCCCCTATGATTATACAGTGGAAGTGAGAAATAGATTTAAGGGACTAGATCTGATAGACAGAGTGCCTGATGAACTATGGATGGAGGTTTGTGACATTGTATAGGAGACAGGGATCAAGACCATCCCCATGGAAAAGAAATGCAAAAAGGCAAAATGGTTGTCTGAGGAGACCTTATAAATAGCTGTGAAAAGAAGAGAAGTGAAAAGCAAAGGAGAAAAGGAAAGATATTCCCGTTTGAATGCAGAGATCCAAAGAATAGCAAGGAGAGATAAGAAAGCTTTCCTCATCGAACAATGCAAAGAAATAGAGGAAAACAACAGAATGGGAAAGACTAGATATTTCTTCAAGAAAATTAGAGATACCAAGGGAACACTTCATGCAAAGCTGGGTTCAATAAAGGACAGAAATGGTATGGCCCTAACAGAAGCAGAAAATATTAAGAAGAGGTGGCAAAAATACACAGAAGAACTGTACAAAAAAGATCTTCATGACCCAGATAATCACGATGGAGTGATCACTCACCTAGAGGCAGACATCCTGGGATGTGAAGTCAAGTAGGCCTTAGAAAGCATCACTATGAACAAAGCTAGTGGAGGTGACAGAATTTCAGTTGAACTATTTCAAATCCTGAAAGATGATGCTGTGAAAGGGCTACACTCAATATGCCAGCAAATTTGGAAAACTCAGCAGTGATCACAGGACTGGAAAATGTCAGTTTTCATTCCAATCCCAAAGAAAGGCAATCCCAAAGAATGCTCAAACTACCGCACAGTTGCACTCATCTCACACGCTAGTAAAGTAATGCTCAAAATTCTCCAAGCCAGGCTTCAACAGTATGTGAACCGTGAACTTCCAGATGTTCAAGCTGGTTTTAGAAAAGGCAGAGGAACCAGAGATCAAATTGCCAACATCTGCTGGATCATCAAAAAAAGCAAGAGAATTACAGAAAAACATCTGTTTCTGCTTTATTGACTATGCCAAAGCCTTTGACTGTGTGGATCACAGTAAACTGTGGAAAATTCTGAAAAAGACGGGAATACCAGAGCACCTGATCTGCCTCTTGAAAAACCTGTATGCGGGTCAGGAAGCAACAATTAGAACTGGACATGGAACAACAGACTGGTTCCAAATAGGAAAAGGAGGATGTCAAGGCTGTATATTGTCACCCTGCTTATTTAACTTATATGCAGAGTACATCATGAGAAACGCTGGGCTGGAAGAAACACAAACTGGAATCAAGACTGCTGGGAGAAATATCAATAACCTCAGATATGCAGATGACACCAACCTTATGGCAGAAAGTTAAGGGGAACTAAAAAGCCTCTTGATGCAAGTGAAAGAAGAGAGTGAAAAAGTTGGCTTAAAACTCAACATTCGGAAAACTAAGATCATGGCATCTGGTCCCATCACTTCACGGGAAATAGATGGGGTAACAGTGGAAACCATGCCAGACTTTGTTTTTGGGGGCTCCAAAATAACTGCAGATGGTGACTGCAGCCATGAAATTAAAAGACGCTTACTCCTCAGAAGGAAAGTGATGACCAACCTAGATAGCATATTAAAAAGCAGAGCCATTACTTTGCCAACAAAGGTCCATCTACTCAAGGCTATGGTTTTTCCAGTGGTCATGTATGGATGTTAGAGTTGGACTGTGAAGAAGGCTGAGCACCGAAGAATTGATACTTTTGAACTGTGGTGTTGGAGAAGACTCTCGAGAGTCCCTTGGACTGCAAGGAGATCCAACCAGTCCATCCTGAAGATCAGTCCTGGGTGTTCATTGGAAGGACTGATGCTGAAGCTGAAACTTCAATACTTTGGCTACCTCATGTGAAGTGTTGACTAATTGGAAAAGACCCTGATGCTGGGAGGGATTGAGGGCAGGAGGAGAAGGGAACGACAGAGGATGAGATGGCTGGATGGCGTCACTGACTCGATGGGCATGAGTTTGGATAAATTCCGGGAGTTGGTGGTGGACAGGGAAGCCTGGCATGCTACGATTCATGGGGTCACAAAGAGTCAGACACGACTGAGCAACTGAACTGAACTGAACTGAAATTTACTTTTTATTACAACTAATTTTTAAAAATAATATGTAAATAAAAATCATGAAACAGACAAGAACAGAATTTCTTGAAAAATCTGAATCTGGACAATCCGAATCTGAAAAAACATATCAACAGATATGCTAAGTATATATCTGAATGCTTTAAATTTTTGATACATACAGATGTCTGAATTCTCATCTCCAAATTGAGAATAACATTACCTTGTCTGTAATTACTTATGCTAGCTAATGTGAAAGGAGACATGAAAGAGCTTTGTATAACACAAAAGTTCATTGTTCTTAAAAACTAAAATGTTATTACTATTATATATGATGAAACTTTTTAGTGACTATTTCAGAAATGTGACTTGTTTGAATATTTTACAGGCCTCTTATATATCTCTGCATACCTCAAGGTAGTAAGCAAATCATTTTCTCTCATGTGGCAGTTTACCTTATTTTTAGAAAAGAGGGAGGCACTATTCAGTAGAAAAAGAAGAATCAGACCCTTTAATGACAAATAGCTCTGACGCATTAATCCTGGGGAAGTTTATAACACTTTTGAAACTTCATTTCACATACATAAGAAAGGAACGCAGAAATCATAAATATAAAGCATATCCAGCACCTGCTACAGAGTATGTACTCACTCAACAGTTGTAAACACGTCTTCATTTGCCCTTCTGCATGAGATTTTGAGGTTCAATTTCATTATTGTTGTCTTTAATTGTATTTTGAAGTTAAAAGATGTGTGTAGCTCATTCAGGTGGAGATGTTAGCCTCAAGAAAGTAACATTGTAGATTTCTTTAAATATCTTAATATATTTGCAGATCATCAATTCAACTCCTAGCAGTTCTTCAGGACTCAACAAATTTCCTCTTAGCATTCCCTAAGGCCTAAGGTTATGTTAAGTATCTCTTTTAATATTCTCATATAATCGTCACATAATTATGGGTTTATTCTCCTAAGAACACTTTTTTATGCTGCACTGTAGTTGAGTCCTACAGTAAAAAGGGAACCCTCTTACACTGTTGGTGGGAATGCAAACTAGTACAGCCACTATGGAAAACAGTGTGGAGATTTCTTAAAAAACTCGAAATAGAACTGCCATATGACCCAGCAATCCCACTTCTGGGCATACACACTGAGGAAACCAGATCTGAAAGACACACGTGCACCCCAATGTTCATCGCAGCACTGTTTATAATAGCCAGGACATGGAAGCAACCTAGATGCCCATCAGCAGATGAATGGATAAGGAAGCTGTGGTACATATACACCATGGAATATTACTCAGCCATTAAAAAGAATTCATTTGAATCAGTTCTAAAGAGGTGGATGAAACTGGAGCCCATTATACAGAGTGAAGTAAGCCAGAAAGATAAAGGACATTACAGCATACTAACACATATATATGGAATTTAGAAAGATGGTAACGATAACCCTATATGCAAAGCAGAAAAAGAGACACAGAAGTACAGAACAGACTTTTGAACTCTGTGGGAGAAGGTGAGGGTGGGATGTTTCGAAAGAACAGCATGTATATTATCTATGGTGAAACAGATCACCAGCCCAGGTGGGATGCATGAGACAAGTGCTCGGGCCTGGTGTACTGGGAAGACCCAGAGGAATCAGGTGGAGAGGGAGGTGGGAGGGGGGATCGGGATGGGGAATACGTGTAACTCTATGGCTGATTTATATCAATGTATGACAAAACCTACTGAAATGTTGTGAAGTAATTAGCCTCCAACTAATAAAAAAGAAAAATAAAAAAGAAAAAAAAAAAAAAGAATCCATCTTCCAATGCAGAGGATGTGGGTTCCATCCCTGGTCAGGGAACTAAGATCCCATATGCAACTCCCACAGACCACAACTATTGAGCCCATGTGCTGCAATGCAAGATCCTGAATGCTACTGCTAAGAACCAACACAGACAGAAAATAAATTAAAAAATAAATAAATAAATAAATAAAATCAATTTTAATTTCTATATATTTGTTAACATGACTACTACTAACATTTGGAAATATGTGTATAGTTCATATTATATTTCTATTGGATATCACTGATCTGGCTAGATTAAATGAAAATAGCTTGTTTTTTAATTTTGTTGGTTGAGAGAGAGAAAACTCTTTAATTATCCATTTTGTCTTGTGAGTATAAATACAGGATGAAATCCTGTAGTTCTTTCTAATTCTAACGTTTGACAAAAAAATAAATAATTATGTTTTTAAGCTGTACTAAGTCTAAAAGAGAAAGCTGTCCAATCAAGATATTTTTATAATTATACTGTCCAGCCTGGTAGACATTTCTCAGAGTCTTACTCTGAATTTTTCTCCTAATTTCTAGTCCAAGCTGATATCAGTAACTAGTTCAGTTCAGTTCAGTTCAGTCATTCAGTTGTGTCCAACTCTTTGCAACTCCATGGACTGCAGTACATATATAGAAAATGAAGGGAAAGGAAAAGCTCTTCCTTACATAAGAATTACAGTTAATAAATGTAGAAGAGTTAGAAAAATTACAACTGGTAAATCATTATAATGATAATTTATTCAGGCAGGAATGAATAATTAGTGAATACTAAAAATGATTGGGTAAAATTTTGCCGAGGACAAAGATATTTAAATTGGTGTAAATGTGGCAAAATACTTCCTCATTACGAAGGGAAAACTAGTAATTTTACAATGGAGAATCCCAGCAAAACATCGCCTTACCCAAGTGATTGAACATAATATCACCAGTAATGCAAGAGATCAATATCATGTTGTTATGATGCAACACACAATGACCTCTTTGCCAAAATGCAAAAATTGAATTTAATCATGAGAAAATATCAGCTAACCCCAAATTAGAAACACTACAAAAGAACTGGCTTGTCTCATGCATCCAACCTGGACTGGCGATCTGTTTCACACTTGATAATATACATGTTTTGATGCTGTTCTCTCAGATCATCCCACCCTCGCCTTCTCCCATAGAGTCCAAAAGTCTGTTCTATACATCTGTGTCTCTTTTTCTGTCTTGCATATAGGGTTATCGTTACCATCTTTCTAAATTCCATATATATGCGTTAGTATACTGTATTGGTCTTTATCTTTCTGGCTTACTTCACTCTGTATAATGGGCTCCAGTTTCATCCATCTCATTAGAACTGATTCAAATGAATTCTTTTTAATGGCTGAATAATATTCCATTCATGGCTGATTCATGTCAATGTATGGCAAAAACCACTATTATATTGTAAAGTAATTAGCCTCCGACTGATAAAAATAAATGGGAAAAAAAAAAAAAAAAGAACTGGCTTGTACTCTTCAAAATCTTAGAAGTCAGCAAAGGCAAGAGAAGGCTGAGGAACTATTGAAAAAACCCAAGAGACATCTCAACTATATGCAGTATGTGATCCTGGAGTAGATCCTGAATAGGGAGAAAAACCTTAATATTTCTTTCTTTGGCTATGAAATGTGCTATTGAGATAACTGTTGAAATGTGAAGTCTGTGAATTTGTTGATAGTATTGTATCAGTGTTGATTTTCAGATTTAATTAACTGTGATTCCATACAATGGTATATGTGATCAGGAAATACTGAAGCATGCAAGAATAATGGCTAAAATAGCAATTTCCTCTCAATTGGTTCAGATGAAAAATACACACACACCATACACATATACAAAATTATATATAAGCATGCATGTATACAGACACAGGATCAAGAATGATCAGGCAAATAAGGTAAGTTAAAAATTTCACATTGTTCATGGGTGAATTCTTTGTTCTATTTCTGCATCTCATCTCTAAGTCAAAAATTATTTCACATTAAAAAGTTTTTAAAACACTTAAGTCACATCCAAGGTAAGCCTTGGGAAAGTGCTGGTAATTCCTTCTTTGGGCTAAGAGAGGAGCCATCTTTGGATGGACAGGAAGCATCTAATGATATTCAATATTCTGAAAAGTAATAGAACCACTCACTTACTTTGCTTAAGCTCCTGCAATGTCCTTAGCTCTATTCTTGTCTGATCATATGCAAAGGTGGGGGAAAAACTGCGTTTAAAATGCTTTTTGTTTGAGCTAAAAAAATGACAGAAAGTCCTACTGAGTTTTGCTTTTTGATTAGCCCATCAGTTCAAACATGAGGAGCTGTTTCCAAGGTAAACAGTGAGCTCCACAGTTATCCTCACTTCCTTAGTGTTGCCACCTGTGCTTTGCAGGGCTTCTCCAAACCCTTTCCCATCTTTTGAAAAGCTTTGTGGGGCATGGAATGACTGTGTAAGCACTCTTGGGAGACTGTCTTTTGCTTACTTTTAGATTTTGCAATTCTGGAACTGTTTTACCTCTATAAAGTCCCTTCATGCAGAGCTTTTCTAAACTCTGAACCAAATACACAGTTATTTTAAATTTATCTTCAAAACAATCTTTCTTTGATATGATTCCATGACCATAGAATAAACTTGCATCTGGAAATAGAAAATAAATTAATGAGCAAATAAAGTTACCAACATAACCCCACTAAGCCTATACTACCTGTAATTTTAAACCAATGAAAATCTTTTCTGAGCCCCTTTGAAAATAATTCACATTTTGTTATTAAACTATTTTACTCAAAATGCTTCTCAATTTTCAGTATTAAGACAAAAGAAACTTATGAAAACTTTGGACATACATTAAATTTTAATAATACAACAAGAATGTCCAGAACTGATTCTAAGTTAAATAATACAAAAAAACAGTGTCCAAAAGAGTTTTGAAAAGATAATAAAAGCAGTGTCTGAAGACCATTTCTGACCTCCACTAGCCTTGTGATGATAAACAAAACATTTGAAACTCAAACATAAAATAAATAAGTGGAAACAGATTTAATACTTTGATTCATTGGCAAATGCAATTTGAAGAGTCTTAAACTTCTGAAAAATACAATGTTTTAATTCTAATTTATATTTTTAAGGCTCTAACTATTTTAAATGATAAATTCCTAAGAGATTTTATACCAGGACTTTTCCTGAGCTTTGCTATTCAAAAAAAATGACTAATTATCAAACTACATTATGTTAGTGACACAAATAGAATGTTGCAATATGTTGTACATATAAAATTTAGTAGAAAAAATGCAGATGACTTGCAGCTTCATTCTGGAAGTATACAATATTCCCAGTGACCTATTTACTAAATAAAACTCTTCTACTGTGATGTTCTCTGTATTGCACAGAATACTATAAACATACAGAAAATGTCCTTCATTTCTAATTCATTTGAATCACCTTTTCCTCACCTTTATTCAACAGGGAAAACAAAAATTCAAATCTCTTTAGTAATAATGTTATTCCTTAATAGACATAAAGCTAGTTTTGACATTTTTAGCCCATCAAGGACAAGAACAAATGAGTGTTACAGAATTAAAAGAGATTGCCAATACTGTATTGCTTCTCCCTAAAAGCAGAACAAAGAAATCAGGTTTCATTTTCAAAGGGAGTAATTTCTTATTCTCGGAGATTTTTAAATTACTAAAATTTTTATTTTAAGATTAATGAAAAAGCAGAGAAATACTGGACAAATGAAGGAACAAACTAGAAACACAGAAGTCCAAATACATAAAGAGGAAATAGGCAAACTACCTGAAAAAGAATTCAGAATAATGATAGTAAAGATGATCAAAAAACTTGAAAACAGAATGGAGAAAATGCAATAATCAATTAACAAAGACTTGGAAGAATTAAAGAATAAATATACAGAGACAAACAACACAAATACTGAAGTTAAAAATACTCTAGAAGGAATCAATAGCAGAATATATGAAGCAGAAGAACAAATCAGTGAGCTGGAAAAAACAATGGTGGAAATAATTTCTGAAGAGCAGAATAAAGTAAAAAGAATGAAAAGAACTGACGATAGTCTCAGAGACTTCTGGGACAATATCAAACGCACCAACATTCGAAATATAGGGGTCCCCATATGTAAAATAGACAGCCAATGGGGATTTGCTGTGTGTCTCAGGAAACCCAAAGAGGTGCCCTATATCAACCTAGAGGAGTGGATGGGGAGGGAGGTGGAAGGGAGAGTCAAAAGAGAGGGGACATACGTATACGTATACCTATAGCTGATTCATGTTGAGGTTTGACAGAAAACAGCAAAATTCTATAAAGCAATTATCCTTCAATAAAAAATAAATTAAAAAAGAATGCCTCATAAATAGCTTTTTTCACTTGGCATAATTCTGTGGAAGGTTATCTAGGCTATCACCTGTATCAACAGATTATTCCTTCTTATTGGTGAGTAATATTCCATAGCATGGATGTATAACAATTCATTTAACTGTTCACTAGTTGGAAAATCTGGGTTGTTTCTAGTTTTGGGCCATTAGGATTAAAATTGATATAAACATTTGTGTACAGCTTTTGTGTGAACATGTAATTTCTCTAGGATAATGTCTAGGAGTGCTATTGCTGGATTATATGGTAGCTGCATTTTTTTTGTTTTATAATAAACTAACAAGAAAAATTTCTCAAGAATGGTGGTACTATTTTATGTTCTCATCAGCAATACATGACTAATCCAGTTTTTCTGTATCATCACCATCATTTGGTACTGTCACTATTTTTTATCTTTGTCATTTTGTAGACATGTGGACATATCTACTTGTGGTTTTAATGTGCATTTCCATAATGGATAATGATGTTGAACTCTTTCCATGTGCTTATTTACCCTCTGTGTAACCTCTTTTGTGAAATTTCTCTTCATGCCTTTTGCCCATTTTTCAATTGGAGGTTTTTTTTTCTTTTTGTACTCTTGAGTTTTATGTTTATTTATTCTATGTAATAGTCATTCATTGGATATGTAGTTTGTAAATATTTTCTCTCATTCTGTAGTTCCTTTTTCATTCTCTTAACAAAGTCTTTCCAGAGCAAAACTCTGATTAAAATGAAGCCCAATTTATCAAATTTTGTTTTCACAAAAATGTGTTTTTTATATTATGTTTAAGTCTCTATGTCTAACCCTGAGCCTGAAAACATGCTCCTAATACTGTTCCGGTCCCATCACTTCATTACAGATAAATGGGGAAACAGTGGCTGACTTTATTTTTCTGGGCTCCAAAAATCACTGCAGATGGTGATTGCAGCAATGAAATTAAAAGATGCTTACTCCTTGGAAGGAAAGTTATGGTCAACCTAAGTGAAGTCGCTCAGCCGTGTCCAACTCCTTGCGACCCCATGGACTGTATCTCACCAGGCTCCTCCGTCCATGGGATTCTCCAGGCAAATATACTGGAGTGGGTTGCCATTTTTTTCTCCAATGACCAACCTAGACAGCAGATTAAAAATCAGAGACATTACTTTGCCAACAAAGGTCCGTCTAGTCAAGGCTATGGTTCTTCCAGTGGTCATGTATGGATATGAGAGTTGGACTATAAAGCAAGCTGAGTGCTAAAAAATTGCTGCTTTTGAACTGTGGTGTTGGAGAAGACTCTTGAGAGTCCCTTGGACTGCAAGGAGATCCAACCAGTCCATCCTAAAGGGAGATCAGTCCTGGGTGTTCATTGGAAGGACTGATGTTTAAGCTGAAACTCCAGTACTTTGGCCACCTGATGCGGAGAGCTGACTCCTTGGAAAAGACCCTGATGCTGGGAAAGATTGAGGGCAGGAGGAGAAGGGGATGACAGAGGATGAGATGGTTGGATGGTGTCATCCACTCGATGGACATGGGTTTGGGTGGACTCCGGGAGTTGGTGATGGACAGAGAGGCCTGGCATGCTGCACTTCATGGGGTTGCAAAGAATCGGACACGACTGAGCGACTGATCTGAACTGAACTGAATACTTTTCTAAAAGTTTTATAGTTTTTTGTTTAGGTCTTTGATACATCTTGAGACATCTTTCTTTGTTTTCTTCCTTCCTTCCTTCCCTTTCCTGCCTTCCCTTTCTTTCTTTCCCCCTTCCTTCCTACCTACCTTCTTTTCGACCTACATTCCTATCTTTCTTTCTTCCTGGCTTTTCTTTCTTTCCTTTCTTGTTCTTTCTTTTATCTGTGGTTTTTTAATTGCTTTAGCACATATTATGTTCTAAACATTTATGCAAGTTAAAAAAATTGTGACTAGTATTGTATTCTTAATTTTGTTGACCATTTATTCATTATTGGCTGTTGTTCAGTCATAAGTCATGTCTGACTGCTTGTGACCCCATGAACTGCAGCATGCCAGACTTCTCTGTCCTTCACTGTTTCTTGGAGTTTATTCAAACTCATGTCCATTGAGTCAGTGATTCCTTCCAGCCATCACTGTTAGTAGAAAGAAATATAACTGATTTTTGTATGTTTATCTTAATTTCAGTGGCCTTGCTGAATTCATTATTTATAGAAGATGTTTTGGTAGATTCCTTGGAATCTCCTATGTAAATAAACATAGTCATCTGCAAATAAGAACAAATTTCTTCCTTTATGATCTATAATGTCTTTTCTTCTCTTGGTTTATTGAAATGGCTACAACCTTTGGCCCCATGTTGGATGAAAATAGTGAGAGTGGGCATCCTTGCCTTGTTTCTGATTTTAAGTGTAAAATGTTTTGTCTTTCACCATTCAGCATATTAGTTGTGAACTGTCACTAAATCAAGTTGAAGAATTTTCCTTTTATTCATGTTTTCTAAAATATTTTTTATCATGAGTGGGTTTTGAGTTTTGTCAACTGGCTTTTCTGCACTGATTTTTCTTTTTTAGCCCCTTTAATATGTTGTATTACAGTGCTTGATTTTTAAATGTTAAGCCAGCCTTGCAACCTTAAAATAAATCCCACTTTGCCATCCCAAACTCTCTAACTATCTTTTTGCCCTCTTCATCCCCCATGGCTATATTTTTTTTTTATTTTATTTTATTTTTTTAATTATTATTATTATTTTTATTAGTTGGAGGCTAATTACTTCACAACATTTCAGTGGGTTTTGTCATACATTGGTATGAATCAGCCATGGATTTACACGTATTCACAGATAACAAACAAAGATCTACTGTATAGCATGTGGAACTCTGTTCAATGTTATGTGGCAGCCTGGATGGGAGGGGAGTTTGGGGAAAATGAATATATCTTTATGATGTATATGTATGGCTGAATTCCTTCCCCGTTCACCTGAAACTATCACAGTATTGTTAATCAGCTATAGTTCAATAGAAAATAGAAATTTAAATAAATTTAAAAAAAGAACAAATGGTCAAATAAAAGCATATTACCTCTAAAAAAACTCCCACTCAGTCATCATAGACAATGACTTTTATATATTACTAAATACTATTTGCTAATACACTATTAAGAGCTTTTGCATGTATATTAATGAGAAATGCAGGTTTGTGGTTCTATTTTTGTACTCTTTTTGTTTGGTTTTGATAGGGTAATATGATGTCAAAAAAATGAATTGGGAACTATTCACTTTTTTGGGGAAGAGAGTATGTAGAAACAATGTTAGTTTTCCTTTAAATATTTGTTAGCTTTTTTTTTAAGATTCTACATATAAGCAATGTCAAATGATGTTTGTCTTTCTATGTCTGACTTCACTCAGAATGACAGTTTCTAGGTCCATCTATTTCACTGCAAATGGCATTGTTTTGTTCTTTATGGTTGAGTAGTATATGTGGAATCCAAAAAAGGGCACAAATAAACTTATTTACAAAACAGAAGTAGAGTCACAGATGCATAAAACAAACTCATGGTTGCCAGGGGATAAGGGAGTGGGAGGAATAAATTGGAAATTTGCGGATTGACATATCCACACTACTATATATAAAATAGATAACTAGGAAGGACCTACTGTAGAGCACAGGGAACTCAATACTCTGTAATGTATACACAATTTCACATATAACTTATATATGAAAAAAATATTTAAAAAAGAGTGGATATATGCATATATATTACTGATTCACTTTGCTGTACACCTGAAACTAACACAACATTGTAAATCAACTCTACTCCAATAGACATTTTTGTATACACAAGATGTGTTTACTTTCTATTATTTTTATGCATAGATTCTTATCCATCCATCCTTTTAGTTAATTTACATTTTAAAACAAAAATGCTATTCATTAGCTTACTAATATATATATAAAAATATATAGAAAGCCTAAATTAGAAAATTATGAGATTGACCAACTATATTATCTCCCTAGCTATCCTATGTTATCTCCTATCTCCCTAGTATAACAACTATGTTATACTTCGCTACACACTTTAGTAGTTTTTATATTAGGGTTTACTTAACTTGATTCTTGGCTTAGTGTCTGTCAAGATTTAAGATTCAAGATTCAAGATTTAAAATTGTGCTAACAATGATTTTGTGTATTTGGACAGAACAGTCATATTTTCTTTATGGACTCCTTAGAGCAATCCTGAAGAAGGTAAAAATGAGTGAAAGCTGAGGTACCTTAATATTACACAGTTTGCGGAGGCTCCTTCATGTTAAATTACTCGCTTATTAGTGGTAGAGCTGGATCAAGATTTTAATTCTAGAATCCTGTTCAATACTCCTGATGTCAGTAAGATCATAAGCGAAATTATCCATACGTTTTTGTTTGGAGTTCATTTATTTGGCGCCTGCTTTGTTTGTTTGGCATTGTGTTGGTTAATAATGTGTTGGTGCATTGTTGCACACTTGATAAAAGAGTAACTATTCTGCTATATGTATATGCTGCTATTTGGTAGAGTATGATAAAAATGTCAGTTAGTTGAAGTGGGTTGATTGTATAGTTCTCAGTGTTCTATAGCTTTACTGATCTTGCTGTTTTCTTGTTCTATCAATTAGAGAAAAGTACTGGAATGTCTTTGAGGAGGAAATGACAATCCACTCCAGTATTCTTGTCAGGAAAGCCCCATGGATAAAGGACCTTGGAGGGCTACAGTCCAGGAGGTTTCAAAGAGTCAGACCTGACTGAGTATATACACACACACACACACACACACACACACTGAAATGTCTATAATCGTGCATTTGTAAGTTTATCCTTTTAGGTCATTTATTTATTTATGCTTCATGTATTTAAAATTCTATTACTGGGTTCAGGTTATATCTTCTAATGAGTTGATAGTTCAGTTACTGTAATGTCTCCCTTTATCATTGGTAACATTCCTGATATTAATATATACCAACTCCAACTTTCTTACGATTAGTGTTTCCATCATATATTATTTTCTACCTTTTTATTCTTAACCTGTTTTTATCATTGCGTTTAAAATTGATTCCCTGTAAATAGCATGTAGTTGGTTTTTACTTTTTCAAAGGGCAGAGCAGAAATAAATGAAAAATAAATGAAGGAGACAATAGCAAAAATCAATAAAACTAAAAGATGGTTCTTTGAGAAGATAAACAATATTGACAATTAGTCAGACTAATCAAGAAAAAAAGGGAGAAGACTCAAATCAATAAAATGGAAATGAAAAAGGAGGAGAATTACAACAGACAATGGAGAAATGTAATACAAAGGATCATAAGAGACTACAGTGAGCAACTATATGCCAAAAAAGTGGACAACTGGAAGAAATGGACAAATTCTTAGAAAAGTACAACCTTCCAAGACTGAACTAGAAAGAAATAGAAAATATGAACAGAGCAATCACAAGCACTGAAATTAAAACTATGATAAAAAATCTTCCAACAACCAAAGTCTAGGGCCAGATGGCTTCACAGGCAAATTCTCCCAAACATTTAGAGAAGAGTAACACCTATCATGGTTGAACTCTTTCAGAAAATTGCAGAAGGAAAACTCCCAAATTCATTCTACAAGGTGACCATCACCCTAATTTATTTTTAAACGGAGGATAGTCACTTTACAATGTTGTGTTGGTTTCTGCCTTACTACAATGTGAATGTTATAAGTAAACATATATCCTTTCCCTCTTGAGCCTCCCGCCCACCCTCCCCTGCTATCTCTCTAAGTCATCACAGAGCACCAGCTGAGCTCCCTGTGTTATATAGCAGTTTCTCAACTATTTTATACATCGTAGTGTATTTCTGTCAGTGCTACTCTCTCAATTTGTCCCATCCTCTCCTTCTTCCACTGTGTCCACAAGTCCTTTCTCTATTTCTGCATCTCTATTCCTCCCTGAAAATAGGTTTATCAGTACCATTTTTCTAGATTCCATATGTATGTGTTAGTAAACATCTTTTTTTTTTCTCTTTCTGATTTGTTCACATTGTATGACAGAATCTAGGTAGGGTTCTCCAGTGAAATCATCTGGTCCTGGAGATTTTTTTAGGGAATTTTATAATTATAAATTCAATTTCCTTAATAGCTATCAGGCTATCGAAATTACCTATTTCATATTTGGTGAGTTATAAATTGTGTTTTTCAAAAACAAGTCTACGTTGCCTAAGTTGTCAAACAGAGTTGTTTATGCTGCTGTTCAGTCGCTAAGTCAGGTCTGACTCTTTGCGACTCCAAGGACTGCAACATGTCAGGCTCTCCTGTCCTTCTCTATCTCCCAAATTTTGCTCAAGCTCAGGTCCATTGACTTGGTGACGCCATTTAATAATCTCAGAAGTGCCACCCCCTCCTCCCTTTGCCTTCAGTCTTTCCCAGCATCAGGGTCTTTTCCAATGAGTCTTCTCATCACATCAAGTAGCCAAAGTATTGGAGCTTCAACTTCAGCATCAGTTCATGTAATAAATATTCAAGTTTGATTTCCTTTAGGATTGACTGGTTTAATGTCCTTGCTGTCTAAGGGACTCTCAAGAGTCTTCACCAGCACCACAATTCAAAACCATCAATTCTTCAGGCTCAACCTTCTTTATGGTCTAACTGTCACATTTTTACATGACTACTGGATAAACCATAGCTTTGACTATATGGACCTACGCCATGAAGTGATAAAACTGGATGCCACAATCTTAGTTTTTGAATGGTGAGTTTTAAGCCAGCTTTTTCACTCTCCTTTCACCCTCATCAAGACTCTCTCTAGTTCCTCTTCACTATCTTCCATTAGAGTGGCAGTTTATAGCACTCCCTTATCCTATCCTTTGGTTGCCTGCAGGATCTGTTTCATTCATCATTCCTTTTTTTTTTTTTTCCATCATTCCTGATATTAGTAATTTGTGTCTTTTGTCTCATTGTCAGCATTGTTATAATTTCTCAATTTTATTAATATTTTTATAAACTAGCTCTTTAGTTAATTTAGTTAATGACTTTGGCTTCTTTTATATTTATTATTTTCTTCCTTTTGCTGGATTTCAGTTTATTTAGCTCTTCTCTTTTTCTAGATTCTTGAAGTGGACATTTATATTATTGAATTGAGAATTTTACCTCTCAGCACTCAGTTTTGTCCCACAATTTTTGATGAATTTTATTTTTCTTTTCATTCAGTTCAAGGTATTTTTAAATTTTCCTTGAGACTTCCATTTCAACCCATGATTTATTAAATGTTTCATTTCCAAATAATTGTACATTTCTCTGTTATCTCTCTGTCATTCTAGTTTGACTCCATTGAGTTCAGAGAATACACTCTATAATTTAAACAATTTTAAATTTGTTGAGGTTTATTTTGTGGATGAGGATATGATCAACTTTCCATAGACATTTACAAAGAATGTATATTTTGTTGCTGTTTGGGTGCTCTACAAATGTTGATTTGAATGTGTTGCGTGGTGATGGTGGTATTGATTTTTTTCTATATTCTTTCTGATATTCTATTTATTTTATAAGTCCAGTTTACAAATATAGTCATAATTTGTCTATTTCTCTTTCAGTTATCAGTTTTTGCTTCACATACTTTTTCAGATCTGTTGCTTGATGCATACACCCTTAAAATTACAGGTCCTCTTGTTTGGCATTCTTATTACATAATGATCTTGTCTGTCTCTAGAAACTTACCTTGCTCTTGTGTTTACTTTATTTGATATAAATATAACCACTCCTGCTTTCTTTTAATTAAATGTTTGCATAAAATATCTTTATTTTTTAAAACACTCTTAAATTTGAAATGATTTTCTTATAGACAAAACAGAGTGCTTTTTAATCTATTCTGTCAATCTATGCTCTTCCTAGTCATCATTCACCACCCTAAACCCCAGCAACTTCTGATCTTTTGATCAGTCTATTGTATCATTGTTTCTATTTTTGTATACATTTGGAAACTTTTTTGTACTGAAATTAAAGAAATAAAGAGGAAAAATATAGTATCTACATTGAAGACATATTTTGTTTATCAGAGCCTGTACACTTGATGAATACTAAGTAAATAACATAACATAAAATAAAATATCTATATGCTCAAAATATTTCTTTTGGTATCTTAAGGTTAAACTTTATAAATTGGGGGTGGGGGCTATGTTGAGATTGTTAACGCCTATATGATAAACCTGGAACTTAAAAATGTGAAATATCAGCAATGAGAAACAAACTCTGTTTTTACATAAAAATTTCTCTTGTTCCTTAGTTTAATTTACACTCCCATAATTTTTAAGGGTGGGGAATATCAGTATGACAACACAGTTAAGATATATTTAATACAAAATGAAATTGTCTGTTTTTGGTTTCTTCTCTTATTAAAGTTTCATATTAATGGCCTGTCATCCTAAAATATATGTTTAAAAATGACACGCTATAGATTTGAACTTTGGATAAACTCACATTATGGGACATTTTATTATTTATTTATAGTTTTTCCTGCCCTTCCAAAGTGACAAACTTCCTTCAGGCATATTTAGGAATTTTGAAAGAGGTATATATTAGAAACTAGAACCTGATCAATCATATAATTTAAAGCTCTCATTTTACAGGTAAAATCATTTCGTTCCCATAGAGGATGTATATGTGATTGTCTGCTTGACATCCTCTCCCTCAAATTTCCTGGGAACTACATTTCACCTGTTTCATCCACATGATTTCTATTTTGATCTTCTTCATTCATTTTCAGTTTACCCCTGACCACAGCTGATTGTTCTAGAAGTTGGTATCTTTACAAAGATTGTTAGAGATTGATAAGGTCTAAGTTTAAAATTGTTGGCAGTTTTGCCTTCTATCATTTAGGAAAAAACTCATTGGCAACAAGAGAAAAAGCTAAAACTGATGGGGAGAAACAGAGATGAGAGACACCTCAGGACTCAAGTCTCCAACCCCTGAACCTCTACCCAAACCTTGTTTATTCAAATAAATACCCCAACATCCTCCAAATAAACTTCCTCTTTTCCTTTGGCTAATTTATTAATAAGTAAATGTCACTGCAACATAAAGAACCCCAATTAACAGTGCTATGAAGATTAAATAACTTATCCAAAGCTTAAAAACCAGTTCAAATTTGCTTTGGAACCCAATATTCTCTCAGCCTAGTAATAGGAACTAATAAATTCTTATTGGAATCAGACTGCAATATATCATGTTTTTTTTTTTTCATTTGTCACACATTTCATATATATTTATGACATTATTTTGCACTATCTTTAGTAGAAGTTTGCCTCAAGTAATAAAATATGCTGTGTGCTATATTTGTGAAGTGAACTGAAAGTCACTCAGTCACATCCGACACTTTGCTACCCCATGGACAATACAGTCCATGGAATTCTTCAGGCCAGAATACTGGAATGGGTAGCCTTTCTCTTCTCCAGGGGATCTTCTCAAGCCAGGGACTGAACCCAGGTCTCCCGCATTGCAGACAGATTCTTTACCAGCTGAGCCACAAGGGAAGCCCAAGAATACTGGAGCGGGTAGCTTTTCCCTTCTCCAGTGGATCTTCCCAAATGAGCAATCAAACCAGGGTCTCCTGTATTGCAGACAGATGCTTTACTAACTGAGCTATCAGGGAAGATATATTTGTAAATTCTAACAAAATTGGGCATTTCTTAAAGTGGAAATAACATTATGTCTCGGATTTGTTTTAAAATACTGTAGCACAAAAAATGGGGGGCGGCAATATATAAAACAAGATTAGCAAAACAACAATTACTGTTAAAGCTGAGACATGACTAAGTGAAATTCATTATACAATTTGCTCTTTTTAGTGCATGCTGGAAAAATTTCATTATACAAAATTATAAGAAAAAGTATAATTATAGGTTCTCATTAAATACTGGCAATCTCTAGCCGCCCCCCCCTCCAGTCCCCCCCCCCCCCCAATAGCTCAATTTGGGGAAAAAATAGGAAGAAATGAGAATAATCAAGAAAGGTAGGGGTCATACTTGCTAACTCTGGTACATCTGCTTTCTGAATTACGAGTGATAGAAGAAATTTTAAAGCTCAAATCTCTGAATAACTAGTTCCAAATTCTATCCACTTTTCTCATATCTTTCACCATTTGACCATTTCGTCATTTGGAAATTAAATCTTTTTTTAATTTTAATTTTTTTTTTGCATTTTATTGCAGTTTCACTTTTTGACTCACTCTTTTATAGTGAATGAAATGAAATGAAATAGCATAGGAAATGCAAACGTTTTACTTGTAAAAATGGGATTATCACTTTTACTTTGGTATCTTTTAAGTTTACAGGTTTTCTCAGCTTCTTTGTTGTAGCTAAATTTAAATGAAACTAGGGTTCTCATACTGTATTCACTGGGGGAAAATATGTACAAATGCATATACAGTATATTTTCTTTGTTCTTCAGTGTTTTCTTTTGCCTTTTAAAAAATGGAAATAAAACCCCAAATGCTAATTGTAGGTTTCAATCTAGGATATAATTTAAAGATCCACCATTCAGATCATCTGACTGAATAGCAGACTATATTGATTTTATTGATTTCTATATTATTTTTTGTTCTGTATACATGTTAAGTAAATGTGTATTGCTTTTATAATTAGAAAAAATATATTAAAATTTAAGATTTCTGCAGTGTATTCTAATCTGGGTAGCAAGATCATTTTCTTTGGGATAGAAAATAATCCAAACAGAGCTGAGATGAAATGAATCATTATAGAAAGGACAGAAATTCACCTTTCTTCAAGGAGAGAAAAGGCAAAATTCAATGGAAGCTCATAAGAATGACCACGTAAGGCCAATTGAAGAATTCCTCAAATGTCCATGATAAAAGAAACTAATAACTTTATATAAAAAGAACTTTTTTATACAAAACTCTGTAAAAATTACACAAATATGTAGACACACACATATAAGTATGTATATACATATATCTACAATGAGGAAATTATGTTTTATGTATCTGTATAACACAAGCATATTTGAAAGATATGCAAGGCTATTTGTTACTTAGGATAGGAACAAGGTGAGAAGGTAAATAAAAGTAAAGAGTTGGTTGAAAAGAGAAGGACAGAAATAGAGAAAAGAAATAAGAACAAAATAAGCAGTTTTATAAAACAACATTTATATATGACTCCACTTATGCAAATTTACATATTTGTGTATATGTTGACAGAATCTTGCTAAAAAATGATCACTCCATCTTTAACAGTGGTGTTGTTTGTTGATGGAACTTCACTAGTTTTTATTGTCTTTTTGTTTTGTTTTTAAAGTTAGCATTTCACATGTATATAATAAAATTACATTATTTTCATTTTCTAAAAACAAAGCACATGGAGTGAAGTCAGAATATCTGGATCCTTATCCCAGCTCATTGCATGTATTAGACAAACTGGCATATCAGGCTGACTACTGAATCTAACTCTTCCAGTTTTCTCTTCAGTAAAATAGAAATAATAAATAGTATATCATCGACATGGGGTCAGTGAGAAAATTGAAATAATTCACATATGTATCAGTACTGCATGCTGAAAGTAATCAGTAAATATTAACTATTATCATTATTTTAAGATGGAAAAGAATTTTTGTTAAGTGAGAAAAGCCGAGTAGAGGTGGCTGCATGTGGTGATGTGCTAGTATGTGTCAGGCATTAAGGTAGAGATTAGTTAGTTATTCAGACTGGTCTTCATGATTGTATTAGTTTTCTGTTGCTGCATAATAAATTACCCAAACCATTGGCTTAACACATTGCCCATTCTGTTCACCACAATTAGGTAGGTGAAGAGTTCAAAACAGTGAGGTTGGACTCTCTGCTCAGCATTTCAAATCAAAGCCAAAATTAAGATTTTAGTCAACCTTCATGTTCACCTGGAGTTCAGGGTTCTCTTCCAAGCTTATGTGGCTGTGGCCGGATTTAGTTTCTTGCTGTAATGGGACAGAGGTCCCCTTTTCCTTGCTGGATCAGCAAATGACCCCTCTAAACTCCTAGAGGGTTCTCACATTCCTTGCACACAGCTCACTTCATCTTCAAAGCCAGCAATAGAGAACCTTCCTAACATCAAAATCTTTCTTCAGGAAGAACTCAGTTCCTCTTAAACGCTCACTTGATAGATCCGATCTCAGATAACTTTGCTTTTGTGCCATAAGGGCTTCCCAGGTGATGCTTGTGGTAAAGAATCCATCTGCCAATGCAGGAGACTTAAAAGATGTGGGTTCGATCCCTGGGTCTGGAAGATCCTCTGAAAGAGGAAATGGCAACCCATTTCAGTATTCTTGCATGGAGAATCCCATGGACAGAGGAGCCTGGCAGGATATAGTCCACAGGGTCACACAGAGTTGGACAGGACTGAAGTGACATAAAAGATAACCTGATCATGAGAGTAACTATCTCATTATATCTATAAAATCTTTGTGCAGAGAAAGAGGAGCTTGGGGGGCTGTGTCAGAATTTGACCTAACACAAGGATGTTTCATTATCTTAGACTATTTTATTTATGAAAGTCAGATATTCAGATTGTCTATTCTAGTAATTTTTTTGTGGGATCTACACCATTTAGTAAGGTTTGGTTTGGGTTTTATTAGCCTAATGGCAGTCTTTTGAGAGTACACTTGGTTACACTGACTATGTCAGTTTACTATGAGAGATATGTGGGAGAAAAGGTAGTTACTTCTGTCTAAGCTTAATTGTATGCCTTATATGTTGGATTACATTATCATCATTTAGGACTACATAATGTGGTACTCAAGTTCCAACAATAATCTCAAGAAACAGCAATTTTCCATAAGTCAACATAATTTTACTTCTATATGTTCTTCCTTCTCTTTTCACTTCTTCCACAAAAAAAAAAGATGCAAATGAAGAGGGGCAATTTTAAAAGATAAATATATATTAACAATGACAAATATAAGCCTAGTATATAGAAGTGAAAGTAAAATGCCACACATGGCTTGAAAATAAAATAATTTTACCTTCTGGAATTTAAATACTGTATAATCAGAGCAGAGATATGTCCTTGTAAAATAAACTAAGGAACATTATTTTTCCCTTCATTATTTGATACTCTTTAAACATTTTAACATCTCAAATCTGGATCACGTTACAATTGATGGATACATTTAAAGTAAATTATGTCTTTTCAGAAAAAAAGAACAGTTAATATATTGATAGAAAGCCTTACAATAAATAGAGAGAATACTAAATAACTCCTAGCCAGCAAGACTAAAGTATTAACATAATTAAAGAAAAAAGTGCCATTTAACGAACTCTCTGCCTCACTTCATTTGTACCTTTCTGCTCTCAGCCCCATGGAGAACTATGAATGTGGCACTCAGCCAGCTATTCCCAGGAGGCAGACATGCCTCAATCTGAGAAGCTTAAATTGGTTAAATTATCATTCTGAAAATAACATTGTCTTCAGTAAGAAGATTGAATAAGAAGACAATGTTTGTCCAAGACTAAAGTCAGACCTAAAATATGACAACTTTACCAAGTAAATGCCCCTCAGCAAGTCCCCCTGGTGACCACAGCCCAAATATTCTGACTCCTCAAATTTGACATATTTCTTATATGTTCTGTGCTACATATTCATTATAGAAAATGATACCGAACATCCAAAAATTTTAATCAGTTAGGTAAAGCCAGGTTTCGGGCTTTGTCTAGCAATAGCACTCCAAATTCTTGTTTAATAAATATTTACTATAGGTTTATTATGATGAAAAAAGTAATTGTATATCTAAATCCATAATGTATGAAAATTCACTCATTTATTGAACAAATATTTATTGAGAGACCTATTATGTGTTAAGTGTCTCAAACACTGAGGAAGCGAGAGTAAACAAATCAGTTATCTGCTCCCATGGAATTGGTAGTCTAATGAGGGAGACAGACAACACACAAGTCTAAATCTGCCCTGTCAGGACACTGGGAGTTAAGAGGAAGGAGGAGTGAATACTCAAGGAAGGGGCCCTCTGCTAAAATGACATTAATGGAGGAATCTCTTACTGGAGTGATTTATGTTGTTTGGTCTCATTTTCTTTTCTTCTTCCTCTTTCTACTTCTTATTTCCAAGTAAGTGAAAATGAGAATATTCAGAGAATTGACTTATTGCAAACTAACTTCAGAGGATATACCTAAAGAATGGCATCCTGTCTATGATGCTAGCAAGACCAAACCAAGTATTAAATCCAGAGACAAACACACAATCTGTTTATCTATGGCAAGCAGGTTCATTCAAAGTTTGAGATGTAACTTACTTATTCCTTAAGAACGTAAAACTTGCTGAGTTTAAAGCTGTTGTGCTATTCTTTCTAAAACTGTACTTTTAAACAACTTCTATCTCTCTTGGTAACTTCAGGCAGAAAGGTTGTTTTTAACATTATTCCTTTCTCTTTAAACTTGTGAAGGTGACTGTTTGCCTTTAGCAAACGTTTATTCTTATTAGTCTTTCCAGCCTGCTTAATGAGCATCACCTCTCACCATTTGGCTTCTGTAGCTCAGATACTTTATTCTGAAAGTGCTGCTTTCATGTGAAAAATGATACTCTGTAGCTGTAACTATAGCTATAGAAATCATATGTACAGTGAAAATAAGTCTAAATGAGTATTTCTCACAGAGAATGTAAGAGTACATAATGGTATTTTATTCTGTTTTTATTTCAACTTTGTGCATATGAGATGTACTTTGGTAGTAAGCTCTAATATACTGCCTTCTTTTCAAAATACCAATTCAGAAATTTGAATTTTTCTCTTTCCTAGAAATAATGTAATTACTAACTTTATGGAAAAAAAGTTGATTGTCACACCCTAATAACAACATCAATGAAATTGATTATTTTCTTAACAAATTAAAAAGAGAAACACAGAAGTATTATGGCCTGAAATATGTCTGTCTGCTTACTTTTGTCCCCTAGGAGCATTAGATTAAATTAGTATGTCTAAATTCAAAGTCAGCTGTTAGAGACTGGGAACTTCACAAACCTAGATGGGAAAAAAAAAAAAAGCCTGGGAAAATTATAGCCAATAGGCAACACTAATTACAGATATTACTCTAAAAGTTTATCTGCGATTTAAGTTCTTTAAGGTAGTATGAGGTATTTTCAAAACATTTAAAACATTTTAAAAGATCATCCCAAAAAAGAGAAAGCATAGGTATAGCTTCATATTTGAAACAGCAGTGCCACCTTGTGACAAGCTACTTCAAAATAATTCTGTCCCTTGTTTCCTTATGCCTAACCAATTCTATTTACTTATGCCATATAATGATAGATGAGAAAAATAATGCACTTCGATTTCCTTCAGTCAGTTCAGTTGCTCAATCATGTCTGAATCTTTGCCACCCCATGGACTGCAGCATGCCAGGCCACCCTGTCGATCACCAACTCCTGGAGTGTACTCAAACTCATGTCCATTGAGTTGGTGATGCTATCCAACCATCTGTCCTCCCCTTCTCCTCCCACATTAAATCTTTCCCAGCATCAGGGTCTTTTCAAATGAGTCAGTTCTTTGCATCAAGTGGCCAAAGTATTGGAGTTTCAGCTTCAGCATCAGTCCTTTCACTGACTATTCAGGACTGATTTCCTTTAGGATGGAGTGGCTGGGTCTCCTTGCAGTCCAAGGGACTCTCAAGAGTCTTCTCCAACACCACAGTTCAAAAGCATCCCTTCTTCAGTGCTCAGCTTTCTTTATAGTCCAACACTCACATCCATACATGACTACTGGAAAAACCATAGCTTTGACTAGATGGACCTTTGTTGGCAAAGTAATATCTCTGCTATTTAATATGCTGCCTAGGTTGGTCATAACTTTTCTTTCAAGAAGCAAGTATCTTTTAATTTCATGGCTGCAGTCATCATCTGCAGTGATTTTGGAGCTCCAAAAATAAAGTCTGTCACTGTTTCCATTGTTTCCCCATCTATTTGCCATGAAGTGATGGGACCAGATGCCATGATCTTTGTTTTTTGAAAGTTGAGTTTTAAGTCAATATTTCACTCTTCTGTTTCACTTTCACCAAGAGGCTCTTTAGTTCCTCTTCACTTTCTGCCATAAGGGTGGTGTCATCTACATATCCGAGGTTATTGATATTTCTCCTGGAAATCTTGATTCCAGCTTGTGTTTCAACCAGTCCAGCATTTCTCATGATGTACTATGCATATAAGTTCAACAAACAGGGTGACAATATACAGCCTTAATGTACCCCTTTCCCTATTTGAAACCAGTCTATTGTTCCATGTCCAGTTCTAACTGTTGCTTCTTGACCTGCCTACAGATTTCTCAGGAAGCAGGTCAGGTGGTCTAGTATCCCCATCTCTTGAAGAGCTTTACACAGTTTGCTGTGATCCACACAGTCAAAGGCTTTGACATAG
Organism: Dama dama; assembly: GCF_033118175.1. Classification (NCBI taxonomy): domain Eukaryota; kingdom Metazoa; phylum Chordata; class Mammalia; order Artiodactyla; family Cervidae; genus Dama; species Dama dama. The sequence goes on from NC_083700.1 coordinate 39,976,613, forward strand.
TCAATGAAGCAGATGTTTTTCTGGAACTCTCTTGCTTTTTTGATGATCCAACGGATGTTGGCAATTTGATCTCTGGTTCCTCTGCCTTCCCTAAATCCAGCTTGAACATCTGGAAGTTCATGGTTCATGTACTGTTGAAGCCTGGCTTGGAGAATTTTGAGAATTACTTTGCTAGCATGTGAGATGAGTGTAATGATGTAGTAGTTTAACATTCTTTGGGATTGCCTTTCTTAGGGATTGGAATGAAAACTGACCTTTTCCAGTCCTGTGGCCACTGCTGAGTTTTCCAAATTTGTTGGCATATTGAGTGCAGCACTTTCACAGCATCATCTTTCAGGATTTGAAATAGCTCAACTGGAATTCCATCACCTCCACTAGTTTTGTTCGTAGAGATGCTTCCTAAGGCCCAGTTGACTTCACATTCCAGGATGTCTGGCTCTAGGTGAGTGATCACACCATCATGGTTATCTGGGTCATGAAGATCTTTTTGAATAGTTCTTCTGTGTATTCTTGCCACTTCTTCTTAATATCTTCTGCCTCTTTTAGGTTCATACCATTTATGTCCTTTATTGTGCCCATATTTTCATGAAAAGTTCACTTGGTATCTCTAATTTTCTTGAAGAAAACTCTAGTCTTTCCCATATTTGTTTTCCTCTATTTCTTTTCATTGATCACTGAAGAATGCTTTCTTATCTCTTCTTGCTATTCTTTGGAACTCTGCATTCAAATGAGTATATCTCTTCTTTTTTTTTTTTTGTAAGGTTATAGTGTATTGAAAATGAAAATTAAGGAGTAGTAGAGGGGTACTAGAGGACTTTAAAAGAAATAAGAGTGGGCATACACACTGAGGAAACCAGATCTGAAAGAGACACGTGCACCCCAATGTTCATCGCAGCACTGTTTATAATAGCCAGGACATGGAAGCAACCCAGATGCCCATCAGCAGATGAATGGATAAGGAAGCTGTGGTACATATACACCATGGAATATTACTCAGCCATTAAAAAGAATTCATTTGAACCAGTCCTAATGAGATGGATGAAGCTGGAGCCCATTATACAGAGTGAAGTAAGCCAGAAAGATAAAGAACATTACAGCATACTGACACATGTATATGGAATTTAGAAAGGTGATAACGATAACCCTATATGCAGAACAGAAAAAGAGACACAGAAATACAGAACAGACTTTTGAACTTTGTGGGAGAATGTGAGGGTGGGATATTTCAAAAGAACAGCATGTATACTATCTATGGTGAAACAGATCACCAGCCCAGGTGGGATGCACGAGACAAGTGCTCCGGCCTGGTGCACTGGGAAGACCCAGAGGAATCGGGTGGAGAGGGAGGTGGGAGGGGGGATCGGGATTGGGAATACATGTAAATCCATGGCTGATTCATATCAATGTATGACAAAACCCACTGGAAAAAAAAAAATAATAATAATAAAAATTAAAAAAAAAATAAAAGTAAATAGAAAAAAAAATAAAATAAAATACAGAAGAAAGGGAAAAAAAATTAAAAAAAAAAAATGAGTATATCTTTCCTTATCTCCTTTACCTTTCGCTTCTCTTCTTTTCATAGCTGTTTGTAAGGCCTTCCCAGACAACCATTTTGCCATTTTGCAAATTCCTTAGGACACTTTAAAGTCACTTATTTAAGGAAAGTGTCTATTTTTCTTTTTAAGTAATTATCAGACTAACAATTATCAACATTTTTATGCAGTCCTATATTAAAACATTTTTCTAGGCTAATTTAAATAAAAATGTGAAAAAGATCAATAGAATGAAATTCCTTTTGTGCTGGAGGCCTACACTAAACAAACACTTTAGAAACTTTTTAATGATTTCCTCTGTATTTTTTTCCTCCAGATGAAGAAATTGCTATATTTAAAGGGAGATTTTTAAATCTACTGAATAATTAAGTTATTATATAACACAATCTATGCTCCTAATTGTGCTTAGTTGCTCATTTCTATCTGACTCTTAGCAACATGATGGACTATAACCTGCCAGGCTCCTCTGTCCATGGGATTCTCCAGGCAAAAATACTTGAGGGGGTTGCCATTCCTTTCTCCAGGGGCTCTTCCTGAACCCAGGGATTGAATCTGGTCTCCTGCACTGCAGGCAGATTCTTCACCATATGAGCCATGAGGGAGGTCCAACATGATCCATAAGGGTCTACAAACTACAATGAGGTTTAGTGCATATGGCTTAATACAAACCAACAATTAGTATTGAATGTCTACTGACAATAAAGGGATAGCAGGCACATTTATCTTCCTGGTGTGCAACTTAGAGTTAATAGCAAGAAAAATTGCCCATTTCCCTGCCCTAAGATCCAGCTTCATTACACTCCTGCCTGTGGGGCTAGGCTAGACTACTCTGGAGCTGGACTAATCTTACTTTTGGAACACTAAAGAGAAACAAAAAAGAAGCAAAATAATGAAAACTACTGCTAGTTCCTATCTTCCTACCCTAGTCAAAAGTATTATAATTTAATCTTTTTCTACAATATCTAATTTGGTAACCAAAAAAGCAAATCAGTAAAAGGATAGGAAAATTGGTCAAAAACTTTTTTTCTTTAAATTCTAAGCTCTTTGAACACTGAACATTTTCTTGTTCTCTGTGATCCTGTAAGGCTTAGCAATGACAAATAGCCATTCAATTATTTTTTTAAAATTCTTTTATCAATACTCTTAATCCTAATATATTTCAAAATTCTTTTTTTTTTTTAGAGAGCAACCAATTTTTTTTTGTTTTTGTTTTTAATTTTTTTTTTTCCATTTACTTTTACTAGTTGGAGGAGTCATTTTATGGACTGGCAAATGAAATTTAGCATTAACCTGAAAGATAACTATGTCTTTTCAAAATTCTTGGAGTCATTTTATGGACTGGCAAATGAAATTTAGCATTAACTTGAAAGATAACTGTCTTTTATTTTTTTAATTGGAGGAAAATAGCTTTACATGTTGTGTTGTTTTCCACCATACAACAAGAATCAGTCATAATTATGTATTTTTTCCCCTCCCTCATGAGTCTCCTTCCTCTCCCCCTAGATAACTGGGTCTTATCCTCTAAATAATTATTTTATAGAAAATAGATACATTTTAGACATTCAGTAGTTTTGCAACTCATATTTAATTATAATTTTAAAATAATCTAAGAGGATATTTCCCCTCTAAAGACTGCTATAAATATGACATCTTCTCTGAATCCACTGATATTTTAATACAGAAAATTAAAGAGAAGTGTGTTTTTCCCTTAGGCTAATCTACTGAAAATGTGCAGACATTTTGCCCATATTGAAAAACACTTATTCTTGCATAGAAGTTCAATTTGTTCTCTTCCCTTGATTTTCTGGGTTCTCTTCCACATGTCACTGCTACCTTAAAAAAAAGAAAAGTATTTTATTTCAATACTTTAACCTCGCCATCTCTCTCTGTAATTTGTATATATACTCAATATACATATATTATATTTATATAAATATAAGTACATGCACAGATTCACATGCTTTCCCACCAAATTCTCAGTTGTAGAGCTTACTTACTAGTCATTGTTTACCAACATGTTTACTATGTTGTGGACTTCCCTGGTAGCTCAGATGGTAAAGTGTCTGCCTATAAAGCAGGAGACCTGGGTTCAATCCCTGGGTTTGGAAGATCCTCTGGAGAAGGAAATGGCAACCCACTCCAGTACTCTTGCCTGGAAAGTCCCATGGATGGAGGAGCGAGGCAGGTTACAGTCCATGGGGTCGCAAAGAGTCGGACACTACTGAGTGACGTCACTTTCACTTACTATGTTACTTAGAAAGTAGCTTTCATTTTCTGGCAGAGGTTGAAGCAACTTTATGAAAGACTACTTTTAATTATAAAAGGTGTTTAATATGCAACCATGGATCTAAAGTATAATTTCATTAACATATTCTAAAAGTTAGTCTGGTTGTTGGTGATGAATATTTACGTTTTTTAGCTGGTTAAAATTGTGTTGACATGCAGAGGTAACAGAAGATAAGATCTCTTTGGATTCCATTGCATAACAGGATCACTTTAGGTGACAAAGCAGATGGTCAGCAATGTGTAAACAGAGCACTGATTTAACCAGATAGATTACAGCATTGGTATAACTCAGATGTATTTGAGACTCACTCTCATCATTTAACTCTGCCTATATCAATTCCTCCCATTCCCTGATACATAATAATAGTTTTCATAGAAAAATAACTAATAATTAAAAGTTTATTTATGCTATGATCATTACTACATACTATTTTATATACCAATGTTCTTAGCATTATAAATATGCTCAGAATTATTCATTTTAATTTCATTTACTTTAATCTTACATTGGATATGTTTATTTGACTCAATCATAGGTAATATATATGACACCATATTCTTTTATGTAACTGGTCATGCAAAAATAGTATTCAAGAGTAAAGAATACAGTTGTATTGTTTTGTTCAGTTTTTTTCTCTTTCTGTTGCTACATTTGGTATGATCTTTACCCTGAAAAAATATATGAGGATTACATGTGACACATCTGATTGCTCATGGCTAAATTTTGAAATAGAAATGTAAAATCTTTGTTAATTTTGAAGTGCTAAGTAAATATTTCTCCAATTCTTCTTTTAAAACACATTAAAAATAAGCTGTAGTTTTAACCTTATTTTAAAAAATTTTATACATTGTCCATTCACATTTGAAGTTTTATATTGACAGAAGTAGAGCTAGATATTAAATAAATATACTTTTTGTTATAAATGAAAACAAATTTTAAAAAACTGACAAATTATGGGGAAATCTAAATTGAAATTATTTTGAAGAGCCCTAATTTTTCATCCTTCATATTCATTCTTCCTCTCTACCCAGTTTGTATATCTATATATTTCCTGCTTATGGCTCATAATTGTCTTTTTTGGTCAAGAGAGAAAGTGGTTCATCAACGTTCAAATTTCCAGGGGAAATTTTTTTTTATTTTTTTTACAAACTGTGTTGTGAGGAATTTCTTTTTTAATCTTTCTCATTTCTACTTAATCTAGCCTAAGGGAAAAACACAATTACTCTTTAATTTTTTGTGTTAAAATACCAGTGGATTTAGAAAAGGAGTTATATTTAGCAGTCTTTAGGGAGGAAATATCCTCTTAGATTATTTTAAAATTACAATTAGACATGAATTACAAAGCAGCTGAACATCTGAAAAATATCTGTTTGCTGTAAAAGAATTATTTAGAGGAAAAGACCCAGTTATCCATTGGGTTAATGCTCAGTTTCATACTACGGGATTCCCTTGTAGCTCAGTCGGTAAAGAATCTGCCTGCAATGCAAGAGACCCAGGTTTGATTTCTGGATTGGGAAGATCCCCTGGAGAAGGAAATGGCAACCCACTCCAGTATTCTTGTCTGGAGAATCCCCACGAACAGAGGAGCCTGGCTGGCTACAGTCCATGGGGTCTCAAGAGTCAGAAACGACTTAGCGACTAAACCACCACCAGGGTAATAAAAGGACTCCAAGAATTTTGAAATATATTAGGATTAAGAGAATTGATGAAAGAATTTTAAAATTAATTTAATGAATATTTATTATTGTTAAGCCTCCATGGGGTCATAGAGAACAATATGTTTGGTTTCCAAGGAACTTGATATTTTAAAAAGTTTTTTGACCAATTTTCCTATCCGTTATTCTTACTGACTGCTTTTTTTTTGATTACCAAATTAGATAATGTAGACAAAGATTAAATTACAATACTGTTGACTGGAGTGAGGAAGACTAAAACTAGCCACAGTCTTCACTGTACTGAAATCATCTAAAATTCAATACATAATATTGAAAACTCTAATTGATCTCTCTGCCCCTTAATAAAAATATCTCGCTATGAAATAAATTCAACCCTGAAAACTCAACTCTTTCTTTTTAATTCAGTTCTATCTGTAACAAATAGCTACAATTTACTTTCTTTCTGTGTGAGTTCAGACAGTTTATTTGAATATATCAAATGTTCAAATCTATATTAGCCACCTGGTTTAGTTTCTAAGTTGTATCTGACTCTTTTACGATCACATGGACTGCAGCCCGCCAGGCTCCTCTGTCCATGGGAGTTCTCAGGCAAGAATAGATTGGGTTGCCATTTCCTTCTCCAGGGGACCATCCTAACACAGGGACTGAAACCAAGTCTTCTGCATTGCAGACAGTCTTCTGCATTGCAGGCAGATTCTTTACTGCTGAGCCACCAGGGAAGCCCATCTATATCTAGGCAAACCACTTCCATCTACACTAACCACTAATGTGTCCAGGTAATAGCAAATAAGAAATTTTGAAAGTCATTGTTGTTGTTGTTCAGTCACCCAGTCATGTCCAACTCTGCGACCCCAGGGACTGCAGCAAGCCAAGCCTCCTTGTCCCTCACCATCTTCCAGAGTTTGCCCAAGTTCAGGTTCATTGCATCAGTGATACCATCCAGCCGTCTCATCTGCTGATGCCCTCTTTTCCTTCTCCCCTCGATGTTTCCCAACATCAAGGACTTTTCCAATGAGTTGGCTCTAATAGATGACCAAAATACTGGAACTTCAACTTCAGCATCAGTCCTTCCAGTGAATATTCAGAGTTGATCTCCCTTAAGATTGATTGATTTGATCTTGCTGTCCAAGAGACTTTCAGGAGTCTTCTCCAGCACCACAGTTCAAAGGCATCAGTTCTTTGGTGTTCTGCTTTCTTTATGGTCCAGCTTTCACAACTGTATGTGACCACTGGGAAGACCATAACCTTGACTATTTGGACCTTTGTCGGCAGAGTAATGTCTCTGCTTTTCAATACATTGTCTGGGTTTACCATCACTTTCCTGTGAAGAAGCAATCGTCTTCTGATTTCATGGCTGCAGTCACCGTCTGCAGTGATTTTGGAGCCCAAGAAGAGGAAATCTGTCACTACTTCCACCTTTTCCCCTTCTATATGCCATGCAGTAATGGAGCCAGATGCCATGATCTTAGTTTTTTTTTAATGTTTAATCTTAAGCCGGCTCTTTCACTTTCCTCCTTCACTCTCGTCAAGAGTCTCTTTAGTTCCTCTTCACTTTCTGCCATAAGAGTGGTATTATCTGCATATCTGAGGCTGTTGATGTTTCTCCCACCTATCTTGATTCCAGCTGGTAACTCATCAAGCCCAGTATTTCTCATGATGTGCTCAGTGTATAGGTTAAGCAAACAGGGTGACAGCAGACAGCCTTTTCATACTCCTTTTCGATCTTGAACCACTAAGTTGTTCTATACAGAGTTCTAACTGTTGCTTCTTGACCCCCATACAGGTTTCTCAAGAGACAGGTAAGATGGTTTGGTATTTCCATCTCTTTAAGAGCTTTCCAGTTTGTCATGATCCACACAGTCAAAGGCTTTAGCATAGTTGACGAAACAGAGAGAAATGTTTTTCTGAAATTCCCGTTCTTTCTCTATAATCCAGCGAATGTTGGCAATTTGATCTCTAGTTCCTCTGTTCTAAACCCAGTTTGGACATCTGGAAGTTCTTGGTTCACATAATGCTGAAGCTTAGTATGCCAGATTTTTTTTTTTTCATTTATTTTTACTAGTTGGAGGCTAATTACTTTTTCGAAACAAGTAGCATGCCAGATTTTAAGCATGACTTTACTACATGGGAGATGAGTGCAACTGTCTGATGGTTAGCACATTCCTTGATACTACCCTTCTTGGGAATTGGGATGAGGATTGATCTTTTCCAATCCTGTAGCCACTGCTGGGTCTTTCAGATTTGCTGACATAATGAATGCAAAACCATGATGGCAATCTCCTTTAGGGATTTGAATAGTTCTGCTGGAATTTCATTGCATCCACTAGCTTTATTAATAGCAGTGCTTCTTAATGCCCACTGGACTTCACACTCCAGAATGTCTGGCTCTGGGTGACTACACACCATCATAGTAATCTGATTCATTAAGATATTTTTTATACAGTTTTTCTGTGTATTCTTTCCATCTCTTGATCTCATCAGCATCTACTAGATCTCTACCATTTTTATCATTTACTGTGCCCATCTTTGGGCAGAATGCTTCCTTGACATTTCCAATTTTCCTTAAGAAATCTCTAGTCTTTCCCCTTTTGTTGTTTTCTTCTATTATTGAACACTGCTCACCAAAGAAGGCCTTCTTGTCTCTTCTAGATATTCTTTGAAACTCTACATTTAATTGGATGTACTTTTCCCTCTCTCCCTTGCTTTTTGCCTCACTTTGTTCTGCTATTCATAAAGCCTCCTCAGATAGCCACTTTGATTTCTTGCTTTTCTTTTTCTTTGGGGTGGTTTTGTTCACCATCTCCTTCACAACATTATGGATATCTGTCCATAGTTCTTCAGGCACAACTGTTATCTAGATCTAGTCCCTTGAATTTGTTCACTGTCTCTACTGTGAATTCACATGGGATTTGATTCAAGTCAGACCTGACTAGCTTATTGTTTTTCCTGGTTTTCTTTAGTTTAAGCCTGAATGTTACTATGAGAAGCCGATGATCTGAGTCACAGTCAGCTCCAGGTCTTGTTTTTGCTGATTGCATACAGCTTCTCCCTCTTTGGCTACAAAGAATGTAATCAGTTTGATTTCTGTATTGACCATTTGGTGATATTTACAGGTAAAGCCATCTCTTGTGTTGTTGAAAAAGAGTATTTACTATGATGAGTGAATTCTCTTGGCAGAAATTTTGAAAGTCATATTTATTGTAATTGGATGTGTTCATGGCACAGCAGCAAATCTCTTACAGTTGTTATAAACCATACAGAACCACTTCCTTGTGATAGTTTGTTGAACATTTAATGGGAAATCAGAGAACCTAAGCTATCTATTTCAATTCAGCTAGCAATTCTGTGAAGCTTAACATCTAAAAGCACAACATTGTAAAACAACTATATTCCAACAAAAATTAATTTTAAAAAATCTAAATGCTACAGTACCATCAAAATTTTTCACAGTTAAATTAAAGTATATAAAAACTACCTTGCTTTCAAACACTAATCTCCTTGTAAACATACATTTCTTTTACAAAATCATGTACACTCTATAATGACCGCATTATGTATATTTTCTTCAAAATGTTTTTATATTCTGATCCAGTTTAAACTTTAGATTTCAAATAACATGGTTATTTGAAATTGTTTATCCTCCCCATATGATTCTCAGAGAGGTGTCCAGTTGCACCACTCTAAGGATACTACAAAGGTCATCAATGGCAAGGTAACCAATTGTCTATCCAACACTTCTGCCCCTGTATGCTTCCTGTGACTCTTTCCCTTATTTCAGTTCTTTTGTTTTTATTACACTAAGACCCAGTTCTCCATACTGATTTCTCATCCTTCTTAAAATTCCTTCTTCCAAACTTTCACTGTTTCCATTCCCATCTTTTCCATTGCTTTTTTCTTCTTTTTCTTACCTTCATTTCATCTCTTTTCACTTTATAAATTTAAGAAAAACTCCACATGAGGCCTCAACTACCATTTGTATGTTGAAGACTCCAATACATACAGCAAAGATTTTTCTAATAAAGCCTGAATCTGTATGGTCAGTTGTGCACTGAACAAAACTACCTAGAAACTCATGTGTTCAAATCTGAATTGTCATCTTTATCCCATTTCATTCTCCTCCAATTCTTTACTCCTTTTCAATTCTTTTTCAACTCTTCTCCAGTTTTTCTCCATTCATATTCACCATGTTCTCTGTTTTAGTGATGGCACCATCTTTCTTCTAAAATAAATAAGAAATTTTAGAGACTATTCTGTTATCATTCTTCTTCAACATCTATATTATCTTAATCAGGAAACATTCTTAATTCTACTTCCTGAACACTATAAGGACTATTTTCTTAATTTCTATATTCACAATACTGCCTGTATTCAGTTTCTCCGCATCTGTCACTAGCAACATCTTGACTAGTTTCCCAACCTCATCAAAATCATCTCCCTCACTAAAAGCACACTTTCTTCTCTTTTCTTTTTCACAATAGTACCTTGTTATAGTAAATACATAGAAAACATAATAGACTCTCCAGAACCAACACAAATAAAGTGATATTCTCTTCTTCTTGCTCATATATTACCACACATTTAACAGTGAGTGTTTACCTAATCAGATGTCATGTAATTGGTGACAGAGACACAAACACTAGTTTCTCTGGGAGCATGCCTAATTTCTAAAACTGTGGCGTATAATTCTTCCATATTTATCCTTCACTTTCATACTCTAAGCATTCCACTCTTTTGCATTTTACAAACATCCCTATCAGAGTAACACTTGCTTCATAAAATGAGCTCAAAAGTATTCCTGGGAAAGAGTTTGAGAAAGACCAGTATACTTCTTTTAGTGTTTAGTGGAATTCACCAGTAAAGTCATCTGGTCCTGAGCTTAGATTTTCTATTTATTTTTTATCCAGTCTTGATAGATTGTATGTTTCTAGAAATGTATTACTTTCTTCTAGGTTATCTAATTTCTTGGCATATAATTGCTCATACCAGTCTCTTGTGACCCTTTTTATTTTATGGTATCAGTTGTAAAATCTTCTCTTTTATTTCTGCTTTTATTTGTATTCTCTCCTTTTTCTTAGTTATTTTAGATAAAAGCTTGTGATTTTGTTTATCTTTTCAAAAACCCAGCTTAGTTTCATTGATCTTTCTATTCTTTTTCTAGTCTCTATGGCATTTATTTTTGTTCTAATCTTTATTGTTTTATTCCTTCTTCCTACTTTGAATTGAATTTTTCCTGCTTTTCCAGTTCCTTGAGGCATGAGGCTAAATTGTTTATTTGCTATATTTATTCTTTCTTAATGTAGGCAATTATTACTATACTTTTCCCTGAGAATTGCTTTTGCTGTATCCTGTGTTTGGTATGTTATATGCCATTCTCATCTGATTTTTGCATTGAGGTAACATTGGTTTATATATAAAGTTTCATATGCACAACATTATATTTCTACATATATATATACTCTCCAATATGATCACCACCAAAAATTTATTTTCCATCTATCACCATACAGTTGATCCCATTTATGCATTTCACCCTCAACCCTAACTCTCTCTATATCTACATGATTGTTGTTGGTTTCTTTGTTCATATGCTTTCTTTTGCAATTCATGAGCAAAGAATATCTATGCATGTATTTGTGTCTTTTTCTATTCGTTTCAACAATGTCTATAGTTTTCAGTGTTTAAGTCTTTGCACCCCCTTGGACTGTAGCCCACCAGGCCCCTCTGTCCATGGAATTCTCCAGGAAATAATACTGGCATGGCTAGCCATTCCCTTATCCAGGGAATCTTCCTGACCCAGGGATCAAACTTGAGTCTCCTGCACTGTAGGCAGATTCTTCATCACTGAGCCTCTATTTCTTCCCACTTCAGTCTTGGAAGATTGTGTGGTTCTAAGAATATGTCCATTTCTTCTAGGTTGTCTATTTGCTAATTTTATTTATCAGAGCCTTTTCTCTTTTTTTCTTATTGAATCTAGCTAACAGTTTGTTGGCTGTTATCTTCAAAGAACCAGCTCTTAGCTTTTTTGATTTCTTTTTTTTTTTTTTTTAGTCTCAATATCAATTACTTACGATTTGATCTTTATTACTTCCTTCCTTCTTCTAACTCTGGGCTTCATTGTTCTTCTTTTTCTAGTTCCTTTAGGGGTAGGGTTAGATTGTTTATTTGAGATTTTTCTTACTTCTTGAAGAAGGCCTGCCTTGCTATAAAACTTCCCTCTCAATACTACTTTTTCTATATTCCATCAATTTCGGTATGCCATATTTTAATTTGTCTTCAGGTAATTTCCAATTTCCACCTTGATTTTATTTTCATTGATCCAAAGTTTATTCAGTATCATGTTCAGTATCCACATATTTATGATTTTTCTAGTTTTCTTCTTATAGTTAATTTCTAGTTTCATTCCATTTTCATAGGAAATGATGTTTGATATGATTTCAGTTTTGTTAAATTTATTGAGACTTATTTTGTGTCAAATATATTGTCTGTCCTTCAGAAAGTTCCATGTGAACTCCAAAAATGTGTACTCTGCTGTATTTGAATGGAATGTTCTGTATAAATCTATCAGATCCATCTAGTCTAATGTTTCATTTAAAGCTGTTTGCTTGTTAAGTTCTGTCTGGATGATCTGTTCAATGATGTAAGTAGGGTGTTAAAGTTCCCTACTAATAGCATTGAAACAAGTATATTATCAAGGGTGAAGCAGATCGCCAGCCCAGGTTGGATGCATGAGACAAGTGCTCAAGGCTGGTGCACTGGGAAGACCCAGAGGGATGGGATGGGGAGGGAGCCGGGAGGGGGGATCGGGATGGGGAACACATGTAAACCCATGGCTGATTCATGTCAGTGTATGGCAAAAACCACTACAATACTGTAAGGTAATTAACCTCCAACTAATAAAAATAAATGAAAAAAAAAAAAAGCAAAAAAATAAATAAATAAAGTCCCCTACTATCATTGTATTACCATCAATTTCTCTCCTTAGGTATGTTAATAATTTTTTTAATATATCTGTACTCCTGTGTTAGGTACATATATTAATTGTTGTTATATATCTCTTGGTGATTCATCCCCTTTATTTTTTCATACTGTCCATATTGTCTCTTATTACCTTTTTTGATTAGAAGTATATTTTGTCTGATATGAGTATAGCTACACTAACTTTCTTTCAGGTGCTATTTGTTTGGAATATTATCTTCCATCCCTTCACTTTTAGCCTATGTTTGTTTTCAATGATAAATTGTGTCTCCTGGAAGCAGCATATGTTGGGTTGTGTTTTTCAATCTGTCTGGCCACTTTGTGTCTTTTGATCTCCAAATATGATCCATTTACATTTAAGGTGATTATTGACAGGTGAGGACATACATTAGTATCTAATGAAGAACTACATTTTTTCAATTACTCATCACATAATTCATTAAAGCCTGTTTTGTGTCAGCATGTTTGGTGCTAAATACTTAATGTATGCTTAGATGTAAATAAGTACTTGAATAATTAAGAAGATTTTTCCTCCTAACATTTTATGAGCGTTTGTCAAATTACATATTTATTAAAATAGATAAAACACTTATTTTATTAAAATATTTACAAATATTTTATATATTTTTACAAAATAGATAAATATTTATTTTATTAAATACTTATTTTTTAAAATAGATAAAATACTACTAATGCAGTAATAAATTTTGAAAACATTTTTCTAAACTGCCCAAGATATCTCCCACCTTTAGAATGCTTGCCAGTGCTTCATTTAAACTTTTTCCTCCAAAATCTCTGGAATAGAGAGTGCAGCCTTGCCTGACCTGTAAATGGGCTCACTTTCCCAATATATTGAACATATATTCTTGTGTTTGTTAACTGTCCCTAACATACTTGTTCATACTTGCACAGTATTCATCTTTAAGCAACAAAATCTAGGACAGGGATGATAGGAAGATTCACCCTAATTGGCAGCATGTCAGCACTTTTCTAGGAGACAAGCAATGATTGAACTTGATGGCAATAAGAACACAGACATACCTGACCTAGCAGCACGTAAAGTATTCACATAGCACAGCTGATTTAACTCCATGACCAGCCAATATTCTCAGCATAAATCTTTTTTCTTCTCAAACTAAACCTATCATGTTTAAAGTTTAAAACATGCATTAAAATACATATTTGACTTTAATAACCTAACAAGGATGAACTAAATGACATAAACCCATTCCAAAATGTAATATGACTTCAATTAATTTGGTGGAAGATAGAAGATATAGAACAACAGCACCTTCTTGGACATACTTTAATTTGCACCTAAACTAGATTTCAGAGTAATCCTTGGCATGCGGAATGGTCTAGGTCCTACACGAATATCTCCATATTGGCTTGTGCACCTACTTCTACTTCAAATACAAGATGATGTAAGATCTGAGACATGTGAGAAAGAGAGAAAACAAAATCCTTACAAAGATAATTCTAAAAGTCCTGAACTTTTACTCTCCTGTGTAGATGTCAGTCATTTCTGAAAGTTGGGAGAGATTAGAGCCAGACATACAAAAGGAGAAGTTCAAGACAGTGAACCTGATTTTCCCCATAGCCCAAAGGAAATAAAAAACACGGAACAGATAAACTCTAACACAGAATTTCTGCCTGGACACAGCTCATTCCTAAAGATCAAGCCCATCAAGTCTACTTTTTCTAGGAGTGCCTATTTCTTCAAAGCGCCATAGTGCAGACCTCTAACACTCATTATCCAACTCTGTCTGCCATGTTGGTCGAGCTGTACAATGTGTTTCTCATACAGACCAAAGCAGAACTGCCTAGGTTTTAACCTGAGATGGATCAGGCAAATTACACATATGCTTGTGGCTTCAGGAACAGAAAATAGGAAAAAAAAAAAAAAATGAAGAAAACTTGTATTTATATTTTCAAAACATTGAATTGAAAGTGAAAGTGAAGTTGCTCAGTCATGTCCGTCTCTTTGTGACCCCCATGGACTGTAGCCTACCAGGCTTCTCTATCCATGGGATTTTCCAGGCAAGAATACTGGAGTGGGTTCCCACTTCCTTCTCCAGGGGATCTGCCGACCCAGCGATTGAACCCGGGTCTCCCACATTGCAGGCAGATGCTTTACCCTCTGAGCCACCAGGGAAGCCACACTGAATTATCATAATACAAAACTCAGAACTTTGTTAGAATTCTTTGCATTAGAAGAAAAATTAGTATTTTTTTTGTTTCTTTTTTAAAACTATTATTAAAAAGGAGTGTTGGTTCTAAATGGTTTCAGTAATTAGTGACTACTGGAGAAGGAAATGGCATCCCACTCCAGTATTCTTGCCTGGAAAATCCCATGGATGGAGGAGCCTGGTAGGCTACAGTCCATGGGGTCGCAAAGAGTCGGACACGACTGAGCAACTTCACTCACTAAGTTTGAATCTAGCACTGGTTTTGGCTTGGCGCTCTAATTCAAGTGACCACTGATGTTTAGAAATCCATGTGAAGTGAAAAGTAAGATTTACTTTTTTCTAGGAAAAAAGTTTCTATCTTGTCTCTCTCCTCTGTGTTGTATACATTGTTTTGGTTTCCAAATTTAGCACTATAATACATCCCTCTCATATGCACATTTTCTGTTTCCCATCTTCCCAATATGGTTTCATTAATAAAACCCAAGTTTATTGCTATTAATATTATGTCTATGTAAACACTTTTCATTCTGAGTCAAGCACTATGACAACATTCCATTATTTTTCTTAGACAAGAGTTTTTACTTTTCCAAAAGTTATTTTTTTATTTATTTTTACCTGCCTGGTATTCTTCAAACACCTATATAATTTTCTTCTTTCTGGTTTTAATTCCTCATTTCTGTGGCATTCTTCAAATACCTGATTATGTCTGCCAAAACTTCTAACAGCTCTCTGAAATGCTTATCAGTCAATGCTTTTCAAATTATTAACAGGGTCAAAATTTTAACTTTATTTTATTTTTCTAAAAAGACTTTTTTCACAAAAATCCCACTAATGAACTAATTTAATATTTTCTGGAGTCTGCTTGAGCCCTACACTCTTGGAAATTTCTTGTTATTATATTAAGAATTTCTCTAGTCTCTCTTCTATCTTGTATTCTCTCTATTTCAGAAAACTTATTTTCCTCTTTCTGGGTTTAACTCCTCATTTCTACAAAAAAAAAAGCATATAGCAATTAGATATTTTTGGATTTTTTTTTAACCTATGATAAACATCGATGAAAGTTAAAGTGTTAGTCACTCCGTCATGTCCAACTCTTTGTGACCCATGGACTATAGCCCACCAGGCCTCTCCGTTCGTGGAATTCTCCAGGCAAGAATACTGGAATGGGTTGCCATTTCCTTCCTCAGGGGATCTTCTGACCCAGGGATCAAACCCGTGTGTCCTGCCTGTATTGCAGGCAGATTCTTTACTGTCTGAGCCAGCAGGAAAGCCCAAATACCTATTCTCTCCCACAAATCATAGCTGATGGTATGGATGGCCACAAAATTCTAAGTTGTAAATCACTTTCCTCAGGATTTTAAAGAGATTTTTTTACTCTGTTCAAGCTTTCAGTTATTGTTAATCAGTTCAGTGCAGTGGCTCAGTCATGTCTGACTGTTTGTGACCCCATGAATCACAGCACGCCAGGCCTCCCTGTCCATCACCAACTCCTGGAGTTCACCCAAACCCATGTCCATTGAGTCAGTGATGCCATCCAACCATCTCATCCTCTGTCATCCCCTTCTCCTCCTGCCCTCAGTCTTTCCCAGCATCAGGATCTTCTCAGATGAGTCAGCTGTTCGAATCAGGTGGCCAAAGTACTGGAGTTTCAGCTTCAACATCAGTCCCACCAATGAACACCCAGGACTGATCTCCTTTAGGATGGACTGGTTAGATCTCCTCACAGTCCAAAGGACTCTCAAGAGTCTTCTCCAACACCACAGTTCAAAAGCGTCAATTCTTCTATGCTCAGTTTTCTTTATAGTCCAAATCTCACATCCATACATGACCACTGGAAAAACCATAGTCTTGGCTAGATGGATCTTTGTTGACAAAGTAATGTCTCTGTTTTTCAAAATGCTGTCTACGTTGGTCATAACATTCCTTCCAAGGAGTAAGTGTCTTTTAATTTCATGGCTGCAATCACCATCTGCAGTGATTTTGGAGCCCAGAAAACTAAAATCAGCCACTGTTTCCACTGTTTCCCCATCTATTTGCCATGAAGTGATGGGGCCGAATGCCATGATATTAGTTTTCTGAATGTTGAGCTTTAAGCCAACTTTTTCACTCTTCTCTTTCACTTTATCAAGAGGCTCTTTAGTTCTTCTTCATTTTCTGCCATAAGGGTGGTGTCATCTGCATATCTGAGGTTATTGATATTTCTCTTGGCAATCTTGATTCCAACTTGTGCTTCTTCCAATCCAGAGTTTCTCATGATGTACTCTGCATATAAGTTAAATAAGCAGAGTGACAACATACAGCCTTGACATACTTTTTCCTATTTGGAACCAGTCTGTTGTTCCATGTCCAGTTCTAACTGTTGCTTCCTTATGTGCATACAGATTTCTCAAGAGGCAGGTCAGGTGGTCTGGTATTCCCATCTCCTTCAGAATTGTCCACAGTTTATTGTGATCCACAGAGTCAAAGGCTTTGGCATAGTCACTAAAGCAGAAATAGATGTTTTTTTCTGGAACTCTCTTGCTTTTTAGATGATCCTTTGGATGTTGGCAATTTGATCTCTGGTTCTTCTGCCTTTTCTAAAACCAGCTTGAACATCTAAGTTTTCTATATAGCTAATATTGGGCTTCCCTGATAACTTAGAATGGAAAGAATCTGCCTGCAATGCGGGAGACCTGGGTTCAATCCCTGGGTTGGGAAGATCCCCTGGAGGAGGGCATGGCAACCCACTCCAGTATTCTTGCCTAGAGAATCCCCATGGACAGAGGAACTTGGCAGGCTGCAGTCCATGGGGTCACAGAGTTGGACCTGACTGAACGACTAAGCACAGCACACAGCTAATATTAATTTATCTCTTCCTGTATACCATCTTCTGTATTAGCCTGTTTATTTCTCAAAACAAATGTATGGAAATGTATTATTATCCCTAATGACAGATGAGGAAATTGAGGTCTAAAGAAATCAAGAAGATTGTCTCAGGTTACTTAGCAAATAAATTGTTTTGTTAAAATCTGAATCCACACTCTACTAACTGTCTTGTATTGACCCTTAGGTACTAAATTTATTCTGATTCACCATATGCAAACTAGTCATTCTCTTTCTCTGGAAGTTTTTAGAATCACCTTTTCCCCTTTAATTTTCTGAAATATTACTATATGCATTGCTTCCAACATTTCATTTTTATTCTACATATTCATATCCTGAGCTCATAATTGCCTCCTTCCTGTTTACTGTATAGTGTCTTCAAAAAAGATCTTTATTATAACTAGAGGTTGAAATTCCTAGTATTCCAGCATCATCCATTTATAATAATTTCAAGGATACAGTCAATCAAGATATTCAGACAAAACAGAGAAAGGCCTGAAATACTGACAGCAGCCCTTCAGTCCCCATATTTCTACACTGGGAATTAGTATCTAGCTGAGAACAGTAGATCAGATTTTGTAACTAGGATTTACCTCAGACTATAGGAGCAGTTAAGGTATAAAAAAAAATTCCATTTATATCTCAGAGAACTGTATAACTTACAAGATATACACCATGCATCATAGATTCTAGGTTCTATTTATTATAACCATTAGCCAGGATCACTCTCTCTCTATATATATAAAGGGCGTTTCAGAGGTAAATTTTCTTCCCCCAGCCAATACCAATAGTTCATTTTCCCAGAAGTACACATGTCAATGAGAGTAGATCAGGTCACTTGTCTTCTATTCTTTCTCCCCAGGGCATCTGACAGTAAGGAGAATGAATAGACTGCAGGTTAACTGCTTTAATTACTTCTTTACACTCCTGATAGGATTTTAAATAACTATCAAGCTTATCAGCAAACATGCTACTTGGTAATACTTGCAGCTGTTACTAACCTCTTCTGGAAAATACAGGTCTTCTTTGTGGCTTTTCTGCTCTCACAGTAAAGGATAGGGTTTTTGTACAGTTTCAAGGCTCACCACATCATGATAGCTCACTGTTCAAATAAAGGAGTATTTGATTAGAACTTTAAGGTCAGAGACTTCCATATTTCTAAGCGGTTTGGCCATGCACAAAGTCTGTTGGTACTATTTCCTCTATAGATGAGTCCAAATTCCACTCTACTGAAAATTTTTATGCTAGACATTATAGTTTATTACTTGGGCTGGAAATCTCAGTTTTATTAGAGATGAAGGGGATTATTACCTACAGCTTTTGCTCTTATTACTTTCTCATTTCATTAAGGAGGTTTTGGAGTAGAAATAACTTTACTCTGTGATCTTCAAATGTAAGAAAATGAAAAAATTTTAAAGACCTTATACCGCTATAATGAAAGCTTTTATGATTTGAAGAAGCTTCTTAAAACAAAATTTGCTTCAAACTCATGGTTTTCATGTTGTTTGAAAGAATCCACTTAAAAAAATTTAGAATTAACAAAGACCCTATATAAACTTAGAAAATATGCAAAAAGTTTTTGAAAACCAAGTTGTTAAATTTTGTGATAATTGTTTTGGATTCTGGAAGTATATAATTGATACTGGTAAACATAAGAGTTAAAAAAAGAAAAGCAAAACTAAGATTTATTTTCAGCTATTTTAAATCAGTAACTACAGTGTTAACTTATATATGTAGCAATAAGGAACTTAATTAATTTCAAGAACACACCAAAAAATATTGTATTCTACTATATGGTTCTTCTTTTTTCCATGTTTTAGGTTAGCCTTTTGTACTGTGAATTAACAAGAGAATCAGATGCAAAACTTTCTGAGGGTATAGAGAATTAATAGTTCTACTAAATGATAGGTCTTCCATAGCAAAAGCCATACCTTATCTCTTTATCCCTCATAATTATCATCCTACCTTGCTGGTGGTAGTTAAGTCTTCAAGAGGGTGTGCACTGTACTTATGTCAGTAATGTGATGAAAATATTTAAACAATATATTTTATTGACACATTTTCCAATTAATTAGTATATGTCAGTTAAAATACTGGCACTTTCTTCATAAGCACCATCTCATTCATTTCTAAGAAATCTAAAGATTCTTTTAAATGAATTAAAAGACAACAAGTTATTCTCTATTAGAAGGAGAATAGCAAAACTTCAGCAAAATAACACTTGGCAATAAAAAGATATATCTCAGTCAAATTAAATTATAGAGAGTATTAACATTGATAGAATATAATTTCCTAAGATAAATGGTACAGAATTCCTAAAGTAACTCCTGGTTCTTATAAAATGTACTACCAGGAAACAGAGGTTCCATTTTACATCTCATTGCATCTGCACCAAGGAATCACCTTTAACAAAGTCCCAACATCCTTCTTCAATTTGAATATGACATTTTATTCTCAGGTTAATAGATATTAAGAATATGTACAATCATAGAATATCAACTATATCAAGACACTAAATATATAGAAGGTAATTCTTTGGCTTCTATTCCATTAGGACACCATCCCAGGCCCCAAATCTGACCAGATACAAGGTCTTTAGAGTCATTCAGTCTCCTACTACACCACAGATTATCCGAGCAAGCTTCTCAGTTGTACCTGAATATTCTTCCAGACTTATTTCCTCTTTCACAGGATTTCACAGCAATAAAACACTGGAAACTAATAGGTTCTATCATACAAAGCAGTGTCACTGTGAAAGACTTTGGGTTCAGATAAGAACAGTTATTAAATGCTAATAATAATCACAGTACTGAAGTAAAGCATATTTCAAAATATAAGCATTGATGCATCTAAATTGTACTGCTAACCTTGTCAATACATAAGGGTAACTAAGTGAAGCAACAAGTCAATTCTCAGTAGAATTATTCATATGTAGGCAGGGTAGGGGGCTTGGAGCAGTGTTAGGTGCCTGAGTAAGTTCAAAGTGACAATTCCAGACAGTAAAATTAGGAGACAAAGAATAGATGGGATATTTGAAATAATTCTAACAGCTATATAATTTCTAACTCTGAATAATGGAACCATTGAGAATTCTAAAGTGTTTCTACTTGGCTACAGGGTATGTTCCATTCTATTTTGCTGTTAAGTTTCTATGATCTTAATCTGCAGTATATATTTGTTGTTCTAAGAATAAGAGAAGACTATGGAGTTGTTACAAATAGCTTTGAAACAAAGAGAAGTGAAAAGCAAAGGAGAAAAGGAAAGATATTCCCATCTGAATGCAGAGTTTCAAAAAAATAGCCAGGAGAGATAAGAAAGTCTTCCTCGGCGATCAATGCAAAGAAATAGAGGAAAACAACAGAGTGGGAAAGACTAGAGATTTCTTCAAGAAAATTAGAGATACCAAGGGAACATTTCATGCAAAGGTGGGTTCAATAAGGACAGAAATGGTATGGACCTAACAGAAGCAGAAGATATTAAGAGGTGGCAAGAATACACAGAAGAACTGTACCAAAAAGATCTTCATGACCCAGATAATCACAATGGTGTGATCATTCACTTAAAGCCAGACATCCTGGAATGTGAAGTCAAGTGGGCCTTAGAAAGCATCACTATGAACAAAGCTAATGGAGGTGATGGAATTCCAGTTGAGTTATTTCAAATCTAAAACATGATGCTGTGAAAGTGCTGTACTCAATATGCCAGCAAACTTGGAAAGCTCAGCAGTGGCCACAGGACTGGAAAAGGTCAGTTTTCATTCCAATCCCTAAGAAAGGCAATCCCTAAGAATGCTCAAACTACCGCACAATTGCACTCATCTCACACGCTAGTAAAGTAATGCTCAAAATTCTCCAAGCCAGGCCTCAGCAATATGTGAACCGAGAACTTCCAGATGTTCAAGCTGGTTTTAGAAAAGGCAGAGGAACCGGAGATCAAATTGCCAATATCCACTGGATCATTGAAAAAGCAAGAGAGTTCCAGAAAAACATCCATTTCTGCTTTATTGTACACCAAAGCCTTCAACTGTGTGGACCACAATAAACTGTGGACAATTCTGAAGGAGATGGGAACACCAGACTACCTGACCTGCCTCTTGAGAAACCTGTATGCAGGTCAGGAAGCAACAGTTAGAACTGGACATGGACCAACAGACTGGTTCCAAATAGGAAAAGGAGTATGTCAAGGCTGTATGTTGTCACCCTGCTGATTTAACTTCTATGCAGAGTACATCATGAGAAACCCTGGGCTGGAAGAAGCACAATTTGGAATCAAAATTGCTGGGAGAAATATCAATAACCTCAAATATGCAGATGACACCACCCTTATGGCAGAAAGTGAAGAGGAACTAAAAAGCCTCTTGATGAAAGTGAAAGAGGAGAGTGGAAAAAGTTGGCTTAAAGCTCAACATTCAGAAAACTAAGACCATGACATCTGGTCCCATTACCTCATGGAAAATAGAAGGGGA
Source organism: Dama dama (assembly GCF_033118175.1). Classification (NCBI taxonomy): domain Eukaryota; kingdom Metazoa; phylum Chordata; class Mammalia; order Artiodactyla; family Cervidae; genus Dama; species Dama dama. The sequence continues at coordinate 39,998,620 of NC_083700.1, forward strand.
GACAGTGGAAACAGTGACAGACTTTATTTTTGGGGACTCCAAAATCACTGCAGATGGTGATGGCAGCCATGAAATTAAAAGACGCTTACTCCTTGGAAGGAAAGTTATGACCAACCTAGACAACATATTAAAAAGCAGAGACATTACTTTGTCAACAAAGATCTGTCTGGTCAAGGCTATGGTTTTTCCAGTGGTCATGTATGGATGTGAGAGTTGAACTGTGATGAAAGCTGAGTGCCGAAAAATTGATGCTTTTGAACTGTGGTGTTGGAGAAGACTCTTGAGAGTCCCTTGGACTGCAAGGGAGTCCAACCAATCCATCCTAAAAGAGATCAGTCCTGGCTGTTCATTGGAAGGACTGATGCTGAAGCTGAAACTCCAGTACTTTGGCCATGCAAAGAGTTGACTCATTGGAAAAGACCCTGATGCTGGGAGGGATTGGGGGCAGGAGGAGAAGGGGATGACAGAGGATGAGATGGCTGGATGGCATCACCGACTCGATGGACATGAGTTTGAGTAAACTCCGGGAGTTGGTGATGGACAGGGAGGCCTGGCGTGCTGCAATTCATGGGGTCGCAAAGAGTCGCACACAACTGAGCAACTGAATGGAACTGAACTGAACTGATGGAGTTTTATCTTGGAATTCAGCCTATAAATTTAATGTCCATAAAAAATCCATGAGTCCAGTACACCCAGTCAGAAATGCATTGTGGTAGAATATGCAACATTGTCAGAAGCTGTAATGCAGATAAAAGTCAACCACAAAAAAGAACTGAGAGAGATAAGACCTCTCTCTTTCCCCCCAAATTAGGAAATGTTGAAAAAATAACTCACGAGGAGATAAAGGCAAAACTTGATCAAACAGTTAAAGGAAAGGAGTGAGTCTGAGTACTATAATGCTTCTGTCTCTCAGCTGGTTTTTGGTCAAGTTCCCACATTTTGATTGCTAAAGCCTGGATAAGAAAAATATGCATATAAACTGAAATTCTTCAAGATATATTTGAATTTAGAGGCAACACTGATTTGAGACTTAAGACAACATAGTGTTGCAGGAAAGAGATTCTTCCCAAATAAAACAAGACTTTGGCACATCAAGAACTCTATTAATGGCTTTGACCTGGAAGCGTAGCTTCAACAACATGGTCTTTTCACAAGGAGAATTATTAGCAGCAGAGAAAGGATTGGTGGTCTACATTAGTCAAAAGGTAATTTCACATGGTAGCTTAAAAGGCCTCTAGGAAGCCATAAGGTAAAGGAGGAAAGCAGCAAGTTCCCACACATTTCAGAAGAATACAGTCATGTTTGAGATATGGCATCACATCTTCCAGATAGAGAATCTATAACAATTTGAGGGCAAGCTGTCAGTGTCATAGGAAATAAATGTAGTCAGAGTTTCAGACATACCATGAAACACATGAATCTTGGGACACATCTCCACTGAGCCCAGGGAGTTAACTGAGGAAACAAAGATACAGGTTAAAGAACCCATTATATTCACCAAATCTGCATTTTCAGGAGAAATAACAAATGAGTTGATTATGAGTTCATGATATGGTGATATATTAAAATTTCATGGAAGTTGATGACCCTTGAAATGAGGGGTCATGTGTGTGCCAGCAAAGTGATATGGTGAGTCCAGAAAAGATAATTTTGGAGAGACTGCAAGAGCAAAAAGAAGCATAGGTATTAGTTTGAGTGCTTGGATTTTGAGTGACAAAAACAATCAAGAAAAATGTGTTACCTTGATGACTGAGAAGTAAGGGATACAGATAGCTTTGGACTGGAATTAAAAGCTCAAGAAACCTCAAGACTTTTCTGTCTCTATCTCTTGGCTCTGCATTCCAATTTCTTGGCTTAATTCTCAAACAGGTTTACCCCACCCAGTGGCAAAGCTTTTGAATGCAGTGTGTTCAAAGCTTACTTTCCACCACACTGGCAAACTCAGAGAAAAATGTAAGCATCTTTTTCCCAACAGGTTAAGCCAGAGACTCAAGACTGAACCCTCGATTGGTCTGATTTGATTATAAACCCAGCTCTGAGCCAAACATTATGACAAGGGAATGGAATGCCCTGACTGTTTCCGCATAGATCACATGCTACCCCTGCAGGTGAGAAATAAGGCTAATTGTGCCTTACAGGATGCATGAAACATGGTCTCTGTGTGGTTCATTAACAGGAAAGCTATGTACTGTTATCAATAAAGGAGTGAGAGAGTCATTTCTTAGGCAGGTTGATAAAAAGTCTAGGGGTCCCCAAGGAGAGAGGGGTCTGGAATTCTCAAGGAGGAAGAAAGGACAAACTTTTTGTTCTTCTACATTCCTTAGGATTATATAACAATAAAGTATCTTGCCTGAGGACAGTCTCTGGATTAAACCTTCTGGCTAATTCTGTTATCTTAAAAAGTAAATTATGGGAGTAGGTCTGGTGAGGTCTTTACAACTTCCAGACTTTCTTTGGATTCATTGAAGAGTATATAACTCCATTGCTAAGACTAGCAAGCAGATACTCTTTCTACCCCCTTCTGATGTCTATGTCAGAAGCTTTCTCTATCTCTTCTATACTTTAATAGAACTTTATTACACAAAAGCTCTGAGCGATCAAGCCTCGTCTCTGGCCCCGGATTGAGTTCTTCTCCTCCGGAGGCCAAGAATCCTGGCGTCTTTTCGAGGTTCAGCAACAACCTTTCAGGAGCAGATGTTTTACAGGGATAAACAATAAATATTCATCACATGCACATGTTGAAATCTCCTAATTCATGTGGATAATATCTTAGAAGATATTTTCACTAAAAGTTATTGCTAATTGTAATAACTAATTACAAAGGAAACTATATAATCTTAGAATTATGGTAGTGGGAAGGGTGCATGTACACGTATGTTGTCCTATACATTGCTAATTTAGTATACCATATGTGTCCTGAAATAACCAGGATAAAATCTGAGTTTGGTTTTTGCTTGTACTTGCCTTTAATATTTTTTATTTGGGTTAATATTTTAAATTCTGTAGTTTTTCAATGTTAAGGAAATATACACCCATGTGTTTCATCATATGACTGCGATTCCTCCTAATAAAGTACATAGAGCATAGTTTCTCACTCTGTTGGTAATACTTCTTACTCAAAAGTCACTAAAAGAACTCTTGGGCTTATACATAAGTCTTCCTTTAACCAATGGAATGTTTTCAGAATGAAGCAAGCAAAGGCTTTATGTGTTCTTTCATGATTAGACTTGGTCCCTGTATTTTTCCCTTGCACCATGAAAATAACATACCTTGGGTAGCTACTGACTGAAGAAAATGGATCAGACATCACTTCAACTCACAGCCTGAAGTCAAGCCCAGGTAAACTGTAGCATAAATCAGAGCTGTCAAGTAACCTGCAAGAAAAATTAGCATTTGTTGTTTTAAATTCCTGAGATTTTGAGGTCCTTGATTTTGCAGCATTTTTGCAGGTAAAAGAGTAAATATGCAATATTTATAGTACTTCTGAGTTACATGTCACTAATTTTCAGCATAATATATCATAAAATCATGCTGTTAAAACTAGTAAGAAATTTTGACATGGTACAGATTATTTCATAATATTCTTTAAAAGAATTTAATTTTTATTAAACATCTCAAAAACATTTCTCAAACAAAGCATTGAAATTAAACATAAAAATATAGCATTTTAAGATTTTTTCCTGTACTTAAGTTTAAAAGCAACATATTATGCTCCTATGGATCTTTTTAAGATATCCTGGACAAGGAGGGAGAAAGTGAGGACAGGCAATCCAGCCCTCCAAGATCCCACTGTAACTCCAAGAGAGAAGCCTCTCATTATGATATTTTTACACATTGATATTCCACATAAGATTGTAATTTTAGGAGGGTCAGGGAAAGAAGATTCTTCTGATAAATTAAAAAAATTGTAACTTTTGACCACATGGTCATCTTCCCAAGAAAATTACAAATTTCCCCTTTACTCCTAAGAGTAATTTATGTATACACAAATTAAACCCACATATTAGTAGCTAAAAAATAAATTTTATGCTAAATTACACATTATAAAGGAAATATCCTTTTTTTCTTCAGCCCATGTGATCACATTATAAAAAGTGTCTTTCCTATCACCCTTTAACCATGCCATTACCAGAATATGTTCCATGTTAGATAGATAGATAAAAGTTGCTCAGTTGTGTCCATCTCTTTGCAACCCATGGACTATACAGTCCATGGAATTCTCTAGGCCAGAATACTGGAGTGGGTAGCCTTTCTCTTCTCCAGGGGATCTTCCCAACGCAGGGATCAAATACAGGTCTCCCGCATTGCAGGCAGATTCTTTACCAGCTGAGACACAATGGAAGTCCATTACCAGACTATGTCCCATGTTAGATAGATAGATAGAATAAGTCCCATGTTAAATGTTGTCAACTTAAAAGATCCAAGCTTCATGTAAAGGGTACTCTTGAAAAAGGAAATGAGATAGTCTATCATTTTGCACTTTTAAGAGTTTATACCTGTGGAATATTACTGCTAAATAGAAAATAAACATACTCTCATGCAACTTTTCAGCAGATGTGTAAGTAGAAATTATTAGTACAGATTTTGTCACTCAGAGAATTCTTTAGTCTTAAGTGGAAAATTATAGAATAGGCAGTGACTGATATTCAGTGGTTTGAACACTGCTCAAAGTCTACTTACAAGTCTTCCCCAATATGATATTACTACCAATGCAGTCACACCTCTGAGTTAAGACATTATTTCCAGGAAATTTTTAAAATAACTATTAAAATAATTCAGCTAATATAAATGCTATTAAGCCATTAACATCTATAAAATTTTTGTGGTAATAAAAGGGATAGATTTGATCCTCTTTGAAGATTCATTTCACCTTGTCTTTTGGTAGGTTATTAAGATTGACTCCACAGGTCTGAGTGAGCCCAGTGGAAGAACAGGTAATACCAGAGGCTGAATTCATAAGCCAACTTTTCTAAGAAAGTCACTTATTTGTTGTTCCCTCCTCATATTTGTGTCATTTGTGGGAATGTCAGTCTCTGTCTACTGAAGCACTTTCAGTGGGCACCCAGTCCACATGTGCTAGCTAAAGCACAACTCTCTGTGGAATAATGAAAGCTCTGAGGCATTATATCTGTTTGTAACATTTCCCAGCAAATACTCTTTTACATTTATTATAATGAAGTTGTGGGTTTCCCAGGTGGCACTAGCGGTAAAGAAACTGCTTGCCAGTGCAGGAGACATGAGACATGGGTTCAGTCCCTGGGTTGGGAAGAGCCTCTGGAGGAGGGTATGGCAACCCACTCCAGTATTCTTGCCTAGAGAATCACATGGACAGAGGAGCCTGGTAGACTACGGTCTACAAGGTTGTAAAGAGTCAGACATGACTGAAATGACTTAGCACACACGCAGGCAAAGTGAAATTGTATCTCTTTTGAATGACAGACATTACTTTTTGAGATTAGTTAACAATAAGAAAAAAAAGTTCTAATGGAAGAACTTGGGAGAGTAAAATTATAAAATCATGGGATGCTATTCTTGTGAGATCTCCCTGACCAAATATTGCATATGGGTAGGAAGGTTCTGAAAAGGAGAGAAAAGCAAAGGCAATCATGGGCCATGGATTGGAATTCCAGGGGTTCCAAAGAAAATGAACTATTAGAGAGAGCTCTGAATATTTATTAAAATGTCACTAGCAAGGAATAGTCAAAATATATAGAAAGAAACTGTAATTGAGGGTCTTTATTTTTTCATATTTTTTTTCTTCTTTAAAATTGTTGATTTTAACACAAAATACTTATTACCCTCCTAAAACACCAAGGACCAAAAAAGAGATTTTTTCCTTACTCATTTTTTTTTTTCTTTTTGTAAGGAATAACTACATTTTCAGAATGCTTTGACTTCTCTGCCACTTCACTCACTAAAGGAGTGGATAGTCTTTTTGATTAATTTGGAAGGAAACATTGGACACATGTAGCCTAGCTCCTTCTCTTTCTCTTGGCAGTGATTTATATGTTGATAAAGATACTCTGCATTTTTCTTCTGGAGAAGCTCTGCCTGTCCAAGGGAAGCCTGCTCCAGTTCAGGCTGTTGAGTATAAATGTCTGTCTAACTCTTAGGTTCACTATTAAGACTGCTAATTGCCTCTCATAAAAACTATCTGAGGTCCAGGGAACTCTTCAGGCAGGAATACTGGAGGGGGTATAGCCACCATTTCTTTCTCCAGGGGATCTTCCCGACCCCAGTATCAAACCTGTCTCATGCGTTGCAGGTAGATTCTTTACTGCCTACTCATCCGGGAAGCCCTCTCTTACATTATTAGCTTTTAAATAAAGATAATATTTTGATTTCTATCTTCCTTACACTTTTGTTTGCTTTTTCAGTAAATTTCACCCTAGGACCTGAGATAATGTACTATTTATTGGACACCTTTAAGCCTGCACAATAAAAATGTTCCCATATAGTAACTCTAAAGTTAAACCTCTATAAAATAAAGCTATATTTTTACAGAAAATAGTCTCTATATCAGAAAAAAATATAGTTAGATATTAGTCCTTTTTATTTTTCTTCTGCTTTTTGGCTGTTTTTTTTTTTTTGACAAAAAAAATAGATACAATTTTTTTCACTGATTTGGTAATTTTAGAATATAAGGCAGAAAATACTTTATACCAAATAATGCTCTTCCTCCTCAAAAACTTTTAAAGTTTATTCTCATTGTAGCAGAATTTTGCTGGATGTAAGTCTTTATTTTAATTTTTTTAATGTGTTCATGCTCATTATGATATAGGAAAATATTTTATAGCTGAAGTTTCTTCTACAAAGCCACCAATATTATTATAACCATTAACTTCTGGGAGATTGAGGGTTAGGGTTAGAGTTTAAAGTGTTTAAAAATTTATAGCATGCTTGAGGTTTTATTGGAATGACAGTTAAATCAAGGGATAGTTCTATTATTTCCATCCCCACTGATATAAAAATAGTAAGTAGGATGTTGGCTGTCATTTAAAATCAGTTATTTCAACACATGACAACAGAAGCCTGGAATGAGGACTGATAAATATATGTTTATGCAAATCTGAAATGATTCACAGATTGGCAGACTTATGTGCTAGTGAACTACAGTAAAATTCAGTTTATTTAAACTACACAGATGGGGTCAGGTGGGAGGAAAGAAGTAAACCATAAATGTAATATAAGCTAAAACTAAATGAATGAATTCTGTATTACTATCAGTATAAGAAATGATAGTTTCTAGAATTTTCCTCATGGTAACATATGATTATTTTTCATAGTGATAGCCTATATAGTTAGAAATGCCATTGCTGGTATCAATATATCAAATCTAATAGGGAAGCTTTGATAGGAAATATATTTGTATGTAGTTAGTCTCTTTCTACTTATTCAAACTATTTCCTACTAGTATCCCATGGATCTCCCTCTTTAGCTTCACTATTTTGAAGATAAAAAATAACAGATGATGCTGTTTTATGTGAGGAGATAGGGCAAGTAGTTAAGAGAAAGGGGGGAAAAATCAAGGAAATACTTCAGCTTTCTAAGTGAGTGGTGAAACATAGCAGTAACAAAAGCTTTGCTGAAGACAAAAATTGAAGGTCACATTTTGGATATGTTAGGTATGAGATGTCTGTGAAATACTGAATTAGAGATATGAAGCATCTGTTGTAACAACAACATCATCACAACAGTCCCAAGAAAAGATCTGGTTTGCAGATATAGGCCTCCATGCTAAAGAATGTGTTTTAAACCCATGGAAACAATTGCAGTCACTTAGAGAGAGGATACAGAAAGAAGAAAATTCAATCCAAATGAGATTGTAGGCCAAACAGAAGCCAAGTCAACAAAATAAAATCTGAAAAAGAGTAATTAGTGAGAGAAGGAAAACAAAGGAAGAGTAGAATCACAGAGACCAAAGGAAAAGAAGATGTGAGATTGTCTCTCCATATTGAGTAGTGTTGTGAAATAGAAAAAGATGAGGACAGTGAAGTACATTGCATGAGTAACATAAATATTTTTTATTATGTTGACGAGTAGATTAAATGAAGTGATGATGGACACTGAAGAGTAAGGAGATGAAAAATGACTAGTGTTGAGGATGTTGAGACTGTGTGATGAAAATTCCAAAGTTTGACTAGAAAGAGAAAAATTGAGGTCATGAATTTTTTCTTAGTTGAAAGATTCTAATATGATATATGTAATCTGAGGGGACTAACATGTCAATAAAAGAAAGACTGCTAAATCAGAAGAGAAATATAATCTAAGCAGTAAAGTCCTCAAAAAGGTAAAAAGGGAGGGAGAGGACTTTGGTAAAATGCACTTTGTTCATTATGACAGGAGGAAAGAAGAGAAAGATCAGGCCAAGTATAGATAGATTTGTGAGTAAAAAGAGGAGAGCATTTCCAAGTTATGGCTTCTATTTTCTTATTCAACTATGAAAATAAAACACCTGATAGTTATAAGACATAGCTGAGAGCTTTAATAAATCCCACATTGAGAGTCAAGGTGAAGAAGAATAAACAGCTAAAGGATCAGAAAAAAAAAAAACAAAACAACTTAGTATAGGGAGTCATGAGAGCGCTATGAAAACATCCATCCATATTAGGGATTAAGACATGGAACAAAAGTCATACAACATCATCATGCTAAAGCTATTGGAAAGAGAAATAATGAAATGAATACAGAGAAAGTAGGAGAAGATTCCTGTGAGCAGACATCCTGGAATGTGAAGTCAAGTGGGCCTTAGAAAGCATCACTATGAACAAAGCTAATGGAGGTGATGGAATTCCAGTTGAGTTATTTCAAATCTAAAACATGATGCTGTGAAAGTGCTGTACTCAATATGCCAGCAAACTTGGAAAGCTCAGCAGTGGCCACAGGACTGGAAAAGGTCAGTTTTCATTCCAATCCCTAAGAAAGGCAATCCCTAAGAATGCTCAAACTACCGCACAATTGCACTCATCTCACACGCTAGTAAAGTAATGCTCAAAATTCTCCAAGCCAGGCCTCAGCAATATGTGAACCGAGAACTTCCAGATGTTCAAGCTGGTTTTAGAAAAGGCAGAAGAACCAGAGATCAAATTGCCAATATTCGCTGGATCATCGAAAAAGCAAGAGAGTTCCAGAAAAACATCCATTTCTGCTTTATTGTACACCAAAGCCTTCGACTGTGTGGATCATAATAAACTGTGGACAATTCTGAAGGAGATGGGAATACCAGACTACCCGACCTGCCTCTTGAGAAACCTGTATGCAGGTCAGGAAGCAACAGTTAGAACTGGACATGGACCAACAGACTGGTTCCAAATAGGAAAAGGAGTATGTCAAGGCTGTATGTTGTCACCCTGCTGATTTAACTTCTATGCAGAGTACATCATGAGAAACCCTGGGCTGGAAGAAGCACAATTTGGAATCAAAATTGCTGGGAGAAATATCAATAACCTCAAATATGCAGATGACACCACCCTTATGGCAGAAAGTGAAGAGGAACTAAAAAGCCTCTTGATGAAAGTGAAAGAGCAGAGTGACAAAGTTGGCTTAAAGATCAACATTCAGAAAACTAAGATCATGGCCTCTGGTCCCATCACCTCATGGGAAATAGATGGGGAGACAGTGGAAACAGTGACAGACTTTATTTTTGGGGCTCCAAAATCACTGCAGATGGTGATTGCAGCCATGAACTTAAAAGACGCTTACTCCTTGGAAGGAAAGTTATGACCAACCTAGATAGTATATTAAAAAGCAGAGACATTACTTTTCCAACAAATGTCCGTCTGGTCAAGGCTATAGTTTTTCCAGTGGTCATGTATGGATGTGAGAGTTGGACTGTGAAGAAAGCTGAGTGCCAAAGAATTGATGCTTTTGAACTGTGGTGTTGGAGAAGACTCTTGAGAGTCCCTTGGACTGCAAGGGAGTCCAACCAGTCCATCCTAAAGGAGGTAAGTCCTGGCTGTTCATTGGAAGGACTGATGCTGAAGTTGAAACTCCAATCATTTGGCCACCTCATGCGAAGAGTTGACTCATTGGAAAAGACCCTGATGCTGGGAGGGATTGGGGGCAGGAGAAGGGGATGACAGAAGATGAGATGGCTGTATGGCATCACCGACTCGATGGGCATGAGTTTGAGTAAACTCCGGGAGTTGGTGATGGACAGGGAGGCCTGGCATGCTGTGATTCATGGGATTGCAAAGAGTCGGACATGACTGAGCGACTGAACTGAACTGAACTACATAATTTAATTTTCTTTTATTTTTTAACTCATTAACTATGATAGGGCCTTTTATATTGTAAAAAAATATACAAATGTTATGACTTTGTATGTGAACCATTATTAAATTAGCTACCCTTAACTGTTAGAAACACCTTATGTAAGAAATATAAACCTGGATTAGAGATATGTAGCTGGGCAACTGTATTAACAGTAAGAAACAAATTTTTCATCATGCTTTTCTGAGTTCTGAGAAATTCCTTTGACAAACAGCTTAAAGAGAATCTTCTAAAATGTAACAAAATGTTGATTGCAATTACAATTGTTAAGTATATGTGTTTTTATGTTTTTTTGAGTTTCACAGTTTGAATACTTCTTATAATTTTACCAAAAATTAATGAATTATGAGAAGTTATATATTACATACATAGAAGAAACAAAACACATTTTATTTCTCTGGGTGTATGTATTTAATTCAATTCAAATTTTATAATTTAGAATCAGCATGAATTGCAATAAATGGATCTTCAGCAGAATTACTAATAGAAAAATGAGCTTTGCCATCATTGGAAACACTGATTCGAATCCCTGTACAACTGTTACCACTTTTATCTCCAGAAATAACATCACAATATGTACCAGCAGGAAGACCAGTTTGCAAAGTTTGAGATAATGCACTGTAAAAATAAAATTTAAGATTTAATATGAATTCAACACAATTAAAAGCAAGAATACAGACTCTCTTAAATAGTTTAACTGTGTGCTATAGAACTTTAAGCAGTCAAGGTGTTGATGAAAATAAAATTCAAACATAGATTTCTCCAATGGTTGTAACTAGTTTTCTCAGGGTCAACAAAATTCTTATAGAAGATTTAGGAATTTCCTAGTCAATAGTAAATATTATATAAAAAATAAAGTTGAAGAGTATCAGTGAAGATTTGCATGACCTGCTTCACTTAGAGAAAATAATTTTAAATTACTTTAAATGTATCCTCATCTGAACTTAAGAAAATACTGATTATTTTCAAGAACTTAAAGTTGGTTATTTCCTCAAAAATCTTTTTTTTCAAGAGGTTAAAATAAATTTGGGCTGGAGATAAAAATAATCTTGCATTTCTATAAAGAAGTATATAATTTTAAAATATAAAGCTGTCTCATAAATATGTTTCTTCCCTCTCCCTGACAGCTCAATTGATAAAGAATCTGCCCACACTACAGAAGATGTGGGAGACACAGGTTTGATGCCTGGGTCAGGAAGATCGCCTGGACAAGAAAATGGCAATCCACTCTGGTATTCTTGCCTATAAAATCTCATGGACAGAGGAGCTTGGCATGCTACCATCAATAGGGTCGCAGAGTCAGACAGGACCGAACACGTATACACATATGACAAAAGACAGAAAAATAAAAGGACTAGTAATGGATTCTTGGGGAAGATAAGTATATACTTTATTTATTTATTATTATTATTTTTTGCCAGTAAAATATCATTTGGGCAAAGAGTGAGCTAAACATGGGTGGAATCTAGTTGGGACTAAAACATTACAAGTGCTTGCAAAGACGACTTCTGAGCTATAATTCCATATGTGAGGGAAACAGTATAATGAAGGCAGAGAATACGTTTCACAAATGAAAAGCCAGTAATGAGATGTCTCAGAACTAAAAGTAAAATATCTCCTGAGGTGAATCAATGACCATAATATACATATTCATCATAAATATATATATGCTTTAAAAAGTATTATTTGTCACAGAGAGATGGGAATGTGAAAAACAAGACTAAAGAACTACATACTAAAGTAGGTAAAAAAAAGAGAAAAAAAGACATTTCAGATCTGAGGCAGTAATTTTCCATTATTGATTTTTAAATTTTTATAAGATATTCTTCTATGGATTTCATGACCTTTTATATTAACGACTTTGTATATTTTGGGGGCTTCTCTGGTGGCTTAGACAGTAAAGAATCTGCCTGCAATGCAGGAGACCTGGGTTCAATCCCGGGGTCAGGAAGATCTCCTAGAGGAGGAAATGGCTACTCATTCCAGTATTCTTACCTGGAGAATTAGATGGACAGAGGAGCCTGGTGGGCTACAGTCCATGGGGTCGCAAAGAGTTGGACATGATTAAGTGACTAACACGTGTATATTTTATGTGAGGTGTATATGTAAGCAGTACACATGCATCACATCTGCCCATGATGTGAAGAGTGCACAAAATATGACTCCACTTAGAAAAGAAAGCCATTATAAATAGAGGAGATAAAAAAAAATCGGTCATCATAATTTTTCTTCTGACCCTCTTCTAATCATTATGTTTTTTTAATCTGCCATCTAAAGAATTTTTCAGATTTGAAAAAAGTAAATGAGCAGGAAAAGAATAAACCAAGAATATATTAGCATAAAACATTATTTCTAATTGATCTACTTACCTGTCATCATTGTTAAAGACAATGAATCCTTTGTTTCCTCTTCCAAAAGCTACTTGGTTGCTGCCATTATCCCACCAGTTTGTAAAAGGCTGACCATCAACTACATTACGGAACATTACCATATTCCTAAAAACAAAAGAGTATGTGAAATGCTGATGATACTTCAACAATCCCTGCCAAGGCAGGAGAAATGGGTCTGATCCCTGATCCAGGAAGATCCCACATGCCACGGAGCAACTAAGCCCATGAGCCACAACTGTTGGGCCTGTGCTCTAGACCTCGGGAACTGCAATTACCGAGCCTGCAAATGTCCTAGAGCCCATGCTCAGCAACAAGGGAAGCCACCTCAGCAAGAAGCTCCCACACCACAACAAAGAGTAGCCCCGCTCACTACAAGGAGAAAAAAGCCTACACGGCAACAAAGATGCAGCTCAGTCAAAAACCAATAAATAAATAAAGGTATTTTAAAAATGCTAAGAAAGTTTACTGTTAGAGAATGTGTCCAAATAAGTATTCCTACCTTATTTGACGCCATCGATGTTCACAGACCCAGTCATTGCCACAAGTAGTATCTGCATTAATAGTGACTTCTTTAATTACTCCATTATTATTTGGTGGCCCGATCCAATCATTAACATCCTCAATTAGTAAAAAAAATAATAATAATAAAATAATAATCAATTTTAAAAGCTCACATTTTTAACATTACATGTGTCCTTATTTAGGACATCAAACCGAATCTGTCCTGATTTTGTTTTTGTAGTGGCTTCACTTAGAACTCAACTTGTTCAGGATTTGTACTAAGTATATCTTCCCCCTAACTTCTCATTCCCTAGTGCCATATTTCAAACAAGAGTATGATTTTTTTGGTCTCTAATTTTTTACCAAGGAATTGTAATGACTTCTTAATATTATTATAGGCAGTGTGATGCTATTGAAATGGCAAGGACTTTAGTGTTAGAAAATGCAGGACTAAAAGATAGGCTCCACTACTGTCTACTGGCTGAAAGACAGTTAATATACACAACTTCTATGCCTCATTTTCCTCTTCTGTAAAATAAAGGTATTATTAATTACTATAAAAATTAAGGTATGTAAAAATCTTTGTACATGATAATTGCTAATAAATAAATGTTTCTTTAATCTTTTTTCAATAAAAGTTCTAATCAAAATATCAAAATACTCTTTACTAAATTGACCAAATTTTTATTATTGTGCTTTTCTAATTGGTACTTTCAAGGTAATCATAGGAAAAAATAGATTATGTCTAGGAAGGTTATCAATATCTGTCTTAAATCATATGGTATGATAAATGATGGAAAAGCTAAGAGTTGTTAGCATGCAGAAGTCATGGAGAAGACTTTATGGGAAAAGGAGAAATGAACATATGCCATGACTCCTGCCATCAGAAAAAGACTAATTAGTGGAAATTATAAGAAATTGATTCAATATAAAGGGAAATATCCTAAATATTTAGGATATCTAAGGCTATCTAAGACTAGAATGAGTTGTTGTACAAAGTAGTAGTGGACTTCTCAATTTGTAAAGAACCTACTAGAAACTAGAGGAATATCTATCTGGTTCAGAGTGAAGAGAATTTTCTACTTCAGGTATGAAGTTGCTGTATGATTCTACAGAAATTTTCAGTTTGAAAAGAAAACTTCCCACTAACTTTCTAAATAACTTAAGTCCTTATTTCTCAGTTTCTTTTTAAAATATTTACTCAGATTAATGTCTTTACCATGCTGCTCGAATTTTTCTGATTTTTAGCATTTTCAGAATAGTTAGCAAATTTCTCTTTAATAAATTTATTTTCCTTCCTGCTATACTTTCCCTACTGAACTTCGACTCAACTAGATAATGCCCCTGCATTCCATAAAACTTTCTTTAAAAAAGTATTTAATACTTATATTGCACATACCATGAGCAGGTACTCTTTTAAATTTCTTTGAAGTGTTAATTTGTAATCCTCATATCAACTCTATGAAGCAAGTACTTACGAGTACACATTTTATTCATTGTTTCCTTAATTTTAAGTGGTATTTTTTAGAGTGGGTGGACAAGAGGGTATATTTCTCATACTTTGAAATAGCTTACATACTCTTTATCAACAGAGATCATTCATTTTAATTTTTTTAAATATCCACTGCATTGTTACAAGAACCCTGCCTCAGGTTTTCACTTAATAAATATTTGATAAAATAAATAGTGAATGTTATAGCATTATGTGAAATTATAACAAAATTAACTTATTTTTCTTGAGAAGAAGATATTTTGGACAACAACAAAACTTACTTTTCCGTCCACAAAATGTCTTGGCCAACGGTAGCTTGACATCACTCGTGTAAATCCATAGGGATGAGCGAGCATAAATCCGACTCCCATTTTGTACAGTCTAAAAGGCATAAAATTATCTTATTATAAAAGAAAATAATACTTTTAATACCATTAAAATGGTAGGTTTAAAAATGGGGAACTTTGTTTCTTACCTAGCATCCCAGAATGTAAGAATAGATGCTCCCCCAGCTCCATGCCCTCGCTGATTGTCATGGTTATCAACAAAGACAAGTGCCCTGTCAGAAGGCATGAAACCCCAGCCTTCTCCCCAGTTCCTATTAAAAAAGAAAATCTTAAGAATATATATATGTATTCTTTTACAATAACTTTAGAATAATCAAAATGTGCATTTCTTTCAGTATTGCACTCTTTAATGAAATTCTCTCTCTCTAGTTAAATGATTATTCTGTAGGGTTTTAAAATTTTTTATTTTTTAAATTTAATTTATTTTAATTGTAGAATAAACTGAGCTTTTTAAAATTACAAACTATATATATATATAATATCTACAAATATATTACATGCATGTATATATGTAGAAATTACTTGAATTACATTCATGTTATAGGAATTTTGCTATAAAACTTATATTAGAAGTTTTAGCATATTATAGTTTAGATGGAGTTCAGAAGGGCCAAGATCCATACCATTTTATACAGAATTGCAAATTGGATTAAATAAGCTTCAACTTTATATTGTTATAAACACTTTAATATTTGAAATTAATTAATATATGTAAAGTCTATAGAATGGCCACATTGTAGGAATTTCATAAATTATAGAATCACTTTAACAAGAACCTGGCTTTCACAAATTATGTGCAAACATTAATTAAATCTAGTACAGTCATATAATGCATAAATTACAATCTCTAGATTGGTGTTGGGTCCCTAAAAATGCTTCCTTGTGATTGATATTTTAAATAATAAAGATTATCACTTGGAATGTGGGGATATACAGCACTTGTTATTAGTAAATGAATCCTTGAAATTTGTCTAAATAAGAAGGCACTAAGAAGAAAACTCCTGTTAGGGTAACATCACGAATAAATCTATGAAATAATTCAAAGGATAAAACATATTTTATTTACTTTAAGTAAGCCATCTTCTCTCCACTCCACTTGCGAATAACTGTTCCTAGTTTTGCACCATATTTAAATTCTGTCACACGGCCATTTCCAAAGTACTCACTGCTTGTAATTGCCTCACCACCCAGATCAATTACCTTGTCGAAATGAAGAAGAAAATAATTTAAATAAAACTTTTAATTAAGTTAAAATTACATTAAAAATAGCTCTATACTCTTTTATATTATATGAAATGCCCCAAATGGTTTTCCTTATATCAAGAGTCTCATTTATCTTTGCTAAAATATATCTATCCTACAGTAGTAAAAGTAACATGACAAAGTAACTTGTCCTGTGAGAATGCTGACCTAATTTAGACTTGCACATAAATTATAAGACTAGCTCATATTTGTATAGCACTTAATATCTGGCTGGTAATATTTCTTGCTACTTGATAAATGTCATCTCTTCAAATCTCCAAAGTAAACAAAGACATAACCATTATCATTATTCCTTTCGATAACTTCTGAAAAAAATGTTGCTCAGAGAGGTTAATGAATCAGCCTAAACAAACACACCTAATGGTGATCTAGCCAAAATTTAGAGTCAGATATTCTGTCTTAAGACAACTATATTATTATCTGTCTTCTATAATGGCCTCTGGGGAAATGATACATGACCTGGAGATTTTTGCAGCCTAAATAAATTTTTGTCATTTGGATAACAAACCTCTTGTGATAGAGTTAGACGTACAGTCCCTGAATAAAAGGAGGTTAAGGAACATTCTTCTATGTAAATGATTCAGCCATTAAGCTAATGAAACTGCATTTTAAATTAAATCTGCCATTTATTTTCTGATGAATTATTGATGATGAACTATTTTCTAAAGAATAATAAATGGTCATATTTTATATGGATATATATATATATATAGAGAGAGAGAGAGAGAGAGAAAGAGAGAGAGAGAGAGAGAAAGAGAGACATACCTCCTGGTAAATGAAAGGTTTACTTCCTGAAGGAAACCACTGTGTGTTTAGATTATGCAGTTTATCCAAAACTGCTTTTATGTCTCCAGGCCACATGTGCTTAGAAGCATCAATTCGGAACCCTGCTACACCAATGTCAATGAGATGGTTTAGATAGTCAGCAATCGTGGAGCGCACATAATCTTTCTCCAGTGCAAGATCAAGAAGACTAACCAGACGACAATCCCTGACCTATGGAGGTAAAAAATTTGTGATTGATACATAAAACATCACCTTCACTTGAAAATCCATTCAATTATTCATTCATTTATTCATTAATAGATATTTCAATAGTGATTTCTTTGCACCAGTCTCTGGGGATATTGACATTCTAGTATTGACATACCTTTGAAATATTTTTCGTTATACAAATGGAGAAAATGGAGAAAAAGTGGATGAGTTTTTCCATTTTGAAAAGTTAAATTGAGGAAAATGTTTTGAATGTTAATATGAGATTCTGAAGTCAGACTTGGGATGCTGTTTTCCTAAACACTCTAAACTAACATTTATTTTTTTTTTTTTTTTTTTTAATTTTTTTATTATTATTATTATTTTTTTTTTTTTCCAGTGGGTTTTGTCATACATTGATATGAATCAGCCATGGATTTACATGTATTCCCCATCCCGATCCCCCCTCCCACCTCCCTCTCCACCCGATTCCTCTGGGTCTTCCCAGTGCACCAGGCCGGAGCACTTGTCTCGTGCATCCCTCCTGGGCTGGTGATCTGTTTCATCATAGATAGTATACATGCTGTTCTTTTGAAATATCCCACCCTCACATTCTCCCACAAAGTTCAAAAGTCTGTTCTGTATTTCTGTGTCTCTTTTTCTGTTCTGCATATAGGGTTATCGTTATCACCTTTCTAAATTCCATACACATGTGTCAGTATGCTGATGCTCAACATCACTCATTATTAGAGAAATGCAAATCAAAACCACAATGAGGTACCATTACACGCCAGTCAGGATGGCTGCTATCCAAAAGTCTACAAGCAATAAATGCTGGAGAGGGTGTGGAGAAAAGGGAACCCTCTTACACTGTTGGTGGGAATGCAAACTAGTACAGCCGCTATGGAGAACAGTGTGGAGATTTCTTAAAAAACTGGACATAGAACTGCCATATGACCCAGCAATCCCACTTCTGGGCATACACACTGAGGAAACCAGATCTGAAAGAGACACGTGCACCCCAATGTTCATCGCAGCACTGTTTATAATAGCCAGGACATGGAAGCAACCTAGATGCCCATCAGCAGATGAATGGATAAGGAAGCTGTGGTACATATACACCATGGAATATTACTCAGCCATTAAAAAGAATTCATTTGAACCAGTCCTAATGAGATGGATGAAGCTGGAGCCCATTATACAGAGTGAAGTAAGCCAGAAAGATAAACTAACATTTAAAATGGAGATCAATGAGCTACATATGGATAATAAAAGATGTAGATAGATATTTTGCTAAGTACCTGATAAGCATCATTATAGCTCTCAATATCTCCACTTCCAGTTTTACATTTTCCATCATTAAAATCCCAACCAGAGTATGGGACTGCTGGAAAATCCTCACTTCCAGGATTGAAGTAACTTCCACAAGTACTTCTTGTTCCCGCACTCACGCCACTTCCAGTCATATGATTAATTACAGCATCCACATAAATGCGGACCTGAAAGGGAAAATTTCCATTTCAGTTTGACTTACAGATATAAATTTATAATATTATTAGTTAGATTTTACAGCACATTGATAACATTCCAAAATACTTCTTTGTTATTTTATAATTTATCTTACAATAAAAACAGTCAAGTGTGAAAAGAAATCATTGTGAATTGAAGCCCTATAAGCGTTCTAGAGCTTGGAAAATGTTTATACATATAATAAATTAAGAGAAACCCAAGCTAACAGAACTGTGAAAAAATGCAAAGAGACCTTTTTTTGGCAGTAGATAGGAATCAGTTGAGGCAAGAGAGATTATTATTAGTTATTGAAATTTCCATAGGTCATCCTAAGAAATAAGAAGCCAGACTCTACTATCTATTTAGGATCAGAAGAATAAAGGTAGATATTGTCTCTCATCTCCTTCATGAATCACAGCCATGTTGTGGCAAAAAGGGTCTTGTGTAACTCAGTGAAGCTATGAGCCATGCCATGAAGGGTCACCCAAGATGGATGGCTCCTAGTGAGAAGTTCTGACAAAATGTGGCCCACTGGAGGAGGGAACAGAAAACTACTCCAGTGTTCTTGCTGCAAGAACTCCATGAACAACACAAAGAGGCAAGAAGATATAGCACCGGAATATGAGGACCCCAGGTTAGAAGGTGTCTAATATGCCACTGGGAACAGTGAAGGGCAATTATTAATTGCTCCAAAAGAATGAAGTGGCTGTACCAAAGTGGAACAATGCTCAGTTGTGGATGTGTCTGGTGGTGAAAGGTCCAATGCTGCAAAGCACAATATCACATAGGAACCTGGAAAGTTAGATCCATGAATCAAGGTAAATTGGACTTGGTCAAGCAAGAGATAGCAAGAGTATACTTCAACATCTTAGGCATCAGTGAATTAAAATGGATGGGAATGTGCAAATTTAATTCAGATGCCCATTACATCTACTACTGTGGGTAGGAATCCCTTAGAAGAAATGGAGTAGCCTGCATAGTCAAGAAAAGAGTCTGAAATGCACTACTTGGATGCAATCTGAGAAACAACAGAATAATCTCAGTTTGTTTCCAAGGCAAACTATTCAACATTACAGTAATCCAGTCTAAGGCCCAGCCACTGAAGCTGAAGGACCTAAAGTTGACTGGTTCTCAAAGACCTACAAGACCTTTTAGAACTAACACCAAAAAATAATGTCCTTTTCACATGGGATTGAAATGCAAAAGTAGGAAGTCAAGAGATATCCTGAGTAACAGGCAAGATGCCTATATATTCTTTGTAGCTAAAGATCAAAAAGCTCTATGTATCCAGCAAAAAACAAGATCTGGAGCTGACTGTGGCTGACATAGGGTCCTTATTGCAAAATTCATGCTTAAATTAACAAAAGGAGGAAAAACCACTAGGCCATTCAAGTATGACCTAAATCAAATTCTTTATAATTTACAGTAGAGGTGATGAACAGATTCAAGGGATTAGATCTGATAGACAGAGTGCCTGAAGAACTATGGACAGAGGTTTGTATCATTGTCTAGGAGGCAGTGACCAAAACCATGCCAAAGAAGGGGAAAAAAAAGACACAAAAAGGCAGCGTAGCTGTCTGAGCAGGCTTTAGAAATAGTTGAGGAAAGAAGAGAAGCAAAAAGCAAGGGAGAAAGGGAAAGATATATCCAACTGAATGCTGAGTTCCAGAGAACAGCAAGGAGATTAGAAGGCCTTCTAAAATGCACATTGCAAAAAAGGATAGGAAAACAGTACTCTTCAAGAAAACTGGAGCTACCAAGCAAACAATTCATGCAAAGATGGGCTTAACAAAGGACAGAAATGGTAAGGATTTAACAGAGGCAGGAGAGATTAAGAAGAGGAGGCAAGAATACACAGAAGAACTATTAAAAAAAAAAAAAAAGGTCTTAATGACCCTGACAACCAGGATGGTGTGGTCACCCACCTAGAGCCAGACATCCTTGAGTGTGAAATCAAGTGGCGTTTAGGAAGTATTTCTACAAAGAAAGCTAGTGAAGGTGTTGGAATTGAAGTTGATTTATTTAAAATCCTAGAAGATGATGCTATGAAAGTGCTGCACTCAATATGTCAGCAAATTTTGAAAACTCAGCAGTGGACACAAGACTGGAAAAGGTCAAGTTTCATCCCAATCCTAAAGAAGAGCAGTGCCAAAGAATGTTCAAACTACACTACAATTGCTCTCATTTTACATGCTAACAAGGTTATGTTCAAATCCTTCAAGCTAGGCTTCAGCAATACGTGAACCAAGAACTTCCAGATGTAAAAGCCGAATTTTAGAAAAGGCAGAGAAACAAGAGATCAAATTTCTAACTCTCATTAGATCACAGAGAAAGCAAGGAAATTCCAGTAAAACATCTGCTTCATTGACTATGCCAAAGCCTTTGACAGTGTGGATCATAACAAACTGTGGAAAATGCTTAGAGAGATGGAAATAAGAGACCGCCTAACCTATCTTCTGAGCAAACTAAGTGCGGGTCAAGAAGCAACAGTGAGAATCTTACATGGAAGCACTGAATGGTTCGAAATGGGGAAAGGAGTAAGACAAGGCTGTATATGGCCACTCTGTTTAACTTCCATGCAAAGTATATCATGCGGAATGCTGGGCTGAATGAATCAAAAGCTGTATTCAAGGATGCCTGGAGAAATATCAGTAAGCTCAGATATGCAGATGATACCACTCTAATGGCAGAAAGTGAAAAGGAACTAAAGAACTTGTTGATAAAGGTGAAAGAGGAGACTGAAAAAGCTGGCTTAAAACTCAACAGTCAAAAGACTAAGATCATGGTATCTGGTCCCATCACTTCATGTCAAATAGTAGAGGAAAAAGTAGAAGCAGTGACAGACTTTATTTTCTTGGGCTCCAAAATCACTGTGGATGGTGACTGAAACACTGAAATTAAAAGACGCTTCTTTGATGAATGATTGGCTCTGAGGCTCCTGCCACACTCAAGAAATATTAGTGCAGCTGCTTTAAAAAAAAAGAAACAAAGAAACTGCGTGTCTAGTCACTTATTTCTCTAAAATTAGCTCATTGTCTGGGATTCAATCTTCTCTCAATATACTTATTCTAGAACATTATGTACACAGCAAATGCAAACAGATTTGAAGGAGGACCAGGAAAGACAGTTAATATTAAAGAAAAATGTATGTTTTTGCTTCACGTTTAACTTTTTTTTGAGTTGCATAAATGGAAAAAACAAACAAATCCTGTATACAGGATCTGTAAAACTATCTTGTCTATTTAAGTTTCTTGCTCAAACCCCATGCAAACTAGAACTCAGTGTGGTACATGGCCATATTTAATTACCTAAGAGTCAAGCAACTGACACTTGGTTTGAAGAACCTAATCCTTTCTTTCAAAGCAGACACTACCATACTGCATTCTTACTGAGGATTTTGTCTATTCACATGTTGCCATGAATTATCTCCACCACCTTTTCTCTCAAGAATCAAAACCAGCTTGATCTGGGAATCTTCTCTTTTCCAAATGAAATAGAGATGCAATACTTAACTCTCCTTGGTGTTTGTAGATATTGTCTTGTGCATTCCATTTAAAACCATAATCTAGTTTGTAAAAGAGATGGTGACACATGTCAATAAGGCATCAATGACAAAAAAAAAAAAAATACTTGGAAGGAAAGCCATGACAAATCTAGACAGTGTGTTAAAAAAGCAAAGACATCACTTTGCTGACAAAAGTCAGTATAGCCAAAACTATGTTTTTTTCAGTAGTCATGTATGGATGTGAGATTTGGACCTTAAAAAAGGCTGAGTACCAAAGAATTGATGCTTTCATTCTATGGTGCTGGAGAAGATTCTTGAGGGTCCCTTAGACAGCAAGGAGATCAAAGCAGTCAATCCTAAAGGAAATCAACCCTGAATATTCACTGGAAGGACTGATGCTGAAGTTCCAATACTTTGGTCATGTGATACGAAGAGCCGAGTCACTGGAAAAACCATGATGTGGGAAAATATTGAAGGCAAAAGGAGAAGAGGACAGAAGAGGATGAGAAGATTAGATAGCACCACTGACTCAGTGAACATCAATTTGAGCAAAGAACAGGAGATAGTGAAGGACAGGGAAGCCTGGCATGCTGCAGTTCATGGGGTCACAAACAATTGGACACAATTTAGTGACTGAACAACAACAATTGTCTCTCATTATGCTCCTCATCAAAGAGAAAATAATTACAAACCATCATAGTACTTGTGGGAAGGAATACCCAAGAATTATGGGTGGCCATACAATTCACATGAAAGAAACAGCAAATGTTGTAAGTGGAACTCCTAATTCCTAACTGGAAAAGTGTTCCCCAAAAATGTGTACAACCATAATGGTTAAAAGCTGATGTTTTGCTTTATAAAATAAAACTTAACCTTATACATTAGTTGAAGTCTGTGGTCTTAAACTTTTAATTACATCTTCTTTAGTGGATAAATTGTACATATACAAATAGTTATAATAATTAAACATAAGGTAACAATTACATTTTAATTTATAGCTAAAGCATGAGGTAAATTTTACATGTATGAAAACTGTTCTTAAAAGGAACAAGAGACAAGAGAGAGAAATTATTTTTCTATATCATATGTTTAAAGGAAACTTTAAGTCACTTACACCAACATTGTTACATCTGGTCACCATGTCTTTGAATTCATTTTCATTTCCTGATCTTGTACATAACTTGTAGCTAACTGGTTGGTATCTTTCCCACCAAGGTCTTGAAGGGTCAGTAATCACAGCATTTTCATTGGGTGGGGAGACCTACAAATAAAACAATGTTAATAAGTATCAATTTATGATTCACTTTATATCACTGAGAGAAGGCAATGGCAACCCACTCAGTACTCTTGCTTGGAAAATCCCATGGACGGAGGAACCTTGTAGGCTGCAGTCCATGGGGTTGCAGAAGAGTCAGACACGACTGAGCGATTTCACTTTCACTTCACTTTATATCACTGAATATTCTCTAAATTAATCAATAGTCTAAAATTATTTCTGAATCTTTGGTAACTACATTTCTTTAAAATTAGTTGAAAATATTAACATTGCATTGGAAATATCCTGCTGAAAAAAATTTATCTTAGAAATAAAACATAAAGTCACCAACAATTTCAAATTTTTTTCTTCCTCAGAAAGCTTTTATTTAGAGTACTTAACTGTGAAGTAAAATGTCCTAGCTTTCAGACACAGAGGATACTACCACTTACTCTCAGCACAGCAAAGTCTGCAATTTATACATGAACAATACTCACCTGAACCCCTCCAAATCCTTTGGGGGCTAAGTATCGCTCACATTCAAGAGCAATATCGACCCAGCGCCATTCAAACAGATGAACAATGGATGTCCGTCCAGATTTGACGTGTGGGTCATACTGAGCCCAGCAGAACCCGATCACTGAAAGCAACAGAAGGAACTTCATTTTGCACTGAAGTTGTCAGTGTTCTTTCCAGCAACTATTTATATTCCTATAAGAAGTATATATTACAAAGTAAATGATAACATGAACAAACACTTGAGCACAAACTGTTTATTCATAATCTGAAAAGAATTATTGATAATAATTTAAACAGATGAAGAACATCCATAAAATCTCCCAGGAATGCCATCTAAATGAGCTTTAATAACAATGTTTTCCTTATCATGGGAATATTAACCTTTTAAACATCTGGCATTATATATATATAAAGTGTGTAATCATGTATTATTTAACTAGGATTAGATCTTATATCTAAAGTCCTTCACTAATAGAAGGAAAATAACAATTAGAGCCACCTGAACTCACAGTCAAAATATTGCCCTATCTATTGCAAACATTTGCAGTCTTTCAATTTCAAAACAAACAAAATATTCAGTTCAGTTTTGGTTTCACTCCCAACCAAAATTTTTCATTATTGAAGTTTCTGCATTAAGAAGTTAAGTTTCAATACAACATTTTATTGAGGTTAATAATAGATTTAGTCATACATACAATCATAGAATATCAGATATATCAAGAGACTAAATAAAGAGAAGTTAATTCTGTGGTTTCTTTTCCATTAGGACATTATCACAGGACTCAAGTTTGACCAAATATAAGATCTTTAGGTTTATTTACTCCAGGAATGCACACAGAACATCTGAGCAAACCCCTTAGTGAAAGTATTGCATCAAAACATCTATTCTGATGTTCTGGATTTTTTTCAAAACTATAGATTTTACCATCAAAAGCAGTGTCACTGTGAAAAACTTTGGATTCAGATAAGGTAAGTAATTAAATGCTAATGATCACAGTACTGAGGTAAAGCATATTTCACAATATAAGCATCGATGCATTTACATTCTACTTCTAATCTTAAAAATACATTAGGGTAACCAAGTGAGGCAACAAGTCAATTCTCAGTAGACTTATATGTCGATTGAGTAGGGGGCTTTGAACAGCATTAGGGGTCAAAGTGAGCCTGGAGTGATGATTCTAGATAATCAAAAAAGAAACAAAGAATAGATCTGATGATTGAAATAATTCTAACAGCTGTCTAATTTCTAACAGAAAATGATAAAAGTCATTGGGAATTCTAAAGTGTTTCTGCTTGCCTACAGGGGGTGTTCCATTCTATTTTAGTGTTAAGATTCTATGGTCTTAATCTGCAGTAATACAGTTATTTGTTGTTCTGAGAATAAGAGGAGACAGTGGAGTTTTATCTTAGAATTCAGGAAAATTCCATAAAATCCATACACTCAACATTTCCAGTCAGAAATATTTTGTGGTGGGATTAACATAATCAGAGCTGTAATAACAATAACATTTAACTAAAAAAAAAAAAAAGAACTGAGAGACAAGACTTCTCTCTTTCCCAAGAAATTAGGAAATCCTGAAGAAAGGACTCATGAAAAAAATAAAGACAAAACTTGATCAAATTATTAAGGGTAAGGAGTGATTCTGAATAATATAAATGCCTCTATCTCTAAGATGGACTGAGGTCAAGTTCCCATAGATTGATTGGTAAAGTCTAGAGAAGGAAACTATGCATGTAAAGTGAAATTCTTTCTAATAGAAATAAATTAAAAGGTGACGATGATTGGATACTTAGGCAATATAATGTTGCAGGAAAGAAATTCCTAGTAGACTAAAAAAGACTGGCACTAAAGAGTCTATTTTGGCTTTGGTGTGGAAGTGGTTTCAACAGCATAGTCTTTTAACAAGGAAACAGCATCAGCAGGAAAGAGGCTGGTGGTCTATATTAGTGAAGAGGTAGTTCCACTCAGTAGCTTAACAGGCATCAAGGAAGCCATAATGCAAACAAGGAAAATGGCAGGTTGCCACATAGTCAGAAGAAAACAATTATGTCTGAGATATTGTGTCACATCTTCCAGGTAGAGAATCTGGAAGGCTTTGAGGGCAAGCTGTCAGTGCCACAGTAAATAGAGTTTGAGACATATCATGAAACATGTGAATCTTCAGACACATCTTCACTGAGACCAGAGTGCTGATATGAATACTTAACTGAGCAAACAAAGATATTGGTTAAAGAAGCCATTTTATTCAGCAAATTTGCACTGTCAGGGAAAATAACAAACGAATTAATTTTGAGTCTAGGATATAGTGAAAAATTAAGATCACATGGAGTAGATCACCCTTGAAATGAGGGGTTATGTGTATGCCAGCAAAGTGATATGGAAAATGAGTCCAGAAAAGAGAATTTTGGAGATATACCGTAGAGCAAAAAGAAGCAAAGGAATTAATAGGAATGCTTTGGATTTGAAGTGATAAAAACAATCCAGTAAAATATGTTAGTTCTGTGACTAGGAAGTAAGGGATACAGATGGCTTTGGACTGGAATTAAATACGCAAAAATCCTCAAGACATTTTTTTGTCTCTATCTCTTGTCTCTTCATTCCTATGTCTTGGCTTAATTCTCAGGCAGGCTTTTGCCACACAGTGGCAAAACTGTTCAAACGCAAAGTTTACTTCCGACCAGTCTGGAAAACTCAGAAAAAAAAAAAAAAAAAAAAAAAACCAAGCACATCTTTATCAACAGTTAGAGCCAAAGATTCAAGACTGATTCTTAATTGGTTTCTGACTTGGTTTATAAACCCATCCCTGAACAAAATATTGTGACAAGGAAATGGATTGTCTTGATTGTCCCAACCTAGATCATATGCCTACCACTGCAGGTGAGAAATAAGGCTGACTATGCCTTAATAGACAGGGCTTCCTTGGTGGCTCAGATAAAAAGAATCTGCCTGTGATTCAGGAGACCTGGGTTTGATCCCTGGGTCAAGAAGATCCCCTGGAGAAGGGAATGGAAACCCACTCCAGGACTCTTGTCTGGAGAATTCCTTGGACAGAGGAGTCTGGTGGGCTACAGTGTATGAGATTGCAAAGAGTCGGACACGACTGAGTGACTAACACTTTCACTTTCATGCCTTAACAGAACAGGTGAAATATGGTCTCTGTGTGATTTCTTAACAGGAAAGCTGTGTGCTGTTACCAAAAAAGGAGATGTTTGACAAGGATAAATATTCATCACATTGCACATGTTGAAATCTTCTGTTCATGTAGATAATATCCTAGAAGATATTATCACTAAAAGTCATTGCTAACTATGGAAGCTATATAATCAGGATGATGGTAATGGAAAGTATTGTGCACATATAAGTATGCTAATACATTGGTAATTTAGTATACAATGTCTGTCTTGAAGTGTCTATGATAAAAGCTGAGTTTGGTTTTTGTTTGATATTTCACATATATACTTGCCTTTGTTATTTTTGTCCTGTATTATTATTCCAAATTCTGAAGATTTTTTCCATATGACTTTGAGATTCTTCCTATTAAAGTATATAGGGTATATTTTCTTCCTCAAATGACATTATCCTCAAAGCCACTAAATACAGCTTTTAGGCTGATCCACATGTCTTCCTTTAATCAATGGAATATTTTCACACTGAAGCAAGCAAAGGCTTTATGTGTCCTTTCATGATTGGACTTGGTCCCTATATTTCTGCCTTGAACCATGAAAAGAATATACCTTGAGTAGCCACTGATTGAAGAAAATGGATCAGATATGACTTTAACTGACAGCCTGAAGTCAAGTCCAGGTAAACTGCAGCATGAAGCAGAGATATCTCAAATAACCTGCAGACCTCAGAGCAAGAAATATAAACATTTGTTGTTTTAACTGCCTGAGATTTTGAGTTTATTGATTATGCAGCATTACTGAAACTGAAAACTATTCAACTTTTTACACTATTTGTGAGTTACATTCTACTTATTTTCAATATTATGCATTATATAAAAATAGTGCCGTAAAAAATAGTAAGAAGATTTTGACATATTATAGATTATTTCATAATACAGGCTTCCCAGGTGGCACTAGTGGTATAGAATCCACATGCAAATGCTGATATGCAAGAGACAAGGGTTAGATCCCTGGGTGGGGAAGATCCCCTGGAGTAGGAAATGGCAACCTGCTGCAATATTCTTGCTTGAGAAATCCCATGGACAGAGGAGCCTGGCAGACTCCATGAAGCTGCAAAGACCTGGAAATAACTGAACACACATACATACATTTCATAAATGACTTTACAAAATATAACTGTTAAACCTCTCAGAAACGGCTTTCCCTTGTGGTTCAGTTGATAAAGAATCTGTCTGCAATGCAGGAGACCTGGGTTCAATCCCTGGTTTGGGAAGATCCCAAGGAGAGGGGAACAGCTACCCACTCCAGTATTCTGGCCTGTAGAATTCCATGGACTATACAGTCCATGGGGTCACAAACAGTCAGACACAACTGAGTCACTTTCACTTTGGGTTTCCCTAGTAGCTCAGACGGTAAAGCATCTGCCTGCAATGCAGGAGACCCAGGTTTGATCCCTGGGTCAGGAAGATCCCCTGTAGAAGGAAATGGCAACCCACTCCAGTATTCTTGCCTGGAGAATTTCATGGAGAGAGGAGCTTGGCAGGCTACAGTCCATGGGGTTGCAGAGAGTTGGACATGACTGAGTGACTAACACACATCCTCTCAAAAACATTTCCCATGTAAGGTACTGAAATTAAATATAAAAGTATAATATTTTAAAGGTTTCTTCCTGTGCTTAAGCTTAAAAGCAACATACCATGCTCCTATAGATATTTTCAAGCTGCCCAGGACAAGGAGGGAGAATTGTGAGGACAGGCAATCCAGCCCCTAAACATCCCTTTACAACTCCATACAGAGTAGCCTCATTATTATATTTTTCTTTTGGTAAGTTAAAAAACAAATTTGTAACCTATTTGACTACATAATCATCTAAATATAAAATTACAAAATTTACCCTTACTCCTAAAGTTAATTTGTTTATATATACACTAATTAAATCCACATGTAAATAGCTAAAAAAATAATAAATAACTAGGCTAATGATTCATCATAGAGGAAATTTTCCTTTCCTGCACAGTCTAAATAATCACATTATAAAAAGTAGGCATTTTCCCTACCACCCCTTTAACAAAACCTTTACTAGAATATGTCCCATGTTAAACATTGTTAATTTAAAAGATTCTAGCTTTGTGTGAAGGGTACTTTTGAGAGAGGAAGTGAGATATTCTATCATTTGCATTCATAGGAGTCTCCATCTGTGGAATATATATGTTACTGCTAAATAGAAAATAAACATACTTCCAAGGAACTTTTCAGCTGGTGTGTAAGTATAAATGATTATTACAGGTTTTGTCACTCACAGCATTCTTTAGTCTTAAGTGGAAAATGATAGAGTAGGCAGAGACTGATATTTAGTGGCTGGATGACTGCTCAGAGTCTACTTACATATCTTCCCCATTATGATATTACTACCAATGCAGTCATACCTCTGAGTTAAGATTATTTCCAGGAGACCCTTAAAAGAATTATTAAAATTTAATTCAGTTAACATAAACATTATTAAGCCATTAAAGCTATGGTTTGTCCAGTAGTCATGTATTGATGTGAGAGTTGGACTATAAAGAAAGCTGAGCACCGAAGAATTGATGCTTTTGAACTGTGGTGTTGGAGAAGACTCTTGAGAGTCCCTTTGACTGCAAGGAGATCCAACCAGTCCATCCTAAAGGAGATCAGTCCTGAATATCCATTGGCAGCACTGATGCTGAAGCTGAAACCCCAATATTTTGGCCACCTGATGCAAAGAACTGACTCATTGGAAAAGATCCTGATGCTGGGAAAGACTGAAGGCGGGAGGAGAAGGGGACGACAGAGGATGAGATGGTTGGATGGCATCACCGACTTGATGGACAGTTTGAGCAAGCTTGGGGAGTTGGTGATGGACAGGGAAGCCTGACACGCTACAGTCCATGGGGTCGCAAAGAGTCAGACATGACTGAGCGACTGAACCTAACTGATTCTTGTGAGTTCTTCATGACCAAATGTTGCATAAGGGTAGGAAGGTTTCAAAAGGGAGATAAAATCAAAGACAATCATGGGCCATAGATAGGAATTCCAGGATTCCAAAGCAAATTAAGTATTAGAGAGAGCTCTGAATATTTATTAAAATGTCAGTAGTAAAGAATAGTGGAGAA
Organism: Dama dama; assembly: GCF_033118175.1. NCBI lineage: Eukaryota > Metazoa > Chordata > Mammalia > Artiodactyla > Cervidae > Dama > Dama dama. The sequence continues at coordinate 40,028,902 of NC_083700.1, forward strand.
GGCAATGACAACCCACTCAAGTACTCTTGCCTGGAAAATCCCATGGAGATTGGAGCCTGGTAGGCTGCAGTCCATGGGGTCGCGAAGATTTGGACACGACTGAGTGACTTCACTTTCACTTTTCACTTTCATGCATTGGAGAAGGAAATGGCAACCCACTCCAGTGTTCTTGCCTGGAGAATCCCAGGGATGGCGGAGCCTGGTGGGCTGCCGTCTATGGGGTCATACAGAGTCAGACACGACTTAAGCGACTTAGCAGCAGCAGCAGCAGTAAAGAATAGAGAAAATGTATAGAAAGAAACTGTAGTTGAGGTTCTTTTTTATTCATATTCTTTTCTTTATTAAAATTATTTATTTTGACACAAAATGCTTATTACACTTTTAAAACACAAAGAACCATGAAGGAGATTTATTTTTCCTTACTCAATTATTTTTTATTTTTTAAGGAATAGTTACTTTTACAGAATGCTCTGGCTTCTCTCTGCCCTTCACTCACTAGAGGAGTGGGTAGTCTTTTGATTATTTGGAAGGAAATATTGCACACATATAGCTTAGTTCCTTCTCTTTCTCTTGGCAATGATTTTTATATATTGATAAAGATATTTTGCATTTTTCTTCTGGATTCACTCTGCCTTTCTAGGGGCCCTGCTCCAGTTCAGCCTGTTGAGTATAAATGTCTATTTAATTCTTAAGTTCACTATTAAGACTGTCATTTGCCCACTGATAAAAACTACAGAGAGAAGTAAGTCAGAAAGAAAAACATCAATACAGTATATTAATGCATATATATGGAATTTAGAAAGATGGTAACGATGACCCTATATGCAAGACAGCAAAAGAGACACAGATGTAAAGAACAGACTGTTGGACTCTGTGGGAGAAGGTGAGGGTGGGATGATTTGAGAGAATAGCATGTATATTATCATATGTGAAATAGGTTGCCAGTCCAGGTTCGATGCACGAGGCAGGGTGCTCAGGGCTGGTGCACTGGGATGACCCTGAGGGATAGGATGGGGAGGGAGGTGGGAAGGAGGGTCAGGATGGGGAACATATGTACACCCATGGCTGATTCATGTCAATGTATGGCAAAACCAATTCAATATTGTAAAGTAATTAGCCTCCAATTAAAATAAAAAATAAATAAATTTTAAAAAAGAAAAAAAAATCCTGTCCTCTGTCCATGGAATTCTTCAGGCAAGAACACTGGAGTGGGTAGCCCTTTCCTTCTCCAGGGGATCTCCCCAACTCAGGGTCTCCTGCACTGCAGGTAGATTCTTTACTGTCTACTCACCAGGGAAGCTCTCTCTTATATTATTAGCTTTTAAATAAAGGCAATGGTTTGGTTTCTATCTTCCTTACGCTTTTCTTTGGTTTTTCAATAAATTTCACCCCAGAAACTGGGACCATTTGGTAAATTTAAAACTAAACCTCTATGAAATGAAACTATATTTACCAAAATATGCTTTTCTCAGAAGATTTTTTATTTAGATATTAGTCTTTTTTATTTTCCTTCCCTTTGTTGACTGTTTTTTTTTTTTTTTTTACAAAAAATGGATACCAATTTCTTCATTGCTTTGGTAACTTTAGAATACAAGGCAGAAAATACTCTGTAAAAAATAATGCTTTTCCTTCTAAAATTTTCACTGAAGGAGAATTTTGTTGGATACAATTTATTAATACTCATTATGATACAGGAAAACATTTTATAATTGAACTCTTTTCTACAAAGCCAGGAATATTCCTAAAACCATTAGTTTCTGGCAGATTGAGGGGTTTTTCAAAATTTTATATCAAGCTTGAGGTGTCCCTGGACTGACAGTTGAATCAAGGGATAGTCCTATTATTTCCATCCCCAGTGATCTAAAAATAGTAAGCAGGAAGTAGGCTGTCATTCAAAATCAAATATTTCAACACACAATAGAAACTTGTAGTGAGGACTGACAAATACAGATTTACACAAACTTGAAAGGATTCATATATTGACAGACCTATGTGCTAGTGGACTACAGTATAATTTAATTTCATTTAAATTGCACAGCTGGGGGCTGGTAGGAGGAGTATGGAAACCATAAAAGTAATGTAAACTAAAACTTAATAAACTAATTCTAATTATATCAATTAAAGACTGATAGTTCCTAGAATTTCCCCATGGTAACATATAATTATCTTGCATAGGTAGTGATATTCTATATATTTGGAAATGCTATTGTTGGTATTAATACATCAAACCTAATAGGAAAGACTTGAGGGGAAATATATTAGTCTCTTTCTACTTATCCAAACTATTTTCCAATAGTATCTTATAAATCTCCTTCCACAGGCTCACTAATCAACTGATCTATTTATCACCACACAGTCTCTTTCATTCCTTTGTGCCTCTTTCACACCTTTTCTTCTTGGAAAACTCCTCCCTCTTTTCTCCTCCTTTTAAAACCTCTTTATCTTTTTTTTTTTAATTTTAATTAGGTCCATTTGTTTATTTTTGCTTTTATTTTCCATATTCTAGGAGGTGGGTCATAGAGGATCCTGCTGTGGTTTATGTCAGAGAGTGTTTTGCCTATGTTTTCCTCTAGGAGTTTAATAGTTTCTGGTCTTACATCTAGATCTTCAGTCCATTTTGAGTTTATTTTTGTGTATGGTGTTAGAAAGTGTTCTAGTTTTATTCTTTTATGTGGTTGACCAGTTTCCCCAGCACCACTTGTTAAAGAGATTGTCTTTTCTCCATTGTATATTACTGCCTCCTTTGTCAAAGATAAGGTGTCAGCTTCTGCACAACAAAGGAAACTGTAAGCAAGGTGAAAAGACAGCCTTCAAAATGGGAGAAAATAATAGCAAACAAAGCAATGGACAAAGAATTAATCTCAAAAATATACAAGCAACTCCTGCAGCTCAATTCCAGAAAAATAAAAGACCCAATCAAAAAGTGGGCCAAAGAACTAAATAGACATTTCTCCAAAGAAGACATACAGATGGCTAACAAACACATGAAAATATGCTCAACATCACTCATTATCAGAGAAATGCAAATCAAAACCACAATGAGGTACCATTACACGCCAGTCAGGATGGCTGCTATCCAAAAGCCTACAAGCAATAAATGCTGGAGAGGGTGTGGAGAAAAGGGAACCCTATTACACTGTTGGTGGGAATGCAAACTAGTACAGCCACTATGGAGAACAGTGTGGGGATTCCTTAAAAAAACTGGAAATAGAACTGCCATATGACCCAGCAATCCCACTGCTGGGCATACACACTGAGGAAACCAGAATTGAAAGAGACACGTGTACCCCAATGTTCATCACAGCACTGTTTATAATAGCCAGGACATGGAAGCAACCTAGATGTCCATTGGCAGATGAATGGATAAGGAAGCTGTGGTACATATACACAATGGAATATTACTTGGCCATTAAAAAGAATACATTTGATTCAGTTCTAATGAGGTGGATGAAACTGAGCCTATTATACAGAGTAAAGTAAGCCAGAAAGAAAAACACCAATACAGTATACTAATGCATATATATGGAATTTAGAAAGATGGTAATGATAACCCTGTATGCAAGACAGCAAAAAAGACACAGATGTATTGAACAGTCTTTTGGACTCAGTTGGAGAAGGCAAGGGTGGGATGATATGGGAGAATGGCATTGAAACATGTAAATTATCATATGTGGAATGAATTGCCAGTCCAGGTTTGATGCATGAGACAGGGTGCTCGGGGCTGGTGCACTGGATGACCCAGAGAGATGGGATGGGGAGGGAAGTGGGGGAGGATTCAGGATGGGGAACACATGTACACCCATGGTGGATTCAAGTCAATGTATGGCAAAACCAATACAACATTGTAAAGTAAAATAAATAATAAATTTTAAAAACCTCAAAACTTCCTTATCTAATTATCAAGACCTTCCTTCTCCACAAAGCTTTCTCAGACCATCTCAGAACATGCATCATTTCCCTCCTTTTAAGTCAAACAGCTTATTTGTTGTTGTTCAGTCCTATATGGTGTCCAACTACAGCATTCCAGACTCCCCTGTCCTTCACTATCTCCCAGAGTTGACTCAAACTGATGTCCATTGAGTCAGTGTTGCTATCTAACCATCTATCTTCTGCTAGCCCCTTCTCCTTTTGCCTTCAGTCTTTCCAAGCATCAGGGTCTTTTGCAATGAGTTGGCTCTTTGCATCTGGTGGCCAAATTATCAGAGCTTCAGCTGCAGCATTAGTCCTACCAGTGAACATTCAGGGTTGATTTCCTTTAGGGTTGACTGGCTTGATCTCCTTGCTGTCCAAGGGACTCTCAAGAACCTTCTCAAGCACCACAATTTGAAAGCATCAATTCTTCAGGACTCAGCCTTCTTTATGGTCCAACTTTCACATCCATACTGGAAAACCCATAGCTTTGACTATACAGAGATTTGTCAGCAAAGTGATGTTTCTGCTTTTTAATACACTGTCTAGATTTGACAGTTTTCCTTTCAAGGAACAAGCATTTTTAATCTCAGGGTAGCAATCACAGTCAGCAGTGATTTTTGGAGCCCAAGAAAAAAATCTATCACTGCCTTGACTTTGACTTTTTCCTCTTCTATTCATCATGAAGTGATTAGACCAGATGCCATGATCTTAGTTTTTTGAATTTTGAATTTTAAACCAAATTTTCACTCTCCTCACTCACCCTCATCAAGAGGCTCTTTAGTTCCTCTTTACTTTCTGCCACTAGAATGGTATCATCTACATATCTGAGGTTGTTGATATTTCTCCCAGCAGTCTTGATTCTAGCTTCTGATTCATCCACCTGGCATTTCTCATGGTGTGGCATCATGAACTCAATGGACATAAGTTTGAGTAAGCTCCAGGAGTAGGTGATGGACAGGGAAGCCTAGTGTGCTGCAATCCATGGGGTTCCAAAGAGTTGGACAAGACTGAATGACTGAACTGAACTGAACCCTGCATATAAGATAAATAAACAGGGTGACGATATACAGCCTTGTCATACTGCTTTCCTAGTTTTTAACCATTTAGTTGTTCCATGTTTCATTCTAACTATTGCTTCTTGACCCACACACAGATTTCTCAGAAGACATGTAAGGTGGTCTGGTATTCCCATCTCTTTAAGAATTTTCCAGTTGGTTGTAATCCACACTGTCGAAGGTTTACTGTAGTCAATGGAGCAGAAGTTTTCTTAGAATTCCATTGCTTTTTCTATGATCTAACAAATGTTGGCAATTTGATCTCTGGTTCCTCTGCCTTTTCTAAATCAAGCCTGTACATCTGGAAGTTCTCAGTTCATACACTGCTGAAGCCTACCTTGAAGGATTTTAGCATAACCTTTCTAGCATATGAAGTGAGTGCAATTGTATGGTAATTTGAACATGCTTTAGCATTGTATTTGGGATTGGAATGAAAACTGACTTTTTCCAGTACTCTAGCCACTACTGGGTTTTCTAAATTTGCTAACATATTGAGTGCAGCACTTTAACAGCATCATCTTTGAGGATTTTAAATAGCTCAGCTGGAATTGTGTCCCCTCCACTAACTTTGTTCATAGTAACGCTTCCCAAGGCCCACTTAACTTCACTCTCTAGAATGTCTGACTCTAGGTGAGTGACCACACCAACATGCTTCTCTGGGTCACTATTCTACCTAAAAACAAATTATGTGAGTGACTCAATAAAATGATTTTGTATAATTCATCTGTGTATTCTTGCCACTTCTTTTTAATCTCTTCTGCTTCTGTTAGGTCCTTACTGTTATTACCCTTTAACGTGCCCATAATTGCATGAAATGCTCCCTTGATAACTCCAGTTTTCTTGAAGAGATATCTAGTCTTTCACATTCTGTTATTTTCCTATATTTTTTTGCACTGTTTATTTTAAGAAGGCCTTCTTATCTCTCCTTGCTATTCTCTGGAACTCTGCATTCAGTTGGGTGTATCTTTCCCTTTCTCCCTTGCCTTTCACTTCTCTTCTTTCCTTAGCTATTTGTAAAGCCTTCTCACACAACCACTTTGCCTTCTTGCACTTTTTTTTTTTTAAGGATGGTTTTGGTCATTGCCTCCTGTGCAACGTTATGAACTATCATCTATAGTTCTTCAGGCACTCTGTCTAGTAGATCTAATCCCTTGAATCTGATCATCACCTACACCATATAGGATCCTTGTTTTTATCAGTTAGAAAAAGCATAAAGATTTTGACCTAGAAAAGGTTTTGTTGATGCTGTTGTTCAGTAACTCAGTTGTGCCTGACTCTTTGTGACCCCATGGACTGAAGCACACTAGTATTCCCTGTCCTTCACCATCTCCCAGAGCTTGCCCAAACTCATGTCCATTGAGTTGGTGATGCCATCCAACCATCTCATTTTCTGTCATCCCCTTCTCCTCCTACCTTCAATCTTTCCCAGCATCAGGGTCTTTTCTAAGGAGTCAGATTTTTGCATCAGGTGGCCAAAGTATTGGAACTTCAGCTTCAGTATATTATACAATTTCTCATTTAATACACCAGGCTAAAAAAGTAGATATTATTTTAATTTTACAGGTGAAGAAACTGAGGTTCAAGGGTTTCCAAAATATCCATTCATTGAATTGATGAAAATATAAGCATTTCATGACAAAAAAGTCCTTTAAAAATATCCCTCCAAATGGGTTGCATTTTGCAATTACAGAAAAATAACAAATATTACCTTTCATTCTAGTGTAAATGGTGCTTTTTGTACCTAAACTCTTCCAACACACTTATTTCTAACTAAAAACAAATTATGTGAGTGGCTCTTAGCCATATTTCACTTTTTCTCCAGAGTTCATGTTCAAGGACAAAAAGAGCAAACAGGCTGCATGTTTGCCCATCTGTTCGATTTCTTGTGAAAGACCTTTGAAGGTTTCTGTTTTTTTAAATATATCACTTTCTCTTCTGTTTTTTTTTTTTTAAAGTATTACTTTATTGGCACTCAAAAATTTCTTCTAAAACTTTATAATTTTCTGCAACAAACTGTAAGCTGCATTTGATAAATCTAGATTTGTTTTCTCTTTATCTCTAGATTTTTAAAAAGAGGCTTGCAAAGGGAAACAAAAGAAGAGAAAGATTAAATCAATTAAACCAGCACTAAATAAAGGCCCTGAATTTTTTCCAGTTACTTTCAAATTGGAAGGAAGGAATTTGTTTTGACACAATCATAAGAGCAAAAGGCAAATGTTCTAAAAAGTTTGGTTTAAATAAAGATTTTTCTGTCTTTGCAAAAACCTTATGACTTATTGCTTGATACCACAGAATGTATAATCTCTTTGGTTTATTGAACATAAATGTCTTTAGGAAGCCTTTATCATATATTGATCCAGCATCTAGTTGCACTTATTTGAGTTTCATTCTTTTGCATGTGAAAAGTGAAAGAGTTAGTTTCTCAGTCATTTCCATCTCTTTGCAACTCCATGGACTGTAGCCCACCAAGATCCTCTGTCCACAAAATTCTCCAGGCAAGAATACTGGAGTGGTTTGCCATTCCCTTTTCCAAGAGGTCTTCCTGACCCAAGGATAGAACTCAGGTATCCCATATTGCAGTCAGAGTCTTTACTATCTGAGCCACCATTTAAGTCTTTAAAGTCATTTCAAATAATTTTTTCAGTGCTGTGAGACAGGGGTCCATTTTCATCTTTTTGAATGCAGAAAATCATTTTTCCAGCATCATTTATTGAAGAGACTATCCTTTCCATTCTGACTGGTGTCAACACCCTCGTTAAAGATCGTTTGACCATATAAGTGAGGGTTTATATCTAGGCTCTGTTCCTTTGGCCTATGTGTCTTATTTTTGTGCCAATATTGTATTATTTTGATTACTATAGTTTTGAAATTTAGTCTGAAATAAGGAAGAGTGAAGCCTCAGCTCTTTTTTTTGTCTTTCTCAAGATTTTCCTCAGATATTCAAGGTGTATGGTGATATCATATGAATTTTAAGATTGCTTTTTATTTCTGTGAAAAATGTCATTGGAATTTTGACAGGGAACCTGTAGATCACTTTTGGTGATATGTACATTTTAACAATGTTAATCCTTCCAACCCAAGAACATAGGATATCTTTCTATTAGTTTACGTCCTCTTCAGTTTCTTTCCTCAATGTCTTAGTTTTCAGCCAACAGATCATTCACTCCTTTGACTAATTATTTTTAAGTATTTTATTATTTTTGGTGCTGTTGAAAATGAGATTGCTTTCTTAATTTCTCTGATGGTTTGCTGTTATTATGATTTTTTTTCCATGTTGATTTTGTATCCTGCAAATTTACTGAATTTGTTTACTAATTCTAACAGATATCTTTCTGAGTATTTAAGAATTTCCATATATAATATGTTGTCATCTACAAACGGAGACAATTTTACCTCTTCCTTTCCAATTTGAATGCCTTTTATGTCTCTGGCTTGCCTAATGTGTTCCTACATTGCTTTGCATAGAAATGGCGAGAATGGACATCCTTGTGAGGTTCCTGATTTTAAAGAAAAAACTCTCAGATTTTCACCTTTGAGTATGATGTTATCTGTGGGCTTGTCATGTATGATTTTTATTATGTTGAGATTGTTGTTTAGTTGTCAAGTCGTGTTCAGCTCTTTCGTGACCCCATGGACTGTAGCCCACCAGGCACTTCTGTCTATAAGCATTGTCAGCAAAAACTTGGAGTGCGTTGCCATTTCCTTCTGGAAGGGATACTATTGATTGAACCCTCATCTCCAGCATTGGTAGATGGATTCTTTACCAAAGAGCCATCAAGGAAGCCCTATGTTGAGTTACATTCCTTCTATACTTCATTTGTTGAGAGGATATTGAATTTTTTCAAATAGACACATATCTCATTCCTTGCTGTTCTGCAAATACTGCACTTCTTAAAAATTGAAGGTCTATGAGCAAGTTTATAAGTATCAGTTTTTCAACACCATGTGCTCATTTTGTGTCTCTCTGATACACTTTCAATTTTCACAATATTTCAAACTTTTTCATTATGATTATACTTATTATGATGATCTGTGATCAGTGATCTTTGACGATATTTCTTCAAAAAGATTATGATTCACTGATGGCTCAGATGAGAGCCTCTTTTAGCAATAAAGTATTAATTTTTTTAATTAAGGTAAGTACACTTTTAAAGGTATAATTCTATTGCATACCTAATAGACTATAGTATAAAGATAACTTTTATATGTACAGGGAAACCAAAGAATTTGCGTGAATTAATTTAAGATATTCACATCATTATGGTGATCTGGTACTGAGCTTATAATATTTTTATTGAGATCCTATGCCATTTATGACCTGAGAAATCAGGGTAATCGGAAATTAATTAAATTTGGGAAAAATCAGAAAGAGGATTAGAGGTACATGTCTATTCCAAGGCCTTATCCTTACGAAGTTTATACTTCTCAAAAATTGACATATTTTAATTTCCTCTTTCATTATCTCAATTTATTTTGCAAATAGTTACCCTCATAGCTCAGTTGGTAAAGAATCCGCCTGTAATGCAGGAGACCCCGGTTCGATTTCTGTGTTGGGAAGATCTGCTGGAGAAGGGATAGGCTACCCACTCCAGGATTCTTGGGCTTCCCTTGTGGCTTAGCTGGTAAAGAATCCACCTGCAATGTGGGAGAACTGGGTTCGATCCCTAGGTTGGGAAGATCTCCCAGAGAAGGGAAAGATTCCAGTATTCTGGCCTAGAGAATTCCATGGACTGTATAGTTCATGGGTCGCAAAGATTTGGACACGACTGAGGGACTTTCACTTTCACAGAATAATAGTCATAGCATTTAAGTCAAACTACAAACTTCCAGGCCTAAAACTACTAAATTTTTAAGACATTTTGTATAATTTCTCAACTCCTTATGATAACCTATAGAACTATACATTATCCAGTATGAACCCAGCTCTCCAGCCTGTTTTGATCTTTCCCTTGCCAATACCAGACCTTCAGTCACACTGGCCTTTCTTCATTTTCTTGAATATGACATGTTATTTTTCAATTTGGAGACATTTTTGAATGTTTGCCCCCACTTTCCTTCAAATGCTCTTAACCCGGGTTTTAGTTCAGCTGGCTCCTGTTCTTCATGAAGTGAAGTGAAGTGAAAGTCACTCCGTTGTGTCCAGCTCTTTGCGACCCCATGGACTATACAGTACATGGAATTCTCCAGGCCAGAATACTAGAGTGGATAGGCTTTCCCTTCTCCGGGGAATCTTCCCAACCCAGGCATTGAACCCAGCTCTCCCTCATTGCAGGCAAATTCGTTACCAGCTGAGCCACAAGGGAAGCCCTGTTCTTTATAAGCGGTCCCATAACTCAGTGACTGGCATCACCAGTCATTCATTTCTGCAAACCAGAAATCTGGTTTCATCTTTTGAAGCCCTCTTCTTTTATGTCACTCAGGTCCGATTCAGCATCACATTCTGAATTTACCATCTAAATATTTCTTAACTGTGTTCTTTTCTCTCCACTGCCACTATCTAGCCATCCTTTTCTTAAATGACTAAATTCTCTTATTTTACTAATATTATTATATACAAAACACCACAGACTCACAATTTAAAGTCAGACTTTATTGTTTATAACAAATGCATTGCAGGATGGATGCAAGGATACTAATCACAAGCCAGGGCCTGGGAACAACTCATAGCAGTTTTGTAACATATCAGAATCACCTGCTTTCTTTTATATAAAATTGTATCCAGAGGACCCTTTTAAGAGAGAAATCGAGTAAACCATGATAATAAGGTCTATAGCCCCCCAGGGAAGGGAAAGGAAGATGAACATTATGAATTTAAGGTTGCAAATGTCAAAAAGGATATTTGAAAGGCTTTCTGTTATTGGATAACAGTATTTGACAGGAAAGATATTTGTCTAGAGTTTAAAGATCTTGTCCAGGAAAATAAAACATGAAAGATATCTACTGAAATTGTTACTATTAGAATACCTGACTAACATAACTTCCTATTCTTTTGATTATGGAGGGGCTCATTGCAATATTAGCATCTACTTTAGCCCTTTCTCTAATCATTCAATTCTCTATATGCATCCAGAGTGATGTTTTCAAATTAGAAAACCACCACCAGCACTACCACCTTTCCAAAATCCAGCAGTGGATTATCACTTATCTTAGGATAAAAGGCCAAAATTCTTCACAGGATGGTTACACTTGTCTGCATCTGAAGCCTCTTCTCCCAGACTCTCCTCTCTAATCTTTAGTTACTCAAACTCACCCAGATCCTTCACCCAGCTAGGAAATTCTGCCTCTTCTACTTGGAAGGTTCTTTTCTCACCTCTTTCCCTAACTAACACAAATTTATCATTCAAATCTCAGATCAAAGGCCACTTCTACAAAGATGTTTATCCAGGATTAGTCAAATTCCCCTCTTATTGTCATGACTTTCTATATTTTCCTTCTTACCAACTCATCATAATACTATGAGATAGTATTCTATTTTGGTCATTATTGAATCCTCAGTCTCAGAACAGAGTCGGGTACATATTTTTTAAGAACTCAATCTGAAAGTGAAAGTCACTCAGTCCTGTGCAAATCTTTGTGATCCCCTGGACTATACAGTCCATGGAATTCTTCAGGCCAGAATACTGGAGTAGGTAGCCTTTCCCTTCTCCAGGGGATCTTTCCAACCCAGGGATTGAACCCGGGTCTCCTGCAATGCAGGTGGATTCTTTACCAGCTGAGTCACAAGGGAAGCCCAAGAATCTGGAGTGGGTAGCCTATCCCTTCTCCAGCGGATCTTCCCAATCCAGAAACTGAACCAGCATCTCCTGCATTGCAGGTGGATTCTTTACCAACTGAGCTATCAGGGAATGCAGTAAATCAGTTGAGGAAGTAAAACAGTACAAATAGGATACAAATTGTTTTGGAACACAGGCAAGAAAAATGAAGAGGATACAGGAAAGGAAGTGCAAGGAATTAAGAATTATTTTGAATAAAAATTAGTAGATTTAAGGTTTATGTGGGTGAATAGGGCAAGTTAAGAGAAAGGGGAAAAAAATCAAGGAAATATCCCAGGTTTTTAAGTAAGTGGTGAAACAGAGCAGCACGGAGTATCAAAAGGTTTGTTGAAGACAAAATTCAAGGTCTCATTCTGGATATGTCAGGTATGAGATATCTGTGAAATCTGAAGTAGAGATGTGAAGCATCTGTTGTAAATGTAAAGGTGAAGAAGAGATCTGGTTGGCAGATTCAGGTCTCTATGCCAATGTGTTTTAAATCCATGGAAATGATTGCAATCACTTTGAGAGAGGTTAGAGAGACAGATAATTAGATCCAACTGAGTTCTTAGGTGAAACAGAAGCTAATCCAATTAAAACAAACAAACAAACAAACCTGAAAAAGAGCAATCAGTAAGAGAGAAGGAAAATAAGGAGAGAGTAGAATCATAGAGACCAAAGGAAGAGTGGAAGTGAGAGTGTCTCTCCATATTGAATAATGTAGTGAGACAGAGCAAGATGAGGATAAAGGAATACATAGTATTAGTAACAAAAATATTTTTGATTATGCTGACAAGAGCAGATTAAATGAAGTAATGATGGAAACTGGAGTAAGGAGATGAAAAATGACTGGTGTTGAGGATGTTGAGACTGTGTCATGAAAACAGGAGTTTGACAAGGAAGAGAAAAATTGAGGGCCATGTGTTTTATCTAGCTGAGAGAGGGGACTGATTTTTCAGAAAAAAAAAAAGAAAGATTGTTAAGTCAGAAAAAAAGGGATAATCTAAGAAATAAAGTCCTCAAAAAGGTGAAAATGGAGGGCATGGACTTTGGTAAAATGAAGTGCTCTATGCTCATTATGATAGGATGAGAGAAGAAAATGATAGGGGCAAGTATAGATACAAGATTTATGGGTTAAAAGAGAGTTTCCAAGATATGGCTTTTATTTTCTTATTTAATCATGAAAATAAAACAACTGAGAGTTATAAGAATACCTAGATGAGAGACTTAATAAATTTCAAATTTATAATCAAAGTGAAGGAGAATAAATAGCTGAAATATCAGGAAGAAAATCTGAGTATAGGGTGCCATGAGAGCCCTACCTAAACATACATCCATATTAGGGGTTAGGAGATGGAACAAAAGCCATACAACATCATCATGTTAAAGCTATTGGAAAGAGAAAGAAAAAGAAGAAAGAATATAAAGTAGGAGAAGATACCTGTGAGCTCAAGAGAATTAAGAATTATAGACTACATAATTTGTTTCTTTTATTTTTTAACTTCTTAATCATGAAAGGGTCTTTACATTGTGAAAAATACCCGTGTTATACTTGTATGACTGTATAGGAATCATCATTAAATCAGCTATGCTGTGCTTCTGTTAGAAACATTTTATGTAAGAAATACAGATGTGGATTAGAGATACATAGCTGGGCAAATGGTGTTAATGGCAACAAACATATTTTTCAACATGCCTTTCTGAGTTCTTAGAAATTCTTTTGACAAATAACATAATGAGAATCTTCAAAATGAAACAAAATGTTGACTGTCTAATAATTATAATTTTTTATGCTTTTCTGAGTTGTTCAAGCTGATTACTTATTATAGCTTTTACCAAAATTAATGAATTATGAAGTTATATATTACATATATAATAAAATAAACTTTATTTCTCTGGATATATATATATATATTTAATTTACATTTTATAATTTAGATTCAGTATGAATTGCAATAAATGGATCCTCAGCGGAGTTACTAATAGAAAAATAAGCATTACCATCACAAGAAACATTGATTTGAATTCCTGTACAATTGTCACCAATTTTATCTCCAGAAATAACATCACAATATGTACCAGAAGGAAGACCAGTTTGCAAAGTTGCAGATAATGCCCTGTAAAATGAAATTTAAGATTTAACTTGAATTTTCCACAAGTAAAATCAAGATTAGAGACTGTCTCTAAAATAGTTTAATTGTGTGCTATAGAACTCTAAGCAGTCAAGATCTCAATTAAAATAAAATTCAAACACAAAGACCTCTTCAGTGGATGTAACCAGTTTTCTCAGAGCCAACAAAATTCTAATAGAGGACTTCAGAGTTTCCTAGTCAATAATAAATTTTATAAAAAAAAAATAAGGTTGAAGAGTATCAGCGAAGATTTGAGTGACTTGTGTCCCTTAGAGAAAATTACTACCTTTGGTAAACACAAATATTTTTAATTTGCCTTTGTCTGAACTTAAGAAGATACTTATTACTTTCAAGAATTTAAATTTGATTATTTCTTCAAAAATTGTTTTCAAGAAATTAAAATAAATTGAGGTTGCAGATAAAAATAATCTCACATTTCTATAAAGAAGTATACAGTTTCAAAATATAAAGATGTTTCATAAACTTGTTTCTCCCATCTATAAAAGACAGACATCAAAGGACTAGCAATAACTTCCTGGGGAAGATAAGTATATACTTTATTTATTTTTTTTGTCACTGAAATATATGTTGGCCTAGAGTGAGCTAAGAAGAGTGGAAGTTGGCCTTGGATTAAGACATTGCAACTGCTTGCAATGAGGTCTTCTGAGCTATAGGTCTATACATAAGGGAAACAGTATACTGGAGGCAGAGAATTTTAAGTATCATAAATGAAAATCAGTGTGAGATGTCTCAGAACTAAAACTCAAAAATCTCCTGAGGTGATTAAATGACCTTTATATGTATTATATATATTCATTATATATCTGCTTTAAAAAGTATTTGTCACAAAGAGACAGTAAAGTTTAAAAGAAGATCAAAAAACCAGATAGGAGAGTAGGTGAAAAAGAGTTATAGAAAAAGATATTTTGTACTAGAGGGAACATTTTTCCATTATTGATTTAAAATTCCTATAAGACATTCTTCCAGAAATTTCACAAAGTTTTTATTAACTATGCTGTGTATTTTATATGCGGGGCCTAAACATGTGCATCATATCTGCCAAAGATATGCAAGAGTGCACAAAAAATAACTCCACTTAGAAAAGAAAGCACTTATAAACAGAGGTCAAAAGAATAACAGTCATCATCATGATCTTTCTTCTGGTTTTTTATGATCATTATGTTTTCTTAATCTGCCATCTAAAGAATTTTTCAGAGATGAAAAAAGTAAATGAGCAGGAAAAGAATAAACCAAGAATATTAGCATAAAATATCATTTTTAACTGATATTTACTTACCAGTCATCATTGTTGAAAACAATGAATCCTTTGTTTCCTCTTCCAAAAGCTACTTGGTTACTACCATTATCCCACCAGTTTGTAAAAGGTTGGCCATCAACCACATTACGGAATATAACCATGTTCCTAAAAACAAAAGAGCATGTGAAATAATGATGAATGCTTCAACAGTTTAAAACAAAATGTTAAGAAAGTTTATTATTAGAGGATATGTCTAAATAAGTATTCCTACCTTATTTGACGCCATCGATGTTCACAGACCCAGCCATTGCCACAAGTAGTATCCGGATTAATAGTAACTTCTTTAATTACTCCATTATTATTTGGTGGCCCAATCCAATCATTAACATCCTCAATTACCAAAAAAATAAGTAAATTTTAAAAGTTCATATTTATTTTTTAATTGGAGGAAAACTGCTTTACAATGTTGTGTTGGCTTCTGCTGCATAAAAACATGAATCAGCCACAAGTATACACATGCCTCCTCCCTCCTCAATGCCCTACCCTCCAATACCACCCTTCCGCATTGTCACAGAGCAGTAGGTTGAGCTCCCTGAGTAATACAACTGTCCACTAGCTATCTATTTTACATATGGTGATGTATGTTTCAATGTTACTCTCAATTTTTCCCCCTCTCCTTCCCCTGCTGTGTCCACAAGTCTGTTCTTTATGTCTCTATTCCTACCCTGCAAATAGGTTCAAACATACCATTTTTCTAGATTCCATATATATGCATTAATACATTTATTTTTCTCTGACTTACTTCACTGTATATAACAGGCTTTAGGCTCATCCATCTCAGTTCAACTGACTCAAATTCATTCCTTCTTATGTCTGAGCAATATTCTATTGCGTATATGTACCACAACTTTATCCATTCATCTGTCACTGGACATCTAGGTTGCTTCCATGTCCTGGCTACTGTAAATAGGGTTGCTATGAACATTGGGGTACATGTGTCTTTTTGAATAATGGTTTTCTCAGGGTATATGGCCAGTAGTGCAATTGCTGGGTCATATGATAATTTTATTCCTAATTTTTAAAGAAATCTCTATACTTTTCTCCATAGTTACTGTATCAATTTACATTCCTACCAACAGTGCAAGCGGTTTCCCTTTTCTCCACATCCTCTCCTGCATTCAATTATAGATCTTTTGGTGATAGCCATTCTGACTGATGTGAGGTGCTACCTCATTGTAATTTTAATTTGCATTTCTTTAATAATGAGTGACGTTGAGTATCTTTTCATGTGTTTACTGGCCATCTGTATGTGTTCTCTGGAGAAATGTCTGTTTAGGTCTTCTGTCTCCCCACTTTTTTTTTTTTTTAATTGAGTTATTTGTTCTTCTGATATTGAGTTTCATGAGCTGCTTGTATATTTTAGAGATTAACCCTTTGTCAGTTGCTTCATTTGCTATTATTTTCTCCCATTCTGAGAGCTGTCTTTTCATCTTGTTTATAATTTCCTTTGCTGTGCAAAAGCTTTTAAGTTTGATTAAGTGTCATTTGTTTAGTTTTGTTTTTATTTCCATTACTCTAGGAGGTGGGTCAAAGAGGATCTTGCTGTGATTTATGTCAGCATGTTCTGCCTATATTTTCCTCTAAGAGTTTTATAGTTTCTGGCCTTACATTTAGGTCTTTAATCCATTTTGAATTTATTTTTGTATATGGTGTTAGGAAGTGGTCTAATGTCATTCTTTTACATGTAGTTATCCAGTTTTCCTACTTATTGTTCTCGATATAAAACAAATATCCAGATATAAAACAAATATCCAGTTTTACTACTTATTGATAAAAGCTTAGATTTTTAACATTACATGTGTCCTTATTTTTACCATCTGGGCCACTCATTTAGTACACCAAACCCAATCTGTCCTATTTGTGTCTTTGTAGTGTCTTCATTCACTATCCAACTTGCTCAGTATTTTTTACTGAATTTCTCTTATCCGTAACTTCTCAGTCTCTAGTGCCATATTTCAAACAAGGGAATGATTTTTTTTTTAACCCTCTCATTATCTTTCTAAGGAATTACAATGACTTTTCAATTATCACTATAGGAAGTGAGTGTAATATCATTGAAATGGCAAGGACTTTATTAGAAAAAGCAAGACTAAAAGACTTAGTCTTAGGTTCTATTACTAAGAATAAGTAATAGGTTCAGTTACTACTAACAAGGAAAACTTAGTTAATACATATAACTTCTGTGCCTCACTTTCCTCTTCTATAAAATGAATATATGACTTAGTTTCTATAAAATTTGAATAAGATATGTAAAAATACTTTACAGATGATAATTGCTAAATAAATATTATTTTATTTCACTCTTTTTTCAATAAATATATTAATCAAAATATAACAACATCCTTTACTAAACTGACCAAATTTCTGATTTGGTACTTTCGAAGATAATCATAGGAAAAGACAGATTATGTCAAGGAAGGTTATCAATATCTGTCTTAAACCATATGGAGTGATGTATGATGCACAAAGCTAAGAGTTGTTAGCATGCGGAAGTCTTGGAAAAGCCTTGCAAATGTTATGGAAAAGGGGAAATGAACATACGCCATGACTCCTGACATCAGAAATAAAAAAAGACTAATTGTAGTGGAAACTATAAGTTGGGTCAATATAAAGGAACACCTAAATATTAAGGCTATCTAAGAATAAAATGAGTTGCTGTAAAAAGTAGTAATGGACTTCTCAACTTGAAAAGAACCTACTAGAAACAAGAGAAATATCTATCTGAAGAGAATTTTCCCCTTGAGGTATGAAGTTGCTGTATGATGCTGCATTTGAAATCTCCAGTTTGAAAAGAAAACTTTTCACTAACTTTCCAAATACCTTAATATGCATTTTACTCACTGTATCCTTATTTTTAAGTGGTACTTTTTTTTTGTAGGGGGGTTGGCTAAGAGTGTATATTTGTTATATTTGAAATAGCCTACATACTCTATCAACACAGATCATTCATTTTTAACTTTTAAATATCCACTGCATTGTTAAAAGAGCACTGCATCAAATTTACACTTAATACATATTTGACAAACTAGTGAATGTAACAGCATCACAAGAAATTAAACCAAAATTAACTTTTTTTTTTTTTTGAGAAAAAGATATTTTGGACAGCACCAAAACTCACTTTTCCATTCTCAAAATGTCTTGTCCAATGGTAGCTTGACATCACTCGTGTAAATCCATAGGGATGAGCGAGCATAAATCCAACGCCCATTTTGTACAGTCTAAAAGGCATAAAATTATATCATTATAGAAAAAAATAATATTTTTAACATCATTAAAATGTAGGTTTAAAAATGGGGAACTTTGTTTCTTACCTAGCATCCCAGAATGTAAGAATAGATGCTCCCCCAGCTCCATGCCCTCGCTGATTGTCATGGTTATCAACAAAGACAAGTGCCCTGTCAGAAGGCATGAAACCCCAGCCTTCTCCCCAGTTCCTATTAAAAAATAAATCTTAAAAACACATATATGTATTCTTTTACAATGACTTTAGAGTAACCTAAATGTCTATTCCTTTAACTATAGCACCCTGTAAGGAAAATCTCTAATTAAATGATTATTCTCAGGGCTTTTTAAATGTAATATATATAGATATATTGGGTTGGCCAAAAGTTGCATTTGGTTTTTGCCATTAGATGGTTCTAGTAGTGCTTAGTTATCTTTCAACTGAAACAACTTAGTTAGATTGTGTTGTGACAGCTGTCAAAGCAGTGTGCATTTTAAAAAAAATTATCAAAATTGGTGAATTTTTGTTAGCCATTTTAATATTAATGTTGGAAGAAAAAAAAGCAGCATTTTCAGCATACTATGCTTCATTAAAGTCGTGTCCAACTCTTAGAGATCCCAGAAATCAAACTGGGGTCTCCTGCATTGCAGGCGGATTCTTCACCAACTGAGCTATCAGGGATGCCCACCATTTCGAGAAACAAAAATGAAACTGAAATGCAAAAAAATGATTTGTGCAGGATATGGAGAAGGTGCTGTTACTGATTGAATGTGTCAAAAAGTGCAAATTTTTTTGAAGTTTTGCAAAGTTTCATGTTAGAGATTTCTTACTAGACGATGTTCCATGGTCTAGTAGACCAGCTGAAGTTGATAGTGATCAAACTGAGACACTTTTGAGAACAATCAATGTGATACCACACATGTGATGGCCAACAAACTCAAAATACCCAAATCAAGAATTGAAAATCATCTGCACTAGCTTGGTTAGGTTAATTGCTTTCATATTTGTGTTCCACATAGTTAAGTGGGGGAAAAATACCTTCTTGACTATATTTCTGCATGCAGTTCTCTAAACATAAATAAAGCATTCCATTTTAAAAACAAAACTGCAACAAAGAATGAAAAGTGAATACTGTATAATAATGTGGAATGGAAGAGATCATGGGGCAAGCAAAATGAACCACCAACAACCACATTAAAGGCCAGTCTTCATCCACAGAAGGTGATGCTGTGTATATGGTGGGATTGGAAGGGAGTCCTCTATTATGAGCTCCTCTGGAAAACCAAATTATTAATTCCAACAAGGACCGCTCTCAATGAGATGAACTGAAAGCAACACTCAACAAAAACCAACTGGAATTAGTCAACAGAAAATGCAGAATCTTCTATCAGGATAATACAAGACTGCATGTTTCTTTGATGACCAGGCAAAAACTGTTACAGCTCAGCTGGGAAGTTCTGATTCATCTACCATAATCATCAGTCACTGCACCTTCAAATTCCCATATTTTCAGCCTTTTTTAAATTCTCTTAATGGAAAAAATTTCAATTACCTGGAAGACTGTAAAAGGCATCTGGAATACTTCTTTGCTCAAAAAGATAAAAGGTTTTGGGAAGACAGAATTATGAAGTTGCCTGGAAAATGGCAGAAGATAGTGGAACTAAATGGTGAATGTGTTGTTCAATAAGGTTCTTGGTAAAAATGAAAAATGTATCTTTTATTTATACTTAAAAACTGAAAGAACGTTTTGGCCACCTCAATTTTATCTAGGAATACATTCCATACATGTATATATGTAGGAATTACTTAAATGACATTCATGTTACAGGTATAAGATTTTTGTTATAAAAGATATTTTAGAAGTTTCAGTATATTATAACTTAGATGGGCTTCAGAAGGACCAATATCCACTATCATATGATACAGAATGAGCAACTGGGTTTAAATAAGCCTTCAATATCATATTGTTATAATGTCAATATTAGAAATCAATTAGTTGATTAATATATGTAATTCTGTAGCATGGCTTCATTGTAGGAACTTCATAAATTATAGAATCATTTTAACAATAACCTGGCCTTTACAAATTATATGTAAACATTAGTCAAATCTAGTAGAGTCATACTGAAATCTCTAGATCGAAATCACAGATTAAAATCTCTATTTTATGCTTTGGATCTCAAAAAGCACCTCCTTGTGATTGACGTCCTAAATAATAATGATCATCCCTTAGCAGTTATGGAAGTATAACACTTGTTATTAGTAAATGAATCCTTGAGAGTTGTCTAAACAAAAATGCATTAAGAAGAAAAGTCACGCTGGGGCAATATCACAAATAAATCTGTGAAATAATTCAAGCAAAAGAAATCGTATTTCATTTACTTTAAGTAAGCCATTTTCTCTCCACTCCACTTGCGCAGAACTGTGCCTAGTTTTGCACCATACTTGAATTCTGTCACATGGCCATTTCCAAAGTACTCACTGCTTGCAATTGTCTCACCACCCAGATCAATTACCTCATAGAAATGAAGAAAAACATATCATTTTAAGAAAAAATTTTAACAAGTTAAAATTATATAGAAAATAACTTTATACTATTTATATGAAATGCCCCAAATAGTTTTCCTTATATCAAAATTCTTATTTTTCTTTGCTAAAATATATAGTACAATATTAAAAGGAGCATGACAAAGTAACCTGTTGTCCTGTGAGAATGCTGTCTGAATTAGTCTTATTCATAAATGATAAAAGTATCTCATATTTATATAGCACTTAATGTCGGGCTGACAATATTTCTCAGTGTTTGATAAACTTTACCTTTTTAACTCTCCAAAGAATATAAAGATATAACCATTATCATTATTCTTTTTGATAAATTTTGAAAAAATTGTTCCTCAGGTTGATCAATTTACTAAATAAATACAGCTAATGGTGCTAGAGCCAAGATTTAAAGTCAGATAACCTGTCTTAAGACAATTTCTACATTATCTGTCTTCTATAATGACCTCTGGGGAAGTTATATGACATAGAGATTTTTGCAACCTATATGCATTCTCAGAACTTGCATAAAATACCTCCTATGATAAATATACAGTCTCTGAATAAAAGGAGGCTAAGGAGCACTCTTTCATATAAATGATTCATCCATTAATCTAAAGAAACTGTGTTTTTAATGAAATCTTCCATTTATTTTCTGATAAATTATGGATGAATACTGATGATGAATTATGCTCTGATGAATAATAAATGGTATTATTTTATATGGACATGATCCATAGGGTTGCAAAGAGTCAGAAATGACTGAAGTGACTTAGCATACACATGTATTGACATACCTCCTGGTAAATGAAAGGTCTACTTCCTTCAGGGAACCAGCTTGTGTTTAGATTATGCAGCTTATCCAAAATTGCCTTTATGTCTCCAGGCCACATGTGCTTAGAAGCATCAATTCGGAAACCTGCTACACCAATGTCAATGAGACGGTTTAGATATTCAGCAATTGTGGAGCGCACATAATCTTTCGCCAATGCAAGATCAAGAAGACCAACCAGACGACAGTCTCTGACCTACAAAGGTAAAACTTTGTGATTGATCCTTGGAACATCACCTCCACCTGAGAATCCATTTAATTATTTTCATTTATTCATTAATATTAATAGATATTTCTATAACGCCTTATTTGCACTGGTCTCTGAGGTTACTGACATCCTAGTATAGACATAACTTTGAAATATTTTTCATTATAAAAATGGAGAATGTAGAAAATACAGTGGATGACCTTTTTCATTGTGAAAAATTAGATTTGAGAAAATGTTTTAAATATTGATTTGAAATTATTATTTTTAACAGTCAGACTTGGCATCTTGTTTTCCTAAACAATCTAAACTAACATTTAAAATGGAGATCAGTAAGCCACATGCGGATAATAAAAAGCATAGATAGCTCATTTTTGCTAAGTACCTGATAAGCAACATTATAGCTCTTAATTTCTCCATTTCCAGTTTTACATTTTCCATCATTAAAATCCCAACCAGAGTATGGGACTGCTGGGAAATCCCTAGTCCCAGGGTTGAAGTAACTTCCACAAGTACTGCTCGTTCCCGCACTCACACCACTTCCAGTCATATGATTAATTACAGCATCCACATAAATGCGGACCTGAAAGAAAAATTTCTATTTCAGTTTGGCTTACACAGAGGTAGAAATTTATATTATTATTTACAGTTTATAGCACATTGATGACACTCCAAAATATTTGTTATTTTATAACTTACCATCTTAGAAGAGTAACAGTCAAGTGTAAAAGAAAGCATTGTGAACGGAAGTCCTACATGCATTCTAGCCACTTGGTCAAATGGCTCAAGGAGTAAACAATCTGCCTGCAATGCAGGAGATGCAGGAGATATGGGATTGATCCCTGGGTCAGAGAAGATCCCCTGGAGGAGGAAATGGTAACCCACTCCAGTATTCTTGCCTGGAAAATTCCATGGACCAAGGAGCCTGGCGGGCTATAGTCCATAGGCTTGCAATGGGTCAGACATGACTGAGTAAGCACTGAGCATGATAAATTAAATGAACCCCAAACTACTAAAACTATGAAAAAAAAAATGCAAAGACACTATTATTGGCAGGAGATCAGAATCAGTTGAGGCAGGAGAGATTATTGATTTTTTGTTGTTGTTGTTGAAATTTACATGGGCCATCCTAAGAAAAAAGAAGCCAGCTTCTGGTATCTATTTAGGATCAGAAGAAATAAAGTTAGGTATTGCCCGTCATTATCCTCCTTATCAAAGAGAAAATAATTACATATCATCATAAAACTTGTGGGAAGGAAGACCCAGGATTATGGGTGGAGAAACAAGTGACATGAACCTAACAGCAAATATTATAAGTAGAATTTCCTATTTAAAACTGGAAAAGTATTTCCCAGGAATGTGTACAGGCAAAAGGGTTAAAAGTTGCTATTTTGCTTTATAAGTAAGCTTCTGGCCTTAAACTTTTCCTTCATCTTCTTTAGTGGACAAATGGCATATATATAAATAATTATAAAAGCTGAATATTAGGTAACAACTAAATTTTATATTTTTAAAATATAAAATTTATTTATAGCTAAAGTAAAATTTCAAAATATATGAAAATTATTCTGCATAAAAGGAACAAGAGGCAAGAGAGATAAATTATTTTTCTATATAATATGTTTAAGGAAAACTTTAATTCACTTACACCAACATTGTTACATCTAGTCACCATGTCTTTGAATTCACTTTCATTTCCTGATCTTGTACATAACTTGTAGCTAACTGGTTGGTATCTTTCCCACCAAGGTCTTGAAGGGTCAGTAATCACAACGTTTTCATTGGGTGGGGAGATCTACAAATAAAACACACTTAATAAGTATCAAATTATGGCTTACTTTATATCATTGAATATTCTAGAAACTAATCAACAGTCTAAAATTACTTCTGAATCTTTGTATTTGCAGCTACATTTCTTTGCAACTATTGATATCCTGGTGAAAAAAAATTATCTTAGAAATAAAACAAGGTCGCCAAAAATTTCAATTTTTTTCTTCCTCAGAAAACTGTTTTACTTACAGTTCTTTAATTCTGAAGTAAAATGTTGTCCTAGCTTTCAGACACAGAGGATACTATCACTTACTCTCAGCACAGTAAAGTCTGCAATTTATACAATGAACAATACTCACCTGAACCCCTCCAAATCCTTTGGGGGCTAAGTATCGCTCACATTCAAGAGCAATATCGACCCAGCGCCACTCAAACAGATGGACAATAGATGTCCGTCCAGATTTGGTGTGTGGGGCATACTGAGCCCAGCAGAACACAATGACTGAAAGCAACAGAAGGAACTTCATTTTGCACTGAAGTTGTCAGTGTTCTTTCCAGCAACTATCTATATTCCTGTAAGAAGCATATTTTACAAAGTAAATGTTAACATGAATAAACATTTGGACCACAAACTCTTTATTCATAATCTGAAGAGAACTATCAATAATAACATTAAGCAGATGAAGAACATCCATAAAATCTCCTAGGAATACCACCTAAGTCAGCGGTCACCAACATTTTTGGTACTAGGGTCCTGTTTCATGGAAGACAATTTTTCCATGGCTAGCCAGGGGTGGGGAATGGTACAGGTGGTATTTCGAGTTGTGGGAGCAATGGGGAGCAGCAGATGAGGCCTTGTTGGCTCACCAGCCACATACACCTCCTGCTGTGAGACCCAGTTGCTAATAGGCCATGGACTGGTACTGGTACTGGTCCATGGCCAGGGGTTTGGAGAGTCATGATCTAAATGACCTTTTATAACAATGTTTTCCTCATTGAGAGAATATTAAAATATATATAAAGTTCATAATCATGCATTACTTAGCTAAGATTAGACCTTATTTCTGAAGTCTTTTATTAACAGAAGAAAAAAAACAATTGGAGTCAACTGAATTCACAGTCAAAATATTGCAAACATTTGTATCATTTCAGTTTCAAAAACAAAACAAAACAAAAACAGACTATTCAATTCCATTCTGGTTTTATCCTCAATCAAAAATTTTAATCATTTAACTTTCTGCGCCAAGATTTAAGAAACCACTTGGAAGAAGAATGACCATGAATCGAGAAAACAGACCTTCCTCCCTCCCCTCTTCATCAAATCCTGTGGTTAATGCATTGGCTGTAGCAGTAGAGTGTGGCTTTCCCCCCCCCCCCCCCTTATTTCTTATAACCAAGTATCTCTTATACCTGATAAAACACTGTTAATGAATTCACATCCATTTTCCTTCTTAATATACATGAAATTCTACTAGAGAGAATATAGTACAGGTGGGAAAAAAGTTAATCTAGTCATTCAACAAGCATTAAATGAGTGTCTGTTTTTTTGCTAAGAAAATGGGTAATATTCAGGATACAATGATGAACAAGACAGACAAGATACTGTTCTTGAGCAACTTACATTACAGTAGAAAACAAAGAAATATATGAGTAGATAATAATAATACTAAAACAGTGTATGATGGCAATAAGAACTAGTATTAAATAACAGTGTAATAAAATAGAAAATGATTTCGCCATCAGTGTATTTTAGACTGAATATTCAGGGAAGGTACCTTTGACAAAGTGATTTTCAGGTAGAATTTGAAAGATTAGAAGAAGGTAGTTATTTTAAGGTCAGAAAAAGAGTAATCTAGATAGAAGAAAGTGCAATAATAAAAGTCCAAAGTAGGAAAAAGCTTAGAATACTCAAATGACACTAAAAAGATAAAATAAATAAAAGCACAACTAAAGCAGGTGGCAAAGTGGAAAGGAAAACAAGATGAGGTGAAGAGAAATAGGCCAGATCATGTAGGACCCTATAGAATATAATGAAAGAGAAGGCCACCGAGGCTCAAAAAAAGGGACCTAAGAGGTTCTGACTAACTTTTAAAAATAATTCTTGCTCTGCTGTGAAGAAATTGGCTTATAGGAAGACAAGAATGGCAGCAAACAGATCAGTAGGTTTTTTCAGTGGTCTAGGAAAGAAGTAAATATTTTGGACTGGGGCACTGACAGAATACATTTCACAGGTAAAAGTGAAATGGGTTTATAGATAGATTAGAACTCAAGCATAAGGGAAAGAGAAAAATTAAAGAAGTGGGTATTTGGTGACACCATTTACTAAGATGAAAAACGAAGAAGTACTAGCTTCATGGAGGAAATACCAAGAGCAGCCTATGAATCCTAGTGCTCTCCTTCAGTCCTTCCTCCAACCCACTTTGTGAATAATCTCTGTGTCCAAAGTTTTTTTAAAATTATTATTTAGTTCAAGCTGTTATAGCAAGAATATCATAGACTGGATAGCTTATAATTAAACATTTATTTCTCACATTGGTGGAGTCTGGGAAACCCAAGATCAAAATATCAGAAATCCAGTGTCTGGTGAAAGCCCCCTTCCATGTTCACAGATGGCCAATTTCCTTCTTGTATCCTCACATAGTGTAGACCATTGAGAATTTTACGCTTTTTTTGCTTCTTACAAGGACATTAATTCTATCAGGGGAGCTTCACTCTCATGACTTTACCTTAACATAATTACTTCCCAAAGTTGTCATTGCCTAATATTATCCCACTGAGAAGAGGTAGGGTATCAACATCTGAATTTTGTGGTGGAGTGAAACACAAACACACAGTCCCTAACACCCATCCATTGAAAAACTAAAATTCCTTCATATTTTACAAGCCACTTTATTTCTTCATGACTTTCAAGTACTTTCAAGTTCCCTTCCATCACCCTTGAATACCTAGTAACTATGCTGCCTTTCAGATGCATAAAGCATCTTTGTGAAGCTTATCTTGATAGTTAGGTAGGACTACTCTGTATGATAGTTTTTAAACTTATATGATATTATTAAGTGATATTTGATTTCTACTGTAAAAAGTAAGTATTTATATGGCCATCATTCTGGAACAGATTTTCTTAAGGGTAGACTTCATAGTTAATGGTCCTTGCAAAACAAATAGCATAATGGCTTATGTGATCAAAAAATGGTTGCAACATACAGACTCTAAAATTCAGGTACTGTGCAAGACATTGGTGTAGCTTGGGTTGTCTCTACCTTGATTTTTTTTTTTTAATAAATGAACACTATGTCAGAAATTGTATAATACAGTCTACTCTAATCATTGCAGAAACTTTGTACACATAAAGGAACTAAGGCTCAGATAGACCAGGTACATTGTTCAGACCCACATAATAAGTTACAAACTTGAAATTTGATAATCGTCCTAACATAAGTCAACATTTTCTGTACTACATCAAAGTTTCTCATAGAATATTTGAGTTGCAATGTCCAATACGGTAGCCACAAGGAAAACTTCACTATTAAACCCTTGAAATATATCCCCCTCAGTTAGTCTTATCCTATCAGGAAGCTTTCATAAGCTTTTAACCTTCTCCATCAGAGGGCAGCAGACTGAAAATCACAATCACAGAAAACTAACCAATCTAATAACATGGACCACAGCCTTGTCTAAATCAACAAAACTATGCCATGTAGGGCCACCCAAGACGGATGGGTCATGGTGAAGAGTTCCGACAAAATGTGGTCCACTGGAGAAGAGAATGGCAGACCACTTCAGTATTCTTGCCTTGAGAACCCCATGAACAGTATGAAAAGGCAAAAAAGATAGGACACTGAAAGATGAACTCCCCAGGTCGGTAAGTGCCCAATATACTACTGGAGATCACTGGAAATATAACTCCAGAAAGAATGAGGAGACGGAACCAAGGCAAAAATAACACCCAGTTGTGGATGTGATTGGTGATGGAAGTAAAGTCTGATGCTGTAAAAAGAGCAATACTGCATAGGAACCTGGAATGTTAGGTCAAGGAATCAAGGCAAATTAGAAGTGATCAAACAAGAGATGGCAAGAGTGAACGTCGAAATTTTTGGAATCAGCAAACTAAAATGGACTGCAATATGTGAATTTAACTCAGATGACCATTACGTCTACTACTGTGGGCAAAAATCCCTTAAAAGAAATGGAGTAGCCATCATAGTCAATAAAAGAGTCAGAAGTGCAGTACTTGCAGTCTCAAAAATGACAGATCAAAAACGGATGATCTCTGTTCGTTTCCAAGGCAAACCATTCAATATCACGGTAATTCAAGTCTATGCCCCGACCAGTAATGCTGAAGAAGTTGAATTTGAACGGTTCTGTGAAGACCTACAAGAACTTCTAGAATTAACACCAAAAAAGATGTCCTCTTCATTATAGGGGACTGGAATGCAAAAGTAGGAAGTCAAGAAACATCTGGAGTGACAGGCAAATTTGGCCTTGGAGTACAGAATGAAGCAGGGCAAAGGCTAATAGAGTTTGGTTAATAAAATGCACTGGTCATAGCAAACACCCTCTTCCAACAACCAAGACAAGACTACACATGGACATCACCAGATGGTCAACACCAAAATCAGATTGATCATATTCTTTACAGCCAAAGACAGAGAAGCTTTATACAGTCAGCAAAAACAAGACCGGGAGCTGACTGTGGCTCAGATCTGAACTCCTTATTGGCAAACTCCAAATTGAAGAAAGTAGGGAAAACCACTACACCATTCAGGTATGACCTAAATCAAATCCCTTATGATTATACAGTGGAAGTGAGAAATAGATTTAAGGGACTAGATTTGATACAGTGCCTGATGAACTATGGATGGAGGTTCATGAAGTTGTACAGGAGACAGGGAGCAAGACCACTCCAAGAAAAAGAAATGCAAAACAGCAAAATGGTTGCCTGAGGAGGCCTTACAAATAGCTGTGAAAGGAAGAGAAGTGAAAAGCAAAGGAGAAAAGGAAAGATATACTCATTTGAATGCAGAGTTCCAAAGAATAGCAAGGAGAGATAAGAAAGTCTTTCTCAGTGATCAATGCAAAGAAATAGAGGAAAACAATATAATGGGAAAGACTAGAGAGCTCTTCAAGAAAATTAGAGATAGCAAGGGAACATTTCATGAAAGATGGGCTCAATAAAGGACAGAAATGGTATGGACCTAACAGAAGCAGAAGATATTAAGAAGAGGTGACAAGAATACACAGAAGAACTATACAAAAAAGATCTTCATAACCCAGATAACCATGATGGTGTGATCACTCACCTAGAGCCAGATGTCCCGGAGTGCAAAGTCAAGTGGGCCTTAGGAAGCATCACTATGAACAAAGCTAGTGGAGGTGATGGAATTCCAGTTGAGCTATTTCAAATCTAAAACATGACGCTGTTAAATTGTTGCACTCAATATGCCATCAAATTTGGAAAATTCTGCAGTCGCTATAGGACTGGAAAAGGTCAGTTTTCATTCTAATCCCTAAGAAAGGTAATGCCAAAGAATGCTCAAACTACCGCACAATTGCACTCATCTCATGCATTAGCAAAGTAATGCTCAAAATTCTCCAAGCCAGGCTTCAGCAATACATGAACCATGAACTTACAGATATTCAAGCTGGATTTAGAAGAGGCAGAGGAACCAAAGATCAAGTTGCCAACACCCGTTGGATCATCGAGAAAGCAAGAAATTTCCAGAAAAACATCTATTTCTGCTTTATTGACTTGCCAAAGCCTTTGCCTGTAAATCAAAACAAACTGTGTAAAATTCTGAAAGAGATGGGAATACCAGACCACCTGACCTGCCTCTCGAGAAATCTGTATGCAGGTCAGGAAGCAAAGAGTTAGAACTCAACATGGAACAACAGACTGGTTCCAAATAGGAAAAGGAGTACGTCAAGGCTGTATATTGTCACCCTGCTTATTTAACTTATATGCAGAGTACATTATGAGAAACGCTGGTCTGGAAGAAGCACAAGCTGGAATCAAGATTGCCAGGAGAAATATTAATAATCTCAGATATGCTGATGACACCACCCTTATGGCAGAAAGTGAAGAAGAACTAAAGAAGCTCTTGATGAAGGTGAACGAGGAGAGTGAAAAAGTTGTCTTGAAGGTCAACATTCAGAAAAATAAGATCATGGCATCTGGTCCCATCACTTCATGGCAAATAGATGGACACTGGAAACAGTGGCAGACTTCATTTTTTTGAGCTCCGAAAGCACTGCAGATGGTGACTGCAGCCATGAAATTAAAAGACGCTTGCTCCTTGGAAGGAAAGTTATGACTGATCTAGACAGCATATTAAAAAGTAGAGACATTACTTTGCCAGCAAAGGTCCATCTAGTTAAGCCTATGGATTTTCCAGTAGTCTTGTATGGATGTGAGAATTGTACTATAGAAAGGTGAGCGCTGAGAATTGATGCTTTTGAACTGTGGTGTTGGAGAAGACTCTTGAGAGTCCCTCGGACCACAAGGAGATCCAACCAGTCTATCCTAAAGGAGATCAGTCCTGAATATTCATTAGAAGGACTGATGGTGAAGCTGAAACTCCAACATTTTGGCCACCTGATGCCAGGATCTGACTCATCTGAAAAGACCCTGATTTTGGGAAATATTGAAGGCGAGAGGAGAAGGGGACATCAGAGGATGAGAGGGTCGGATGGCATCACTGACTCAATGGACATGAGTTTGAGTAAACTACGGGAGTTGGTGATGGACAGGGAGGCCTGGTGTGCTGCTGTTCACGGGGTCACAAAGAATCAGACACGACTGAATGACTCATTGAATTGAAACAGAAACATGTTATATATGTAAAATACACTTCAGATTTTGAAGAGTTAGTATGAAAAAGAATGTAAAAGTTAATTTGTATGTTGTTTACATGTTGAGATACTTTATGATACATTGTGCTGTGCTTAGTCACTCAGTTATGTCCGACTCTTTGTGACCCCATGGACTATATAGCCCGCCAGGCTCCTCTGTCCATGCGGCTTCCCCAGGCAAGAATATTGGAGTGGGTTGCCATGTCCTCCTCCAGAGGATCTTTGCAACCCAGGGTTCAAACCCAGGTCTCCCACATTATAGGAGGATTCTTTACCATCTGAGCCACCAGGGAAGCTAGGCTAGATAAAATTTATTATTAACATTAAATCCCCCAGTTTCTTTTTACCTCTTTTAATATGGCTACTAAAATTTTTATATTACATATGTGGCTTTCATTATATTTCTATTGGACAGCACTATTGTAGCACCTTTATCATATTAAGTCTGAGAAAGGACAAGTCCATGCACAAATACAAATAACAATAAAAAAGTGAAAGACATAATCTTTATCTTAAGAGACATACGAGTAAAGTGTTCTGGGATTTCATTAATATGAAAATCCTTTGTGACTGACAGGAATAGAGGAATGTAAAACTGCCTTGCTTATCATACTGTTCATGGGGTCCTTAACACAAGAATGCTGAAGTGGTTTGTCCAAAGAATTGACGTGTTGTAGAAGGCTCTTGAAGTCCCTTGGGTTGCAAGGAAATCAAACCAGTCAATCTTGAAAGAAATCAGTCCTAAATATTCATTGGAAGGACTGATGCTGAAGCTGAAACTCCAATACTTGGGCCACTTGATGCAAAAAACTGACTCATTGGAAAAGACCCTGATGCTGGGCAAGATTGAAGGCAGTAGGAGAAGGGGATCACAGAGGATGAGATGGCTGGATGGCAAAACCGACTTGATAGACATGAGTTTGAGCAAGCTCCAGGAATTGGTGGAAGGGGAGGCCTGGTGTGCTGCAGTCCATGGGGTCACAAAGAATCAGACACAACTGAGCGACTGAACCAAACTGACTGAAAATTGCCCTTAAGAATCAGTTTTATTTTAATGAAAAGAGATAAGGTGAAATGGTTTTAAAATAAGGGGAAATAATGTGTATCAATTGTAGGAATTGGGCAAGGAGAATAGCAAGAAATTAATATAGTTTTATAGAACATTGAATTAGAAGTGGTGGAGGACTTAGTAAAATTATATTGAGGGTCTTGCAAAGTCAGGGAGAAGCAAGCATACTTTCTTCTGAAAACTATGAGAAGCTACAGAAGGTTTTGCTTGTTTTTTAAAATGGAAAGTAACATGATTAGAGTTTCTGGAGTATAGCAGATGGATTGGCAGGCAAAGAGAATGGACAGGCAAAGATAGAAACTTATGCAGTAGTAAAACAGAGTAGTGATGAAAAATCTGAATTAGGATTTTAGTAGTAAAAATAAAAATTGCAGACTATGTACCAATAAGTGCCACCCAATGAATGACATTTGCCAGTATCTGTATTTTTGTGGAATCTCTTCCTACATAGATTATGGAGTTGGTTTATAACTTCTTTTGTCCAGAGGGATATCAGCGAACAAGAGACAAACAGTCAGAAGTTTGATTGTCATCTCCACATCTTTTGAAAATCTGAGACCATTGTGGTGTGATAACTGGGATAGAAGACCACATGGAGAGATTTAAGTGGCCTGAGCCTTTCCAATCATGTGAGCTGACCTTCCAGCTAACTGTAGTTGAATGATTGTTCCATAGCTAAATCAGTATAAGAACTACTTAGTCGACAAAGAGATATCTAAGACATAGTAAGTTATTATTGTTATTCAGCAATAATGAATTGATATAAAGGGGAGAGAGGCAATAGATTTGTGTGTATTAGTTGCTCAGTCGTGTTGACTCTTTGACCCCATGGACTATAGCCTGCTAGGCTTTTCTGACCATAGAATTTTCCAGGCAAAATACTAGAGTGGGTTGGGATTTCCTTCTCTGGGGGATCTTCTGACCCAGGGATGGAACCTGGGTCTCCCACATTGCAGGGAGATTCTTTACTGTTGAGGCCACCAGGGAAGCCCAACCATAGATTTGGTGGAGATAATTATACAAAAATGGTAGCTAATCAAATGTAGGGGAATAGAGAAAAGGAAGAATCAAAGAGGACTCTATGATTTAAAGGTTAGTGAGTAAAACAATGACAATACTATTATTATTCATAGTGTAATCTAGAGGCAAACTTGGTTTAGGGACCCTGAAGAGTGAATACAGGATATATTGAGTTTACTGTATTAAAAAACACTAGATATGAATAAAGAAGAGAGATTTGGCAGTTTTCAACAAAGAAGTGATAGTTTCAGAAATGATGTACAAAATATTTAACAACTGATTTAGCACAGACACCAACCAATCAAAATAAATGCCATTATAAGCAACTAGCATGTATAAGCCAATGCACTCTGGGCGGATTATCAGACCTGGAGAGCTGGACTCTTGAAAGTTGACGAGGTACCAATGCAGATGTTGAATCCAATGTTACAGCTTTGCAGTCTATATGATGGGGCAGGTAGGAGGGAACATATATAAGCTGCCTTCAAAGTAGGGAGAGGAATTTAATTACCAAATAAATGTTTTCAATAACAAAAATGGAAGAAAAATTTGCAAAGAGGACATGAAAATAATTGAATGTAGATGAATATTAGAACCAGAATAGGAAAGACTGAGTAGAGAGTGGATGACATAGCACTGATGGTGGTAAAGAGTTCAGAGATAAGAGCATCATTTGAACTTCACACTTGACTCAAGCTTTCAAATATAAAAATGTAATGATTAAGAATGAGATTTTAGGAGTTACATAAAATATAGTTTAAATCTTGACCTTGACATTTACCAGCTGTGTGATCTTAAAATTTATCTATAAACTAGAAAAAAGCAATATGTACTGCATAGAGCTGTTATGATGATTAAATTGATTAACACATGTAAAACTGTTATACCAGTGCATGGATACAGTAAAAGCTCAATGTATCAATATTTGGTTGCTGTAATATTATTATTATATCATTATTTTTACTTCTGGTGTTATTCAACTGCTAGAAACTCATGCTCTCATTCCACTTTCACTTTTCATCTTAAATATTGTCTTTCCATTCTACTCTTCCCAAATATTTTCTACATCTCAGAGTATTTTCATATCCCCCCAGAGGAACAGATGGTGACAAGAAGAAACCAGGAATGTTTTCCACTTGTAATTTTTCCCCATTCTCTTTTCTTTTTCTTTCTTTCTAGCTCTCTCTTTTTAAAGCCTCTTTAGAGTTTCTGGCAGACCACATACTAGTTTTGTAAAAACTTCTCATCATTGCCTCATCAGTTATCTCTGAACTGTCCTTTAAATAACAAGCATTTTTCACAAAGCATTTAAAAGTATTGTTAGAATAAAGGATAACCTGCAGACACAATTTGGGGGGTTTTACTAGTATCAGAGCATAGCTGGAGATATGAAAACATATAATAACTTCTACCAAGGATCAGCCATTGTCATATGTTTTCTCATGTAATCTTAATTTTCATCTAAATTAATCTAAAGAGCTATAAACTTTAGAGCAGAGACATTAAAACAGGTATTTATATCTTGGAAGGTAAATACTGTAAATTCTTGACATCTTTGGCATTAATAACAAAACAGAAAAATAAGAACTTGGAATAGCTGTTATATCTACTTCTATTGTTATTATAATCTACTTGTTACTATAGTCTTCCTAAAGTGGTTCTACTCAGAGAAGCTATTCACAGTAACACTAGTATCAGTGCTCTGTTGCCCATACCTCATATTTTCTGGATTGTTCTAAAAAGTGGAAATTTATTTTTATTTTAAAACTCTAACGGTTACTATAATTTACCAAATGAGATGTCTTAGGAATTCCTAAAAAATATTAAATAGGATGTTTGATAATATCTTAACAAAGCAACACTCTTTAGGGAACATTTATGTTTGAAGTCTCAATAAAACATATCTAATGTTAAGAAAAACAGTTCTATTTACTTAGACTTATCTACAAGGTTTATTCTCAGGATAATAAGTCACTTGTAAAGATTAGAGAAATGAAGGTAAAGACAATCAAGTTTACATACCACATTTATGAAATGAGAGAAACATTTTGAGCCATGGCCCAAATGCATTTCAAACACAGTACATTTTGTGCTGCTGGATACTGAAATCTGAGTTGTCAACAAGTCAAAAATAGATTGTGAACTCTGAACTGTATCAAAGCATATGACAGAAATCACTCATTTCGAGAAAAAAATGGAAGAGCGAACTATATGACACTCAAAACAATTTTAATAACTTACCACATCAACTTCCCTAAGTGAGTGGTCTCCCAAATCCACACTTCAGTCTTTCCAATTATAAAACAACAAATTCACACAGTTCTGGTTTAGTTTTCTTTCCAGTGAGGAAAAACAAATTCTGAATTCAGGATTTTTAGGTTTCCTATAAATACTCTTCTTTTCAAGAGGTGCTCTCACAATCCTGCTCAAACTCTCCAAACCTAATTTGTACAAAAAGTATACTCTGAGCTCCACATGACCCCAGATTTGGCCACTCTCCCTCCTGCTTCCTGAGCAAACTGCTGACCTCACTCCCCCAGCTCAGTTTGCTCCCCGGCCTCCTCTTCTAATTGCACCACATCTTCTCAGCTGCTTACTTTCTATCTGTTTTCCTTTCTCATTCTCAATATCCTCTCCTAATCTCAATCAGTCTTTTTTTCCCAATCCATTTATATCAACTCATGGTGGGGCGGGGGGTACTATTTGCTAAAATAACCTTAAAGACACAGATTAGAGTATGATTGTGTCAAATTAGTTAAGTGTAAGTAGACTGTAAACAAAATCTCTAAACTGGAAATCTAATTTTGAATCCAAGCTTTGCCATTTACTATGTGAAGCTCAGGGAAAACATTAAAATCTGTAGATTGCATTTAGGTCTTCATTTGAAAAATGAGAATAACAGTACTGTTGATAAATATGATAAAATTTCAAAAAATAATGACTAGTGATGTGAATCAAGTGTTACTATGTGCCTTTTCCATGTATTACCACTTTGACTCCTCACAGATATATAAATTCAGGATAGAATTATGATTATACTCAGTCTTTAAAGAAGGAACCTGAGACAATAAGAAATGGAATAATGCAGTTTGTCCATGAACATAGT
Source organism: Dama dama (assembly GCF_033118175.1). NCBI lineage: Eukaryota > Metazoa > Chordata > Mammalia > Artiodactyla > Cervidae > Dama > Dama dama. The sequence continues at coordinate 40,064,683 of NC_083700.1, forward strand.
TTAGTAAATATTGACACTGAAATTCAAAACCAAGTGATTTATTAATAATACTGCAGTGAGTTTTTATCACAATTCAGTCTTTTTAATCTCCCTCACTGGGTGGTTCTAAAAAATCAAACAAAAAAATTATACGTGATGATATCTTAAAATATGGAAATTTCTGTTCAGTTAATATTAATATGTTGAGAAGATTACAGAAATAGTAAGAGTTATTCCAAAATTTCCTATTTTTTCTTTCATTCTAAATAAAATTAATACTTCTGTTAGTTTTTATTCCTGGTATCATATTCACCCACAGAATATTTTGTGGCTTATTCAATATTCAGTGTTCCTCCCTGCAGGTGAAATATACACCTCTGTCCTATTGAATTCAGGTGTGATCATGCAATTTGCTTTGGCAATGAAATGCAAACAGAAGCAACGTTTTTACTTTGAGGCTTCTATGATTGCAAAACATGTGTCAAGATGATTTTCTGTGACAGATTATAAAGTGACTGATATGAAGAATCCTGTTGTTAATCTGAGATGAACATGATAGATAAACTTTTCTACTGTAAGGCACTGATAATTTTTAGTTCTTTGTTACTACAGCATAACATATTCTCTCCTGAGTGATACAATCACTAAGTTCCCTTAAGATCTTTGATTCATAAAATATTTTTAAATGACATTTTCTTTCTCTTGGAATGTAAGAAGTCAAGGGAAAGATAAACCATAATATCAGGGAATGTTAACATTGAGAGAGACTATTGGAATAAATTAGTCCAGTGATTTCTAGATTTTCAGTAATAACCAAAATTTCAAATATATATATATTTAATATAAAATCATGAAATTATAAAAAAACTGCCATTAATACATTGTTCTTGTCCTGCTTTTTGGTCATTTGAAAACACTTATCTAAATATAATCATCTTATTTTATTGATGTAGAAAATAAGACCTAAGAACACGACAAGTAGCATTTACACTAGACAAATAACCAACCACTCTAAAAAGGAGCAAAACTGACATGACATCAGCATCATGGTGGTATGAATTGTTCCTTTTTTCCTCTCCCATTTGACTTATAACTAATTGGACATCCACAACCAAACAAAAGTCCTCTGCATTTTTTATACAGGATACTTAGGAGATTTCTACCCTCCTGTAGGTAGACGGGGCCTCAAAGAGGGCTACAGATTCAAGGGAATGGATGAGTCTGCCCCACTCTCATTTGCTCCAATTGGTAGAAGTGTAACCTGGAGAGCACACAATTGGGTGGACCCTCAAAAGAGAGAATTTGCGGAGGTCCAGCCAGCTTGATGAGGGAACCCAGCAAGCCACTGGAGCAGGATTGAGCCATGGTTGGAGGTAGAGGAGAAGGAAGACGTTACTGAGGCAGCTCTCCTCTCCAAGGTGACCCTTAAATGACACTGGGCTTTTGGCAGTGGAAATAGCTACCTCTGTGTTAGAGGAGGCGGCAGAAAACAAAAGTGGTGAGTGACAAATTGGCCACATGCAAGGTCCCATTTCTCCCTAGTAGATCTGGAGTTCTGTGGAGTGACTTCTATGATGGGAAGGAGGGGAGGAAAGGAAAAGGGGCAGATAAGATAAAGGCATTGGAGGAACATGTTTCCTACTATCTGCTTCAGGAACCTTGGATTCCCCCTCTAGGATCCCCCTATCAAGCTATGGCACCCCCAAAATCTGTTGCTAAGCCTAAGCAAGCCTACCCCCATATTGATGTCAATTCTTTTTAAACTCACAAGCACAGTCCCAAGAGCCAGTGTCTACAGGAGAAATCCAAAACTTGAGCTACAGTGCCTCCTTCTGGAAAACAAAAGAAAGTTTTCTAATCATCAGCCTGTTGAGCTGTAACAGTCCAAGTAAACATTTCTTAACTAAGAAAAGTATTTGCTACTTCAACTGTAAAAGCAAAGGCACATACTGTCAAACATGAAAAATCAAGGAAATATGGTATCACAAGGAGAAAATAATAATTCTCCAGGAACTGAACCCAAAGGCATAAAATACTGAGATCTGATAAAGAATTCAAAATAGCTATTATGAAGAAATTCAATAAGCTATAAGAAAACTCAGAAAGGAAAGTCAATGAACTCAGGAACAAAATTAATGACTAAAAGGAATTGTTTACCAAAGAAGTTGAATTTTTAGGAACCAAACAGAAATTCTGAAGCTGAATAAATCCATAAATGAAATAAAGAACTCATTAGACAGCAAAGGTAACAGAACAAATTAGATGAAAGAAAGAATAAGTGACTGGGAAGATAAGAATTTAGAAATGATCCAGTTAGAAGAACTAAGATTTTTTTTTAAATAAAGAAACCCTATGAACCCTAAGGACTTGATCAGAGAAACAAATATAAGAATAATTGGTGTACCAGATGGAGGAGAAAGGTAAAAGGGGGAAGGGAATTTATTTGAAAAATAATAGCTAAGAACTCTTCAAACTGGGGAAAGGAATTAGACATACAAGTTCATTAAACTAATAGAACAGCCTGTTATCTCAATACCAAAATTTTTCCAATACACATTTCAATGAAACTGTTAAAAAAAATCAATGATAAAGAAAGAATCCTAAATTTAGCCAGAGAAAAAAGGAACATGATCTACAAAGGAACTCCATTAGACTATCAGTGGATTTCTCACAAGAAACTCTACAGGCCAGGAAGGAATGGCATGATATATTAAATATGTTGAAAGATTACAAATTGACAAGTAAGAATACTTTATCAGGCAAAGTTATCCTTCAGACATAAAGGAGAAATAAATCACCAACTCAATGGACATGAGTTTGAGCAAGCTCTGGGAGTTGGTGATGGACAGGGAAGCCTGACGTGCTGCAGTCCATGGAGTCACAAAGAGTTGGATACAACTGAGTGGCTGAACTGAACTGAAAGGCTTTCCTATATAAGCAACAGCTGAAGTCACTAGACCTGACATACAAGAAATGCTAAAAAAAGCTCTTCAAGCTGAGATGGAAAGATGCAACTAGTGACACAAAGATATCTGAAAATATGCAATGCTTTAGTAAAAATGAAAAATAGAAGATCACAATTAGAAAACTATATTATACAGGTGTGTTAACCATTTAATTATAGTATAAAGGTAGAATGAAAAAGGATTAAAAATAACTATCACTAGTATAATTTGGTAATGAATGCACAGAAGAAAACTGGAAAGTTGTGACATCAAAAATATAAAAGGAGTAAACTGATGAAATATTTATATATGAGAAAAGAAAAGTTGCTATCAGGATTAAAAAAAAAAAAAAAAGGACTTTTATTCCCATGAGATGTTTTATGTAAGCTTCACGGTAACCCAAAAGCAAAAATCTACAATAGAAACACAAAACATAAAAAGGGGGACTGAGAAAATGACAAATTTACAACAGTAGGTAGAAACAGAGGGGAAAGAAACAATAGAGATGAAATACAAGCAGAAGGCAAATAAGAAGATGACTGTAATAAGTCCTTTCATATCAATAATCACTCTAAATGTAAAGATATTGGATTCATGGATCAAAAGGCACAGAGTGGGCTGGGGAAAACAAGACCTAACTATATGCTGCCTATAAGAGACTTATTTAAGGTCTAAAGACATACATAGGCTCAAAGTGAAGGGAAAGAAGAAAATATTCCAAGTAAGTTACCCATATTTATATAAGACAAAACAGACTTAGAGAAAAAAACAGGAACAAGCAACAAAGGTTATAATATAAAGACAAAGGGGTCAATACTTCAAGAAGATATAACAATTGAAAATATACATGCACCCAACATCAGAGCACTAAAATATATTAAGCAAATAGAAAATGACAACAGTACAATAGTAGGGGATTTTAAGATGCGACTGTAAGCAATGGAGAGGTCATACAGACAGAAAATCAAAAGGAAAACAATGGATTGAACCAAACTTTAGAACAAATGGACCAAACAGACATCTATAAAACATTCCACCCAATAGTAGCAGAATAAATTCTTCTGAGGTGAACACAGAATCTCCAGGATAGATCATATGATAGGATGGAAAACAAACTTTGGCAATTTTAAGAAGACTGAAATCATACCAACTATCTTGTATGACCAGAGTGGTATGAAGCTAGAAATCAATAAGAGGAAAGCTGTAAAGTCTACAAATATGTGGAAGCTGAACAACACATTTCTGAATAACCAATGAGCAGTAGAAGAAATCAAAAGGAAAATTAAAAATTATCTTGGGAGAAGAACAAGGTGGCAGAAGAGTAGGTGGACCTGGAGTACATCTTTCTCCATGGATACATCAGGAATACACCCTCAGACACAGAAGTGCATGCAGAATACCAGCTGAGAGCAGACAGTAGTACCTGAGCAGAGGAAAATAATATACAGAACCATCCAAAACTCGGTAGGATGAAGGAACTAGGAGAAAAAACAGGAGTGTTAGTAGGACTGGACCTGCCCTCAGCAGGTGGGAGAACTAAAGCAGGGGTCTGATCCTCACATCGGGACAACTGTCTGAGTCACAGGAGAAACATTTAAGGCTGAGAGTGAAAGAGCTAATCTGTGGCAGCCTAAATGGAATGACAATTAGACAGTCCTTGCCACAGTCATACATACCACAGACAAGGATGAGGGGCCCCTGGAAGGTGCAATCGCTGGGAGTTGGAGTTTGGGGAGTGTGGAGCAATCCCAGGTCGAGGGCTGCTGTTGACTGAGGAGAGACAGATCGAGGAGATGGGAGGGAGGAGCTCATGGTGGAAAATGCCTGTGGAGGAAAGACAGGCAGCCATGAAAGCAAGGTGATACTGCTGAGTCATGCATAGGGGGTTGAGCCATCACCATAGCCTCTCTCTTCCCACACGCCAGCATCAGCAGCTGAACAATAGAGAAGCTGGCCCATCAAACACCTGATGCACTGAACTACAAGGTAGGACCCCCATCCAGGGTGCTCCTTCAAGTGACTGATGCACTGATCTACAGAGTCGGAGCCCAGTCAGGGGGGCCCCCTCTATGTTCCTGACATGCCAAACAACAGAGAAGGACCCAAGGCAAGGGAGACCTCAGTGCCTGAACAGGCGGAGCTATGGAGAAAGACTGGCCAAAGAGGCCTTCTGATCACCAGCTACAAGGGGCTTGGGAAAAGACTGACAGGGCCATAACTCCTGCGGTGGAGGCAGTCCATGTTCCTGAACACTTGGTGCTGCTAGGTCTCCACAACTCAAGCAGCTGTGCCACCTTCACGCTCAACTCTTACTGGGGCAGAGCTGTCACAGGCAAAAAAAGTCTTGCATCTATGCACAAAGTGTTGCATCTATGCACAAAGAGTCGGTCATGTCCGACTCTTTGCCACTCTGTAGACTGTGGCCTTCCAGGCTTCTCTGTCAGGGAGGGGTATTCTCCAGGCAAAAACGCTGGAGCATATTGGCCAATACCCATTGCCACACCCTTCTAGAGCAGTGTATTCCCTCCTGCCCTAACCACCAACTCCCCTGAGTACCTGGTGATGCCAGAACCCCTGTAACCCAAACTACATATGCAGAAGTCCAAATAAATGAACAGGAAGTAGGCAAACTACCTGAAAAGGAATTCAAGATAATGATAGTTAATACGAGCAAAAACCTTGAAAAGAAAATGGAGAAAATGCAAGAATCAAGTGAAAAAGACCTAGATGAATTAAAGAATAAATATACAGAAACAAACAAAACAATTACTGAAATTAAAAATACTCTATAAGGAATCAATAGCAGAATGTCTGAAGCAGAAGAACGAATCAGTGAGCTAGAAGATAAAATGGTGGAAATAACTTCTGAAGAGCAGAATAAAGTAAAAAGAATGAAAAGAACTGAGGACAGTCTCAGAGGTCTCTGGGACCATAACAAACACACCAACATTTGAATTATAGGGGTCCCAGAAGAAGAAGAGAAAAAGAAAGGGTTTGATAAAATTTTTGAAGAGATTATAATTAAAAATTTTCCCAACATGGAAAAGGAAATAGTCAATCAAGTTCAAGAGGCACAAAGCGTCCCATACAGGATAAACCCAAGGAGAAACACGCCAAGACACATATTAATGAAACTAACAAAGACTAAACACAAAGAAAGAATATTAAAAGCAGCAAATGTCACCCTATACGAAGCTTACATAAACCACTGGGCCAACCTTAGGAGGGCAAAAAGCAAAAGGAAGAAAGAATTTAACCTTGAAGCCTGTGAAAAGGTGACCTCAAACAATAGGTTAAAAAAATAATGAAAAGGCAGTACCACCAAACCCCTTTACAACAAATGTAAAAGGGACTTATATAGCCAAGAAATACAAGTGAAGAAAAAAGATCTACATAATGAACCCCAAACAATTAAGAAAATGGCAATAGGAACATAATATCAATAATTACTATAAATGTAAATGGATTAAATGCTCCAACCAAAAGACACAGACTGGGTGAATGGATACAAAAACAAGACCCATATATATGCTGTCTACATGAAACCCACTTCAGACCTAAAGACACTTATAGACTGAAAGTGAGAAGATGGAAAAATACATTCTATGAAGATGGGAAGCAAAAGAAAGCTGGAGTAGCAATCCTCATATCAGAAAAAATAGACCTTAAAATAAAGACTACTACAAGAAATAAGGAAAGACACTACATAATGATCAAGGGATCAATCCAAGAGGAAGACATAACAATTGTAAATATCAATGCCCAACAGAGGAGTACCTTAATATATAACAGACACAAAAGGAGAAATTGACAGTAACAGAATAATAGTAGGAGACTTTAACACCCCACTCACACCAATGGACAGATCATCAAAACAGAAAATTAATAAGGAAACACAAGTCTAAAATGATACATTAGATGAGATGGACCTCACTGGTATTTTCAGGACATTCCATCCAAATGCAGAAGAATATATCTTCTTCTCAAGTGCACATGGAACATTCTCCAGGATAGACCACATCATAGGTCACAAATCAAATGTCAGTAAATTTAAGAAAATTTAAATCTTATCAAGCATCTTCTCTGACCAGAATGCTATGATACTAGATATCAATTACAAGAAAAAAATGCAAAAAACAGAAAGACATGGAGACTAAACAACACGTTTCTAAATAACCAACAGGTTACTGAAGAAATCAAAAGAGAAATTGAAAAATTTCTAGAAACAAATGACAATGAAAACATGACAACTCAAAACCTACGGGATACAGCAAAAGCAGTTCTAAAAGGGAAGTTTATAGCAATACAATCCTACCTCAAGAAATAAGAAAAACATCAAACAAACAACCTAACTTCACACCTAAAACAACTAGAAAAGGAGGAGCAACAACACTCCAAAATTATTAGAAGGAAAGAAATCATAAATATCAGAGCAGAAATAAATGAAAAAGAAATGAAAGAAACAATAGCAAAGATTAATAAAACTAAAAGCTTGTTCTTTGAGAAGATAAACAAAATTGACAAACAATTTAGCCAGACTCATCAAGAAAAAAAGAATCAAATCAACAAAATTAGAAAGGAAAAAAGGAGAGGTTACAATGACAATGCAGAAATACAAAGGATTGTAAGAGACTATTATGAACAACTATATGGCAATAAAATGGATAACCTGGAAGAAATGGACAGATTCTTAGAAAAGTTCATTTCTAAGAGTGAACCAGGAAGAAATAGAAATTATGTACAACCAATTACAAGCACTGAAATTGAAGCTGTGATCAAAAATCTCTCAAAAAACAAAAGCCCAGGACAAGATGGTTTCACAGGAGAATTCTATCAAACATTTAGAGAAGAGCTAATGCCTATCCTTCTAAAACTCTTTCAAAAAATTGCAGAGGAAGGAACACTTCCAAACTCATTCTACGAGGCCACCATCACACTGATACCAAAATGAGGCAAAGACAACACACAAAAAAGAAAACTATAGGCCAATCACTGATGAGCATAGATGCAAAAATCCTGAAAAAAATTTTAGCAAACAGAATTCAGAAACACATCAAAAAGCTCATACACCATGAGAAAGTTGGGTTTATTCCAAGAATGCAAGGATTCTTCAATATATGCAAATCAATCAATGTGATACACCTTATTAACAAATTGAAAGATAAAAACTATACGATCATCTCAATAGATGCAGAAAAAGCCTTTGACAAAATTCAGCACACATTTGTGATTAAAATCTTCAGAAAATGGGCATAGAAGGAACCTACCTCAACACAGTAAAGTTCATATATGATAAGCCTACAGCAAACATTATTCTCAATGGTGAAAACCTGAAAGCATTCCCCATAAAATCAGGAACAAGACAAGGGTGTCCACTCTCACCACTATTATTCAACATAGTTCTGGAAGTCCTAGCTATATCAATTGTGGAAGGAAAAGAAACAAAAGGAATACAGATCAGAAAAGAAGAAGTAAATATCTCACTGTTTGCAGATGACATGATAGTGTACATAGAAAACACTAAAGATAATATTAGAAAACTACTAAAGCTAATCAGTGAATTTAGGAAGGTTGCAGGATACAAAATCAATACCCAGAAATCACTTGCATTTCTATATACTAACAATGAAAAATCAGAAAGAGAAATTAAGGAATCAATCCCATTCACCACTGCAACAAAAATAATTAAATGTCTAGGAATAAACTTACCTAAGGAGACAAAAGAACTGTACAAAGAAAATTATAAGACACTAATGAAAGAAATCAAAGATGACATAAACAGATTGGGAGATATTCCACATTCCTGGTAGGAAGAATCAATATTGTGAAAAATGACTATAGTACCAAATTCAACCTACAGATTCAATGAAATCCCTATCAAATTACCAATGGCATTTTTCACAGAACTAGAACAAAAAACTTCACAATTCATATGGAAACACAAAAGACCCCAAATAGCCAAAGCAGTCTTGAGAAAGAAGAATGGAGCTGGAGGAATCAATCTTCCTGACTTCAGATTATACTACAAAGCTACAGTCATCAAGACAGTATGGTACTGTTGAAAAACAGAAATATAGACCAATGGAACAAGATAGAAAGTGCAGAAATAAACCCATGCATCGATGGGTACCTTATTTTTGACAAAGGAGGCAAGACTATAAAACGGGGAAAAGACAGGCTCTTCAATAAATGGTGCTGGGAAAACCGGATAGCTACATGTAAAAGAATGAAATTATAAAACTTCCTACCACCGTACACAAAGATAAACTCGAAAGGGATTAAAGACCTAAATGTAAGACCAGAAAGTATAAAACTCTAGAGGAAAACATATGCAGAACACTCGATGAATAAATCAAAGCAAGATGATCTATGACCCACCTCCTAGAGTAATGGGAATAAAAATAAAAACAAAAGTAAACAGGTGGGATCTGCTTAAACTTAAAAGCTTTTGCATAGCAAAGGAAACTATAAGCAAGGTGAAAAGACAACCCTCAGAATGGGAGAAAATGATAGCAAATTAAACAACTGACAAAGGATTAATTTCCAAAATATACAAGCAGCTCACAGAACTCAATGCCAGAGAAACAAACAACTCAATCAAAAAGTGGGTAAAAGACTTAAAGAGACATTTCTCCAAAGAAGACATATGGATGGCTAACAAACACATGAAAAATGCTCAACATCGCTCATTATTAGAGAAATGCAAGTTCAAACTACAATGAGATATCACCTCACACCAGTCAGAATGGCCATCATCAAAAAGTCTATAAACAATGAATGCTGGAGAGGATGTGGAGAAAAGGGAATGCTCTTTCACTGTTGGTGGGAATGTAAGTTGATACAGCCACTATGGAAAATGGTATGAAGATTCCTTTAAAAAGTAGGAATAAAACCACCATATGACCCAGCAATCCCACTCCTAGGCATATACCCTGAGGAAGCCAAAATTGAAAAAGATACATGTATCCCAGTGTTCACTGCAACACTATTTACAATAGCTAGAACATGGAAGCAACCTAGATGTTCATTGACAGATGAATGGATAAAGAAGCTGTGGTACATATACACAATGGAATATAACTCAGGCATAAAAATGAACATATTTGCATCAGTTCTGATGAGGTGGATGAACCTAGAACCTATTATACAGAGTGAAGTGAGTCAAAAAGAGATATATATATCATATTCTAATGCATATATACAGAATCTAGAAAAATGGTACTAAAGAATTTATTTCCAGGGCAGCAATGGAGAAATAGACATAGAGATTAGGCTTATGGACAGGGGGAGAGAGGAGGAGAGGGGAGACGTATGGAAAACGTAACATGGAAACTTATATTACCATATGTAAAATAGATAGCCAATGGGAATTTGCTGTGTTGCTCAGGAAACTCAACCAGGGGCTTTGTATCAATCTAGAGGGGTGGGATGGGGTAGGAGATGGAAGGGAGGTTCAAGAGGGAGGGGATATATATACCTATGGCTGATTCATGCTGAAGTTTAACAGAAAACACAAAATTCTGCAAAGCAATCATCATTCGAAAAATAAATAAATTAATTAAAAAAATACTATCTTGAAACGAAAATACAACATATATAAATGCATGGTATAAATCAAAAGCAATTTTGAGAGAAATGTTCATTGTATTGAATGTAGATATTAAGAAATTAGAAAAATGACAAAAAAAGTCTCATTTTATATCTCAAGGAACTAGAAAAAAAGAACAAAGCAAGCCCAACGTTAGCATAAGGAAGAAAATAGTAAAGATTAGAGAGAAAATAAATGAAATAGAGATCAGAAAAACAATAGAAAAGATCAACAAAACTAAGCTCATTCTTTATAAAATTTTTTTAAAAATTACAAATCTTTAGCTGGACTAACTATGAAGAAAAGATAAATAAAAGAGAAATAAAACTAGAAAGAAAAAAAAGATGATAATACTGAAGAAATACAGAAAGTCATAAGAAACTTTAAAAAATAATTAGATGCTAATAAATTAAATAATGTAGAAGAAGTAGAAACATTTCTAGAAACACACAACCTATTAAGATTGAATCAGGAAGAAACAGAACATCTGAACAGACTAATAGTAAGTAAAGAAATTGAATCAGTAATCAAAATCCTTCTAAAACCCCAAACCCCAGGACCAGATAATTTCACTGGCAAATTCTACTGAACATTTTCAGAAGAATTAACACCATCCCTTCTTGAAACTCTTCCAGAAAAGTGAGAAGGAATATCTCCAACTTATCCCATGAGGCCCATGTTATCCTGATATCAGTCACCCAAGAACACCACAAGAAAAGAAAACTATAGGATAGTAACTTTGGTGAATATAGATGTAAAAATTCTCAACAAAATATTAGCAAATTCAATTCAAGAATACATTAAAATGCTTATTATACATCATGACCAAGTAAGATTATCCCTGGGATGCAAGAATGGTTCAACATATGCAATAAATGTAACTTTTTAAGAAAATGAAAGACAAACATCTCGATCATCTCACTGGATATAGAAGAATCATTTGACAAAATACAACATCCTTTCACGATAAAAATACTCCACAGATTGGGCATAGATGGAACATACCTCAACATAATAAAGGCCATATACAAGAAACACACAACTAACATTATACTCAAAGCAAAAATGTTGAAAGCTTTTCATCTAAGATCAGTAACAAGACAAAGAAGTCCTCTTTTATCACTCTTATTCAATACAGCAGAAGTTCTAACTGAAGCAATTTGGTGAGACAAAGAAATGAAAGGCATTCAAACCCAAAAAGAAGAAGTAAAACTGTAGTTATTTGTAAATAATATGGGCTTGTATATTGAAAATCTCATCCAGAAAAAAGTATTGTAACTAGTCAGCAATTTCAGAAAAGTTGCAAGATATAAAATCAACATACAGAAACCAGTTATATTTCTATACATTGATTTAATGATGTAACATCTAAAAAAAATAAAGAAATCTATCTCATTCAAAATAACCTTAAAAACAACAAAATATTTAGGAATAATTTTAACCAAGAAAGTGAAACATTGATACAACAAAAATCAAAAGAGTTTGCTGAAAGAAACTGAAGAATACATAAACACATGAAAAAATATCCTATGTTCATGGACTGGAAGAATTAATGTTACTAAAATACCCATACTACCCAATCCATCTATAGATTCAACACAATTCCCATCAAATATCAATGACTTTCTGTACAGAAACAGAAGAAAACAATCTTAAAATTTGTATGGAACCCCAAAAGACCCTAAATAACAATACTGAGGAAAAAGAACAAAATTGAAGGTATCACACTTCCTGATTTTAAATTATACTATAAATCTATAGTAATAAAAACAAAAAACAGTAGGGAATAGCACAAAAATAGACTAGTGGAGCAGATCAGAAAGCCCAAAGTCAAAACCTCTAAATATAGAGTCAACTATTATTTCAGAGGAGAACAAAGAACACCCAGGGAGAAAGGATAGTCTCTTCAATATCTGATATTGGGAAAATTGTATAAACACACTCAAAACAATAAAATTATATCTCTATGTTGCAACCCATGGGAGCTCAATGAAGATTTATAGAACTTTTAAAAGGATTACAGTAGATATTTCTATCACACCTCACAATTCTCTTTGTAGTCAACTCATCTACCCAGACCTGGCCCCTTGGTAACTACTCACCAGGTAGCTGTTCTATAATTTTAGTTTTATATTATTATATAAAAATGTGGCCACATAGTATGTGATTTTCTGAGTCTGGTTTCTTTTACCAAACATGATACACTTGAGATAAATCCATGATCAGTTGTCACTATTTTATGTAGAGGTACAAAAATAATTGAAAAACATTTGGGTTGTTTCCAATTTGGAGGATGATGAATAAAGCAGGCTATTTATTTATAGGCAGGGTTTTTTTAATTGTTGTAAACACATACATAAAAATTTACCATTAATTTTTAAGCATAGTTCATTGGTATTAAATTCAAACATAACATTATACAACAATTGCCACCACTGATTTACATAAATCTTTTTATCTTGTAAAATTGAAATTCTGTACCAATTCAACTTCCCATTCCTCCATCCTTGTGTCCAACCCTTTGTTACCCCATGCAGCATGTCAGGCTCCTCGGTCCTCCACTATCTCCTGTAGTTTGCTCAGATTCATGTCCATTGAGTTGGTGATGCTATCTAACCATCTCATACTCTGCAGTCAACTTCTCCTTTAATGTACAATCTTTCCCAGCATCAGCGTACTTTTCAATGAGTCAGCTCTTTGCATCAGGTAGCCAAAGTATTGGCTCTTCAGCTTCAGCAAGTCCTTCCAATAAGTACTCAAGGACGATTTCCTTTAGGATTGACTGGTTTGATCTCCTTGCAGTCCAAGGGACTCTTAAGAGTCTTCTCCAACACCACAATTAAAAAGCATAAATTCTTCAGCTTTCAGTCTTCTTTATGGGCTAATCTCACATCTGGACACGACTACTGGAAAAACTACAGTTATGACTATATGGACTCTTGTCGGCAAAGTGATGCCTTTGCTTTTCTACACTCTGACTAGGTTTGTCATAGCTTTCCTTCCAAGGAACAAGTGACTTTTTATTTCATAGCTGCAGTCATGGTCCACAGTGATTTTGGAAACCAAGAATATAAAATCTGTCACTGCTTCCACTTTTTCCTTTTCTACTTCCCATGAAGTGATGGGGCCAGATGCCATTTTCTTATTTAAAAAAAAAAAATATCGAGTTTCAAGCCAGCTTTTTCATTCTCCACTTTCACCTTTGTCAAGAAGGTCTTTATTTCATCTTCACTGTCTACCATTACAATGATATCATCTGCATATCTGAGGTTGTTGCCATTTCTCCTGGCAATCTTGACTCCAGCTTGTGATTCATCCAGCCCAGCATTTTGCATGATTTACTGTGCATACAAGTTAAATAAGCATGGTGACATTATACAGCCTTGTCATAATTCTTTCCTAATTTTGAACCAGTCAGTTGTTCCATATTGGGTTCTGTTTCTTCTTGACCCACATACAGATTTTTCAGGAAACAGGTAAGGTGGTCTGCTACTCCCATCTCTTGAAGAATATTCCAATTTGTTGTGACCCACAGTCAAAGGCTTTAGGGTAGTCAATGAAGCAGAAATAGATATTTTACTGTTAACTCCCTTGTTTACTCCATGATCCAAAGAATGTTGGCAATTTTCTCTCTGGTTCCTCTACCTCTTCACACCCTGCCTTGTTCATCTGGAAGTCTTCAGTTCATGTACCGCCAAAGCCTAGTTTGAGGGATTTTGAGCATAACCATGCTGAGGTTGTGGTTGGTGGTTTACTTGCTAAATCATGTCTGACTCTTGTGACCCAATGGACAATAGCCTGGGAGGCTCCTCTGCCCATGTGATTTTCAAGGCAAGAATACTGCAATAGGCTGCCATTTCCTTCTCCAGGTGATTTTCTTGACCTAGGGATTGAACTCATGTCTCCTGCATTGCAGGCAGATTCTTTACTACTGAGTCACCAAGGAAGCCCATAACCTTGCTATAATGGGAAAGCATGTGAAATGAGCACAACTGTATGGTAGTTTGAACATTCTTTGGCATTTCCTTTCTTAGGGACTGGGATAAAAACTGGTCTTTTCCAGTTCTGTGACTACTGCTGAGTTTTCAAAACTTGCTGGTATTTTGAGTGCAGTACTTTAACAGCATCATCTTTCAGGATTTCAAATAGCTCAGCTGGAGTTTTGTCACCTTCACTATCTTTGTTTTCAGTAATGATTCTTAAGGTCCACTTGACTTCACATTCCAGGATGTCTAGGTGAGTGATCACACCATCGTTGTTTTCCAGATCATTAAGACCTTTTTTGGTATAGTTCTTCTGTGTATTTTTGCGATCTCTTGTTAATCACTTCTGCTTCAATTAAGTCCTTTATCATGCCCATCCTTGTATGAAATGTTCCCTTGATATCTCCAATTTTCTTAAAGAAATCTCTAGTATTTCCTATTCTATTGTTTTCCTCTATTTCTTTGTATTTTTCATTTAAGAAGGACTTCTTATCTCTCTTTGCTATTCTGTAGAACTTTGCATTCACTTGACTACAGCTTTCCCTTTCTCCCTTCCATTTCATTTCTCTTCTTTCCTCAGCTATTTGTAAAGTCTGCTCAGACAACCAATTTACCTTCTTGAATTTGTTTTTCTTTAAGACAGTTCTTGTCACTGCCTCCTACACAATGTCACAAACTTCTGACCTTAACTCATCAGACACTGTCTACAAGATCTAATTCCTTGAATCTATTTATCACCTCCACTTTATTATCATAAAGGGTGTGAGTCAGGTCATTCCTGAATGGCCTAGTGGTTTTCCCTATTTTCTTCAATTTAAGTCTGAATTTTACAAGAAAGAGTTCTTGATCTGAGCCACAGATGTCTCGTTTTTGTTGACTCTATAGAGCTTCTCCATCTTTGGCTGCAAAGAATATGATCAATCTGATTACAGTATTGACCTTCTGATGATGTCCATTTGTAGAGTTGTCTCTTGTGTTGTTGGGAGAGGGTGCCTGCTATGACCAGTGTGTTCTCTTGACAAACTCTGTTAGCCTTTGCCCTACTTCATTTTGTACTCCTAGGCCAAACTTGCTTATTACTCCAGGTATCTTTTGACTACCTACTTTTGTATTCCAGTCCCCTATGATAAAAAGGAAATCTTTTTTAGTGTTAGTTCTAGAACGTGTTGTAAGTCTTCACAGAATTAGTTAACTTCAGCTTCTTCAGTATCAGTGGTTGGGCACAGACTTGGATTACTGTGATATTGAATGGTGTTTCTTGAAACCAAACTGAGATCATTCTGCCATTTTTGAGATCACACCCAAGTACTGCATTCTGAACTCTTTTGTTGACTATGAGGGCTACTCCATTTCTTTTAAGGGATTCTTGCCCACAGTAGTAGATACAATGGTCATCTGAATTAAATTCGCCCATTCCCATCCATTTTATTTCACTGATTCTTAAGATGTCAATGTTCAATTTTGCCATCTCCTGCTTATGTGCTCTATCACTCAGCCATGTCCAAGTCTTTGCTACCCCATGGACTGTAGCCCACCAGGCTCCTCTGTCCATGGAATTTTCCAGGCAAGGATGCTGGAGTGGGTTTCCATTTCCTGCTCCAGGGTATCTTCCCAACCCAGGGATTGAACCTGGGTCTCCTACATCTCCTGCATTGGCAAGCAGATTCTTTACCACTGTGCCATCAAGGAAGCCCAGAATACTGGGGTGGGTTGCCATTCCCTTTGCCGGGGGAATCTTCCTGACTTGTCAGGATGCATTTAACAGGAGGGTTCCTGTGTGCTGTTTTGGATCTGTCAGGAAACCTTTGGCCCTTATTAATTCCTGAATATTCAGGAATGAAGAGGAGAGGCACGCCTTTCCCGGGGCTGAGGAATCCAGGCATCTCCTTTGTTAGTTTCTCTCTTTAATAGGGATAGCCTTGTGTTTTGTAAGTCTGGAATTTTAATCTTTATCTTTGCTGAGGATAACTACCTTGTATGACAGTATATATGCCCACGCCCTGAGAATTAAAACACCTTTGCTCCATCAGAGCTTTGGTTCCAGTGTATTTCTTTCTTTCTCTTCCTCACTTTCTCTTTATCTCTCTATTTCTGGCTGATTCCCTGGAGCATGAAAGCCGGCTGCATAACCCAGGGAATATTAGCCTCTTTCCTTCTTTCACTCTCTTATCATCAACTCCGGCCCACCAGGTTCAGGTCCATTAAAAGACCAACACTGACTCAGGGCTTGAACCTGTATCTCCTGGTTGGCAGGCAGGTTCTTTACCACTGAACCATCTGGGAAACCCAATCTCCTGCTTGACCTCGTCCCAATTTACCTTGATTCATAGATCTAATACTTCAGATTTCTATGCAATATTGTTCTTTATAGCACTGGAGTTTACTTTCACTGACAGGCACATTCACGACTAAATGTCATTTCTGCTTTGTCCCAGTTGTTTAATTCCTGCTGGAACTTTTGGTAATTGGCCTTTGTTCTTCCCCAGTAGCATAATGGACACCTTCCAATCTGGGAGGCTCATCTTCTGGCATTATATTTTTCTGCCCTTTCATACTGTCCATGGGGTTCTCCAGGCAAGAATACCAGAGTGGTTTGTCATTTCCTCCTCCAGAGAACCACATTTTGTCAGAACTCTTCACTATGACCTGTCCATCTTGGGTGGCCCTGCATGGCATAGCTCAGAGCTTCAGTGAATTAAACAAGCCCCTTCACCACAACAAGGCTGTAATCCACGAATTGTCTAGTAGTCACCTCCTTTTCTGGGGTTTAAAGAGAGATGATTATTTCATCTCTTCCAAATCTATCCTACATTTGTCGCTGTTGAATAGCAGCTTCTCCTCTCCAATAAGCCTCTCCATAAAGTCTCTCTAAATGTCACAGGTCTTTCACAGCAGTTCCTGACTCCAAATGTATATGCTTTCATTAAATTGTCATTGAGGCTTTCACCTCTGTGTTTCCTCTGGGCTAGGAACCTTGCCTTCTTTATCCTCTGTTGTTAATGCATTTCAGCACTGAAGAGGATGGAATTTTGGCCCCTACTAAGATATATAAAGATGACAGCACTTCAACAAATACCCAGCAAGCTTCCTGCTGTGAATGTGGAAACATAACTCCATCTCACTGACAACCCCAAGATGGAGAAGCAACTTCAGGGAAGCCAGGTGAGGCCCAGAACCTGTCTAACTATTCTTTGGATATTAATCCATTATTAGATACAGGACTAGCAAATATTTTCTCCCATTCTGTGGGTGGATTTTATCTATTGATAGTGTCTTTTGGCGTTCATGTTTTAAATATTATCATGAAATCCATTTTGACTGGTTTTTGTTACTTGTGTTGTTGGTAGCATATTGCCAAATAAAACATTGTGAAGTCTTTATCCTATATTTTCTTCTCTAAGGTTTCATTGTTTTTGCTTTTAAATTTATATTTTTGATCCATTTTGAGATAATTTTTTTTTTTTCATTTTGAGATAATTTTTGTATATAGTGTTAAGTAAGTCACCAAGTTCATTCTTTTACACGTGACTATCCAGTTTTTCCAGTACCATTTGTTAAAAAGAATCTTTCCTCATTGAATGGTCTTGGAAACCTAGTCAAAAACCATTTCACCATACATGTAACACATTCATTCATTTCTGGGCTATTTTATTTCATTGGTTTATATGTTTCTTTTTATGACATTATCACATTGTAGGTTTGTAGTAGGTTTTAAAATCAGGAAGTATGAGTATTCCAGCTTTGTTCTTCTTTCAAAAGATCGTTTTGGCCATTTGGGGTTCTTTAAAATTCCATATAGATTTTAGAATGGGTTTTCCTATTGCTCAAAAAAAAAAAAAAAGTTGGGATTTTTGATAGGAATTGCATTGACTCTGCAGATCTCTTTTCATAGAATTTATATTTCAACACCATTAGATCTTCCAATCCATAAATGTGGGGATGTGTTTCCATTTATGTCTTCTTTAATTTCAGCAATGTTTTGCAGTTATTACTGTACAAGTCTTTCATCTCCTTTATTAATTCCTAAGCATTTTATTCATTTTCAGGCTATTGTAAACTGAATTGTTTCCATGTACAGACTGATCAGTCCTTTTCAGATTGTTCATTATTTGTGTATAGAAATGCAACTGATTTTTGTATGTTGATTTTGTGTGTGCGTGTGTGAAATCTTCAGGATTTTCTAAATAAGATCGTATCTACATTTCAATAGAAAAAAAAAAAAAAAATCCAAATAAGCCAATTTCAAAATAGGCAAAGGACCGGAACAGATTTTTTTTTTTTTTTCCAAATAAGACATACAACGTGCAACAGGTACATGAAAAGATGTTCAACATAACCAATCAGCAGAAAAATGCAAACTAAAACCACAATGAGATCACCCTCCTCACACCTGTTTGTATGACTATCATCAAAAAGGTAAGTGATAAGAAATGCTAGCAAGAATGTGAACAAAAGAGAAGGCTTATACTCTGCAGGTGGAAATGCAAACTGGTAGTCACTATGAAGAACAGCATGGGAATTCCTCAAAAATTAAAATCTATCTACTATATGATCCACTAATTCTACTTTTGGGTATATATTCAAACAAAACATTGTTTAGAAGAGGCATCTGTACTCCTATGTTCATTGCAATAGAACCTACAGGGCCAACAACAAATCAATGGATCATGAAAACATGATATAAGTATATACGTATGCACACACACACATAAATACATATACTTATGCATAATATTCCACTGTGTGTGAATGAGCTTGGAGGCATTAAAGAAACGAGAGAGAAGATGACCGAATACTGCATGGTATCATTTCTATTAAAAAAAAAAAAAAAGCTGAGCTCATATCCAGGGAGTAGGAAAGTGGTTGCCAGGGGCTGGGTGGTGGGGGAAATACAGAAAGCTTGGTAAAAGTTACAGACTTTCAGTTATAAAATGAATAAGGACTAAGGACATGATGTATAATGACTATAGTTGGTAACAATGTAATCTATAATTGAAATTTGCTAAGAGCATGCCATGCATGCCAAGTCGTTCAGTCGTGTCCGACTCTGTGCGACCCCATGGACAGCTGCCCACCAGGCTCCCCTGTCCACGGGATTCTCTAGGCAAGAATATTGGAGTGGGTCACCATTTCCTTCCTTGCTAAGAGAGTAATACTTAAAATGTTCTCGTTAAAACAAAAAAAGAAGCAAAAACATATGGTATGATGAGTGTGTGAAATAAATCAATGTGGATATTTTTCCAGTGTACATATATGTTAAATCACTGTGTTGTATACTTTGAGAATTTTATATATCAATTATGTCTCCATAAAGCAGGAGAAAAAAAAAAATCTGTGAAGAGAGATAATCTTACTTCTTCCTTTTTAATTTGAATTCTTTTTATTCTTTTCTTGCCTGATTGCTCTGGGTACAATTTTCAGCACTACCTTGAAGAGAAGTGGCAATAGTGGGCTTCCTTGACTTGTTTTGGTTCTTAGTGGAAATGCGTTCAGTCTTTTGCTATGGAGTATGATGCTATGACAGAGAAGGCAATGGCACCCCACTCCAGTACTCTTACCTGGAAAATCCTATGGATGGAGGAGCCTGGTAGGCTGCAGTCCATGGGGTCGCTAAGAGTCAGGAACAACTGAGCAACTTCACTTTCACTTTTCACTTTCATGCATTGGAGAAGGAAATGGCAACCCACTCCAGTGTTCTTGCCTGGAGAATCCCAGGGACCGGGAAGCCTGGTGGGCTGCCGTCTATGGGGTCGCACTGAGTCGGACATGACTGAAGTGACTTAGCAGCAGCAGCATGATGCTATGAGTTTTTTCATTTAAGAATATTATTATACTGAGGTAGTTTCCTCTGTTCCCAGTTCATTGAGTGTTTTTATCATGAAAGTATATTGAGTTATGTCAAATGATTTTCTGTCAATTAAGTTGATGGTGTAGTTTTTACCTTCATTCTGTTAGGTTTGATAGATCTTCAATGCTGAACCATCCTTGTATTACAGTGTAGATCCCTTATGATCATGATGCAAAATCCTTTTAATATGTTCCTTTTAAGGACTTTTGCATCAGTGTTGAACCAAAGGGATATTGGCCTGCTGTCTTCTTTACTTGCAGTGTTTTTCTCTTTATTTGATATTAGGGTAATATCGGTCTCATGGAATCAGGAAACTTTCCCTCCTCTTCAATTTCTGTGAAAAGCTTAAGAAAAATTAGTTTGAATTATTCCTTAAATGCTTGCCAGAAATCAATAGTGAAGGCATAGGTTTCAGGGCTTATCTTTGTTGGGAGATTTGTGATCATTGATTCAATCTCTGTCCTAATTATAGGTTTATTCAGAATTTCTATTTCTTTGCAATTTACTCTTTAGTAAGTTTGTGTTTCTAGGAATTTGTCCATTTTATCTAGTTATGTATTTCATTAGTGGAGAATTGTTATATTACTTTTATAATCTTTTTTTATTTCTATAGTATCTGTAATGTAGTATGTCTCCAATTTCATTTCAGATTTCAGTGATTTTTTTTTTTTTTTTTTTCCTTTGTGTCTGTAGCTATAGGTTTGTCAATTTTGTTGGTCTTTTTGAGCAATCAACTTTTGGTTTTATTGATTTTCTCTATTTTTTAAATTCCCTATTTCACTTATCTTCACTCTAATCTTTATTATGTTCTACACTTCCTAGGTTGGGTTTAGTTTGTTCTTCTTTTTCTAGTCCTTTAAAGTTATAAAGCTAACTCACTGATTTGAGATCTTTGTTTTTTAATGTTAGTGACTGTAACTATAAATTCTCCTCTAAGCACTACTTTTGATACATCCCATGGTTTTGGTCACTGCAACCAGTCAATATTAAAGGAAATCAACCCTTGAAAATTATTTGGAAGGACTGATGCTGAAGCTGAAGCTCCAGTACTTGGGCCCCCTCATGAGAAGAGCTGATTCACTGGAAAAGATTTTTGATGCTGAGAAAGATTGAGGGCAACAGGAGAAGGGGGTGACAGAGGATGAAACAGTTGGATGGCATCACTGACTCAATGGACATGAGTTTGCACAAATTTCAGGAGATAACAAAGAACAGTGAAGCCTGTTGTGCTGCACTTCATGGGGTCACAAAGATTTGGACACAGCTTAGTGACTGAACAATAGTTTTTGGGATGTTGTGTTTCTGTTTTTAAGTATTTCCCAATTTCCCATGTAACTTCTTTGACCCATTAGTTGTTCAACAGCACACTGTTTAATTTCAACAACAGTGTGGATTTTCCAGTTTTCCTTCTTTTATTTATTTCTAACAATATCCCATTGTGGTTGGAAAAGATACTTTGCACATCTTTTTACAAATCTATTGAAACTTAATCTGTGGCTTGACATATGGTCTATTCTGGAAAATGTTCCATGGACACTTGAGATAAATATGTATGCTATTGTTCGCTATGGTGTTCTGTATATGGCTATTAGGCAGGGAGTTATTTAGTCATTTATTTCCTTACTTCTGCTTGACTGAACTACACATTATCATTACCAGAGCCCAGAGTTTCCAACTGTTATTGTAGAATTACCTATTTTTCCCTTCAAACTCTGTCAGTTTTTGATTCATATATTTTGATAATGTCATTAGGTGTGTAAATGATTATAATTATTAGTATATCATTTTTCTCTATTGAAATTTGTATTAATGTTTTTGTCTCTTCTAACGTTTTAGACTAAGTCTATTTTGTATATTAGTCTATTTTAATTATAGCTACTCCTGCTCTTTTTTGGTTATTATTTGCATTGAGTATCATTTTCAAAATTTCAACCGATTTGGGCTTTGGATCTAAAGTGACTGTGGTAGTCAGCATACAGTGGGATCCAGTGTTTGTATCTTTTCTCAATCTTGGTGTTGTCCCAGGAGAGTTTAATTCATTTGTATTTTAAAGAGATTATCATTTTGCTTGTATACTATATGCCTCATACTTGTTGCTTTTTTACAGGGCGGGGTGGGAGGGGGGCTCATTTCCTCCTTTAGTGTCTTCTCAGTTCAGTTCAGTAGCTCAGTCGTTTCCAACTCTTTGTAACCACATGGACTGCAGCACACCAGGCTTCCCTGTCCATCCCCAACTCCTGGAATTTGCTCAAACTCATGTCCATTGAGTGGGTGATGCCATCCAACCATCTCATCCTTTGCCACCCCTTTCTCCTCCCACCTTCAATGTTTTCCAGCATCAGGGTCTTTTCCAATGAGTCAGTTCTTTGCATCAGGAGGCCAAAATTGGAGTTTCAGCTTCAGCATCAGTCCTTCCAATGAACACCCAGGACTGACTTCCTTTAGGATTGACTGGTTGTATCACCATACTGTCCAAGGGACTCTCAAGAGTCTTCTCCAACACCACAGTTCAAAAGTATCAATGCTTCAGCACTCAGCTTTCTTTATAGTCCAACTTTCACATCCATACATGACTACTGGAAATGCCATAGCTTTTGACTAGATGGATGTTCATTGGCAAACTAATGCCTCTACTTTTTAATATGCTGTCTAGGTTGATCATAACTTTCTTTCCAAGGAGTAAGCGTCATTTAATTTCATGGCTGCACTCACCATCTGCAGTGATTTTGGAGCCCACTCTATATGCAATGAAGTGATCGGACCTGATACAACGATCTTAGTTTTCTGAATGTTGAGTTTTAAGCCAAACTTTTCACTCTCCTATTTCACTTTCATCAAGAGGTTCTTTAGTTCTTCACTTTCTTGCATAAGGGTGGGGTCATCTGCATATCTGAGGTTATTGCTATTTCTTCTGGCAATCTTGACTCCAGTTTGTGCTAAATTCAGTCCAGTATTTCTCATGATGTACTCTGCATATAAGTTAAATGAGCAGGGTGACAATATACAGCCTTGATGTACTCCTTTCCCGATTTGGAACCAGTCTGTTGTTCCATGTCCAGTTCTAACTATTGCTTCTTGACCTGCATACAGATTTCTCAGGAGGCAGGTCAGGTGGTCTGGTATTTCCATCTCTGGAAGAACTTTATACAGTTTGTTGTGATTCACACACTCAAAGGCTTTTGCATAGTCAATAAAGCAGAAATAGATGTTTTTCTAGAACTCTATTGTTTTTTTCAATGGTCCAAAGGATGTTGTCAGTTTGATCTAGGTTCCTCTGCCTTTTCTAAATCCAGCTTGAACATCTTGAAGTTCACCATTCATGTACTGTTGAAGCCTGGCTTGGAGAATTTTGAGCATTACTTTGCTAGCATGTGAGATGAGCATAATTGTGCAGTAGTTTGAGCATTCTTTAGCATTGCCCTTCTCTGGGACTGGAATGAAAACTGACCTTTTCAGCTGTGGCCACTGCTGAGTTTTCCAAATTTGCTGATATATTGAGTGCACCACTTTCACAGTATCATCTTTTGGGATATGAAAGTTCAACTGGAATTCCACTACCTCCACTAGCTTTGCTTCTAGTGATGCTTCCTAAGGCCCACTTGACTTCACATTCCAGGATGTCTGGCTCTAGGTGAGTGATCACATCATCTTGGTTACCTGGGTCATGAAGATATTTTTGTATAGTTCTGTGTATTCCTGTCACCTTTTCTTAATATCTTCTGCTTCTGTTAGGTCCATACCATTTCTGTCCTTTATTGTGCCCATAATTTCATGACAAGTTCCCTTGGTATCTCTAATTTTCTTAAAGAGATCTCTAGACTTTCCCATTCTACTGTTTTCCTCTATTTCTTTGCATTGATCACTGAGGAAGGGTTTCTTTTCTCTCCTTACTATTCTTTGGAATTCTGCATTCAAATGGGTGTATCTTTCCTTTTCTCCTTTGTTTTTCACTTCTCTTCTTTTCATAGCTATTTGTAAGACTTCCTCAGGCAACCCTTTTGCCATTTCTTTTTCTTGGGGATGGTCTTGATCACTGCCTCCTGTACAGTGTCACAAACCTCCATCCATAGTTCTTCAGGCTATCAGATCTAATCCTTTGAATCTATTTGTCACTTCCACTGTATAATCGTAAGGCATTTGATTTAGGTCATACTTGAATGGCCTAGTGGTTTTCCCTACTGTCTTCAATTTAAGTCTGAATTTTGCAATAAGGAGCTCATGATCTGAGCCACAGTCAGCTCCAGTCTTGTTTTTGCTGACTATTTAGAGCTTCTCCACTTTTGGCTGCAAAGAATATAATCAATTTGATTTTGGTATTGACCACTTGGTGATGTCCATGTGTAGAGTCTTCTCTTGTGTTGTTGGAAGAGGGTGTTTGCTATGACCAGTGCATTTTCTTGGCAAAACTCTATTAGCCTTTGCCCTGCTTCATTCTGTACTCCAAGGCCAAATTTGCCTGTTACTCCAGGGATTTCTTGACTTCCTACTTTTGTATCCCATTCCCCTATAATGAATAGGACATCTTCTTTGGGTGTTAGTTCTAAAAGGTCTTGTAGGTCTTCATAGAACTGTTCAACTTCAGCTTCTTCAGCATTATTCGTTGGGGCATAGACTTGGATTATTGTGATATTGAATGGTTTTCCTGGGAAATGAACAGAAATTATTCTGTAGTTTTTGAGGCAGCATCCAAGTACTGCATTTTGGACTATTTTGTTGACTATGGCTACTCCATTTCTTCTAAGGGATTCTTGCCCACAGTAGTATATATAAAGGTCATTTGAGTTAAATTCACCCATTCCAGTCCATTTTAGTTCGCTGATTACTAAAATGTCAATGTTCACTCTTGCCATCTCCTGTTTGATCACTTCCAATTTGCCTTGATTCATGGACCTAACATTCCAGGTTCCTATGCAACATTGCTCTTTACAGCATCAGACTTTACTTCCATCACCAGTCACATCCACAACTGGGTGTTGTTTTTGCTTTGGCTCTGTCTCTTCATCCTTTCTGGAGTTATATCGCCATTGATTTCCAGTAGCATATTGGGCACCTACCGACCTGGGGAGTTCATCTTTCACTGTCCTATCTTTTTGCCTTTTCATACTGTTCACGAGGTTCTCAAGGCAAAAATCCTGAAGTGGTATGCCATTCCCTTCTCCAGTGGACCACATTTTATCAGAACTCTCCACCATAACCCCTCCATCTTGGGTGGGCCTACTACATGCATGGCTCATAGTTTCACTGAGTTAGACAAGACTGTGGTCCAATTGATCAGATTGGTTATTTTTCTGTAATCTTGTCTCCTCAGGAGATACTCAAACACAGTTCTGTCTCAGTCTCTGTGGGGTCTCTGGGTCCTGGTGCACACAAAGTATGTTTGAGCCCCTTGAGCATCTTTGGCAGGTATGGGGTTAGATTCTAAACTATGATTTCGCCCCTCCTACCATCTTGCTGGGGCTTCTCCTTTGCCCCTGGATGTGGGGTATCTCCTCAAAGTCGCTGCTGTGCCACAAAGCCACAGCTCCAGCACCACACAGTATCTTTTATGTTGACATTTTTTTGGTAGTAAAAGGTTTAAATACTTTCTCATTTTGTGTGTGTGTGTATTTTATAGCTCTTTTCTTTGTGGTTATCATGGGGTTTACACTTAACATACTAGTTATAAATTCTAATTTAATTTATACTAGCTTAACTTCAATAACATATAAAAAAGTCTTTACACTTGTTTCCAGTCTTTTCAATTGTTGAGGTCCCCTGAATTACATCTTTATACACTGTGTGCCCCTAAACATAAGCAAGTATTTTAAATACATTAGTCCCTTAATGAAATAGAAAACAACATGTAGATTTGCAAACCACAATTACAATATTACAAGCTTATTGACTAATCATTGTCTATTCAATGTATTAGTCTATTAAATCCTGTATATAAAAAATTTAGCAACTGATCACTTTTACAATAATATTAGTTTTTATAATTGTTCCTGTATTTCTCTTTATTATGATCTGTATTTTTCCAT
This sequence comes from Dama dama, assembly GCF_033118175.1. Taxonomy (NCBI): domain Eukaryota; kingdom Metazoa; phylum Chordata; class Mammalia; order Artiodactyla; family Cervidae; genus Dama; species Dama dama. Next base: position 40,091,046 of record NC_083700.1, read on the forward strand.
ATGGCTTTTAGTTATGACCTAGTGTCCTTTCATTTGACCCTTGTAAGATTTCCATGAGCATTTCTTGCAGGAAAGGTCTAGTGGTTAACTCTCTGAGCTTTATTTAGGAATGCCAATGTCTCCTTCACTTTTGAAGAAACAAACAACAAAAAATGGTCTTGCCAGATAGGGAATTCCTAGTTGAATTTTTAAATTTGTATCAGTCCACTCCTTTTGGCTTCCTAAGTCCTGATGGAAAATCTTCTGATAATCTTCGAGAATCCCTTTTATGTGGATATTCACTTCTCTGTCTTTATGTAATTTTACTATGTCTTGATGTGGACTTTTGAGTCAGTTTTACTTGGAATTCATTGGACTTCTTGGATATTTATATTCATCATCAGATTTGTTTTCAGCTACTACTTCCTCAATCATTCTGGCTCTTCCTTTCTCTCTCTCCTGGGACTCAGTGTGCCTGTTGGCCTGCTTAATAGTTTTCCACAGGACATTAGCCTATTTTCACTTTTCTTCAATCTTTGGTTTGTTCCTCAAATTTGATAATTTTCATTGTCCTATGCTCAGTGATTCTTTCTTCTGCATACTCAAATCTCCCTGAGTGATTTCTGTGAATTGTTTCAGTTATTGTACTTTTCAGCTCCAGAAACATTTTCTATCTATTGATATTGCCATTTTACTCATACATTGTTTTGCTTTTACTTCCTCCACATCTGCTGTTAGTCCCTTCCACATCTTTAGAACAGTTATTTTACTCTTTGCTTAGCATATCTGCCATCAGATCTTATTCAGGGATAGTTTCCATACAATTATTATTTTTCTTTGAATCACTCATATCTTCCTATTCCTTTGTACGTTTTGTTGAAAACTAGTCATTTGATTTTACATTATGGTAACTCTGGAATTCAGATTCAGCCCCTTCTACAGTTTGCTCATTTGTTATTGTTTTTGGTTTTTAAATTACTGCATGCTGTATCTGTGTCAAGGATCAACCTGAATTGTAAAACCCAAGATCTTCCCACATTTTTTACCCTTTCCTTGGGATTAGTGGTCAATTTCTAATCTTCCCCATATGTGCAGTTTTTTGGAATGTCCTAGTCTTTAAGCATGTCTGGCTCCCACAAGTGGGAAAAACTAAAGAGGAAAGGCAAAAGGGGCGACCTGGCTTATTATTCCCCTGTAAGTCACTTCACTGGGAGTGGTAGAGATAGGAGAGAGGGATTACAAACATGGGAGGTGTAACAACCATGGCTGCCAATCTCTGCACCTCTGTGATCAAAAGTGGCATTAACAATCATGGCATAGATACCCCAATATTTAAGAGCTCAGGGTTCTTTTTGCCCACTCTGACTCCTATTAGCAAGGTGTTCCAGGATACATATATGACTGCCTGCCCACATGGTTGGCGTTGGGAGACTGGTTGCTATCACCATGCTAAGAGCTGAAACTGGTCTAAATTAACTACAATTTACTGTCCAAGGCTTTGTCTGGAAGTTGCAAGCCCTAGACTCCAGAGTTCCAAAATAGTGACATCAAGCAGATTCTTTGGTGCAACTATATAGGTGCTAAGTTGGGACTCCTGGTACTTCCTACCCCATCATTTTCCCAGAAACCTCTTAGGTATAGATTTCTGTGTGAACACAGTTTTTGTTGTTCTTAGATTAATACTCAGAAGTGTGGTGGTGAAGTCACATGTTAACATTACTACAAACTTCCTCAAACTGTTTTGTAAAGCAGGTTGTACCATTTTGTAATTTCACCAGCAATATATGAGAGCTGTAGTTGCTCCACATTCTTGACTAATCTTGGTACTATCAGCATGTATTTTAAGCCATTCTAATAGGTATGTGGTGCCATCTTATTGTGGTTGTATTTTGTATTTCTCTAAATAGATCAAATTGCCAACATCCACTGGATCATTGAAAAAGCAAGAGTTCCAGAAAAACATCTACTTCTGCTTTATTGACTATGCCAAAGCCTTTGACTGTGTTGATCACAATAAGCTGTGGAAAATTCTGAGAGAGATAGGAATACCAGAACACCTGACCTGCTTCTTGAGAAACCTGTATGCAGGTCAGGAAGCAACAGTTAGAACTGAACATGGAACAAGACTGGTTCGAAGTAGGAAAAGGACTACACCATGGCTGTATATTGTCACCCTGCTTATTTAACTTATATACAGAGTACATCATGAGAAACGCTGGGCTGGAAGAAGCACAAGCTGGAATCAAGTTTGCTGGGAGAAAAATCAATAACCTCAGATATGCAGATGACACCACCCTTATGGCATAAAGTGAAGAACTAAAGAGCCTCTTGATGAAAGTGAAAGAGGAGGGTGAAAAAGTTGGCTTAAAGCTCAACATTCAGAAACTAAGATCACGGCATCTGGTCCCATCACTTCACAGCAAATAGACGGGGAAGCAGTGGCTGACTTTATTTTTTGGGGCTTCAAAATCACTGCAGGTGGTGACTGCAGCCATGAAATTAAAAGACGCTTACTCCTTGGAAATAAAGTTAGGACCAACCTAGACAGCATATTAAAAAGCAGAGACATTACTTTGTCAACAAGAGCCCGTCTAGTCAAAGCTATGGTTTTTCCAGTGGTCATGTGTGGATGTAAGAGTTTGACCGTGAAGAAAACTGAGCACCAAAGAATTGATGCTTTTGAACTGTGGTGTTGGAGAAGACTCTTGAGAGTCCCCTGGACTGCAAGGAGATCCCACCAGTCCATCCTAAAGGAGATCAGTCCTGGGTGTTCATTGGAGGGACTGATGTTGAAGCTGAAACTCCAATACTTTGGCCACCTGATGCGAAGAGCTGACTCATTTGAGAAGATCCTGATCCTGGAAAACACTGAGCGCAGGAGGAGAAGGGGACAACGGAGGATGAGATGGTTGGATGGCATCACCAACTCAATGGACATGAGTTTGGGTAAACTCCGGGAGTTGGTGATGAACAGGGAGGCCTGGCGTGCTGTGGTTCATTGGGTCGCAAAGAGTCGGACACAACTGAACTTAACGGATGATGTGTAGCATCATTTCATGTGCTTATCTGCCATCTGCTAATCTTTGGTGAAGTGTTTACAAATTTATTGTTCATTTTTGTTTTCTTATTTTTACAGTTCTTTATATATATCCTGGATATTCTTTTGTCAAATATATGCTGCCCAAAGATTTTCCCCAGTGTGTGCCTCTTCATTCTTCATAGTGTCTTCTAAATAAGATTTTTATTGTATGACATCTAATTTATCTTCAATGAAGAAAACTTTTGGTGTTGTATACAGGAATTCCTTGTGTAAGTAATGTCACACAGATATTTTTTCCTGTAACTTTTGGTCTGTATTTCAAATCAATTTTGTGTGAAAGAAAGTTTTTAGAGGTTTTTCTTTTTTGGGGGTGGGGGGTGGGGATACAGGTGTCTGGTTATTCTAACATCTTACATTTAAATAGCAATCCTCTCTCCACTGAACTGTCTTATTTTTGTCAAAAATTAATCTGCCATACATGTGTGGGTCTACTTGTGGAGTTTTCTATTTCAGTGATCTATGCATCTATCCTTCTGCCAAATATTTCACTGTTATTCTAGCTGTATAATAAACCTTAGAAGTATGTAACTTAAGTCATATAATTGTTGACTTTTTAAAAATTGTGCTGGACATTCTGATTGCTGTTTTTCCAAAGAGCTCTGAAAGTCAGTTTAGCAGTATCAACAAATTATCCTGCTACAATATCCAATTTGAAATTAATCTATTTGAGGAGACATCACAACAATCATGACTCTTTCAAGTCATGTATACAGTATAGTTCTCTGTTTACCTAAGTCTTTAATTTTGATTAATTCAAAGTTTGGTGGAGGGCCTTTGGCATAAGGGCCTAGTACACATTTTCGTAGATTTATACCTAATTATTTCAATTCTGGTACTACTGCAATGTTAATTGTAAAAAAAAAAAAAATTTCAAGGTCTAGCAGTTCATTGCTAGTTTATTTACTGACTCCTACATATTTACTTTTAATCTTACAATCTTGTTTAACTCAATTGTAGGAGCCTTTAAATCTTTGGAATTTTCTACATAAACAATCATATCATCTCTGTATAAGAATAGTTTTATTTCTTAATTTCCAATTTGTATACCCTTCTCTTTCTCATTTTATGCACTGGCTGTCAGTGAGATGTTGAATAGTATTCAATGTGGTCTTCCTTGACTTGTCTCCCCTTCCGTTGGGGAAAAACATTTAGCCTTTAGGACTTCCCTGGTGGTTCAGACGGCAAAGCATTTGCCTACAATGCGGGAGACCCAGGTTCGATCTCTGGGCCGGAAAGATCCTCTGGAGGAGGAAATGGCAACCCACTCCAGTACTCTTGCCTGGAAAATTCTGTGGATGGAGGAGCCTGGTAGACTAGAGTCCATGGGGTCACAAAGAATCAGACACGACCGAGGGACTTCACTTCACTTTGAAAGACAACTGGGAGACTTTGCAGACACTTTTCAGCTTAAGGAAGCTCTTTTCCATTCCCAGTTTACCGAGTTTTTACTAAGAATGGATATTTAGCTTTGTCAAATGTTTTTCTTTCATTTATTAAGATAATCATAAGCTTTTTCTTCTTTAGTCTGCTGACAGGATGAATAAACATTTATTGATTTCAAAAGGTTCAACAGACTGCCTTTCCCAATATAAAGTTCTCTTGGTCATGATTTAAATCCTTTTTACATATTGCTTGATTCAACTTGCTAATATTTTGTTGCAGATTTTTATATCTATACTTACAAGAAATAGAAACACACAGTCTTCTTTCATGACTTAAGGTACTGCAGGCCTCTTAACATGAATTTGGAAGTGTTTTGTTGTACAGTGTTGTTGGTTTCTTCATTTAATGATTGGCAGAATTCACAAGTCAAGCTCTTCAGGCCTCCAGGGAGACTTTTAACTACAAAGTAAATTTATTAGATATGGAGTTATTCAGAATTGAGAAGTAGGTTACCTGCTTCTCAAATAAGTTTAGTTAAATACTTTCAGGAAGTTGGCTCATTTCATCAAAGTTGCCGTATTTATGGAAATAAATTTACTAAAAATACTCCAGTATCATTTACTTACAACCTGAGAGAGAAGAGCAGTTTTCCTTTGCTGTCAGGTTAGAACTGTTTCAATTGATCTTCTCAGGAACTAGCTCTGTTTCCAATAGTTTCAACTCTTTTCTGTCTACAAGTTCACTGATGTATAATTATTTTCATTATTTCCTTGTTCTGCATTCTGTTTATTCTTTTTCTAGTTCCTTAGGGTAGAAGGTTAAATTTGTTATTTTTCTTCTTTTCTAATAAAGCCAAATTCTCTTAAAAACCCTCCTTTCAGCTGCAGTTCCCAAATTTTGATGCCATATTTTCATTTTCATTCAAGTACTTCCCAATTTCTCTTAAAAAGTCTATTTTGATCCATATATATAACTTGGAAATGCATTACTTAATATCTAGGAACTTGAACTTTTTTCAGATATTTCTGTTACCAATATCTGATTTTGCTCAGCTAAGATCAGAGAATTACATGATTTAAGATTCTTAGCTTGCTAATAAGAATAATTATCTTCTAAATTCTACTGCTGGATAGTTCACTGGGTTGGGCAGGAAGAAAAACCTTACTCTTTTAAAAACATAAGAACAGATACACAGTCCAAAAGAGACATAACATTATACTGTGGTATTAAAATTTCATAAGGATGATTAGGAAAAAAAAAAACAAAGTCTAAAAATTTATGGAGGGAGATGGGCAAAAAATGGCTAAGAAACACTGGATTAGAGATGTTTCATTATTTTATTTTTCATTTAAGAGGTGATGTATTTGTCATACAGGAAAGTGTGAAAAAGTGTAACAGACTCCATATCCCAAGACCCAAATTTAATAATGCTAACATTTAGAAAAATATTCAAATACATTTTTAAAAGAAAATTCCAATATATATATATAGAGAGAGAACAACCCACTCAAATTTCACTCTCTTTCCCCTCCATCTTTTTCTTGCACAGAAAGATATTAAATGTTTTCATAAATAATATATAACATTTTATGTATCATATAAAGCTCTGAAAAGATTCATGATAAAGAAATTAATCAGCTGTTCATATTTTCTTCTGCAATTCTTAAATTTTCAAAGATCCTGGAATATAAGTACTAGAGAAGTGGTATATTGATGCCATACCATAATGTAATAAAAAAGAAATGTCCTATGTAGTCAAATACCCTTTTACTGATTTCTGATATACATATAAATATACACATACATTTTTAAACATTGTCATCCCTTTAAATCTTTGTATATTAAATCAAAGATACTTCATTGATCTCCCAGTTTTTCCCCATAGTATTAAAGCTTGAGCTCAGTGGGTACAGAATCTCTTTTTCCTAGTACTTTTTCAGTATTTGGTGAGTCTTGGTTGTTTATTCTAAATTCCCTATACTATCCTTTGTGTGAATGCTGTATCTCTACTATAGTTTGCTTTCAGGAAATTCCAGTGTATAATATATAGTAGCTTAAGTTATGGGGGTGGGAATTCTATATCTACTTCTGAGAATCATCAGTTCTGTCTCTTACGTGCCTAACACATGTAGTTTAGCTGTCATCTCTACTGAACAATCCTTCTGAAGTCACTATCTTTTACTTTACATGCATTAGTAAAAACAATTAAATGTAATAAAGCATCTTATTAACTTAGATTTGAAGTTCACCAAAAAACTTCATTACTCACAAAGGGAAGTGTTCTCTTCTTATAGGGTGTTAGAAGATCAAATTACTATACATAAACAGAGAGTCCCTTGGACTGCAAGGAGATCCAACCAGTCCATCCTACAGGAGATCAGTCCTGGGTGTTCATCAGAAGGACTGATGTTGAAGCTGAAACTTCAACACTTTGGCCACCTGATGTGAAGAGCTGACTCATCTGAAAAGACTGATGGTGGGAAAGATTGAGGGTAGGAGGAGAAGGGGGCAATGGAGGATGAGATGGTTGGATGGCATCACCGACTCAATGGACATGAGTTTGGGTAAACTCCGGGAGTTGGTGATGAACAGGGAGGCCTGGCGTGCTGTGGTTCATGGGGTCACAAAGAGTCAGATACGACTGAGCAACTGAACTGATCTGAAACACTCAGTAGGATGTCTTTGAAATTTTAGGTCCTTAATAGGTATTGATTCCTTTCCCTTACTTCCTTTCAAATTTCAAAGACTTAATCTCTCAAGACACTGGTTTTTGAAGGAGTTTCACTTGCACAGCAAATACTTTCCAAATCATCTAAACCAGCAACTTGTGTGCTTTGCTGTTGTTGTCTAGTTGCTAAGTCGTGTCCAATTCTTTTGCAACCCCTTGGACAGTAGCCCGCCAGGCTCCTCTGTCCATGGGATTTCCCAGGCAAGAATACTGGAGTGGGTTGCCGTTTCCTTCTCCAGGGGATATTTCTGACCCAGGGATCGAACCCACGTCTCCTGTATTGGCAGGCAGATTCTTTACCACTGAACTACCAGGGAAGCCCAACTTGGATGCTATCATTTTTTTTTAATTTGTTGATTTACACAATCAGGATTATGCTCATTTTGTTAACGACTAGGGTAAGGTGAAGAGCACTTGAATTACTTGAAAGTATATGCCTCCTTAAATTTTACACCCTAGGAACCAGCCCAGGCCCTTGTAAAAGGCATAAATGGAAAACAACCACATGGCAAAAAGAGTTTTATAGACTTCATATTGTAGCAAAACATTTGTTTTTGGCTGCCTAATATCTAAGTTTCTTTTTTGATTTTACAATGCTATGCTTTTCCTTGAGAGAACAAGCCTATTCCCAACTTTCAAGTCACATGTTTTATATGAAACTTCACTTCTTGCCTCAGAGGTGAAATGTCTGACCCACACTTGGCCAGTGTGCCAAATCTCTCTGGCAAAAGGAAAAAGTTACTATTGTTTAAAATAACTGAAAAATCCAATGACGGACTAGCTATTTGGGCTTTTGCTATGTAAGTACTTCTCCATCTCCATAATTTCTAGACACCAAAGATCCTAAACTTTTCAAATAGTTTCCTGCTCCCTAGGTGTGGCAAGGAAGAATCTGGGCATCTCAGTGATAACTGAGGTGGAAAGATGACTGAATTTTTACTGAAAATCTCAGAATTTTTATATCACCTTCAGTATCAGGGTGAGTTGAAAACCACCACAACCACCACTATGAGAGCTAATATTTATTGAAAATGTGACTCTCTCTCTTTATATATATATATATATACACACACACACAACACCAGACTTAAGTATTTTATATCCATCTAATCATCTTTATAACAATCCCACAGTAGCCATTTTTATTATTCCCATGGAAAATGGGAAAAAAAAGTCTTAAAGCAACTAAGGCATGGACACAAGATTTGAATTTAGAATCTATACCTGTAAAACCACTTTAAAAACACTATTTTTCAGTGAACTATTAAGGCTGAAATTCTTAACACTATAGCAGGACAGGGACTCCAGGGTTTTATTTAGGTTGATTTTAAAAAATATTCTTTTTTGGTGTGTTTGTGTTAGTCACTCAGTTGTATCCAACTCTTTGCGACCCCATGGACTGTAGCCCACCAGCCTCCTCTGTCCATGGGATTCTCCAGGCAAGAAGAGTGGAGTGGACTGTCATAAACCTGACAAATTTACACATTCCAAGGAATAATTTAGCTTTTGGCTCACTATTCCTATCATAATTAATGATCATTTCAAAAAATGCATATGATCCTTTCAATATCCAAGTTTCTTAATTTCTTGAATTCATATCTTTACATAACCTCACTTTCACTCAACTACCATATTCATATTCTAAAGTTACTAATTACGGTACTCTAACACTTTCAATCTCAGTCCGTTACTCTATTTCAACCTCCCAAATTTCCTACCTCTAGGAAATAACAACACATCTTCAACCACACTTCAATCTCAATGGATCATACCATTTCTCCATTGTGCATGAAACTCCATTTTCTCAATTTGCTCATTACCAGACTACTTTCCATGTCCCTCCTTCATAATCATTCTTTTGATTATGTCAACACCTTTCCCCTTCTCCCTTTTTGTTATATTCATGTGAGGAAATTCCAACTTTAAAAATCTGACTGTCCACTCAATAGCAGTACAAAGGCTAAACTGGGAAAAACACAAAACCACACTGACTGATCTCAATTAAATTAACAACCATGGACTTCAAGTAGGCACTTTTTAAGTAATATCCAGCAATCCTTCTAAGCGTCTTTTTCTCACTTCCCTAAATATCTATATTACATCTTTCCTCAATCCATTTTTCCCCAACACTTCATCCCTCTACTTCAAGACCTTGCTTCCTATTAACTGAGAAAATATAACAAAAATTGTATATGCTCCCATTAGATATACCAAACTGCAAATATCTAGATCTTTATAATCTGCCCTTCCTTCCACTGCTATTAAGGAGCTGTTTACACACCCACCTTTAAAACTAACCCTTCTATTTATACACCATATCTATGGTTCCAGGGACATTTCTCTCACTCCTGCATCATGTCTTTGTTTTTTCTGTACTACATTAGGCCATACAAATCTGCTATATTTTCCATCTTTATCAAATAAAAACAAAACCTTCTTGATACTATATCCCCCTGTATTAACAACCCATTTCACTATTCCCTCAGAGAGCAAGACTCCTTAACAGTTGTCTTTGGAACTCATCGTTCTTGCATCATCAACAGACCTAACATATTTAATCACTCCTTCCTAGTTGAGCTTCTTTCTTCATTTGGGTTTACCTACTCTTAGTCAAGTTTTCTTACCACTTGACATCTAAATATTAGCATGTGCCAGGGTTCAAATCTCCATTCTTCTATTTCCTACCTTTAAACTTTTCACTTACCTTATTTCACAAAGCTATGAGTAAAAGGGAAGAAGCTGTAATATACAACATCATTCTAACAAAGATCTAAGTGACTCTAAGGTAAAACTGTTACTACATACTCACAGAAGAGTATCAACCAGAACAAATTCAATAAAACATATCAATGTTTCCTACTTAACATAGAGCTGAAGTTAATTTTACTAAGGGAACAGAATAATTTTATATAGGAAACATTCATACCACTGCGTGACATTCTGATACACGGGGAGACATAACAATGAAAAACTGTTAGGGCAAGTATACAAATTCCCTAACCTGTGAAAAATTCCCCACCACTTAAGAGAAAAAACAAAATCAAAACAACATCAAAATCATCAAAACTCAGCCAAGCAGAACTACTCTGAGAATAATTACAAAAAATAAGATTACTATAAAAAAAAAGTGTTAAGTGCATCAGTATACAAGTGAGAATGAAAAAGGGCAATATTTGTAACCATAAAAGAAAATTTCTATTTAGTATTATAAAATTATTTGATAAAAAAATTTATGTAATTATCAAATTACACTTTCCTCAACATATAAATAACAAAGAAAAATTAAGATCATTATTTTAATTGGAAAGAAAATAATTTATTATATGAGGAAGATGATTAAAATATGTGACAGATCTCTAATAAACTGATTTGAATGCATATAGATTTAATTTTTAAATACACTTTAAAAGCTATTACGCACAGTTCCATAGTCCAGGTGGTCAATTTCATCTCCACAAAGGTGGAAAGCACTTGAGAGATAAAAGGTACCTAAAACACCATAAAAATTCATTAAAAATAATGATTACTAAACAGTTCCCTAGTTCTAAAATAACTAAAAGCTAGAACATTATTTAGAAAATTAGTGAATCATGTCAGTGCAACAAAATTTTAATCATCTTAACAGCATATAAACTGACTTATAACATTAAAAAATAAAAATTTTAACTGTGCCAATAGAAAAAAGCAACAGCAATTTCAATATTTCCTGCTTTTGGTACTCTGAGTGATAATGATTAACAACAGAATTTTGCATTGTTTTCATAGTACTATTAGTAGGATTTGCAAGAAAAGGGATGTAAATCCTCCAATGCTGTATTTTCCTACTAATAAAAGTTTAGATGGCTAGGGTAATGTCTTGGATCCACATTATCAGTTTAATCTAACAAAGCAGTATTCAAATTGGTCAGTCCTTAGAACCACTAAGGGAAAATTAGATTCTTGGTCCTCATTCCAGAGATTCTCATCTATTAGTTCTATGATAGAATCCAGGAATCTTAATGTATAAAAATCCTTCCTCAGTGGTTCTCAACCTTGGTTGTACATTAGAACCAATACTCTGTGAGGTTAGAAAATACTGATATCTACGCAGAAATACAGACCATTAAAACAAAACTCTAGGAAGAAATCCAAGCAAAATACTTTTTACTTTATTATTTTTCTTTAGTTTTTTTTTTTTTTTTAAGTTCTGCAAGTCATTCTAATATGCAGTGAAAATTGAGAACCACTGTTTGGGTGGTTCTGATTATCAACCGGTCTGGAAACCACTGCTCTTACATACCTACCAGAACTGTTTCTTTCCACTTATTGTGCTACCCTGAGTCAACTTTATCTTTTTCCCTCTCTGCTACTCTTTTCTCAATCCTTTTATTTTGTTTAGAAAAAGAAAGGGAAAAAAGATACTTCCACTTGCTATCTCAAAGGAGATTTCCATAATAAAACCTCAGATGTTTGCTACTTTTATCTGGAATTCACACTGAAATTCAGTTATTTAAATTTTCAACATATGTATTTTTTATAGGGGGAAAAAACCCTTTCCCCAGTCAAATTTTATAACAGGTTATACAGAACACCTAAACCAGATACATCATGAAAGAGAGCATTTATGTTACTCAATTAGACTTATATAAATAGAAGAAGAATAAAATCTGTGTTAAAGTAAATGCATCCATTCTCCAAGTAAATAAGTTGACCTGATTCACTAACTTTCTCTGGAAAAACTACATAACCTAAAGGATAGCATAGAAAATTCAGCAACAAATCTAAAAACCACATAAAAGATTTGTTCAATCAACACAGATAATTTTAGAAATACTTAATTTCAATACATTGTAAAAAAAATATAGAGATATATATATATATTGCTTAAGCTGGATCAGTGGGTTGGGGAGAGACAAAACACTTCTAGGAAAATAAAAAAACACTGCCCCAAAAGGATACGACAAGAAAGGATACACTGTGTATGACAGTATTACAGCAGTATTTACGCAGGGATGCTTCTAAAGAGGAACAGCAGAATGCAGTTTAATTTTTTTCTCATATTTCATGTTAGATTTACAAATAAATGTTTACTTTAAACACATACAGAAAATGGTTTATTTTCATCTGTTCTTCTAAGGTATTTGTAAGACATCTGACTATACCAGTATAGATACTTTACTACAAAATTCAAATATTCAAGGTGCCTCCCAAAAGGAATAAACATTAGCAAAACTTTATATAATTTTTTCAGCTTAACCATGAGTAATTCTGGCCCATTTATTCATGTTCTTCCATTATTCTAAAGCAGAAGGATTTAAAACAAAATGAATATATTTCCACTCATCTTTCTTAAATCAACATTGACATAAAATGCTTCATTTTACCATTTTTAATTATTAAATTGCTTAATTATGAATTCAAATTACTTATTTGAAAGATGAAATACTTCATTCCAAAAAATATGGACATATTTCTGTGAGGAGGACAATTAAAAATTAGCAATGCAAATTCTCATGTCTCACCAAGCATAACCAACTTGTCCTAACTTGGCAGACATTTTCCCAATGTTAGCATTAAAAAGTCCAGTATCCTAGAAAATCTTATTCACAGGAAAACTAGAAAAACTGATAACCCAAGGCCAAACACCCTTGCAGAACTACTGAGTCAGAAATTCTGTATGGGGGTTAGAGGAAACCCAGTAATCTGTGTTTTATCAGGCTCTCTAGGTGATTATAATACACGTTAAAATGTAAGAAGTACTGATTTATTCTAAGAAAAGAAAGTAAATTAAGAATATTAAAGATACATTGCCTTATAAAATTCATTCTCTCCAAATTTAACTTTTTACATACAAAAGAGCTTTATTCCAGAATTGTGAAGTTTAATGAAAATTAACAGCATAGTTAGACGGTCAGAGTGATGGGTTCTTCAAAAACATTACTCAGGCTATTATCCTTTCTTAATTTTTTCTCAAGAAAGTCATCCTTTCAGTATGTTATCTCCACACTTACCTTTACTAATTTTTAACACTTTCTTTTTCCTTCTTTAGAATCTTGTTTTGGTCTAGCAGATCGAGCAAACTGCTAATATTTAAAAATTAAGGTTTCCTTCACAAACATGAAAGGAATCTTTTCTAAAGAATTATCAAGAACATCCTAATGCAGGGTAGCAGCAGAGCTTTTAATTTCTCTATTTGTCTTCCTACTCAGTCGTTCGTCAGTATTTCTTGAATGCCTCCTAGCTGTCTATGATCTGGGGGAGAAGCAAAAAATTTTCCCTTTCATTTAGTCATTTTTTACACCTAGACCTCTGCTCCTTCATTTATCCCACTGATTTCTAGCTTGAAATTGCATTAACTGCGGAAAATACGATGGCTAATCAATGATATATTGTTATTAAAATTCTTAAACATAAATATGAATTACAATGCAATAAAATATAAAACTGAAGTACAATGAATCATATCTTCCTTTGAAGGATTCTAATGTACTTCTGGATACTGTACTATCTTTGGTTTAGCATGAGTATATATATTTTAAGTATTAAATAAAATGTTTAGACTTGGCTGGATTTTAATAGCCTCATTATGCTTATTTTCTGATAAAAATCTAAATAACATTGTCATCTGACTCAAATGTTTATATTATAAATATTTATAACTGAATATTCTCAAGCTGGAATGCAAGCTGCTGAGATTTCCAAAGCATAATATAAAAATTAGTTTCAACTATACCCTTACTGCTATAAACTCAATCTGGAACCAACTAATTTGAAGGATACAACCACCATAGGTTTTCCAAAAAGAACATATCCATTAGCTTCCTTTAACGCTTTTGCTGCTGCTTTTTCATTTGGAAGTCCAATGAAAGCTTGTCCTTTCATGCGACCTTCTTTCATCAAGCGTATATCAAACCTAGAAGTCATGGAAGAAAGAATGTTTTGACTCAAAGAATGTCAAAGAATTCTGATTGTGAATGGGAATGTGTTAAAATTCTGCTATTTCAGAATAAAAATGACTATACTATCTGATTCGCACATTACTTAGGCTTTCTAAAATTATATTTTATATTCTGTTTTAAAATTGTTTTCATAAGTAGGTGATGTAAGTTGATGTTCTTATCATTTTTTAACTATTATAAAAGCATATGTGATTTAAAAAATCATAGTACTTACAACAATAAAAGTAAATAAGTTTTTCTTTTATCTCTTTTTTAAAAGTTTTATGCAGCCAATTTAATACTGTTTACTCAAGTGACAAAAACAACTATATGATGAGGAATAAAAGGGTTGACAGAAACTATAGAAAATTAATATGGAATTTCAGAGGAGAAAGGGACCTTATTGATCACCTAGTCAAAAATCACCATTTTACAGACGATGTGTACAGAGATTGAGTGAATTCTTCAGTGTTAACACTGAGAGCTAAAGTTAAGGCCAAAAACACAAACCAGATTTTGTATTCCAAGTTAGTCATTATTCCCTAGTGTATAGCTGTCAACATTTTGGGGGGGGAAACTATACTCTAAATTACTTAAAAAACAGACTATAATTTAAAACTAAAGTAATGCCTAACATTTAGTCTATGAGACTAGCAAAAGCATATAAAGAATTTTTAAGAATCAAAATGTGCAGTCAAATTTTTTTCTAAAAAATTCACAAGACTAGTCCCACAGGAAACAATTATTAATTTACCATTTTGATGTGTACAGTTTCTCAATACAGAATTACTTTTCCTCTCAAATGGTAATGGGAGGCAATATGGGAAATAGAAAGGATGCATAAACATGGTATGTACATATACATATACACACAGACACATGCATATATATATAGACACATACAATAACACAATACATTTGTTTGTGACATACATACATTCACACACACACACACACACACACACACACACACACACACGAATGTATATATTTTTAAATTTTTTCCACTTATACAAAGGCAACAACAAGAACAAGGGTTAGTATTTGCACATCCAGCAGAATAAACTTTTGGTGTCCTGATAAAAAGAGGTATCTGCCACTGATGAATATAAATGGACAATTTTAAAACATAGTGTATGCTTATTTAAAGAAGTACACTGCCCGGGTTAAGACTTTAAAAATATTAATTTTACATGAGTCACTTCTCTAGCTAACTTCCATTCAAGAGTCTCCCTCCTTACATTTTCTAATTTTTACTTCTAATTTATATGGCCAAGGTCATACATATTTTAGTTAACTGATTATAAAATTTCAAAGAATGAAATTCTAACTTCAAACATTAGCTTTTAAATCATTTACAATCATATCCTTCTCTTTTGCACTCATAAAATTGGAAATCTTTCCAATTTTCAGTCTTTCCAACTGAACGAAGAGAAGCTACCACCACAGTAAGAATCTGAAACACTTGGCTTTCGTACCGTATACTCCTGAATTAGTCATTAAAACACTAGTTTTCAAAATCTAATCTTTGGACCAGCAGCTCTGGCGTTATCCACGGGCTTTTTAGAAACACAAATATATCCACCCTATCTCAGCTTAGAAAACCATCCTTTCTAGGGATGGACCAAGGAAATGGTTTTACTAAACTTTTAGGCAAGTTAAAGTTTGAGAACCACCGCTTTAGGGTTAGGGACGAAGTCTAGAATTTATGATGAAACCTGTTTCTATTAATGTTTTATGGAACTCAGTCATTAATATTCATTTATGTATTGTTTAGAGCTGCTTTCATGCTACAAAGACAAAACTGAGTAGTTGCAACAGACACTGTAATATTTTAATATAAAAATATTAAATTTTTACTATTTAAAAAGAAATTTGCTGAATCCTGATCTAGATGTCTAAAAGATTAATTATGCAATAGATATGAGCAATTTCTTCATATAATTTTAACTGCTAAAGGGAAAATGATATTAAAAAAGGGTTAATTTCTAACAGAGTAATAACAAAACATAATTTGAGAATATACATGCCACTTACATTATCCGCTGTGTTTCTGATGAAAAGTCAACATATCTTCCAAAAATAAATTTAAGGTCCTAGAATTTCAACAAAGAAAAGACCAATAAGGAAAACCAGGGGAAAATATGCAAAATAATAAAACCAATTTATAAATTTCAGCTTACCTTTTCCTGAACATGTTTAGCTAAATTCTTTACATAAATTCTACAGTTTGGTTCACCAGGTTCGTAACTTCTAAAAACTGAAAGATTTTCCATTTCTTACATAAAAACAAAGCAAGACAAAGATATAAAATTAAGACAGCTTCATCAATTTTTTGAAGAAAAACTTTAACAGCATTCAAATGTAACTGCTAAATAGACAAATAAGCATTAAGAAAATGTTAAAATCATAGAAATTAATGACAATGTTACTAATGGTATAAAAATACCCATTAAAAATCTAAAGTGATAAGTTAAAAAATTTCAGGCATCTAGAATAACTAAAATGTATCTGAAAAATATTTTCATTAAAGCACTTTAAAGCTTAATTTTGAGAATGAGTTACTTTATTTGAAAGACTGAAGCAAATAAAGATGCTATCAAACATCTGTGTTATTGTTCTGATTAAAGTCAATCTCCCTAAGTACTAGACACCAATATATTCAAATGTAAAATAAATTACTTACAATGTAATTATCAAGAATTTCAAAGAAACTGTGGGTTCTGAATCTCTATGTAGCTATTTCTATTTAGTCTCTGAAATGTATTCCTGACAACTATATGTTTAAGCAAAAATGCGATTTGGAAGTCTGTTTCCCGTTATTATGAAAAAATTATAATGTGTCACATGTCAATCTAAAATCCCTAAATATTTTAAGATATACTAAAATAGGAAAAAATCCATTAGAAGTAAAAAGCTATCATATTAGGATATAAAATTCATAAACACAGGCTTTTAATTACCAAAGAGTTAAAACTATATTTTAGACAAACAACTGCTTTGCATACATCTCAGACACAGTATTGTGATGGTCTATCAACTGTAACCTGAATACAGAATTCCAGACTGTTGGTCATACTGACTTAAGATGTCATATAAAAGTTTCAGAAATGAAAATATTCTTCCAAACAAATATACTCTGGGAGCAGTGTACTGAGGAATACTTTCTTCCCTATAAAGTATGAGCACTAAAAACCAAAAGTGATGATTAAAAACATTTAACTGAAGAGATGTCTTGAAGTACATGCTTTAGTTAAAGTAAATAACATGAAGAGATTTGTTTTGTTTCTGAAGGGCCAAAGAAGTGTAAAATAGGAAGTAAGTTCTGGTTTATTTCATGAAATTACCTTCTCGAGAAATTCTGCCCTTTTCCAACTCCCTTCTAGAAATACATTCTGATGGCATTTCATCAGAGTCGTCTTTAATCTCCTCCGTGGTGTTCAGATTTGGTTGGGGGAAGATTTTTCCGAATCCTATATTAGATGCATCAGCTTCAGTAGCAGGTAAGTCTAAGAGTTAACATTGATATTAGTCGTTAAAAATCTTCCCTTCAAAATAGTTTTTCTTTTCCATTTTTAATTTTTACGATATCTTCTAGCACTAAACCTCTTTGGTGTTTTTCTCAATGCTTTGAAACAGGGGTGAGCAATCTTTTTCTATAAAGGTTCAAGCAGTAAATATTTTAGGTTTTGCAGGCCATATGGTTTCTATCACGACTATTCAACTCTGACACTATAACATGAAAATCATAAAGTAAGACACTTCCATTTGAGGATACTAAAAAAAAAAAACCAACAAAAAAAAAACCATCCATTATACCTCTCCCCACCAAAAAAAAAAAGGTCAATACTAATGGTGATCCTACAAGAGGTCAGGAAAAATATGTATTTGCACAGTTACTCAATTAGGAAAATTAAAATCATTATAAATTTTTAATTCACAACATAGCAATATAATGAATTTCATTCAGAAAACATGAATTTTAGCTTCAGCGAAAGTTAAACTGATTTGGGGTAGAGGGTTGGGAAGGACAGGATTAAACATGCAGTAGAAAAATTCCCAGTTATACTACCTAAAAAGGCAAACAAAACCTTAAAAAAGCTATGAAAATGATGCAAATAACATGCCACACTTAGGATCTTAAAAGTCTCCTCCTAATGCAGCAAAACTATTGTTCCAAGAGATCTCCTGTGGCCTGAAGGCATCAGCAAGAAAAGAACCTTTAAAACTGTTTTCATTGTTTATTCACCATTACTCTACATTGATGCAGAATGGGATGACTACCACGCCCCTCAATAACAGATAAGTCTTAGAGTAAATTATGCTTAAAAAAATAGAAATTTGTGTCAAAGGGTGACTAGCCATCAAATACAGACACTGAAACAAAATAAAAAAGAGCTATCTGTAAAGGCAACATGTTCTCACTACCATCAGAGAGACAAGACTAAAACTAGCTATTCATTCAGTACATTTGCAATACTTACTAGAACTCTACCCTATATTCATTTAAGTGCTTAAAGATATATGTACAAAAATGTACATACCAGAATTTCTGTAGTAATAAAAAAAAGAAAACCTCAACTTCTATCAATAGAGTTTGACGAAACATTTGCATAACTATACCATAGAGTGTAATACAGCCTCAAAAAGTAACCTATGATGACTATTTTTAAAAAAAGAAGAGAAAATAAAATGTTTATACATAAGCATAGGATAAGATCTGGAAGGACTATCTTCATATCAAATTACTAACAATGCTTATCTCTAAGTAGTCAGATAGGGAAAAGTGGGGTTTGAAGTGTTAACTTTTTAAAATTTCACTACATGTAAATCCATGGCTGATTCATATCAATGTACGACAAAACCCACTGGAAAAAAAAAAAAATAATAATAAAAAAAAAATAAATAAATAAAATAAATAAAATTTCACAGGCTTCTGTTCTGATTGTATTGTCTGTAGGCTGGTATTATTTCTAAAATTTAAAAATTAAAAGAATAAAGAAATGCCATTGTAGTATAATATCAAATTAATGTTTAAAATAAGCAGGAAAAAAAATCTATAATATCAATATATTATCTTTAAACTTAAGAATGCTATCTTGCTTAACAACCTTCCGTGTCTTTTGGATTAAATAAAATCTACATGAAACCTACAAAAGATTTCACAGCTTGTTTTCCTAACCAGTAATTCAACTGTACTAGTAAAACCACAGAGCATCACACATTTAGTAAGCAGTGAAAAATAACTCAGTACAAGAAACACTTATATTTTTCGCATAAATAAACATCAGCAAAAACCAGACTAAATTTGACCCTAGAGTTCATTACTAGTAAAAGGTAACACATTTAGAACCAATTTTAGTTTTATTTAGAAAGTTTAAAATGAATAGTATTCCATGACACTAAGGAAGACCAAATTGCACATTTTAAATATACTCACAAATACTAAAAACAGAAGCACACAAAATTTAATTCTAACACAAAAAACTGATTGAGAAAAATTTTTACATAGCATGTTAAAGAACTAGAATGTGCTTACCGCAATTTTCTTCACAATTTTGTTGCTTTTCTAAATCTTTCTTAAATGCAGCTTGCATGTCAGTGGATATATGGAATTCAATTTTTTTATTACCTACAGGTTGTGGTTGGTCAAATACATCCGAAGGTAACAACACTGGATGTAAACTGCTGTTTATAAACAATCATAGCATTACTTTGTAATTGCAAACAAAATTTTGAGAAAAATATTATTTCATATTAACTTTAAATTTAAAACATTAACACTAATAAAACACACTAGAGGCACTGAACAAAGTAACTTACACTTAATACTTTAAAAATCCTAACAACTATTTTCATATGGATATTATTAAATTCTTAGTTTAGATAGGTAAGGAGTTTGAGGTTAAAGGATGTTAAATAATTGCATAAAGTCAGTCAGTAAATGACAGAGATAGAACTTTAAGACTATTGATCCTGAACGTCAGGATACTGGCCAATATGCAAAAAAGTTCACTCTATGATTAATGTAAGCATTTTATGCACTGTATTCTATATACTATATGTAATAAATCTATGCTGGCCAATGGAGTAGCCATAAGCCACATGTGGCTAATAAGCACTTGAAATCTTGCTTATGTTCTAATCTGTACTTATGTTCTAAGTACAAAATATACACCAGATTTGATAACTTTGTGTGGAAAAAAAGAAAGGTAAAACATTTCAATAATGTTTTATATTAATTGTATTTTGAAATAACAGTTCAGGTATAACTGGTTCAATAAAATACATTATTAAAATTAATTTCATCTTTTAATGTAGCCACTGGTAAATTTAATTGGTTCACATTACAGCTGACCTTTGAACAACTCAAGAGGTTAGGGGCCCTGACCCCATAGCAGTCAAAAATCTGTATGTATATAACTTCATCAACCTTCCATATCCATGGTTCCTCTGTATTCATGGATCCATATCCATGGACTTAACCAACCTCAGATCATGTAGTACTGTAGTATTTACTGAAACAATCTGCATAAATATAAGTGGACCCACACAGTTAAAACCCACATTGTTTAAGGGTCAACTATATTAGTTTTTAATTGCTTGGTGCTGTTATAGAAATTAAAAGCATGGGACTGTGATATCAAAACATACATAGGTGGGAAATATGCATCATATGTTATGTACACTTAATGTTATGTACATGTTATGTACACTTAACATGAGAAAATAATTCTAAAAAATCCAAAGATTAAAGACCCACTCCTATAAAAATGTAAAAACATCATTTTAACAAACTTTTCTCAATTTATGAAGTTACTTACAAGTTCAAAGTAAATTTACCTTGTAGAAAAGCTGAATAGAATTAAAACTGTAATTAATGGCAATTTTCACTGATTAAGATATCTAAGTACACAGAAATCCATGGTAAACAGGCTAATAGTTTCTACCATAATTTCAAAAAAAAATTTGTTAATGCAAAATGTCAGATCATCAGTCAAAAGGGATAATACATTTCAAACAAAATACACAGTAATAAACACTATTTCACTGGCAATTTCTCTATTCTAACACAAAGTTTAAGACATAGTGGGAAATTAATTTATATCTAATAAAATTCTTTCATACTTATAGCCCTGATCATCACCCCACATCAGTATATTTCCTGAAAGCTTACTGTAAGATGATAAAATCTGAGAGAAATTTTTAACTTTTTAATGTCAGTGGTATTAAAACGGTTTCTTCAATGTATTCAAATATCGTAACATAACATTTAAGGAAGGCAGGTATCTCCACATCCTTCTAGCTTTCCCTTTCATCATTTCTATTCCTACGCACCAAACTGTCTTACCTCTGGAAATGTACTTTTTAATTCAAATTGGATCTCTCTTCCCTGACCCATTTTTGCCGCTCCTCCTTCAAGCCCAGCTCAAACTGTCTCCTCTGTCTTAAAATCATTCCAGATTTCTTAACTGGCTGTGATCTCTCCTTTCTCACAATCGTTCATTCTCAGTTACATCTTGTTATAACATTTAATATTATAAATGCTCATACAATAGTCATCTGTGTGTATGTTTTACCTGTCCATAAGACCATTAACTCACTGTTTGAAAAGGTAGCACTGAGCTTTGGAAGCATACTCCAAACCCCACAATATTTAGCATAAAACTTATCACACATTGAATAAATATTTAAAGGTGGGTCCTGTGTGCTAAGCTATGTGAACTTTTACCTGCTAGGGTACTTTGAAGCAAAAAAATGTTTGATATTAGGTAGTATAGTTAGGAAAAACTAACAAACTTTCATATAAGCACACTGGTGATGCATTTTCAAAACTGTCAGTACAGGAAGAGAAAGAGATAATTAAAGTAAATTAATTTTGTTTTGAATAATACCTTAAGTGCATACAAGACATTGAGTATACAAACAGGAAACTGGAAATAAAGACTTTGGAACTCAGAAGTTTAAATCTAGAGATGGAGATTTGGAATCTATCAGCTACAACAGGTAAATCATAAAAATTAATGATATTAACAAGTAGTGAAAACATATGAATGGAAAATGACCACAGACAGGAGTAAATGGAATCCAGTACTTAAAAAGCGAGTGAGTGAGTGAGTGAAAGTCACAAAAGAAAAAAGTATGAAGAAAAAGAGGAAGAGACAGAGTTAAGATGAGAAACAAAAAAATTAAAGGTAGACAATTTTGAAACCTGGCATAGTCAATAGTATCAAATGCTGGTCAACTTTGAGAAAATTAGGGATACTTGTGAATTTGGCAACTAAGAAATCACTGGTAAGCCAAATGGACTGATGAAAGTCAGAATGAGAAATGATTTCAGTTAAGCAATTAAACAAAGTATATAAAGAACCCTTATCCTATAATCTAGAACAAAACTACCTGTGTGAAATAGATGATGATATATTCAACATATCCTTTATTTTTCTCTTTTTTCTCACATGGCGCTGCTTTACTGGTTTTGGTCTTTTGGGCTGAAGATTTGCCAGTTCCATTAGTTTGGTCATTCTACATTAGCGGAAAGAAAAGTAAATAAGATTTATGTAAAAGCCCAGTTATTTACCATTGTTTTTGTTAAGCTTAAATTTTTATTTGAGCTTATAAATTATAAAATGATTTGTATAGCTTAAGTAGAATCTCTAAGTCATAATTTAAGATATATTTCATTTGACAAAAGCTCAAGTTATGAATCTCCTTGATCAATTTTCATCTTAGCTTGAAGGAACCAGGAATTTTCTTAATTGCAATTTGTCAAGTTTTAAAGATATGTTTTATTATGAAAATTATTAGTTGCCCAAATAAATGACTGTACTTTGTGCCAAAAAGTTAAACAAGATACACTAAATATAATCTTTGTAACTTTACTGCTCTTTCCTTGACTGACATTCAACAGACCTTACAAACATAGTAAAATTATTTTGATTCATATTCTAATTACTAAAGAAAACCTAGACTTAAATACTTTATTTAAAAACATTTTGTGCATAATTGTTGGAAAGCATCCTTATATAAATAAGATAACTTACACCGTTCTTGAAAACAGAGTTTTCAAATACTATACTCTAAAGTAGCTTAATCAATCAAGGGTTGACAATTGATACTTTGTATATAACTTATCTGCATTATGATTATGAATATTTAGAATAGATCTTGTCTAGTCTTTCTTGGCTCTTCCACAGGATCAGATACAGTGTTTCCACAAAGCAAGTTCAAAACCATTAGTCACAGCTCTATTTCTCCAGAGTTTAATTTTATTTTAGGCTCTGCTGAACATTATTAACAACTTATTGCTCTTTTCCAGAAGCTTTAAATAAAATATATGTAGATCATCAAGAACAACCAATAAAAGAATAATTCATTTGCAGTAATTATTATGAATATTCTTGTAAAAATTCTATGAAGTTGCTCTAGAAATTACTCTGGGGTAAATAAAGTCCAGGGAAGTAAGCTGACAAAACAGAAATACAACCTAATTTTGTTCTATAAAGTCTTCGCAAACACTGAATTAGTGAATAATGAATCACTGTCCCTAGAGGAAATTCAGGATTAGGTTCCCGCAAGCATGTGCTCACATTTCATTCACTGATCAATATACACCTCATTTTATGTTTGTTTACTTTTAAGAACATCTTATTTAATATATATTTTTGATTCAATAACACTGAACTCATAGTCAACAGCACTAACTCAGGCCTCCTAACACACAGAATTTTCTCCATAAAACAAATCATAGCCCTCTTGATTTTGGAAACCCTAGACAACACTTCAACACTACACTTGGGGGCATTTTAAACAGCAAAACCAACAAACAGCACAAAAATGTGAAAAACATGGTACATATAAACAATGAAAAAGACTCTTGTTTACAGTATAAGAGCTGAAACAAGAGGACAGAATGTCCCTTTGTTCTACCTCATCTAGCAATGTGCATGTCAAATGACTCAAATTTTTCACCATTCTGTACATGCCCATGTCTGCCAGAAGACCGTAAAAGCACTGCAATTACTGATGTTGAAGTTATAAACAAACTGTAACAAGTGGGCAAATTCTCAAATACAGAATCAATAAAAAACGATGATCAATTTTATACCATTATTAATCAAAAAAATTACTCGTTATGCAAAAATTTTTCCTTAGGTCTTGATTTCTAGTCTCAGGTCTTAATCTATAGTATAATGGGGAGCTGGGGATGGACAAATGCTAAGGACCCTGAATTAGGAAGAACTATATGCAAAATTTAAGAAGAGTAAGAGAATCTCATTCATATATTCTATGTTTATTAGAATCTACACAAATATTTGACATTACATACCTCTGACGGTCTTCATCATCACTGCTTTCATATTCTGATTCTTTACTAGATAATTCCTCATCCTCATCTGGCAAAGGAGGTTCCTCTGGTGGCTGAGGAGATGTAGGTGGAAGAGGTGCATGTAATGGCATATAGTCCTCATACTAAGTAAAAACAAAAAACACTGTGGTAATCTATGATGTTTACAGAATAGAAAACTATTTCCATTCAGATACATGATTCTCACATTTCTCTATTCCTCATGATTTTCTTTTACAGATTCAACATATACTGATGGAACACCTGCCTTAGTAGACTTTAGTCGATCACAAAACTTGTTTCTTCTTCCTTGGCACCTAGCTGGACTAAATTTCCAAACTTCCCTTGCAGTTGGATTTCACCTGAGCTTTAGTCAATGAAAAGGTTAGCATAAAAGTTTCCCACACATAAAATTCTCTCTTGTTTTTTTTACCTGCAGGCTGCATGGTAACTTCCTCACCAACCAGGGAATGCACATAATGCAGATTAACTTGGGTCTTTTTAGTGACAGAAAAGAACACCATTCTGCCCTACTTTTGGAATGAACCTGGCATGAGCAAGAGATAATATGAATTGTGTTAAATGACTAAGATTTGAGTTTTGTTAACAGCAGCTAGTATAATCTTAACTATTATCCTCGCACATGCCAGGCATTGAGGTTTCAGAGTTACAAAGAAAGATTATGAAGCTAATACAGACATTAGAAAAGCAATCAATGCACAATACAAAAGCAAATTTTCTATTTATATGTTAGCCTTTAAAATAATTTATCACTGCTATTATCTAAAAAAGTACTAAGGGGACATTTATACAAAGGAATATTACTCAGCCATAAAAGAGAATGAAGCAGTGCCATTTGCAGTGACACAGATGGACCTAGAAACTGTCTTACTAGGTGAAGTTAAGTCAGAGAAAGACAAATATCATATAATATTGCTTATACATGGAATCTAAAAAAAATGATACAATGAACTCATTTAGAAAACAGAAATAAAAGAGTTACAAACATGACTTAAGAATCACTCATGAATCTGAACAAACTTATGATTATCAGGAGGGAAGGGAGGGAGGAATAAATTGGGAGATTGGGATTGACATATATACACTACTATACATAATATACATACGAACCTATTGTATAGCACAGGAAACCACTCAATAATCTACAATGGTCTATATGGGGAAAAGAATCTAAAAAAGAGTGGCTATATGTATATGTATTAATATAACTGATATAGGTGTGACTGCACACCTGAAATACAGCACTGTAAATCAACTATACTCCAATTAATAAAAATAAAAATAACATAAAAAAACAAAGTACTGCCGCCACCGCGAAGTCGCTTCAGTCATGTCTGACTTCGTGCGACCCCACAGATGGCAGCCCACCGGGCTCCCGTCCCTGGGATTCTCCAGGCAAGAACACTGGAGTGGGTTGCCATTGCCTTCTCCAATGCATGAAAGTGAAAAGGGAAAGTGAAGTCACTCAGTCATGTCCAACTCCTAGTGACCCCATGGACTGCAGCCTACCAGGCTCCTCCGTCCATGGGATTTCCCAGGCAAGAGTACTGGAGTGGGTTGCCATTGCCTTCTCCAATAAAGTACTGAGTATTATAGCAAACAATAAAATTACTAAAATTACTCAAGAGCAGATATAACCTACCAACAAAATTATTGATAGATTTGCATAGTAAACTCTAATAAAAAAATTATCAACCTTTTTTATCTCCTGCAAATGTAACTTACCAGCAATAAAACCAGAATGACTGAAATTTTAGACAATTCAGCTTGTTAAAATGTAACTGTCTTATAGGATAGCACAATGTTCTAGATCAAAGGACTGAATAACCCTAAGAGAAATGATGGCCTCTATTACCAAAAGCATTGCTTTAATATTCTGGGGAATTCCCTGGCAGTTCAGTGGTTACAACTCCACGCTTCCACTGCAGGGGTCATGGGTTCAATTTTTGATTACAGAACTAAGATCCCACATGCTGCACAGCATGGCCAAGAAAGAAAAAAAAAAAAAAGTTCTGGTTTTTTCCCACTTTCAGTTCTCCACAGTACTATTATTAAGTTAACTTTGTATTGGTTCTTCATTTTCAATAAATGTTAGAGATCACTGGCACAACATTTGTAAAATTTAGCCTCAATAATCTCACCACAAGAAGAGAAATTTTGAATGTTGAAAATTCCAAGAGCTTTCTTACCATGGGAGGCCGGGTAGTAATTGGTCCAAAAGGTGTGGGCAAATTCATTTTATTCATAAGATGAAGCACCTTAATAAAAGGGATAAAACATTTGAAATCAAATAGAAAAATCATGATTCAACTCACATCTGATAGTGTACTCAAAAACTTTGCAATAACACAAGTGATTAATTTAGTGCAAACGAAGGATCACCTCTTGCCTTTATAATCCCAGGAAAAGACTAAACTGGTATATCTCAGGCACTGGTATATCTTAGAAGATCAGCCTTCCTAAAATATTTATCAATTGTGCAAAATACCATCATTATCATTATTAAAAATGTCATTTTCTTACAATGTAAAATTTACTAAAGTGTTTTTTCCCTTGATTATTGTGGAATTATGAAACATAGAGAAGCATAATAATAAGAAAATCATCATCTATATTTTTTACTTAAAAGTATCTTTTATTGTCAATATTTCTAAGCATTTATTGAGGGATCCTCTATATCTTTTCCTCTAAGAAAGGAAAAGCATATGCTAAAGTAACGAAGAATTACCAGAGGTTACATTTCCCAAATTAGCTTATCCTTATTAGTATTATTAATACTAAACATATTAGTATTTTTATGCTATAGTTTATAAAAACCCTTACTTGAAAGTAGTAATTTTTTCACTACCTTTTGCAATGGACTGAATGTTTATGTCCCTCTCAAAAGTTCATACGTTAAATCCTAACCTATAATGGTATGATATTAAGACATGAGGTTTTTGGGAAGTTATTAGGTCATAAGGGTAGAACCCCCATAAATGGGATGAGTGTACCTTATAAAAAGCACAACCGCGAGCTCTCTCATACTCTTTCAGCTATATGAAGTTACAAAGAGAAAATGGCCATCTTCAACCCAGAAGAGGGCCCTCACCAGAACCTAACTATCCTGACACACTGGAATACAACTTCCAACCTCTAGACTGTGAGAAATAGTTTTCTATTATTTAAAAACCGCCCCAATCATGGTACTTAGCTATAATAGCCCAATCTAAGACATCTTTAAAATTCTGGAATATTATCACCCCTATAGGAATTAGTCTGATTAATACAACTATTTTTTAAAAAGTATGAGAAAGTATTTACTTTGAGAAATGTTTATTCTACTTACCTGCACGTAGAACTTAGGCACACTTGCCAAAGCATTTACTATATTTGCTAGGATTGTGCTTGAAGGTGGTGGGTACATATACTTCAGGCATGAATTTAGAGGAAAAGTCAGCCTAAAAAAATATTTAAAATGCTTATTGTGGTTTAGTAAGTTTCATATCAATAACTCATTTAAGGTAACCTAATAACATACAAATTGCTCAAATTATTAAGTAAATCTAAGAGTACTCTGTTCCTAAAAGATCCAAATGATTACATTTAAACAGCAACTTGCCTTCTCTCTGAATTATAGAAGAATATAGCATTTCTTTTCAGAGCTTATCTTACAACTTTGAACATTTTAATGGAACCAAATTCAATGACAAACTCTTATGTTCAATATGTTTAATCAACACACTAAAAATCTTCATTATATATAATAAAATGTCCTTTAAAAATATCTTATTTGACAAAACACACACACACATACCCCACACACACAAACCTATCTATCCAAAATAAAACCAAAAGACACAATGAAATACAAACAAAAATGCTAACCCATGGTTTGGTGCAATTCCATTTTCTATAGTTAAACAATCCAGTTCTTTCTTTTCTTTATCATCTTCCATAGGATCATCAGACCTAAGAAATATGGAATCAAAGTTGATGTTATCTATAGAAGAAACAATGAAAAATTGCACACAAAAATGACACTATTTTTTCATACACAGCATTATGAAAACAGCTGCATAAGTAAAATTTTCAACTGTTAAGTAAATACCAATGAAAAAGAGAAACTAATTCCAGATATTATATAAGGCAAGCCACATTTTCATTTATTCTTCATAGCAACCACACAAAAATGGTATGATGAATCTTACTGACAGCCCTCATCCACCAAAATTGAAGTTCACAGGTATAAAACAGTGGCATACAAATGTCTCTAATGTGCATTAGCAAGGGTTTCTTAAAAATCAGACCACTGAGGCCTATGCTCCTCCCCACCCCAAGCAACCCAAACTTCTGATTCAATAGGACTAGGTTAAGGATGAACAATCTTTCCTTCAGTCAAGATTCTAGACGATGCAGCTGGTACAGGGATTGTACTACGAGAATCACTGGTGTAAATCAATTTATAAAGGTCATATAGCTACGAAGAATTACAGCTAGGAATCAAGGCCGTGCCTATTAATAATACCTTGCTATATACTAGGATTTTATACTAGTTACCTTCTCTCCACTTATAGTTGAACACTTTCACCCTACTCTCTTTCTACTTCACATTAGTTAAGTCCTAATATTAAATCAATACTCAGGTTACTAATGCATATTAGGAACAAACAAATATATTGCTTTCAAGTACTAGATTCAGTAGGCAGATACAGTCATTTACTGTTTCAGATTATTTACTTGCTAGTCTGAAAATAATCCAAGAGCAATACAACTCTTTAAAAAAATTAGTAATTTTTTAATTTTTAAGAATTTTTTTAATAAAATAAAAAAATAATAATAAACTTTTAAAAGGCTAGGAAAACCTATCGACATACCTTTTCTTTTTTTCAGTGCCCAAAGAAGGACATGGTGAATGAACTCGATCTTGCTCTTTTGCAAATTCAACAACTAAAGTATGACCCAGAAGTTTCAGTTGATGAAGTCTTGTCAATGCCTTCAGTTGGAAGAACAAAAGAGTAAAAATATTAATAACTGTACCAAAGTTATCTATTAGAGACAACATATAAAGTAATTTATACATGTTTTTTGTTAAAGCTGATGACATTTCTTTGGCTATTTTTCACCCATTTCTAATCTCAGGCTGCCAAGCCTTCATTACTCCTTAGGCAATGTTTAGAAAAACAAACATAATGAACTGGGCTGGTCTCACTTTAACTTCACAATCAAAAACACAAATCTGAGGGCAACCCTTAGTGAAGCCAACCAGTTACATACTACATTTCAGTTCATTTTTTTCTACCAATCTCTAAGATAATATTTTGCACCCTAATGCCTTCTTCCTTAACTTCATGATATTCCTGTCCCATTCTTTTAGCCTTGGATATTGCTTCCTACTTTAAGAAAAGTGAAGCTACAAAATGAGAACTTAGGATTTCCCACCATAATTTCTCATCTACCATCTTCTGAATCCACATATTCTACCTTCTATCTGTTATCACATATCAATGATCCATGTTCTTATTTAAATCTAGTTGACTTGTATATGCTTCCCTGATAGCTCAGATGGTAAAGAGTCTGTCTGCAATGTGGGGACCTGGGTTCAATCCCTGGGTCAGGAAGATCCCCTGGCGAAGGAAATGGCAACCCATTCCAGTACTCTTGCTTGGAAAATTCCATGGATGGAAGAGCCTAGTAGGCTACAGTCCATGGGATCGCAAAGAGTCAGACATGACTGAGCAATTTCACTTCATTTCACTTGTATACTAAATCCCAGCCCCTCTTCTCTCTGAAACTGTACAGGGTGTGTTCCTACCTACATTGCTAATTTTCTGTCCTCTACGGGATTGTCCACAACAGCATACAAGCACAATCTGACTTCTCCCATCCTAAAAAAGTATTTTTCCCTCATCTATTGATCCCACTTATCACTATTCCCCACTCTCCCCTTAAATTACTCTTGCACTAAAGCTCCTCATGAAACATTTATGCCCTCTATCTAAAATTCCTCTCCTCCCATCGAGTCTCAAACTCACTCCAATCAGGTTTATGCCTTGATCATTCCACTGACACTGCTTGTCATAAACAACAAATTCTGTACTGCCACACCAATGGCCAACTCTCTATCTTCATTTTATACTATTTAACACAATCACTCCCTCCTTGATACATGTTCTTCACTTGGAGTCTATAGACATTATAACTTCCCTACAGTTTTCTTCCACACTTACTGTATTTTACTCCTGAATCATTTTGGCTTATACTGTCTTGAAATCTTAATGTCGGTATACTCCAGAGGTCTATTTTTGGATCTAATCCAGTACCCTAAATTTAAGGACCATCTTTATGCTGATAATTTCCCAACTTATAATTTCAGCCAAAATCTCTGTCCTTAAGTCAATGAACATGCATCCAAACTACTGGATAGCTTCTTTTAATTTTAAGCATTTTAAACTTAACACTCCAGGAATTGAATTTTCTCTCCCCACCCTCACCTCAAATGTTTCCCATCTGGAAACTTTCAATGGAAACTCCCTTCTTTCATTTACTCATGTCAAAAATCTTGCAATCATCCTTAATACCTCTTTCCCACGTTGCATATCCAAGCCATCAAGAATTCCTATTTGCTTCTACTTCCAAATTAATCTAGAATCTAACTATTCCTTACCATCTCCACTGCTACCACCATGGTCCAAGAAACCATCATCTTTGGCCCAAACTAGCAGTATAATCTTTTAACACATTTTCCTGTTTCTACTCTTCCCTGCCTTCCATCTACTCTCAACACAAAGTGATACTTCTAAATATAAGACAAATTATGATGCTGTTTTGCTCACAGTACTACAATGGCACCCAATTTTATTCAGCAAAATCTAGTGTACTTCAAATGTACATGTTATGGCCCTAACTTCTCTGACCTCAAATTCAACTTCTCCCCTCATTTTTTATGCCTTGGTCACAAGTTAGTGCATTTCACTTATTCCACTTACTGGAATTCACTTCCCCAGATTATTTCTTTAGCTAACTTCCTTCACTTCTTTCAAAATGTTGATCAACATGACCCTAACTACCTTAACTATAGCTTAACCCTCTCAACCCAGCACTCCTGATCCTATTTTTTTTTTTCCAAATAGCATTTCTCATTTTCTAAAATACTAAATAACTTATTAAGTTTATTATTTATGGTCTGTCTCTCCTTCGAGAACATGAGTTCAGATGAGGGCACAAATCTGAGTTTTATTTACTGATTGATCCCAAGATTTAAAGGAGCATCCAGCACATAGCAAGTACTCAGTATTTTTTGAACAAATGGAACTTTAGGGCTTAACTGGGACTCTATTTTATTTTACCATCTTTATGCATTCTTATTTGACTCCATTATACAAACCAAGTTTCTAAATGCTTTAATAATTTTCAAGTCCTTAATTCAATCTAGAACTTTTCACTGTCAACGAACCTTTGATTATCTGAAATACAGGTGAATTACTTCAAGTTTCTTCCCCTCAAAATGTGTCACACATTCTCTTCAAAGTTATAGCTTTTAATTTTTAACGTTAACTAGTCCTCATAGCTTTCTCAGCTACTTATTAGAAACATGTCTCTCCCTTTGTTTTAAAAAACTATCAATCAAGCGCACTATAGCCTAAAAACTCTATCACTGCTACTATCTTCTCATTCCTTCTTTTCAATATAGTATTTCCCAAAGACAATGACGGGTTCCATGTCCTCTCCTCCAAGTTAATTTTGACTCTAGAACAATGTGGTTCATTACCATATTTTACCAACAATATTTTAAAACTATATTTCAAAAGGTCTTTTTTGAAAAAAATGTTTTCCTATATTTTAATATATACAACGTGAAAGTCTTCTGTAATTCCACCCTGGGAGAAAGACATTTATTATTTGGTATATAGCTCTGTTACATTTTGTTCTGCTACTGCTGCTAAGTCACTTCAGTCGTGTCCGATTCTGTACGACCCCACAGACAGCAGCCCACCAGGCTCCGCTGTCGCTGGGATTCTCCAAGGCAAGAACACTGGAGTGGGTTGCCATTGCTTTCTCCAATGCATGAAAGTGAAAAGTCAAAGTGCAGTCGCTCAGTCGTGTCCGACTCCTAGCGACCCCATGGACTGCAGCCTACCAGGCTCCTCCATCCATAGGATTTTCCAGGCAAGAGTACTGGAGTGGGTCGCCATTGCCTTCTCCACATTTTGTTCTAGGCATACACTAACATACATAGTAGTAGTTTTCAAAAACTCCAAGGTTACACTATATGTATTTCCCAGCTTTGTTCATGAATCTATCTGGGTTACATTCCTGATCAATACATATTCATTTGACTTCATTTTCTGAGGGTTGTAGTCCAGTGTATGGATATATTACAATTTAAAGTGTCCTTTCCCCTTATTAAGAATTTGGTCATTTCTACAGTTTTACAATAAAAAGTACTTTATTATTAGACTGTTAATTCTTCACCTTGTGTCATCAGAGGATCTTGTCTTCTTAAAACTCCCTTCTCTTTGCAGCCATGAGAATTTGTTTTCTAGTTCTACTTCCTTTTTTAACTTCTCCCTCCCTCCCTGTCTTCCTTGCTGGCTCTTCTTCCTTTGGGAAACCATGTTCATTCACCTTGTTGAAGAAATTCCATTTTTAAGCCTGCCTCTACTCTAGACCCATATTTTTAATTGCTTTTTAAAATATTTCCACAGAAGTAGCCCACTGACTCCTCAAAGTTAATAGATAATGTATGAATTCATTACAAACCTTTGCAAACATTCTGTGAGTCCTGCCCCTCATATTACCTAATGTAATAACTCAAGAACTCGGTCTGAAAATCTTTAAGTGTTCCCTCTTTTTTAACCGTATCTACAGGGATCACAGGACCTACAAACACAATCTCTACCAAATGTATATCTACTTCTTCTTTTGTCCTCTTACTGCCTTATTCAGATCTTTTCTC
Source organism: Dama dama (assembly GCF_033118175.1). NCBI lineage: Eukaryota > Metazoa > Chordata > Mammalia > Artiodactyla > Cervidae > Dama > Dama dama. The sequence goes on from NC_083700.1 coordinate 40,124,460, forward strand.
CTACCTTGGCCACTGTAACAGTTCTCTTGTCTAGGCTTTCCTTTTGATTTTTCTATATCTAATCTTTTTCCATACCTAATCCATTACATGAACTCTACAAGCTATCTTTCATAGAGCTGACTATGTTACTGGTCAGCTTAAATTTACCAAGTACCTTAAGAATAACTACTGAACAAAATTCAATCCCTCCCTTCCTTCAACCCAAATTTAGACTCAACCTACTTTCCAAGTCCTATTTTGATTTCAACACTCAGCTTTTGCTCCACTTAGAGCTTTCCATGCTCCACAGCTTTCTTTAGCGGTCTCTAAACATTGAAGGCCCATCTCCCTTTGTTTTTGTCTCAAGATCCAACTAATCATTACAGGTCTACCTCAAAGGTCACCTCCTTTGCAAATGATCCCCTAGGATTTTTTAAATATACATTCTCTATTTAATGCTTAAAGCACCTTGCCTTGCAACTGTTATGTCTAAAGGATGTTTGCATCCTTCAAAGCTTGTCATTTTTAATTATGTAACAGGTTACAATTCAATTTTAGTTCATGTTCCTGTTAATCTATTGCATATCATCATAAGGAAAAACCCCAACGAACTTTTTGGTCAACTCATAATAGTCTTATGCCCAAATATCTAAACTTTGGGCAAAATCTGCCAACTGACAAGCCAAATGTAGCCAATGAGGCAAACTCTGGAAAGATAAACCTTTCTGATTTTAAAAGGGCTTCCCTGGTGGCTCAGCTGGTAAAGACTCCACCTGCAATGCAAGAGACCCTGGTTCAATCCCTGGGTTAGGAAGATCCTCCAGAGAAGGAAAAAGCTGCCCACTCCAGTATTCTGACTGGAGAATTCCATGGACTATATAGGCCATGGGGTCCTGAAGAGTAGGAAAGAACTGAACGACTTTCACTTACTTCACTTTGCTTTTAAAAACTATAGTTTAGCCTCATGTTTCATTTTTTAACTATGCCTGGATAATAGAAAGTTGGTAATAAGTAACAGAAAAGAAACAGTCATACCTTTACAGCTGCTTTTTCATTAGGAAAAGTAGCAAAAGCTGTATGTTTCTGAAAAACAATTAAGGTACAAATTATTTCAAATATAATTTCAATTTCTCATAAGGACGTCTGATATTTTACCAGCTGACAGTGATTTGACATATTAATAAAATCACAGAAAAGGCAGGAAATCAAGATCATTTAACTGATTACAAATTTCAGGACAGTGTTTTTGAATCAGTTTAGGATCAGAATTCTTTTAAATGAAAGCCTTGGGAGTGCACACACACAGCATGTTTTAAATATATTTTCAAGTACTTCAACCATCCGTACGTTTAAAAACCTCTACTATCCAGAGAGGTCCATTCTTAAACTATCCAAAATCATAAAATATGTTCCATGTATAACGCATCCAAAGATCTAAACTTTTCACTAGATAGCCAAATGCAAAGTTTAAATGGGTCTTTCTTTTAACTCAATTCACAACCTTGGCTGCATATTAAAATCACTTGGGGAGACTTAACTATTGATGCCCTGTCCCATCATAGATCATCTGGCAGAAACATAACATCACCGTCACTATTTTAATGAAGAGCAATCATCTAAAACGTCTTCAGATATAATGGAAAATAAAGTAATTTTGTACATTCCTGGGTTGAACTTTCAATAGTCTTAAATTATCTCTCCCTGAAAGATTACGTCATATGATTTTTATGAAGAACATCTTCCTCTAGAAATCCTCTAACTAGCTTACTCAAGTTGTCGACTTCTGTAGTTTCTCCTCTATTTTGATGAATGTCTTAACGTTGGCTTATAAGCAAACCAAAATCTTTAAGTGCCCCTTTTTAAAAATATTTTTGAGAATACTCTTGAGTTTTAGAGAAACACTTCTAAAATCCGAGTAGTTTAGAGATTCCCAGGGTGGGTGAGACACGAACTATAACTTCAGTCTGCTTTGCCTTTCTCAAACGCCCTTTTCCTCAGCGCGGCAACTAATCGAGGCACAAGCCAATTAAAACTTGATTTGGGAAGAAAGATATTTTGATATAAAAGAGGAAAGACTGGGAGGGGGAAGAGGAAGCCCCCACTCCACAAGCGCATCTTCCCCACTCTTCTTTTTCCTTCTATCAGAACTTCCCTTCCCCAGGTCACCAGCACAGGATCTTCCCCGGAAACTAGGGGCTCGCGCGCTCTTACCAGGCGGCCCTTATCAGACAGGACACGCACGGACTGCGCCCCGAAATACTTCAGCAAGTCCTCTTTCTCCTCGGCGGTAAGCTCGGCTGGCAGGTGCCTCACTAGAAGGGTTCGGTCGCCCCGCGGGGGAGAAAGCGAAGCAGAGCTCTGGCATCCTCTGGACATTGGCAGCGGCTGTTCTGGGGCCGCCATTTCTCACACAGACTCAGAACCTGTGAAGCCGCTGAGGAACGCGCATTAATCAAAAGAAGCGGAGCTAAAAGAGTCTTCTTCCACTCCGCGCTAAGGATTCTGGAAACAAGGAAATAACGCGACACGGTCGCCTTCTCGCGAGACCTGCACCACTGACGGGTGACAACTTTTCGGAGACAAATTCCTTAGATTGGAACGGGAATTTCCACAGTGATGGGAAACCAAAATGATTCAAATTCCAGATAGCTGCTGATGATGTTTAAAACAAAAATTCCCCCGAGAGAGGTGTGAGGATTAAAATGTTAAAGTACGACGGACTTCAGCCGCCTTTTCTGAAGACGAAGTTAACAAGGACAGAAGGACTTACTGCTGCGCATGTGCGAGCGGCGCGCCGGTCTGGGCGTGGCACCCGGGCGGTCCCGAACGGCGCTTGTTAGGTTTCTAATCCTGGCAGATTTCCAAGTGCTTGTGATTGGCTGACAAATACAGGGTGTTTGCCCACGGCACTGGAATGCCTGAAGGTTGCACGTTTGTTTTCGGCTTAGTATCCTTCACATAGCCAGGCTAACTCAGTTTTAAGGAAGAAAAAATTGAGACACAAACCGTGTTTTGTTTTGTTGAATCATGGGACCCAGCAGCCTGATAAGGTATGGCCGTTGTTCCCTTTTATGCAACTAGCTGCCTCTGGGGCTTAGTGGTAAAAGAACGCAGGCGACACAGGTTGGATCCCTGGGTCGGGAAGATCCCCTGGAGGAGGAAATGGCAACCCTCTCCAGTATTCCATGGGATTCTCCCATGAGGACAGAGGATCCTCTTAGGTTACAGTCCTTAGGGTCGCACAGAGTCGGACAGGACTGGCATGCAGGAAGAGATACCCTAACATCACTCCCTAGTTTACAGTTGAAGACTGATGTGTACAAGGAGGTGTAAATCACATCGCTAGTAAATGAGAGAGCTGGAATTTGATCCTGCTAGTAAGACTGGACTTTACACTATTCTGCCCTGTTTCTGAATGGAGTGAGCCTGAGATGTTTACTTATTCCATACAGCGAGGGCCTTGAGAATTCTAGGTAGAGGTATTTTAGGTGCAGCAACTATAGTCTGGAGGTCTAAGGTGCCTCTTACTGCTCTTTTTAATTTGCTCCTTGATCAGATGGTAACTGTATAGCAATAAATAGTATACCAAAGGAGACGGCAATGGCGACCCACTCCAGTGCTCTTCCCTGGAAAATCCCATGGACGGAGGAGCCTGGTAGGCTGCAGTCCTTGAGGTCGAGAAGAGTCAGAGCGACTTCACTATCACTTTTCACTTTGATGCATTAGAGAAGGAAATGGCAACCCACTCCAGTTTTCTTGCCTGGAGAGGGCCAGGGACGGCGGAACCTGATGGGCTGCCGTCTATGGGGTCACACAGAATCGGACACGACTGAAGCGACTTAGCAGCAGCAGTAGCAGTATACCAAAGTTTGGCTCCCATGGAAAACGGATTGGGGAGCGGAGAAGGGAAAAACGAATAAAAACTAGAGAAACTGTGATGGACCCATCCACAAAAATGTCATGTATGGAGAGCCAGACCATGAGGGCTCTATGGGTTAGTTCGGAGTCTTGATTATCTGAAAAGCAGTTGGAAACTGACACAGTTTTTTAATAGAGCCCTGTGTAAATATGTATGTAATGATTACATGTTAGGTATGAAAATTTCTCTGGTTGCAATGTGAAAAATGGAGTAGAAGCAGGAAGACTAACTGGGCTACTGCAGCGGCCTAGGCAAAAGACACTGTTAGAAATAGTATGGTAACAGTTGTTGTTTAGTCGCTAAGTCATGTCCAACTCTTGCAACCCCATGGATATAGCCCGCCAGGGTCCTCTGTCCATGAGATTTCCCAGGCAATAATGCTAGAGTAGGTTGCTATTTCCTTCTCTAGAGGATCTTCCCAACCCAGGGATGGAACCCACCTCTCCTTATTTGGCAGGTAGGTTCTTTATCACTGAGCCAACAGAGAAGCCCTTGGCAACAGTAGATATGGGGAAAAAAACAGGAATTGGGATGTATTTTGGAAGTAGAATTAATAGATTTGCAGATGAAAAAGAGTAGTTACACATAAATTTGGGGGTTTTGGCTTAAGTCCCAATGAATGATGATGTCATTTACTGAGGATGAGAAGAGTTCCTAAATTGCAGCTAGTTTAGGGACTATAAGGGAGGAAGGAAAACATTAAATTTAAAGAACCTATTCAGTATCCATTTTTAAAGTAGGTAGTTGGATGTGTAAGTATGGCATTCTGGAGAAACAGCAACACTGGGTACATATGTAGCATCAGCACATGTAATATTTATATCCAAAGTGTAAGAGTATAAGTAGAGAGAAATGGGACCAGTATTGATCCATGGGGAATGCTGGTGTTGAGAATTGAGAGGAGGAAGAACAAAGCAATCCTTTCTCTCTTGGCACTTATGTTCTAGTAGTAAAGACTGACTGAAACATGTGGATGAGTAAGTAAATGGGTTTCTTTTGGACAATAAATAAGTGGTTTGAGTGAGAAAGAAAAAAATAATACAGCCAAGGTAGAGAGAGAAACTGATTAGTGTGCTCAGTCGCGTCCGACTCTTTGCAGCCCTGTGGATTGTAACCCACTGGGCTCCTCTGTCTATGGGATTTTCCAGGCAAGAATACTGGAGTGGGTTGCCAGTTTCTCCTTCAGGGATCTTCCCAACACAGGGATTGAACCTTCATCTCCTGTGTCTCTTGCTTTGGCAGGCCAGTTCTTTACTGAGCCACCTGGGAAGCCCAAACTGATTGGAGCGTGCTGCTTTAAACACTATCTTTGGAGGCTTTCTCCAGCATCTCTTACAGTTATCATATATAATTAGCATATGTGGTGTGTGTGTGTGTTAGTCACTCAGTCATGTCTGTGACCCCATGGACTGTAGCCTGCCAGGCTCCTCAGTCCATGGGATTTCATAGGCAAGAATACTAATGTGGGGTGCCATTTCCTTCTCCAGGGGATCTTTTCAACTTAAGGATTGAACCTGGGTCTCCTGTATTGCAGGCAGACTCTTTAATGTCTGAGCCACCAAGGAAGCCCTAGCATATGGTAGGCATATGTAGATATTTGTTCAATGAATGAATTCATGAATGGATTAACTTTAATATTATCCCTTCCTCTTATAGTCAGTAATAGCTACATCAGTCGTCAAGGTAAGTTTAATTGTCTTTACTATAATTGAGCTATCACAACTCAGTGAGATAAGAACATGACAACATTTTATTTTCTCTTTACTTAATTGCTTTAGTGGTAGTCAATTGAATACAACTTATCTTTCCCTTGACAATGACTCAGGCAGATTTCATAATATCTTGGTCACCCTCAGTTACTAATAGTCCAAGTTGGTTTTGAAATATCATCTTCAAACTCTAATAAATTCACAATTCTTACCCTCCCCTCGTATAAGGCTTGACCTGAGGGATAGGAGGAAGATGTGATTTGCTTTCATTTCTTCCATGTTTAAGTGCAAGTGGCTGTGGTCTGCTTTGAGTTGTGCTTTTCTCATATCCTTTTCTTTTTATAGCCCAGAGGTTCCCAGACTTTTCTCAGCTTATGGTACCCTTACTGTTTTAGTAATTTTTTCACATCATCCCTCATTGCTTCCTTGTTGCCTATTACCCCTCTTTTTTTTTTTTTTTTAGAATCTTAGTTGCAACAGGTGAGTTCTTAGTTGTGGCATGTTGGATCTAGTTCCCTGACCTGGAAATGCCCTCTGGGTTTAGAGAGCAGAGTCTTAGCCACTGGGCACCAGGGAAGTCCCACCTTTTGATTTTTAAGAGGCACTGCCGCCTGGGCGGACTCAGTAAGGCTCAGCAATTATTCCATGTTATTTCTCTGCATTTTCCAACTCCCTTGTTAGATGGGACTGTACAATTCATTCCGGTCAGTGGGCTGTTAATGAAAGCAACATGTGTCAATTCCAAACTATATTATAGAAGAAGAGATGTGTAAGCAGTGATTGTAGGGGCTGTATATTAAGGTCAAAGAGCTGTGAGGTAAACACTGCATAGAATACCTACCTGGTCACCACATCGATGACAACTGCCCTACAAATGTGCTTGACTGTCTCCAAATTTTGCATAAGTAAGAAATAGCTTTTATTAACTTTTATTGAATAAATACACTGTTAGTTTAGGGCTAGTTAATTTTTTTTCCCATAGTAAAGCCTATTCTTTCACCATTAAAAATATACTCTGTGATAGCTCATTTTATGTGTCACTTAGGCTGACCACAAGGTACCCAGATTAAATATTATTTCTGGGTATGTAGCTGAGGGTGTTTCTAGATGAGATTAGCATTTGCATTGGTGAACTCAGTAAAGTAGATTACTTTCACTAATGTGGATAGGCATCATATAATCCGCTGAGCACCAGAATACTACAGAAGGTGGAGAAAAGAAGAATCATCCCCTTTTTCCTGCCTCACTGATTAGGCTGAGACATCTTATCTCATCTTTAATAGTAGACTGGGTTCTGCACCATCAACTCCCCTTGGTTCTTAGGCTTTCAAACTTAGGCTGAATTCCACCACCAGCTTTTCTGGATCTCTAGCTTGCAGATGACACATCATGAGACTTTTCAGCCTCCATAGTCACATGAGCCAGTTCTTCATAATAAATATATATATTTATATTTTAAGAATATGTAAATGAATACACATTTTAATTTATAAATATATGATATTATATATATTGTTATAAAACATAAATATATATTGGGTTGGCCAAAATGTTTGTTCAAGTGTTCCATAAGATGTTACAGAAAAACCCAAACTTTATGACCAACCCAAAAATAAATATAAAATATAATTTTATTTTTATTTATTCAAGTATGAAAATACATGAATAAATCATAGACTTAATTTTTATATTTTTAAATTTATTACACATGTGTAATATTATATATAATATTTCCTCAATATGTTTTTGTTACAGCAGCCACAGTGATTCTGTTATGCCCTTGGAACTCTCCAGTGGCCTTTCCTCTCACTTAGACTAAAAGCTAAAGTTCTTCCTTTGATTTGTAAGAGCTTACATGATCTGGCTTCTCCAGGGTAGTATTTAATACTTTTCAAACTTCATCTATTCTTTTCCCCCTCCTTCACACCGTACTATAGACATATGAACCTTCTCTCTGTTCTTGAGTTCTTCAGACCCCTGACTAAGATCTTTGTACTAGCTAAAACTTTCAAAAATGTTTTTCCCACAGAGATCTGCATTTTGGCTCCCTAATTTTCTTCATGTCCTCAAATGTTGCATTTTCACTATATTGTTCCTTGTCCGTCAACACTGTCTCTGCACTTTCTGTTCTCCTTTGTGTTGCAGCAGCTGAAACACAGAAAACTAGATTTTTCAATGCTTTTGTTGTTTACTGCTGTGTAATAAACCATGCCAAAACTCTGTAGTTTAATAAAACCACCACCAAAGACTTTTCCTTTTCCTAAGGCAGAATGTATTTTTATAGTTCAAATCATCATATATACATTTTATTATAGTTAACTGAGTGTGTGTGTGGTTTCCCCCTTGCTAGTAAGCTTGAAAATAAGAATTGCTATATTGCTCTCTGTATCCCCTAAGCATTAACGTATTCCTTTAGTTCAGTCACTCAGTCGTTTGTGACTCTTTGTGATCCCATGGAGTGCAGTAGCCAGGCCTCCCTGTCCCTCACCAACTCCTGGAGCTTACTCAAACTCATGTCCATTGAGTTGGTGATGCCATCCAACGATCTCATCCTGTCATCCCCTTCTCCTCTTGCCCTCAATCTTTCCCAGCATCAGGGTCTTTTCCAATGAGTCAGTTCTTCCCATCAGGTGGTCAAAGTATTGGAGTTTCAGCTTCAACATCAGTCCTTCCAATGAATATTCAGAGCTGATTTCCTTTGGGATGGACTGGTTTGATCTCCTTGTCATCCAAGGGACTCTCAATAGTCTTCTCCAACACCACAGTTCAAAAGCATCAATTCTTTGGTACTCAGCTTTCTTTATAGTCCAACTTTCACATCCATGCATGACTACTGGAAAAGCCATAGCTTTGACTAGATGGACTTTTTTGGCAAAGTAACATCTCTGCTTTTTAACATGCTGTCTAGGTTGGTCATAACTTTTCTTCAAGGAACAAGCATCTTTTAATTTCATGGCTGCAGTCACAATCTGCAGTGATTTTGGAACCCAAAAAAATAAAGTCTGCCACTGTTTCCACTGTTTTCCCATCTATTTGCGATGGAGTGATGGGACCAGATGCCATGATCTTAGTTTTCTGAATGTTGAGTTTTAAGCCAGCTTTTTCATTCTCTTTCACTTTGATCAAGAGGCTCTTTAGTTCCTCTTCTTTTTCTGCTGTAAGGGTGGTGTCATCTGCATGTCTGAGGTTATTGAATTTCTCCCAGCAATCTTGATTCCAGCTTGTGCTTCTTCCAGCCCAGCATTTTTCATGATGTACTCTGCATATAAGTTAAATAAGCAGGGTGACAATATACAGCCTTGACGTACACCTTTTCCTATTTGGAGCCAGTCTGTTGTTCCATGTCCAGTTCTAACTGTTGCTTCCTGACCTGCATACAGATTTCTCGACAAATAGGTCAGGTGGTCTAGTATTCCCATTTCTTTCTGAATTTTCCACAGTTTGTTGTGATCTGTACAGTCAAAGGCTTTGGCGTAGTCAATAAAAGAAGTAGATGTTTTTCTGGAACTCTATTACGTTTTTAATGATCCAACAGATGTTGCCAATTTGATATCTGGTTCCTCTACTTTTTCTAAATCCAGCTTAAACATATGGAAGTTCACGGTTCACGTACTGTTGAAGCCTGGCTTGGAGAATTTTGAGCATTACTTTACTAGCCTGTGAGATGAGTGCAATTGTGCAGTAGTTTGAACATTCTTTGGCATTGCCTTTCTTTGAGATTGGAATGAAAACTGACTTTTTCCAGTCCTGTAGCCACTGCTGAGTTTTCCAAATTTGCTGACATATTGAGTGCAGCATTTTCACAGCTTCGTCTTTTAAGATTTGAAATAGCTCAACTGGAATTCCATCACCTCCACTAACTTTGTTCATAGTGATGCTTCCTAAGGCCCACTTGACTTTGCATTCCAGGATGTCTGGCTCTAGGTTAGTGATCATACCATTTGTGATTATCTGGGTTGTGAAGATCTTGTGTACAGTTCTTCTGTGTATTCTTGTCACCTCTTCTTAATATCTTCTTCTTCTGTTAGGTCCATACCATTTCTATCCCTTATTGTGCCCAGCTTTGCATGAAATGTTCCATTGGTATCTCTAATTTTCTTGAAGAGATCCTTAGTCTCTCCCATTCTATTGTTTTCTCTGTTTCTTTGCATTGATTGCTGAGGAAGGCTTTCTTATCTCTCCTTGCTATTCTTTGGAACTCTGCATTCAAATGGGTATATCTTTCCTTTTTTCCTTTGCCTTTTGCTTCTCTTCTTTTCTCAGCTATTTGTAAGTCCTCCTCAGACAACCATTTTGCCTTTTTGCATTTCTTTTTCTTGGGGATGGTCTTGATCCCTGTCTCCTGTACAATGTCATGAACTTCTGTCCATAGTTCTGCAAGCACTATGTCTATCATATCTAATCCCTTGAATCTATTTCTCTCTTCCACTGTATAATCGTAAAGGATTTGATTTAGGTCATACCTCAATAGTCTAGTGGTTTTCCCTACTTGTCTTCAATTTAAGTCCGAATTTGGCAATAAGGAGTTCAGGATCTGAGCCACAGTCAGCTCCTGGTGTTGTTTTTGCTAACTGTATAGAGCTTCTCCATCTTTGGCTGCAAAGAATATAATCAATCTGATTTCAGTATTGACCATCTGGTGATGTCCATGTGTAGAGTCTTCTCTTGTGTTTTTGGAAGAAGGTGATTGCTATGACCAGTGCATTCTCTTGGCAAAACTCTATATTAGTCTTTGCCCTGCTTCATTCTGTACTCAAAAGCCAAATTTGCCTGTTACTCCAGGTATTTCTTGACTCCTACTTTTGCATTCTAGTCCCCAATAATGAAAAGGACATCAATATCACAGTAATCCCAGTCTATGCCCCCACTAGTAATGCTGAAGAAGCTGAAGTTGAATGGTCCAACGTATGCCTTACAAGTAGATTAGTGGTCACTGAATGTTATGTGTAAATTAATATTGCTCACAGAAACTAAAATATATCCTGCTGGTAACTAGGGGCTACATATTCATTGATTTGCATGCCAACTTTAAGAAACTAGGCTAAAGAATTCATTGCAAAATTATCATGCTGCTCAAGACAAAATGTCAGTATTATTCTGTGTTACTTATTGAGAGATGATGATGTGTGGATCTTATGGATAGCCTGTGTAGATTTACTTCTGGGTAAAATAAGCCTTTTAACCAGCTGTGAAATCTTATGTTGGCATGCATATGAAGGTAAATTTTGTCTTAGCTTTCAGAAGAGTAAATCCTTAACCTTTGCTTAAATAAAATATAAATACACCTTTTCATCTAGCAATTCTGTTTTCAGAATTTGCATTAGATAGCTTGGGCTGCCATAAAAAAGATACCATAAACTAAGTGGATTACCTAAAGAAAATTATTTTCTTACAGTTTTGGAAGCTGAAAGTCCAGGATCAGTGTCAGCATTATCAAGTTTTTGTGATAACTCTTTTCCTGGCTGGCCTTCTCACATGACAGAGAGTGAGGGAGAGGGAGATAGAGTAAATGTTCTGGTATAACTCTTAAAAGGGCAAATCCCATTATGAGGGCCCCACCTTCATGAGTTCATCTTAACCTAATTACTTACATATTTTTTCAATTAGAGAATTGATTATATTTGCTAAAGAAGTGATTATATTTGCTATTTTTACATTTAACTGGTGATTATTTGGATATCTGTTTTCCCCATTAAACTTTTAGGAGCCATATTAATTATTTCCAACCATTGTCTCTCCACATTCCAACTCATAATATGAGCTCTATAAATATTCATTGGGAAAAAAAAAAAGAATGGTTTGTTGTGAGGTAATGCATGCAAGTTTGTGGGCTTCTCTAGTGGATTGGTTAGTAAAGACTCCGCCTGCTATGTGGGAGACCTGGGTTTGATCCCTGGATTGGGAAGATCCCCTGGAGGAGGGCATGGCAACCCATTCTAGTATTCTTGCCTGAAGAATCCCCAAGGGCAGAGTAGCCTGGCAAGCTACAGTCCATGGGGTAGCAAAGAGTTGGACAGGGCTGAGTGATTAAGCACAAGCACAAGCACATCCATGTGTGTACCCACTAAATACATTCCCATATTTTGTAGTTACAAGTCATTATCACTAGATGGCAATCGTGTCCTAGACAAGGCAAATGTTCCTGGTATTAAGCCCTCAACTGAATAATGAGGGCACAAAATTGGGGCAAATGTGTTTCTAAGGTTGGTGAGGTGAAAGGAATCTGAAAGTTTAAGCATGAAATAAGAATTGCATATATTTTATCCTGCTTTATTTCATTGTGTACTTTACCCTCTGACTAGCTCAATTTTACTTAGTAATGCATTTTAGCATTACTGTCATTCCAGCAGCCTCTTATTATTATATTTATAATTTTTGTTAGAAACAATGTTTAAAAAGATCTCTTAGTTCATCTCAGTTCAGTTCAGTCACTCAGTCGTGTCTGACTCAATGCAACCCCGTGAACCGCAGCAGGCCAGGCCTCCCTGTCCATCACCAACTCCCGGAGTTTATCCAAACTCATGTCCATTGACCCACTCCTCTACTCTTGCCTGGAAAATCCCATGGACGGAGGAGCTTGGTAGGCTGCAGTCCATGGGGTCGTGAAGACTCGGGCACAACTGAGCGACTTCACTTTCACTTTTCACTTTCATGCATTGGAGAAGGAAATGGCCACCCACTCCAGTGTTCTTGCCTGGAGAATCCCAGGGGCGGCGGAGCCTGGTGGGCTGCCATCTGTGGGGTCACACAGAGTCTGACACAATTGAAGCGACTTAGCAGCAGGAGCAACAGCATGTCTCCTGAGTTGTGGATGCCATCTAACCATGTCACCCTCTGTCATCCCCTTCTCCTCCTGGCCTCAAGCTTTCCCAGCATAAGGATCTTTTCAAATGAGTCAGCTCTTTGAATCAGGTGGCCAAAGTACTGGAGTTTCAGCTTCAACATCAGTCCTTCCAATGAACACCCAGGACTGATCTCCTTTAGGATGGACTGGTTGGATCTCCTTGCAGTCCAAGGGACACTCAAGAGTATTCTCCAACTCCACAGTTCAAAAGCATCAATTCTTTGTTGCTCAGCTTTTTTTATAGCCCAACTCTCAAATCCATACATGACTATTGGAAAAACCATAGCCTTGACTAGATGGTCTCTTGTTGACAGAGTAATGCCTCTGCTTTTTAATATGCTGTCTAGGTTGGTCATAACTCTCCTTCCAAGAAGTAAGCGTCTTTGAATTTCATGGCTGCAAAGACCATCTGCTGTGATTTTGGAGACCCAAAAATAAAGTCAGTCACTGTTTCTACTGTTTCCCCATCTATTTGCCATGAAGTGATGGGACCGGATGGCATGATCTTAGTTTTCTGAATGTTGAGCTTTAAGCCAGCTTTTTCACTTTCCTCTTTCACTTTCATCAAGAGGCTCTTTAGTTCTTCACTTTCTGCCATAAGGGTGGTCTTATCTGCATATCTGAGGTTATTGATATTTCTCCCTGCAATCTTGATTCCAGCTTGTGCTTCTTCCAGCCCAGCATTTCTCATGATGTACTCGGCATAGAAGTTAAATTATCAGGGTGACAATATACAGCCTTGATGTACTCCTTTTCCTATTTGGAACCAGTCTGCTGTTCCATGTCCAGTTCTAACTGTGGCTTCCTGATCTGCATACAGGTTTCTCAAGAGGCAGGTCAGGTGGTCGGGTATTCCCATCTCTTTCAGAATTTTCCAGTTTATTGGGATCCACACAGTCAAAGGCTTTGGCAGAGTCAATAAAGCAGAAATAGATGTTTCTCTGGAACTCTTGCTTTTTCGATGATCCAGTGGATGTTGGCAATTTGATCTCTGTTTCCTTGCCTTTTCTAAATACAGCTTGAACATCTGGCAGTTCAGGGTTCACATATTGCTGAAGCCTGGCTTGGAGAATTTTGAGCATTACTTTCCTAGCCTGTGAGATGAGTGCAATTGTGCAGTAGTCTGATCATTCTTTGGCATTGCCTTTCTCTGGGATTGGAATGAAAACTGATGTTTTCCAGTCCTGTGGCCACTGCCGAGTTTTCCAAATTTGCTGACATATTGAGTGCAGCACTTTCACAGCATCATCTTTTAGGATTTGAAGTAGCTCAACTGGAATTCCATCACCTCCACTAGCTTTGTTTGTAGTGATACTTCCTAAGGCCCACTTGACTTCACATTCCAGGATGTCTGGCTCTAGGTCAGTGATCACACCATCGTGATTATCTGGGTCTTGAAGGTCTTTTTTGTATAGTTCTTCTGTGTATTCTTGCCATCTCTTTTTAATATATTCTGCTTCTCTTAGTTCTGTTTGATATCTGTCCTTTATTGTGTCCATCTTTGCATGAAATGTCCCGTTGGTATCTCTAATTTTCTTAAAGAGATCTCTAATCTTTCCCATTCTATTGTTTTCCTGTATTTCTTTGCATTGATCACTGAGGAAGTCTTTCTTATCTCTCCTTGCTATTCTTTGGAACTCTGCATTTAAGTGGGTATATCTTTCCTTTTCTCCTATGCTACTGGAGATCAGTGGAGAAGTAAGTCCAGAAAGAATGAAGGGATGGAGCCAAAGCAAAAACAACACCCAGTTGTGGATGTGACTGGTGATAGAAGGTCCAATGCTGTAAAGAGCAATATTAAATAGGAACCTGAAATGTTAGGTCCATGAATCAAGGCAAATTGGACGTGGTCAAACAGGAGATGGCAGGAGTGAATGTTGACATCCTAGGGATCAATGAATTAAAATGGATTGGATTGGATGAATTTAACTCAGATGACCATTATATGTACTACTGTGGGCAGGAATCCCTTGGAAGAAATAGAGTAGCCATCATAGTCAACAAAAAAGTCCGAAATGCAGTATTTGGATGCAATCTCAAAAATGACAGAATGATCTTTTTGTTTCCAAGCAAACCATCCAATTTCACCGTTTTCCAAGTCTATGCCCTGACCAGTAAAGCTGAAGAAGCTGAAGTTGAATGGTTCTATGAAGACCTACAAGACCTTTTAGAACTAACACCTAAAAAAGATGTCCTTTCTTCTCCAACACCACAGTTCAAAAGCATCAGTTCTTCGGCATTCAGCTTTCTTTATGGTCCAACTCACATTCATACATGACTACTGGAAAAATAGCTTTGTCTAGATGGACTTTGTTGGCAAAGTAACGTCTCTGCATTTTAACGTGCTGTCTAGGTTTTTCATAGCTTCCAAGCAGCAAGCATCTTTTGATATCATGGCTGCAGTCAAAATCTGCAGTGATTTTGGAGCCCCCCAAAATAAATTCTGTCACTGTTTCTATTGTTTCCCCATCTATTTGCCATGAAGTGATGAGACCAGATGCCATGATCTTAGATTTTTGAATGTTGAATTTCAAGCCAGCTTTTTCACTTTCCTCTTTCACTTTCATCAAGAGGCTCTTTAGTTCTCCTTCGCTCTGCCATAAGGGTGGTGTCATCTGCATATCTGAGGTTATTGATATTTCTCCCGGCAATCTTGATTCCAGGTTGGGCTTCTTCCAGTCCAGCATTTCTCATGATGTACTCTGCATATAAGTTAAATAAGCAGGGTGACAATATACAGCCTTGATGTACTCCTTTTCCTATTTGGAACCAGTCTGTTGTTCCATGTCCAGTTCTAACTGTGGCTTCCTTACCTGCATACAGATTTCTCATGAGGCAGGTCAAGTGGTTTGGTATTCCCATTTCTTTCAGAATTTTCCACAGTTTGTTTTGATCCACACAGTCAAAGGCTTTGGGTTAGCCAATAAAGCAGAAGTAGATGTTTTTTTCTGGAATTCTCTTGCTTTTCTATGATCCAACAGATGTTGGCAATTTGATCTTGGTTCCTCTGCCTTTTCTAAATCCAGCTTGAACATCTGGAAGTTCTTGGTTCATGTACTGTTGAAGTGTTGCTTGGAGAATTTTGAGCATTGCTTTCCTAGCCTGTGAGATGAGTGCAATTGTGTGGTAGTTTGAACATTCTTTGGCATTGCCTTTCTTTGGGATTGGAATGAAAACTGACCTTTTCCAGTCCTGTGGCCACTGCTAAGTTTTCCAAATTTGCTGACATATTGAGTGCAGCATTTTCACCACTTCGTATTTTAAGATTTGAGATAGCTCAACTGGAATTCCATCACCTCCACTAGCTTTGTTCGTAGTGATGCTCTCTAAGGCCCACTTGACTTCCATTCCAGGATGTCTGGCTTTAAGTGAGTGATCACACCATCATGGTTATTTGGATCATTACAATCTTTTTTGTACAGTTCTTCTGTGTATTCTTGCCACCTTTTCTTAATATCTTCTGCTTCTGTTAGGTCCATACCATTTCTGTCCTTTATTGTGCCCATCTTTGCATAAAAGTTCCCTTGTTATCTCTAATTTTCCTTCCCAGTCTATTGTTTTCCTCTATTCCTTTATACTGATCACTGAGGAAGGTTTTCTTATCTCTCCTTGCTGTTCTCTGGAACTCTGTGTTCAGATGGGTAAATCTTGCCTTTTTTCCTTTGCCTTTAGCCTTTCTTCTTTTCTCAGCTATTTGTAAGGCCTCCTCAGACAACCATTTTGCCTTTTTCACTTTTTTGGGGGGGATGGTCTTGATCACCACCTCCTGTACAGTGTTATCAACCTTCATGCATTATTCTTCAGCTACTCTGTCTATCAAATCTAATCCTTTTAATCTATTTGTCACTTTCAGTATATAAGCTTAAGGGATTTGATTTAGGTCATACCTAAATGGTCTAGTTGTTTACCCTACTTTCTTCAATTTAAGTCTGAATTTTGCAGTGAGAAATTCATGATCTGAGCCACAATCAGCTCCCAGTCTTTATTTTGCTGACTGCATAGAGTTTCTCCAACTTCGGCTGCAAAGAATATAATCAATCTGATTTTGGCATTGACCATCTGGTGATGTCCATGTGTAGAGTCATCTCTTGTGTTGTTGGAAGAGGGTGTTCACTATGCACATTGTGTTCTCTTGGCAAAACTCTGTTAGCCTTTGCCCTGCTCCATTTTGTACTCCAAGGCCAAACTTGCCTGCTTATTCCAGGTATCTCTTGACTTCCAACACTTTGCATTCCAGTCCTATGATGAAAAGGACATCTTTTTTTGGTGTTAATTCTAGAAAGTCTTGTATGTCATCATAGAACCGTTCAGATTCTTTGGCATTAATGTTTGGGGCATAGACTTGTATTACTTTATCTTTGACCATTGTGAAAATGAAAATTAGGCTAAAGTTCCTAATTTTATACATATATAATAGAATAATTATATATAAATAATATAAATAACACATATAAAATTATATATGTATATAATTATTTTTAAGCTAAAATTTAGATATGTGGTCAGCACTGCTGTTTATTAATGCCGCTCACCCATTTTCTTTCCCCTTGTAATAATGATACATCATCTAGACTGGAAAAGATTTCCTGTCTCCCTTCAAGCTAGATATGTTTATGTACTTGACAGTGGCATATAAATAGACATACTCTCTGCCTCCTGTAAATAATAACCTTAAAGAAAAAGGAAATATCTTTCCTTCCCTCTCTCGTCCTTACTTTTGTATAGGTGGTAGTGAATCTTCTATGAATACATAGGTGGACACAGGATAGAAGGAGGCTGACTCTGTGATTAAATTGTGTAGCACAACTGTCACACCAGCATGGACCTTTAACTTGTGTGAGAATAAATTTCAGTTTTATTTGTGCCATTGGTAATGCTATATTTGAAATGTGTATCATAAAAATGCATATCATAGTCATCTGAGTTATTCCACTTAGATGGCTTAATGTTTTACATATTTTTAAAAATTACAAAATATATGTGTTAGTATGCTTATGCACACTAACAATCAGAACTCTTACCCTCTGCACTCTCTTTTCTAGGAATGGTCTTAAGAGTTTGGTGCTGTTATTATACTTGCCTGACTAGGCCAGTTGTCATGTGTTCATTCCCTCCTGTGTAAGGTATTAATGTCAAACATACCTCTCTAGAGCAGTGTTCACAAGTCCTTGGGTTTAGAGGCTGCCAAAGAGAAGAGGGGAGAGGACAGAAGCAAAGAAGAGGAGGGGAGTGGGAGGAGGGGAGAAACATATGGCATGCCACTTATTGCCTGCTTGCATTTTTTAATAAGGCTGACATAAGATTAATGTTGAGGCTTCCCTAGTGTCTCAGGGGTAAAGAATCACCTGCCAGTGCAGGAGATGTGGGTTTGATTCCTAGACAGGAAGATTCCCTGGAGAAGGAAATGACAACCTGCTCCAGTATTCTTGCCTGGGTAATCCCATGGACAGAGAAGCCTCGTGGACTACAGTCCATGAGGTCGCAAAGAGTAGGATGACAGTGACTAAAACAAGAGCAACAATAGGATTAATGTTGATGGTTTTTCAAAGTAGGTATAAAGGTTAGGGATCCATGGCTGATTCATATCAATGTATGACAAAACCCACTGGAAAAAAAAAATAATAAAAAAAAAAAAAAAAAAAAAGGTTAGGGAGTGGGGGTGGAGATCAAACAAAGTCAGGGTGAGTGTTTTGCAGACAACTTACTTATCCAGAATAGCAGAAGTGATGAGGTAAGTATGAGCATCTGACAACTTTCTTGCTGGTAGTCATTTACTACAGTCAACTCTATTTCTGACAGATATATATCCTTCTAACTCAGTTTTAAAAGTTGTGTTAAACCTGATTACAATTAAAAATGGGCATGATGACTAATTTTATGTGTCAGTTTGGCTGGGCTATGGTGCCAAATACATGTTCAAACATTATTTTAGATATTTCAGTGAGGGTGTTTTTAGATGAGATTAATATTTAAATTGGTGAAATTTGAATGAAATGGATTCAAAGTGGATAGGCTTCATCTAATCAATTTAAGATTTAGATAGAAAAATAGACAGAACTCCCCCAAGAAAGAGGGAATTCTGCTTTTGATTTGAACTGCAGCATTGATTCTTTCCTGAGTCTCCAGCCTCCCTGCCTGCAAACCCTGCAGATTTTGGACTTGTTAACCTCCATAATCAGGTAAGCCAGTTTCTTAAAACAAATATCTTCATATATTCAGAGAGAACCCTGGCCAATACAAAGGCATAACCAAAATACTTACTAAATATGAATTATGTTCATATTCACTTTCTAGAAGAAACTTCAACTCCACATGAAGGTAAAATGATGATGGTAGTCATAATTGCAATATAGCCATACTAATTATATTATTATTCACTTTATTTAAAACCTTTCAATGTTATGTTGTCCTTAACATATTACCAGCCATGTACCTTGGCCCCTATGTGCTATTTATTAATTTATCAAGCAAAACTATTGTCTATAGCAAGCTAGTTCAAATGTAAATCAAATAATTTACCATGACAAGTAAACAGAAATGTTTACTCAGTAAGCTTTACCTTAGGTTTGGTCTGCAACTAGTGGAAAATGTCCCCTTGTACTAATGAATAGATTCAGTTAAGCCAGCCAAAGCACCTGCCAAAAATACCCTAAAAACGTTCCTTTTACACAACCTCCAAAATTAAAAGTGCTCAAAATGTTAATTCAGGTACTAAGGGAACAAGCACATACCTTGTGCTAATCAGTGTTTATATGAAGTGGGAATTCAAATTACTGAGGCTTAATTGTAAGGATATCTGGAATCTAGCAATAATTTTGGGGTAAGGTGTTTGTATAAGGCACCACTCAAGTAAATATATTTCTCTCTTTTTTTTATTCAAGCAAATATCTTTCTAAATTTCTCTTTTTTGTGGGAGAAGGGATGATTTTTATAATACACCAAGAAAAGCAAGGAGATTATTATTATTATTATTATTATTATGATCACATTCAAACTTGTCAGTTCAGTCAGTTCAGTCACTCAGTCATGTCTGACTCTTTGTGACCCCATAAACCACAGCACTCCAGGCCTCTCTATCCATTACCAACTCCCGGAGTCTACCCAAACCCATGTTCCTTGAGTCGGTGATGCCATCCAACCATCTCATCTTCTGTTGTCCCCTTCTCCTCCTGCCCTCAATCTTTCCCAGCATCAGGGTCTTTTCAAATGAGTCAGCTCTTCACAACAGGTGGCCAAAGTTTTGGAGTTCCAGCTTGAACATCAGTCCTTCCAGTGAACACCCAGGACTGATCTCCTTTAGGATGGACTGGTTGGATCTCCTTGCAGTCCAAGGGACTCTCAAGAGTCTTCTCCAACACCACAGTTCAAAAGCATCAGCTCCTCAGCACTCAGCTTTCTTTATAGCCCAACTCTCACATCCATATGTGACCACTGGAAAAACCATAGCCTTGACTAGACGGACCTTTGTTGACAAAGTAATGTCTCTGCTTTTTAATATGCTGTCTAGGTTGGTCATAACTTTCCTTCCAAGGAGTAAGTATCTTTTAATTTCATGGCTGCAATCACCATCTGCAGTGATTTTGGAGCCCTCAAAAATAAAGTCAGCCACTGTTTACCCTGTTTCCCCATCTATTTGCCATGAAGTGATGGGACTGGATGCCATGATCTTAGTTTTCTGAATGTTGAGCTGTAAGCCAACTTTTTCACTCTCCTTTTTCACTTTCATCAAGAGGCTCTTTAGTTCTTCTTCACTTTCAAACTTGTAGCATCAGTGAATATTCTCCAACCTTGAGGTGGAAGCACACTCAAGCTGGGACACACCAAGAAAATATTTTCCCAGATTTCAGCTCTCACAGGAAATATCACTGAGATAAAGGCCTTTCCCATGCTTTAGAGCCCATCTACTCCCATTTCTTCAATAATATTGTTTCATGAGTTAATCCTCAGTTCTTTTTTCATAGCTTTATCTTATCACTCTTCATTATTTCCTTCTCTTCTGAAAATAAACATATATACTTGATTTCACCTGTCTTGAAACACTCTCCCTTAGCTCTGTGTATCTTGATCATACTCTCTCCTTTATTTCACTGCCAAACTTTTTGTAAGGGATTTTATAGGCTTGCTCTCTCCACCTCTTTATTTCAGTAATTCAGAAATATTTCAAAACCAAAGCTTAGAGCTTGGGCTTTGCACATAGTATCAAATTCTTAACCTTGTGACCAAACATATGTAGATATTCCTAGTCACAATTTACAGATGAGGAAACAGATTCAAAGAATCCAAAGTATTTGATGAAGGTAACCTATATCCAAAGTGTGTTCACCATGATATAGATATTGTCATCCTTTCCTAAAATTCTTAACTGGTGTTCGCTGTTGGGAGTGCTTACTCTATTGATATGTTTAAGGCACTGGCCAAGCTCTTTACCCACTTTTTCATGTTTGTTACTTACGACAGCTCTGTGAAGTGGATGCTCCCATTCATTCCTCAACCTCCATTCATCTTCCAAATTCACATGAAATCATTTTTCATTAAAAATGTTTTTTACTTCCTAAGTAACTTATTTTTATTTTTTATTTTTAAATTTCTATTGGAGTGTAGTTGATTTATAATGTTGTGTTAGTTTCAGATATACAGCAAAGTGAATCAGTTATGCATATACATATACATTCTTAGATTATTTTCTCATATAGGCCATTACAGAGTACTGAGTAGAGTTCCCTGTGCTATACAGTAGATCCTTATTAGTTATCTATTTTATATATAGTATGTGTATATGTCAATCCCAACCTCCTAATTTGTCCTCAACCCTTATAACCATAAGATTTCTTTCTACATCTGTAACTCTATTTCTGTTTTGTAGATCAGTTCATTTGTACCCATTTTAAGATTTCATGTATAAGTGATGTCATATGATTTTTGTCTTTCTGTGTTTGCCTTCACTCAGTATGACAGTCTCTAGGTCCATCCAATGTAGCTGCAAATGGCATTATTTCATTCTCTTTTATGGCTGAGTAATGTTCTGTTGGGGCTTCCCTGGTGCCTCATTGGTGAAGAATCCACCTGCCAATGTAGGAGACACAGATTCGATCCCTGGGTGGGGAAGAGTCCCTCGAGAAGGAAATGGCAACCCACGCCAGTAGTATTGCCTGGGAAATCCCATGGACAGAGGAGCCTGGTAAGTTACAGTCCATGGAGCTGCAAGAGAACTTAGTGACTAAACCACAGCAACAACCACATCTTCTTTGTCCGTTCCTCTTTTGATAAATGGAATGGCTTTTTAAATTGTAAATAATGTTTGATTGCCAGATCAAGTCAACACCTTTTTCCTTTTTATTTATTTCTCTGTGGCATTTTAGTGTTTCTTTGTACAGAAAGATATCTTCATTAATGTTAAAGTAGGAAAAACCCTTAGCTTACACATATCTTTAATAGGAAAAAATAGAAAATATTAGTAAATAGGAGAAGAAATAAATATTAATCATATTACTAAAGATGATCACCATTACTATTTCACTGTACATACTTATAATTTTTTTTTTCTGATACGCACATACATTAACATAGTCAAACAACTTTCTGGCCCCTCTGTCATTATCAGTTTGCTTTAATCATTCTTTCTTGGTCCTCTGCCCATTTCCTAGGATACTACCAATCGATCTCCTTTACTCTTTCTCTCTGAATCCCTTAAATGTTTCTGATTTCCAGGGATCTAATTATGCCCTTTTCACTATCCATACTCGTGTGTGTGTGTGTGTGTGTGTGTGTGTGCGCGCGCATGTGCACGTGCACATGCAAGTGTGCACACACAGATGTGTGCATACACTAAGTTGCTTCAGTCCTCTCTGACTCTTTGTGACCCTGTGGACTACAGTCCACCAGGCTCCTCTGTCCATGAGATTTTCTAGACAAGAATACTGGATGGGTTGCCATTTCCTCCTACCTATGGACTGTAGCCCACCAGGCACCTCTGTTCATGAGATTTTCCAGGCAAGAATATTGGAGTGGGTTGCCATTTCCTCCTCCCTGGGAGCTTCCCGATCCAGGGATCAAACCTGCATCTCTTACCTCTCCTGCTGCCTCATTTGGCAGAAGGGTTCTGTATATTATCTAGGCACCTGGTTTCTACTTATAGCTTCCTATTGCAGTTTTATCACCATATTTTCAGCCTTCACTAAAATTTACTCTCCACTTTCCAAGGCTTCACCCTTCACCTAGTCTCTAAGCCAATGACCTTTGCTTTGATTTTTAATGCAGCAGACCCCAATTCTCAGTACTTATATCTGTTTCATTTATTTAGTACCTAACGAATCATATGAATATTTGGTGGCTTAAAACATCAAACATTTCTGTGAATCACAATTGGACGAGGCTCACACTGTGATTCTTATATGTCTGTAGACTTCTGAATGTTCAACTGTGGATAGATGGTCTAAGATAGTGTATTAGTTTCCTATTGCTACCATAAATAAATTACTTCAGATTTAGATTCTTAAACACACAAATTTATCACTGCACAGTTCCATCGGTCCAGAAGTCTAAATTGGCTCAGCTGGTTTCTCTGCTCTGGATTTCACAAGGAACAAAAACCAATGTGTTGACTAACTGAGTTCTTATGAGAAGACTCAAGGGATAATCAACTTCCAAGTTCTTTCAGGCTGTTGGCAGAATCTAATTCCTCATGGTTATAGGGCGGAGATCCTCATTTTCTGTCAGCTGGTGGTTGACCTTAGCTAATAGAGGAGTTTTTTCTTGTACATATCAGAACCAGCATTAGTGTTTTGAATCCTTTTCATGCTTGAAATCTCCTGTACTTCCCTTTATTCCAGTCTCTCTGACTCATTCTTCTGTTTTTAAATGAAATTTCAGCTAGTCATAAAAGAAAACATGTTAACTCCGGAACTCAAAATAACAACTGAATTTTATAGTCACAGGGACACGAAACTTGTTATTTTCCAGCTGATATTCCCATTCCTTTTTTCATAAGAGGGGAAGTATGTTAAGATGTTCTGCTACATTTTCTTTCATTTATCCTGTCAAATTCTTTTGGTTTCAAGGTACAGAAACCAACTTAAACTAAGTCAAGTAAAAAGTTGTTTATTATAAAGCCACAGATGTCTCAGAATTCCAAAGAATGAAAATAATTAATGTTGGGCTTCATGGAATCTGGATTTGGGATGTCAGGAACTGAGACCACTCTGTTATTTTCAGAAATCCTGTGAACTCTAAAATCAGCTTTCTACCTTTCTGCTGCTGCACTACTTGGCTTCTCTTTTTCTCTCACCACCTTCTCATTCCTTTTGTATAATGATCATTAGACCAACAGCAACAAGTTGAAATTGAGAATGTTCAGCATCTATTTTTTACAGTAATTGATATGATCATTCTGTCTTAGTTCATTTCTGGAAATATTTAGCATTGGACTTCCAGTACCTTGACTGGCTTTGGGATAAATGATTTTCTGTGGTTGAATATGAGGAGGTGAGTTAAAAAGTTGTAAGTTCTGCCTTTCAAGGGTCTATGTTTACAATAGATTCTAGAAAATGAGTATTTAAGAAAGGGAATGACAGACATGTCTACTAGTCAAAAATTCGGAAAGTAGAATTTCAAGGAATATTTAAATAATATGTCATTGTGCTGTGCTTAGTTGCTTAGTCGTGTCTGACTCTTTGTGACCCCATGGACTCTAGCCTGCCAGGCCCCTCTGTCCATGGGGATTCTTCAGGCAAGAATACTGGAGTGGGTTGCCATGCCCTCCTCCAGTGGACCTTCCGAGCCCAGGGATCAAACGCAGGTCTCCCACATTGCAGATGGATTCTTTACCAACTGAGCCACCAGGGAAGCCCAATATGTCATTACTATTCTTAAATATTCATAAAGAACATACTATATTTCTCTCCAGTTTCTGTATATACATTTGCATAGTTATGATCTTATGTTTGTGCATAGAGTTTTATTTTGCTTTTTTGTTATTCTTAACATAGTGTAAATATTTCACTACATCCTTAGAAACATTAAAAGATAAGTTATAAATGATTGCATTGTATTAAATTATTTGGGTATGTGATTCACCTAGCTAGTCCTCTGATATTACAAATTTTGTATGTTTCCAACATTATAAATATTTTGATGAAATTCGTTGCTCACAATTTTTTCCTGTATTTTATTCTATTGTTTTGCATTTTAGATTTTAATCTTTTTCTCTTTATTAGATTATTGGTATGTAGTAAGGAAGCTGGGTATGAAGACTTTTCATACTTTTGAGTTTTGTCAAGTTATTGGCAACTTTCTGAAAGGATTATGTCATTTTACAACATGGCTTCTGTTAATCCTTTTTACTCATGATCTAGTGATGCTCTAAAGAAATATAATAATCTTGACAGTATGAGTAGATCTTGTTAAAATTTAATACTAACTTCAAGGAGAGAGATCTAGGTTTGTACTTTATGTTCTAAGACACATATGTTCTATGAAATAGTGGTAGAATCATGAAATGTACTAGCTACCTTTTAGTGAATTATCTATTCATTAAAACAATAATTTATTTTTAATTAATTAATTAATTTGGCTTCATTGAGTCTTAGTTGCATCATGTGGGATCTTCTATGCCACACACTGACTTTCTAGTTGTAGCACATAGGTTCCAGATTGCTTTTTATGTTCTTGTGCTTTTTATTTTGTTGTTCAGTTACTAAGACATGTCCGACTCTTTGTGGCCCCATAGTCTGCAGCACACCAGGCTCCTCTGTCCTCTACTATCTCCAAAAGTTTGCTTAAATTCTTGTCCATTGGGGCAGTGATGCTATCTAACCATATCATCCTCTGCTGCTCCCTTCTCCTTTTGCCTTCAATCTTTTCTAGCATCTAAGTCTTTTCCAATGAGTCAGCTCTTCACATCAGGTGGTCAAAGTATTGGAGTTTCAGCTTCATCATAAGTCCTTCCAATAAATATTCAGGGTTGATCTCCTTTAGGATTGACTGATTTGATCTCTTTGCAGTCCAGGGTCTCTCAAGAGTCTTCTCCAACACACAGTTTGAAAGCATCAGTTCTTCAAACACTTGGCCTTCTTTATGGTCCACCTCTCACATCGATATGTGACTAATGAAAAAATCATAGCTTTGACTTTACGGACCTTTGTCAGCAAAGAGATGTCTTTTATTTTTAATATGCTGTCTAGTTTTGCAATAGCTTTCCGTCCAAGTAGCAAGCACCTTTTAATTTCATGGCTACAGTCACCATCTGCAGTTATTTTGGTGCCCACAAAAATAAAATTTGTCATTGCTTCCACTTTTTCCCTGTCTGTTTGCCATGAAGTGATGGGACAAAATGCCCTGATCTTACTTTTTTACTGTTGAGTTTTAAGCCAGCTTTTTCCCTCTCCTCTTTCACCTTTATCAAGAGGCTCTTTAGTTCCTCTTTGATTTCTACCATTAGAGTGGTATCATCTGCATATCTGAGGTAGTTCATATTTCTCCCAGCAGTCTTGATTCCAGCTTGTGAATCACACAGCCCAACATTTCTCATGATGTATTCTGCATAGAAGTTAAATAAACAGAGTGACAGTATACAGCCTTGTCATACTCCTTTCCCAATTTGAACTAGTCAGTTGTTTCATGTCTGGTTCTATTACTTGACCTGCATATAGGTTTCTCAGGAGGCAGGTAAGGTGGTCTGATATTCCCATCTCTTTCAGAATTTTCCACAGTTTGTTGTGATCTACACAGTTGAAGCCTTTCGCATAGTCAATGAAACAGAAGTAGACGTTTTCCTGGAATTCCCTTGCTTTTTTATGATCCAATGGATGTAGGCAATTTATCTCTAGTTCCTCTGCCTTTTCTAAATCTAACTTGTACATCTGGAAGTTCTCAGTTCATATACTGTTGAAGCCTGTCTTGAAGGATTTTTAGCATTATCTTTCTAGCATATAAAATGAATGCAATTGTGCGGTAGTTTGAACATTCTTTGGCACTGGCTTTCTTTGAGATTGGAATGAAAACTGACCTTTTCCAGTCCTGTGGCCACTACTAAGCTTTAGTATAGTCAAAGAAGCTGAATTAGATTTTTTTTCTGGAACTCCCTTGCTTTCTCCATGATCCAAAAAAAGTTAAAAATTTGATCTTTGGTTCCTCTGCCTCTTAGAAGTAGCAGAAAATTATGTATTACATTTCTCACTCTTTATATTAATATTAAATTATATTATCTAGTCTAAAATAATGACCTCATCAGTGATTGGCATCATATTCTCTGTGTCCTCATACTAGATAGACACTCTGATGTCTCATAACCTTAAATCTTATGATTTATTATCTTTCTAGAGGAACCTCTTTAGAAAATAAAGTGATAGCATAAAGATTGAGGTCTTGGCCCTGAAAGCAGACAGACATGGTTTCATATCACATATCTGTTTCTGTTACATATTAGTCTGGATGACCTAAGGTAAGTTATGCAACTTGTCTTATTCTTTTTCCTCATCTGTAAAATTGGAATAATGCTAGAACTCATGCTGTTGTTGCAAGGAGTAAATAAATTTTTGCCTGTCTAGTACTTGGCCCATTGTTAGCACTCAAAATGTTAATATTATTGGTATAATAATCTAATAAATGTTAGCCATTAGCTAGTTCTATCCTATTTGCTCTTTATTATTTTTACTTTATGTAAACCTTGATTCTCCAAAGTTAACAAAAAAATCTAGTTCCTACTTCAGCTTTATTTTCTCCATATTTATTTCAAATCTTTTTGAATTACTAGTTTTAATGATAAAATTCCCCCTACATAAGTCCTTAATATAAATTGAAAGTCCACCCAATATCATTAAAACATTTTTAAAAGATCACATCATTAGTTGTAATAAAAAATTAAATTTAGTAAAGTTAATATTGAGGCACTCTACCCCATCTGGGGAAGGAAATGGCAACCCAGTCCAGTATTCTTGCCAGGATAATCCCATGGACAGAGGAGCCTGGTGGGCTACAGTCCATAGGGTTGCAAAGAGTGAGACATGACTGAAGTGATTTAGCACACACTCTACCCATATTGCTTATTCAGGAGCACATTTGCATCTACATGTGAAGACAAATGGTCAAAAGTTGCAATCTTCTGCTTGTAAGATAAATAAGTACTAAGGGTCTAAAGTACAATATGAGTAATATAACTACCATTGCTTAATGTTATATGTGAAACTTGTTAAGAGAGTAAATCCTGTGTTTTTATTACAAGAACAATTTTTTCCTTTTATTTTATGTCTATATGACATGATGGCTGTTCACTAAAGTTATTATGGTAATCATTTCATGATAAATGTAAGTCAGACCTTTATGCTGTACACCTTATACTTATCCAGGCCTGAATGTCAATTTTATCTCTGTGAAATTGGAAGGAAAACATTTTAAAAATATTCATGATAATATAGTACAGAATTCAGTGAAAATAAAGCCACTGTATACATTTTTACTGAATTAAATAAACTAATTGTCAAAGAAGAGGAAAAAAGTCAACTAAATGTCTACATAAATGAATACTGATGAAGAGAAAAGCCACTGCCAACGTTTAGGGGGCTGGCCTGGTACTATCAACATAGGCTTAGTGTTCTTATCAGTTGCCCTGCCATTCCTAGCTAAATGTTGGTGTTCTTTTGTTGCTCATAGAATAAATTTACAGAATGCCAAGATTAGACAAGGCTACTGTGTGACCATGATGGAGCAAGACAAAAACAAGCCCACTTAATCATGTCTGAACACAAAAGAACATAAATAACAGTGGAACAACAGAAGAGCAAACACTTCAGTCTTCTAGCTAATATGAATGTCTATTGCTTCTTTACCAATTATAGCTTTAGCCTCACTCTAGTGTACCTTTCTTATAAATAAGATTTATTGAGATACCCAATCATAAAATTGTCCCATTTTCTAACAATCAACTTCAGGGCATCACTGCTTTCACCCTCTCCCAAATCATGCAGCCAGAGTCTAGATCTCTGAAAACTTCCACAGTTCTCCATAGCATGCATTCCCTCTCACAGCAGCAAGCAACAAACCTAACTTGTTCAACTATAGACATGTTCCTTATTTGGTCTTTGACCAGAGGGCATGACAAAACAGAAAAGCTGACAACTACTCAGATTTTCTTTACATTTATCCACCATCAATTGTTATCCATTCTGTTGAATAGTAGGGCCACTTTTAAGGTCTCATGGTTGGTTATTTAACAGTAAAATGTGAAAACTTTTGTACAGTTTTTATGTTAATAGCTTCAGAAAATTCAGTTGTACAGATTGGTGGTTGCCAGAGGCAAGGGATGATGGTGGGAGAAATGGGTACAAACTTCCAGTTATAAAACATGAGTCCTGGGGATGTGATGTAGACCATGATCATTCCAGATAAAAATACTGCATTGTATATTTGAAAGTTACTAAGAGGATAGATATTAAAAGTTCTCATCACAAGAAAAAGTGCATAAGATAATAGCTGTTAAATTTATTACGGTGATCATTTTGCAGTATATACACATATTGCATCATTAAATTGTACACCTGTTATATATACCTGTACAAATGTTATATATCACATTTCTCAATACAACTTTTGTAAAATTTCATTCTGTTTCTTCATTTGGTGATTGCCATACTTGTTTTTTTTATATTTAATAATATCCCTCAAATACTGTTTACCAAATGCTGTTGTATAGCATTCAGTGTTTTTAAAGTAAATTCATTTAAGAGTTAGTTGGAGCCACATTCTAAATTAGAACATACCATTTAGTAGCATGCTGAGACAGTTAATGGTTTGTGATTGTAAATTACAATGTGAAACCTTTATAATGCTGTACTTTTCAGTAGGACAAAATAAGATATAATTAGTTCACTAACTCTTATATTGATCTACTGCCTAGGAGAATTGTTTAATCACTAGTTCCAAGGACACTAATATTTAGCAAGATAAACATTTAAGTAAATGGAACTTTTTAACACTCTGCTATCAATTGCAAATTCAATTAAATAGGGAATACTTTCTCATGAATTATTTTTTCACTACCTAATCTAATCCATTTAGGCTAGTTTGGGCATTTTTTTCCCTATTCCTATAAAATGTCAGAGAGTATAAACAAATAATATTTCTGTTTGTCTCCTTATGAAGAAAATGTTTTATTTATCAAAGATTATGTTTAAAAAAAAAAAAGATTATGTTTAACTCTACCTTGTCATAAAATGTATATATAATGGCAATATGAGATCATCTTTTCTATATTTATAGTAATTAATCATCCAGATGGACAATAATATGTTCAATGGAATTGCAGAAATTTCAAACAAAGCTAAATTTATATTTAGGTCAACTAGATCTTTTAAATTAACCACTATAAATCAGCAGTACTAGACCCTATTCAGGGGAAGCATAAGCAAGCAGGATAAATACACTTGTTTAAGATGCTTTTAATAGGACTTAATTATTCTGAGTTAAAGGACTAGAATTTGTATGTGGGAAATGAATTGAAAATAATATTGGACATATATTGAGTACTTACCATGAACTTTGCTATGTAAATACTTAGAAGAGTATTATTCCAGAGATAACAAAATCACTAAAAAATCTTGTATTTAAAAATATAATTATAGACCAAATTCCTAGAGAATGTTTTTCCCCTTTAGTTTATTAAGAACAAAGAACAGCTTAGTCAGTTAAGAAAGATTGTTACAGATTTCAATTTGAGATTTAAGTCTTAGTCAGAATGTTCTTTATGTTATTTGTTTTCTAGCTTCTGTTACTATCTGTAATTTGATTGGCTACTTTGAAAAATTATATTTAGTTTTGGTTCTTTCTCTGTAGTTTAT
The DNA here is from genome assembly GCF_033118175.1 of Dama dama. Classification (NCBI taxonomy): domain Eukaryota; kingdom Metazoa; phylum Chordata; class Mammalia; order Artiodactyla; family Cervidae; genus Dama; species Dama dama. The sequence goes on from NC_083700.1 coordinate 40,154,739, forward strand.
TCAGAGAACGTATAGTAGAACTTTATTTATTTATTTTTTTTTTGTGATTGGTTGATTGATTTTATTTTTTTATTATTTATTTATTTTTTTTTTATTAGTTGGAGGCTAATTACTTCACAACATTTCAGTGGGTTTTGTCATACATTGATATGAATCAGCCATAGAGTTACACCTATTCCCCATCCCGATCCCCCCTCCCACCTCCCTCTCCACCCGATTCCTCTGGGTCTTCCCAGTGCACCAGGCCCGAGCACTTGTCTCATGCATCCCACCTGGGCTGGTGATCTGTTTCACCATAGATAATATACACGCTGTTCTTTCGAAACATCCCACCCTCACCTTCTCCCACAGAGTTCAAAAGTCTGTTCTGTACTTCTGTGTCTCTTTTTCTGTTTTGCATATAGGGTTATCGTTACCATCTTTCTAAATTCCATATATATGTGTTAGTATGCTGTAATGTCCTTTATCTTTCTGGCTTACTTCACTCTGTATAATGGGCTTCAGTTTCATCCATCTCATTAGAGCTGATTCAAATGAATTCTTTTTAATGGCTGGGTAATATTCCATGGTGTATATGTACCACAGCTTCCTTATCCATTCATCTGCTGATGGGCATCTAGGTTGCTTCCACGTCCTGGCTATTATAAACAGTGCTGCGATGAACATTGGGGTGCACGTGTCTCTTTCAGATCTGGTTTCCTCAGTATGTATGCCCAGAAGTGGGATTGCTGGGTCATATGGCAGTTCTATTTCCAGTTTTTTAAGAAATCTCCACACTGTTTTCCATAGTGGCTATACTAGTTTGCATTCCCACCAACAGTGTAAGAGGGTTCCCTTTTCTCCACACCCTCTCCAGCATTTATTGCTTGTAGACTTTTGGATAGCAGCCATCCTGACTGGCGTGTAATGGTACCTCATTGTGGTTTTGATTTGCATTTCTCTAATAATGAGTGATGTTGAGCATCTTTTCAAGTGTTTGTTATCCATCTGTATGTCTTCTTTGGAGAAATGTCTGTTTAGTTCTTTGGCCCATTTTTTTATTGGGTCATTTATTTTTCTGGAATTGAGCTGCAGGAGTTGCTTGTATATTTTTGAGATTAATCCTTTGTCTGTTTCTTCATTTGCTATTATTTTCTCCCAATCTGAGGGCTGTCTTTTCACCTTACTTATAGTTTCCTTTGTAGTGCAAAAGCTTTTAAGTTTCATTAGGTCCCATTTGTTTAGTTTTGCTTTTATTTCCAATATCCTGGGAGGTGGGTCATAGAGGATCTTGCTGTGATTTATGTCGGAGAGTGTTTTGCCTATGTTCTCCTCTAGGAGTTTTATAGTTTCTGGTCTTACATTTAGATCTTTAACCCATTTGGAGTTTATTTTTGTGTATGGTGTTAGAAAGTGTTCTAGTTTCATTCTTTTACAAGTGGTTGACCAGTTTTCCCAGCACCACTTGTTAAAGAGGTTGTCTTTTTTCCATTGTATATCCTTGCCTCCTTTGTCAAAGATAAGGTGTCCATAGGTTCGTGGATTTATCTCTGGGCTTTCTATTCTGTTCCATTGATCTATATTTCTGTCTTTGTGCCAGTACCATACTGTCTTGATGACTGTGGCTTTGTAGTAGAGTCTGAAGTCAGGCAGGTTGATTCCTCCAGTTCCATTCTTCTTTCTCAAGATTACTTTGGCTATTCGAGGTTTTTTGTATTTCCATACAAATTGTGAAATTCTTTGGTCTAGTTCTGTGAAAAATACCGTTGGTAGCTTGATAGGGATTGCATTGAATCTATAGACTGCTTTGGGTAGAATAGCCATTTTGACAATATTGATTCTTCCAATCCATGAACACGGTATGTTTCTCCATCTGTTTGTGTCCTCTTTGATTTCTTTCATCAGTGTCTTATAGTTTTCTATGTATAGGTCTTTTGTTTCTTTAGGTAGATATACTCCTAAGTATTTTATTCTTTTTGTTGCAATGGTATTGTTTCTTTAATTTCTCTTTCTGTTTTTTCATTGTTAGTATATAGGAATGCAAGGGATTTCTGTGTGTTAATTTTATATCCTGCAACTTTACTATATTCATTGATTAGCTCTAGTAATTTTCTGGAAGAGTCTTTAGGGTCTTCTATGTAGAGGATCATGTCATCTGCAAACAGTGAGAGTTTCACTTCTTCTTTTCCTATCTGGATTCCTTTTACTTCTTTTTCTGCTCTGATTGCTGTGCCCAAAACTTCCAACACTATGTTGAATAGTAGTGGTGAGAGTGGGCACCCTTGTCTTGTTCCTGATTTCAGGGGAAATGCTTTCAATTTTTCACCATTGAGGGTGATGCTTGCTGTGGGTTTGTCATATATAGCTTTTATTATGTTGAGGTATGTTCCTTCTATTCCTGCTTTCTGGAGAGTTTTAATCATAAATGAGTGTTGAATTTTGTCAAAGGCTTTCTCTGCATCTATTGAGATAATCATATGGTTTTTATCTTTCAATTTGTTAATGTGGTGTATTACATTGATTGATTTGTGGATATTAAAGAATCCTTGCATTCCTGGGATAAAGCCCACTTGGTCATGGTGTATGATTTTTTTAATATGTTGTTGGATTCTGTTTGCTAGAATTTTGTTAAGCATTTTTGCATCTATGTTCATCAGTGCTATTGGCCTGTAGTTTTCTTTTTTTGTGGCATCTTTGTCTGGTTTTGGAATTAGGGTGATGGTGGCTTCATAGAATGAGTTTGGAAGTTTACCTTCATCTGCAATTTTCTGGAAGAGTTTGAGTAAGATAGGTGTTAGCTCTTCTCTAAATTTTTGGTAGAATTCAGCTGTGAAGCCATCTGGTCCTGGGCTTTTGTTTACAAAAGATTTTTGATTACAGTTTTGATTTCCTTGCTTGTGATGGGTCTGTTAAGATCATCTATTTCTTCCTGGTTCAGTTTTGGAAAGTTATACTTTTCTAAGAATTTGTCCATTTCATTGAAGTTGTCCATTTTATTGGCATAGAGCTGCTGGTAGTAGTCTCTTATGATCCTTCGTATTTCAGTGTTGTCTGTTGTGATCTCTCCATTTTCATTTCTAATTTTGTTAATTTGGTTCTTCTCTCTTTGTTTCTTAATGAGTCTTGCTAATGGTTTGTCAATTTTATTTATTTTTTCAAAACAGCTTTTAGCTTTGTTGATTTTTGCTATGGTCTCTTTAGTTTCTTTTGCATTTATTTCTACCCTAATTTTTAAGATTTCTTTCTTTCTGCTAACCCTGGGATTCTTCATTTCTTCCTTCTCTAATTGCTTTAGGTGTAGAGTTAGGTTATTTATTTGGCCTTTTTCTTGTTTCTTGAGGTAAGCCTGTAATGCTATGAACCTTCCCCTTAGCACTGCTTTTACAGTGTCCCATAGGTTTTGGGTTGTTGTGTTTTCATTTTCATTCATTTCTATACATATTTTGATTTCTTTTTTGATTTCTTCTATGATTTGTTATTCAGAAGCGTGTTATTTAGCCTCCATATGTTTGAATTTTTAACAATTTTTTTCCTGTAATTGAGATCTAATCTTACTGCACTGTGGTCAGAAAAGATGACTGGAATGATTTCAATTTTTTTGAATTTTCCAAGACCGGATTTATGGCCCAGGATGTGATCTATTCTGGAGAAGGTTCCGTGTGCACTTGAGAAAAAGATGAAGTTGATTGTTTTGGGGTGAAATGTCCTATAGATATCAATTAGGTCTAGCTGGTCCATTGTGTCATTTAAGGTTTGTGTTTCCTTGTTAATTTTCTGTTTAGTTGATCTATCCATAGTTGTGAGTGGGGTATTAAAGTCTCCCACTATTATTGTGTTACTATTAATTTCCTCTTTCATACTCGTTAGCGTTTGCCGTACATATTGCGGTGCTTCTATGTTGGGTGCATATATATTTATAATTGTTATATCTTCTTGGATTGACCCTTTGATCATTATGTAGTGTCCTTCTTTGTCTCTTTTCACATCCTTTATTTGAAAGTCTATTTTATCTGATATGAGTATTGTGACTCCTGCTTTCTTTTGGTCTCCGTTTGTGTGAAATATTTTGTTCCAGCCCTTCACTTTTAGTCTGTATGTGTCTCTTGTTTTGAGGTGGGTCTCTTGTAGACAGCATATATAGGGGTCTTGTTTTTGTATCCATTCAGCCAATCTTTGTCTTTTGGTTGGGGCATTCAACCCATTTACATTTAAGGTAATTATTGATAGGTGTAGTCCCGTTGCCATTTACATTGTTGTTTTGGGTTCACATTTATACAACCTTTCTGCATTTCCTGTCTAGAGAAGATCCTTTAGCATTTGTTGAAGAGCTGGTTTGGTGGTGCTGAATTCTCTCAGCTTTTGCTTGTCTGTAAAGCTTTTGAATTCTCCTTCATATCTGAATGAGATCCTTGCTGGGTACAGTAATCTAGGTTGTAGATTATTCTGTTTCATTACTTTCAGTATGTCCTGCCATTCCCTTCTGGCCTGGAGGGTTTCTATTGATAGATCAGCTGTTATCCTTATGGGAATCCCTTTGTGTGTTATTTGTTGTTTCTCCCTTGCTGCTTTTAATATTTGTTCTTTGTGTTTGATCTTTGTTAATTTGATTAATATGTGTCTTGGGGTGTTTCGCCTTGGGTTTATCCTGTTTGGGACTCTCTGGGTTTCTTGGACTTGGGTGGCTATTTCCTTCCCCATTTTAGGGAAGTTTTCAGCTATTATCTCCTCGAGTATTTTCTCATCACCTTTCTTTTTGTCTTCTTCTTCTGGGACTCCTATGATTCAAGTGTCAAAGGCACAGATTTTAAAAGGTTAAATGTCAACATTTTAATGATCACTCCCCTAAAATGTATAGTTAATTACTTTAACACTGGAGGTAAAAGGGTCCAATAGAAGTCTAAGTCTCAACTTTGCCCAAGACTTTTCATCAGCTTTTACACAAAAGAGCAAAGGGTTGATGATGAAATGATCAGTCTATGTAGTACACTACAGTCCTTAAAAATGTAGGATGATTAATTTTGGTGAGGGATGTAGATTGGTTTTTGCAGCCTAGTTATTAGACTCTATTCCTCTTGGTAGCCCTGTGCCTGAAGGGCTACCTGTGTCTCTATTCTAAACTATGAAGTTTAGGGGAAGTTAAAAATATTCTTGTTGGGTAAGCAAAGAAAGAAAGGATGAGAAAGCTATGGATAGTGAAGTTAGTGACAGTGAGGGTGTGACAGATATGTTTATGTGATTAGATAAGCACTGTAGTAAGTTATCACATTTCATCCAATCAAAGATGCATTTTTTTCCCTAAATACTAACATATCTAAAATTAGGATGGGTCTTACAGTTGCTGTCAATTGTGATGTACTAGCTAATGCCTATACTTATGCAAACTTGGCATAGCTAAATTATATTTTACTTATCTAATTGAGTTATGTGTATTATTGGAACTATGTCTGTTGTTCCTGCACATGAAACAATGCAACCAAAGCAGGAGAGATTACCAAATTCATTTAAATAAATGAAACTGATTGTAAACTAAGGCCAAAAGAATGACCAAATCCCTTCATCACACAAGATATTGTTAAAGTATTGAGACATCAATTTGTTTTAAAACTTCCCATTATTTTTGAACAGAAGCTGCTTAACTTTCAGCAAAATACAATTCAACTGAGGAAAAAATAATACTATGACCTTTCAAATAGAAAAAAACCAGCATCACAACTTTCAGAATGGACATTAAAAACTTGAAGATAAATCTTGTAGACAACAAAATAGAAGTCTTTTAAGAAATGCTGTATCACCAACAAAATTTGATGAAATAGATATTATGTTGAAAAACATGGAAGACAATGACTCCAAGTTAAAAACAAGATTTTATAGATTTAGATTTAATGAAGAAGATTTTAGGAATAAACAAATGTCCTTAAGTAACATTTTCCTTGTGATATATGTTAAAAATATATATCTAAATAAATATATTTTCAATAAAAATTAGAAGAGTACATTTATCTATGTATAACTAGGAGTATTTGCTAATATCATATCATAAAAGTTAGTGAGATGTCTTCTAATCAATATCAAATCAGATAAAATATCATAATTTATCATAACTTCCATGATCTAATAATGAAATTTTTTAAACACTTTTTTAAAAAGTCTTAAGCCCATGTTTAAGGATATGTGATATTTAAATGTTGATACCCATGAATTGGTTGATTCCTTTTTCCCATCTGGTGTTATACCTGTTGGTCTAATATAGAGGAAAGGGAAGAGTGACTTCATTATCATTATCATGGCTTACAGTGATTAAATAATTCCAGCTAATGAGCACTAAGCTGAGGGCTCTTTGTGGGCTATGTCATATAATCCTGACAAAGATCTGAATAAGACATAATTCCATTTGTCATTCTAATGTGCAAATGAGGAAACTGAGGCTGAGAGAAATTATGCTCAATGTCACATACTAAGTATGCAGTGGAGTTAGTATTTTAGTTAAGGCAGTCTGACTCCAGAGTCTGTGCTCTTTACCTCTGTTCTATGCAGGGAGATTATATTGTTTAAAGCAGACACAAAAGACTGGTTGGGTTAAAAAAATTTATACTCTGCCACTAACCAGTTGTGTGACTTTGAAGAATGAACCTCTCTGTCTCAATTATCTCTTCTGCAAAATGCTTATGAAAATGGTAATAAAAGTATCTCATTAGGATTTTTTAAGGATAAATAAGATATGTAAAGCAAAGCCTTTGACTGTGTGGATCACAATAAGCTGTGGAAAATTCTGAAAGAGGTGGGAATACCAGACCACCTGACCTGCCTCTTAAGAAACCTATATGCAGATCAGGAAGCAATGGTTAGAACTGGACATAGAACAACAGACTGGTTTCAAATAGGAAAAGGAGTACATCAAGGCTGTATATTTTTATCCTGCTTATTTAACTTATATGCAGAGTACATCATGAGAAACACTGGGCTGGAAGAAGCCCAACCTGGAATCAAGATTGCAGGGAGAAATATCAATAACCTCAGATATGCAGATGAGACCATCCTATGGCAGAAAGTGAAGAAGAACTAAAGAGCCTCTTGATGAAAGTGAAAGAGGAGAGTGAAAAAGTTGGCTTAAAGCTCAACATTCAGAAAACTTAAGATCATGACATCTGGTCCAGTCACTTCATGGCAAATAGATGGGGAAACAGTGGAAACAGTGTCAGACTTTATTTTGGGGGGCACCAAAATCACTGAAGATGGTGATTGCAGCTGTGAAATTAAAAGACAGTTACCCCTTGGAAGGAAAGTTGTGACCAACCTAGACAGTGTATTAAGAAGCAGAGACATTACTTTGCCAACAAAGGTCTGTCTAGTCAAGGCTATGGTTTTTCCAGTGGTCATGTATGGATGTGAGAGTTGAACTGTGAAGAAAGCTGAGCACCAAAAAATGATGCTTTTGAACTGTGGTGTTGGAGAAGACTCTTGAGAGTCCCTTGGACAGCAAGGAGATCCAACCAGTCCATAATGAAGGAGATCAGTCCTGGGTGTTCATTGGAAGGACTGATGCTGAAGCCGAAACGCCTATACTTTGGCCACCTTATGCGAAGAGTTGACTCATTGGAAAAGACCTTGATGCTGGGAGGGATTGGAGGCAGGAGGAGGAGGGGACAACAGAGGATGAGATGGCTGGATGGCATCACCGGCTCAATGGACATGAGTTTGAGTAAGCTCCGGGAGTTGGTGATGGACAGGGAGGCCTGGCGTGCTGCAATTCATGGGGTCGCAAAGGGTCAGACAGGACTGAGCGACTGAACTGAACTGAAAGCATTTAAAACAGTGTCTGGTATATTATTAGCATATCTAAATCTTAGCTAATGCTACACAATCTACTTCATATTATAATTGGCCAATCTACTTCATATTATAATTGCCCTGAAAGAAACAACCTGGTAATCTCAGAAAAATCAATCAGGCATTTTCAAAGTTTCTCTGCTACCTACATTCATTTTTTAGCAGAATACCAAGTGAGATAGCCTTTTTCCAGTTGTTCTATTTAATTGAACAATTAGGATTAAAGGTCAGCATTTTCTTTAATGAGTTCTCCTATAAATATATTAACCCTACTCTATAAATTGGTTTTCTATGGACCTTTTTATTTTCTCATTGATATTAGCAAATTCAAAGTCATTGTTTTATTCACTTGTTAAATGATTTTTTTCCTAAAGGTGAGAATACCAAGAAAGTTTCAAACGACACCTGAAAAATCACAATAAGAGGTCATAACAGAATAGAGATTATTATTGAAATGTACTTAATGTTGTATTCTTTTTCCAAGAATTGTGTTGTCATAGAACCTTCTTGATAGAACTAAGTTATTTGTTTTGGCTCTAAAAGTTCCCCATGCTTTACAAGTAGTAGGGAATCATAGCATAGAGGATAGAATACGCAGTGACACAGATCTGCATTTTAATCTTGGTTCTGTTAATTATTAGTTGTATGACTTTGAACAAATTGTTTTAACATTTCTGAGTTTCTGTTTCCTAGTAAGCATTGAATAAATATCTATTTTATAGGCTGGTTGTGAGGATTAAAGGAGTAAATTAATATAAAATATCTAATGTGTTTGTGTGCTCAGTTGCACAGTCATGTCCGACTCTTTGTGACCCCCATGGACTTCAGCCTGCCAGACTCCTCTGTCCATGGGATTTTCCAGGCAAGAATACTTGAGTGGGTTGCCATTTTCTATTCAAAGGGATCTTCCTGATCCAGGAATTGAACCTGTGTCTCCTGTATCTTCTGCATTGGCAAGCAGGCTCTTTACCACTGAGCCACCTGGGAAACCTGGAAATAAAGTACACCAACTTACATAAAGTTTCCTGAATATTGAACATTATAATTCTTCCAGTCTTTGTTAGTGGGCTTCCTTGATGACCCAGGCTTCCCTGCTAGCCCATATGGTAAAGAGTCTACCTGAAAAGCAGGAGACCTGGGTTTGATCCCTGGGTTGGGAAGATCCCCCTCGAGGAGGAAATGGCAACCTACTCCATTATTCTTGCCTGGAGAATTTCATGAACAGGGGAGTCTGGTGGGTTACAGTCCATGGGGTTGCAAAGAGTTGGACACGACGGAGTGATTAACACTTTCACTGATGGCTCAAATGGTAAAGAATCTGCCTGCAGTGTTGAAGACTGGAATTCAATCCCTGGGTCAAGAAGATAACCTGGAGAAGAGACTGGAAACCCACTCCAGTATTCTTGCCTGGTGAATTCCATGGACTGAGGAGCCTGGAGGGCAACAGTCCATGGGGTCACAAAGAGTTGGGCATGACCGAGTGACTAAGACACACAGACTTTGTTAGAGGACATAAGCTTTTAAAAGTTATTAATTTTAATGTTTCTTATTAATACTCATAAATGCTATGATAGAGAATAAAACGTTGGCTGAAATCAGGTTTTAGATTGTTTTTGGATTCTATCCATTTTATCTCTACCTTCATTATTGCAAAATCTAGGTTCTCTTTTGGAATTGATAAGAACACTTGATAACTTGAGTCAACAAGTGTCTTATTAAAAATGAAGACTTCTATAGTCATTCCTGAGTGTTTAATCTCAGTAGAATTTTAAATAAATCAAGAAATAAATGGAAATCCTGATGAACTACACATGGATTGATCCTGCAAGCATTTTTGGCAAAACTTGCAAACTTAATTCAGGTAATTAAATGGTTTTCACAGCTGTAGCTTCATCATCCTCTATTTATAATCCTTAATCTATTACAAGCACTACATGGGATGCTTAATAAATGAAGTTCTAAAGAATGACAACTTTCAGAAAAAATGTGTTTACTAGTAGAACATAATGAATATATTTTATATAACTTTGCATGTTATTAGAAATGTCCATGTTGAACTTATTTATATTTTTATCAGCATTGCAAAATCCAACTGTATATAATTTATTAAAATACCTATTAAAATATACTTTATAGATGACAATTTTTCTAAATTTTATGAGCATTAATATTGTTCAAAAATAAATTATAATGCATTTTTTTTTTGCTAATTATTGAGGTATTGAAAAATGGAGTAAAGTGTGGGATTATATTCAAAGATACATAGTTCTACATCTGGACTTAAAGAAATTCATTCAGGAAAATATGGGTAAGATTATAAAAATGTAGGTGGACAAAATTTTATAGTTCAGGAAACAGACAAGGAAAGAGATTAAAATCATATAGTTTGTACAGGTGTTGATGAGATTTATTTAGACTATATATATGAAAACTGAGTCTTGGACTTATTCAGGGTTGTAAAACTAGCAAGTAACATCTAGTGATTGAAACTCATATTTTACAATTTTAAGCCCAGTGTTCTTTGTTCAATATCAAACTGTAGAAAGAGTAAACTTCAGTATCTTTCTATCACAGTTTAAAAGGTTTACCCCTCTTACCAACTTTATTGTTATTCTTAAAATTGTCAATAAAAACAGTTTTGATGATTTTTATTTCTAATGATAAATGTTAAAAATCTGGGGACACTTACACATCATCTTTTCCCCTGAATATCTATATACCTGTTGGCTCATAATATAAAACATGGGTCAACCTCATCTCTGTCTCCCTCATATACATAAAAATAAATGCACAGACCCACACACAAGCATACCACCTGAAAATGTTAAAGATAAATTTTTCTTCCTCATCTTTATTGGGGAAAATGGCTTCTCAAGACATACATTTTGAGTTCATTTTAGAACATTTTTTTTAATTTAATTTCCACATCATAAAGCCTATTGATCCTACTTCCCTAATAACTCAAATCTTTCTAAATAGCGATTTTTCCTTTTTCAGACCTCCTGTTGCCTCCCAGTTTGCTTTTGCCCTCTCCCTTGATCCATCTCCCTAATTCATTACTATAATCTGGATCCTACATTCTTCCACCATATCGCCAAATTCAGCTGTTTTACATCATTTTATCTTTCTCCAACAAATTGTACTTTTACATGGCTCCATGCCTTTGCTTATTCCATTCCCTAGACCCCAACATGGAGAAGCCAATGGCACCCCACTCCAGTACTCTTGCCTGGAAAATCCCATGGATGGAGGAGCCTGGTAGGCTGCAGTCCATGGGGTCGCTAAGAGTCAGACACGACTGAGCGACTTCACTTTCAATTTTCATTTCCATGCATTGGAGAAGGAAATGGCAACCCACTCCAGTGTTCTTGCCTGGAGAATCCCAGGGATGGGGGAGCCTGGTGGGCTGCCGTCTATGGGGTTGCACAGAGTCGGACACAACTGAAGTGACAGCAGCAGCAGCAGGCCCCAACACCCTTCTCCACTTCTACTGCTTCAGAAAAACTCAGTCATCCTGTAAGACCTGACTCAGATATGTGTTCTTGTATTTTACAAATGGCTCCTCTAGCATCAGTAGAACTGCTGTGAATCCATTTCTGTTTTGTTTTTTAAGTAAGTTCATTTGTATCATGTTTTTTAGATTCCACTTATAAGTGATATCATATGATATTTGTCTTTCTGATTTACTTCATGTGGGATGATAATCTCTAGGTCCATCCATGTTGTTTCAAACTGCATTATTTCATGATTTTTATGGCTGAGTAATATCCATGTGTACTACACCTTCTTATCTGTTCCATGGTTGGTGAGCATTTAGGTGGTTTCCTTGTCTTGGCTGTTGTAAATAGCACTTCAGTGAATTTGGGGGTGCATGTATCTTTTAGAATTATTGTTTTCTCCAGATACATGCCCAGAGTAGGATTGCTGGATCATATGGTAGCTCTATTTTTATGTTTTAAAGGAGCATTCACAATGTTCTCTGCAGTGGTTGTACCAATTTACATTCCCACCAACAGTTTAGGAGGGTTCTCAATTCTCCACACCCTCTCCAGTGTTTGTTGCTTATAGAATTTTTGATGATGGCCATTCATACTGGGAGCTGACTGTGGCTCAGGTCATGAACTCCTTATTGCAAAATTCAGGCTTAAATTGAAGAAAGTAGGGAAAACAACTAGACAATTCAGGTATGAACTAAATCAAATCCCTTAAGATTATACAGTGAAAGTGACAAATAGATTCAAGGGATTAGATCTGAAAAGCAGAATTGCCTAAAGAACTATGGAAGGAGGTTTGTGGCATTGTATAGGAGGCAGTGATCAAGACCATTCCCAAGGAAAAGAAATGCAAAAAGGCAAAATGATTGTCTGAGGAGGCCTTACAAATAGCTGAGAAAAGAAGAGAAACTAAAGGCAGAGGAGAAAAGGAAAGATATACCCATTTGAATGCAGAATTCCAAAAACTAGCAAGGAGAGATAAGAAAGCCTTCTTCAGTGATCAATGCAAAGAAATAGAGGAAAACAATGGAATCGGAAAGACTAGAGATCTCTTCAAGAAAACTAGAGATACCAAGGGAATATTTCATGGAAATTTGGGCACAATAAAGGACAGAAATGGTATGGACCTAACAGAAGCAGAAGATACTAAGAAGAGGTGGCAAGAATACACAGCCAAGAGCTATACAGAAAAGATCTTCATGACTCAGATAACCACAATGGTGTGGTCACTCACCTAGAGCCAGACATCCTGGAATGTGAAGTCAAGTGGGCCTTAGGAAGCATCACTACAAACAAAGCTAGTGGAGCTAATGGAATTCCAGTAGAACTATTTCAAATCCTAAAAGATGATGCTGTAAAAGTGCTGCACTCAATATGTCAGCAAATTTGGAAAACCCAGCAGTGGCTACAGCACTGGAAAAGATCAGTTTTCATTGCAATCCCAAAGAAGGCCACTGCCAAAGAATGTTCAAACTATTGCACAATTGCACTCATCTCACATGCTAGCAAAGTAATGCTCAAAACTTTCCAAGCCAGGCTTCAACAGTACATGAACCATGAACTTCCAGATGTTCAAGCTGGATTTAGAAGAGGCAAAAGAACCAGAGATCAAATTGCCAACATCTGTTGGATCATTGAAAAAGCAAAGGAGTTCCAGAAGAGCATCTACTTCTGCTTTAATGACTATGCCAAAGCCTTTCACTGTGTGGATCACAACAAACTGTGGAAAATTCTGAAAGAGATGGGAATACCAGACCACCTGACCTGCCTCCTGAGAAATCTGTATGCAGGTCAAGAAGCAACAGTTAGAACTGGACATGGAACAAGAGACTGGTTCCAGTTTGGGAAAGGAGTACATCAAGGCTGTATATTGTCACCCAGCTTATTTAACTTATATGCAGAGTATATCATGAGAAATGCTGGACTGGTTGAAGTACAAGCTGGAATCAAGATTGCTGGGAGAAATATCAATAACCTCAGATATGCAGATGACACCACCCTTATGGCAGAAAGCGAAGAAAAACTAAAGAGCCTCATGATGAATGTGAAAGAGGAGAGTTTAAAAATTAGCTTAAAACCCAACATTCAGAAAGCTAAGATCATGGCATCTCTTCCCATCACTTCATGCAAATAGATGGGGAAATAAGGGAAACAGTGAGAGATTTTATTTTCTTAGGCTCCAAAATCACTGCAGATGGTGAGTGCAGCTATGAAATTAAAAGACACTTGCTCCTTGGAAGAAAAGCTATGACCAACCTAGACAGCATATTAAAAAGCAGAGACATTACTTTGCTGACAAATATCTGTCTAGTCAAATCAACAGTTTTTCCAGTAGTCATGTATTGATGTGAGAGTTGGACTATAAAGAAAGCTGAGTGCCAAAAAATTGATGCTTCTGAACTGTGGTGTTGGAGAAGACTCTTGAGAGTCCCTTGAACAGCGTCAAACCAGATACCAAGCCAGTCAATCCTACCGGAAATCACTTCTGAATGTTCATTGGCAGGCCCAATGCTGAAGCCGAAACTCCAGTACTTTGGCCACCTGATGCAAAGAACTGACTCATTGGAAAAAACCCTGATCCTGGAAAGATTGAAGGCAGGAAGAGAAGGAGATGACAGGATCAGATGGCTGGATGGCATCACCGACGTGATGGGCATGAGTTTGAGCAAACTCCAGGAGTTGGTGATGGACAGGGAAGCGTGGTGTGCTGCAGTCCATGAGGTCGCAGAGAGTCATACATGTCTAAGTGGCTGAACTGAAGTGAACTGATTCATACTGATGTGAGGTGATACCTCACTGTAGTTTTGATGTGCATTTCTCTAATAATTACTGATGTTGAGCCTATGCTTGTGGCCATCTGTATGTCTTCCTTAGAGAAATGTCTATTTAGATCTTCTGCCTATTTTTTGACAGGGTTTTTTGTTTTTTGATGTAGAGTTGCTTGAGCTGTTTATCCTTCCTTTTCTTAATGTTGTGTAACACATTGATTTATGAATATTAAGCCATCCTTGTATCCCTGGAATAAGTCCAACTTGATTGTGGTGTATGACCCTTCTTATACATTGTTGGATTTGGTTTGCTAATATTCAAAAAAAACTTTGGCCTGTAATTTTATTTTTTTGTAGTGTTTGTATATATATATTTTTTAGCTTCAAGGTAATGGTTGCCTCATAGAATGAATTTCGGAGTATATCATCTTCTTGAATTTTTTGTAATAACTTGAGAGGGATGGGTATTGAATCTTTGAAAATCTTGTTTATTTCTGCTTTCATTGCTTTTTTTTGTTTGTTTTTTGGTGTCAGATTCAAAAAAAACATTGCCAAGACCCATGTTGAGAAGCATATCTTCTGTGTTTTATTTAGTAGTTTTTTTGGTTCCAGGTTTTACATTTAAGTCTTTAATCCATGTTCAGTTAACTTTTGGTCATGGTGTAGATAGTGGTGTAGTTTCATTATTTTGCATGTGACCATCTAGTTTTCTCAACACAATTTGTTGAAGAGATTGTCCTTTCCCATTTATATCCTTGGCTCCTTTGTTATACATTAACTGACCATATATGCATGAGTTTATTCCTGGGCTTTCTTTTTGGTTCCATTGGGGTATGTGTCTGATTTTTTACCAATACCGTACTGTTTGGATTACTATAGCTTTGTAATCTACTTTGAAATCAGGAAATGTGATACCTCCCACTTTGTTTTTCTTTCTCCATTTTGCTTTGGTTCTTTGGGGTCTGTTTTAGTTTCATACAAATTTTAGAATTTTTTGTTCCATTTATATGAAAAATACCATTGGAATTTTGATAGAGATTGTACTGAATCTGTGGATTGCTTTGGGTATGGACATTTTAACAATATTAATTCTAATCCATGAAGCATGGTGTGTCTTTCCATTTATTATGTCTTCTTCAATTTCTTTCATCAGTGTTTATAGGTTTCAGTTTAAACCTCGATTAAATTCATCTGTTAGGTATTTATTCTTTTTGATAGTGTAAGTGGAATTGTTTTCTTACATTCTCTTTCTGAAAGTACATTATTACTGTATATAAATGCAGCTGATTTTTATATATTGATTTTGTATCCTGCAACTTTACAGAATTTGTTTATTAATTCCAACAGTTTTTGTTTTTGTTTGGTGGAGTTTTTAGGGTTTCCTATGTACTATAACAGGCTTCCCTGGTAGCTCAGCTGGTAAAGAATTTGCCTGCATTGCAGGAGACCCCAGTTTGATTACTGGTTTGGGAAGATCCCCTGGAGAAAGGATAAGGTACCTACTCCAGTATTCTGGGGCTTCCCTGGTGGCTCAGACAGTAAAGAATCTACCTAAATGGGGGAGACCTGGTTTTGATCACTGGGTTAGGAAGATCCCCTGGAGGAGGGCATGGCAACTCACTCCAGTATTCTTGCATGGAGAATCCCCATGGACAGAGGAGCCTGGTGGGCGCAGTCCATGGGGTTGCAAAGAGTTGGACGCAACTGAGCCATCAAGCCAGCACAGCACAGCACATGTGTGGTATCATGTCATCTGAAAGGAGCAACAGTTTTACTTCTTCCTTTCCAGTTTGCAAGCCTTGCATTTATTTTCATTGCCTAATTTCTCTGACTAGGACCCAAAAACCTGCTTTTTATAAATTCTATTTTATCCTAGATTTCAGGAGCTTACAAAGAATTGGTTCTTTACAAACCATATCTTCTTATTTTCAAGAGATTCTGCCTCATTTTATTGGGGACAATTTATAGATCACAAAATATTCTTAAATTGCTAAGCTTCTTTGCTTGAGAGTAGCCCTAAAGAAGGCAGACATATAGGTGTCATTCAAGGTTGTTAGCCTTGAAATGGCATAGAGACAATGAGTGTAAGATATTGACAACAGAGTGTTTGAAGTGTTGGGATGTATAGATAGGGAAAATAAACAGATGTCAGTAAAGTTGAGGGCCCAGTGAGGTAAAAGATAATGGAAGTAGATGGAAGGACAAGGGATTGGAGTCAGAAAGTTGTAATATAGTATTCAGGTATTCGCTAGAACATTTAGTTTTGTTTGTTTGGCTTTGGGACTTTTTTCACCGTGCTATGTGGCTTCTTGGATTTTAGTTTCCCAACAAAGGATCAAACCTGTGCCCCCTGAAGTAGAAGTATGGAGTCCCAACCACTGGGCTTCAGGGAATTCTCTAGAACATCTAGTTTAACTAGAGAAAAATAACTTAAACCCATAGAGTCAAAGCTATGGTTTTTCCAGTAGTCATGTATGGATGTGAGATTTGGACCATAAAGAAGGCTGAGTGCTGAATAATTGATGCTTTCGAACTGTGGTGTTGGAAAAGACTTTTGAAAGCCCCTTGGACAGCAAGGAGATCAAGCCAGTGAATCCTAGAGAAAATCAACCCTGAATATTCACTGGAAGGACTGATGCTGAAGCTGAAGTTCTAGAACTTTGGCCACCTGATGCGAAGAGCCACCTCATTGGAAAAGACCCTGATACCGGGAAAGATTGAATGTAGAATGAGAAGGGGATGACAGAGGACGAGATAGTTGGATGGCATCACCTACTCAGTGGACTTGAGTTTGAGCAAACTCCAGGAGATGGAGAAAGACAGGGAAACCTGATGTGCGGCAGTCAATGGGATCACAAAGAGTTGCACATGACTGAACAGCAACAAGAAGCAGCCTAATTACTGGATTGATTAAATTTTGGGCTGACTTGAATTCGAGAGAATTTTTCCTTGAGAATTCAAGATGGCGAATATAAATTAAGTAATATTAAAATACTTCCCAGTTTATTTGTATACAATTGTCAAATTTGATACAGCAAACAGGGATAGTCTCTATTTTACCAGCTTAGAGTATATTGTCATTTAAAAACCAATATAACCAAATAAAATGCTAATAAAATAAAAGTATATTCCTGAAATAAAGTTTCAAAAGTGCTCATTGTCACTATTGGTTTAAAGAGGAAAGTTTATGGTGAATAAGGGAAAAAATAATGTCAAATATTCTGAGGTAAGATAGATTTATTCTTTTATAATTGCTTTCATGTTCACACACTTCTAGGAAAAAAGAGCCATAATATAATGCTTTCTTCTTAATTTCCCACAAACAGAATATTTATATTAACATGCATTTAAAATTTTTCTGCTTCTAAGCTATCAAAATTTATTTTCTTTTGAATAAATCATCAAAGACTTTGTCAGGTATTACTTTGTTTTTAATTAGAGTCCACAGATATTTATGAGACCAGTTGGTTTTTGTACGGTTGAAAGTTTTAAAATATAAATTGGCATTGAGAGTCTAATACATATTAAATTTATTATTGCAATTATACCACCGTTCTTCATTGAGTAAACATTTTAATCTACAGCACCTTCTTGAGTGTTGTGTTGTTGTTATAGTTGACCTGTAGAGGTCACTATTAACAGGCAAATGAAAACCCTGTTAGAATTACTGAACTGAACTGACAGTTAAAGTCTGTCCCAAATCACTAGAAAGACCATGGCACTACTTTATATAAGACATCATAGAAATATGACACAACTTTAAAATCAGAATAGTTTTAGATAATTATATAATAAAAATCGATGCTATTACTTGGATCAGTTAACCACAATCTCATGATTTAAAACTTCCCATCTCTGCAATTACTTAAATTGAAAACAAAAAGTGACCCCACTAAATTGAGTTCTAATGATTTCCCATTATTTACTTATTTTCTCTAATATTTAGTATCAGAATATATGGTAGATGGAAAGATAGAGATGGAAACTGGATTTTGTTTGGACTCAAACCAAACATGCGCTGTATCTTTACAAAGTGTAATTTTTACCTCATTAAAAAAAAAAAAAAAAAGAAAATTCAAATAAAAAGTTATATAAAGTAACCATTTTTAATGTTTATTTAGTTGGACAGTAATCAAGTGGATATACCTAGGGAAAGATAGGAGGACTACTTAACAGAGAAACCACCCTTACCATGCAAATGCCAGTAAAACCTCCTTAAAATGAAGGGAATCTGTCATTTTGTGTAAATTCTCTTCTGCTTCCATAAACACAGCCGTAATCAATTAAAGACCCACTTGTGAAGGAGTCATTGTTTGCAGTTCCATTCAGACATTGCTGAGTTGTCTTTTAGACTGCCCATGCGGAAAGCCTGGTAAGGTGATGAGAAAGTTCAAAGCACCTAAGTTTTCAATGTGAATTTTGTTACTGAGACTTCTCTGTATCTTTTTTTATTCATTTTAAACTTTGGAATGTAGTATGTGTTGATTGTTGATTCTAGGAAATGGAGGGGGCTTAAGAATGTAGCAAAGAATGAAAATGATCTAATGACGTAATTCCATGTGACTTTCAGATTGCAATGCCTGATAGATTAGTTCAAGAGACACCAGTGCTGAAAATGTTCACAAAGATAAATAATATTACTTTATCACAAGTCTTTTAATAGAAAGTAAGAGTGCTTTCTCCAACACTAATAAATCTTTCATTAATTTTTGTCATAGTCACAATTTTATTTTTGTTCTCAACCTCTCCTTTACACTCTTAATTTAAGCTGGACATTATTATTGTATTATTATTGGTACCAATAAGTATTGGTACTAAAATGGTCAATATCCAATTTTGGTTGCTGGATTTGGGAGACTGGTGGAATTTCTTCAAAGAGGTAGATGTAATAATATTTCAGAGAGAATTTAGCATAAGTGATTTAAAGAATTAAGATAAAAAATGACTCAATACAATGATTTAATGCTATTGATATGTACTAAACTAGAGGGAGTAAAGAAATTATCCTCGGATTTAGGAATACAAGTTACTTAGTATATTAAATTCTTATATGGCAAGCCTAAGGGCTCAGAAAGAAATGTCATAAGGTTAGTGTCAGGACCTCACCTTATCAGAGTGGGAATCTAACTTGTGGGTCACTTTTGATCCTTTGCTGTCTGGACAGAAATAGACCAACTTTCTCACCTGATTGCCTAAAGAATACTCTGGCATAGGTCTGGAAAGTCACATTCAACCATATTTAGCAGGATAGTTAAACCAAATGTAAAAGATTTGGGGATGGAAATTAAGGAATGGAGAGATCTAACAAAAATGTTTCCTTTCCTAAGATCCCTTTGCTTTTCTAGATCAAATGGAGGAAACAGCTTTCCTTGGGACTACAATTTAATAAAACTACCATGTCTGTCACTGTTATGCAAGCACATAGACTCTCTCTTTTCCTTGTGTGATATATCTGGGGAGGTTATAAGGAAGAGCCTCAGTGTCCAGACCAGCCACAGATGACTCAGGACTGCACCTTCACTAAATCCATTCATTACAGTGGCCCTAGTGGGAGTTACAAGTGAAGCCTGCCAATTAGACATTGGTAATGTGGACTCTACTTTAGGGAATTGGGCAAGACTGCCAGAATTCATTCCTGAACTTTAGCAGCCACAAAGGAGTATTTTTCTGTCGTCTGTAACTGATTCAAAACCGGGTCTCAAAAGGACAAGCTTCCTTTTGTGCACCATCTTTCCTAAAGTCCAACAACTAATAATGTTACAAACATCAGGTTTTTCACAAGATCACAAGAAACATCTAACGAAGGAGAAGCAAAGAAAAAAATGTCATCTTTTGCCTTGATTAGCCTCTGCTTCACTGTTTTCCAATTTTAGAACATTCTCTTTGGAAAATTATTTTGTGGTTATTTACCACAAATTAATGGTACCTATTTGTTAGATGAAAGATTAAATTGTGATGTATCAAGGATAATAAACAGTTTCCAGAATTTTTAGATGTTGATTAAAGCAGTTCATGTCGGGGTTAGTTCATATTCAAACCTGCTAGCACTTACCTTGAAAACATATTTCCAAAATCCTATTCTGAAGCTGTTTTGGCATCACTACTTTCTTCTCTGCTAATAATCACACATAAAGGTGAATGCTTTGCTTTCAAGTTCACTGACATTTTTTTTTTAATTTTTATGTTTTAGTTAATTTGAATACTTGGGGGATCTTTTGAAATTTTTTAAGAAGCAAAGGTAGATTTTCTTAACAAAGATTTTATTACTAGAATAAACAAATTTCAGAAAATCTCCAGGTCATTTTGTGGAAAATAACAGAGAGCTGTAAACATAGGAATATTAGATAGTAAAGCTCATAGAGTCAGCCCCTGTAGACTTTAACAAGAAAGATTTGACTCTGTACCTTTATATCAAGTGTGGTTGTTGTTTTGTTTTGTTTTGTTTTTTCCTTTTTAAAGCAATGTACTCTTTTGGCTTCTAGTCCTAATTTTACTTCAGAAATTATTTTTAATGTGCTTCAGACAGGGGCCTTCTGTCCAGGTCTTGAATGCAAGTACTGTATCTTTGTTTTGTATTCTTGTACAAATATATTTTATTGGGAACCTATTTAAAAATGCTTGTTAAACATATGACCTTATTCACATGAATGCATTCAAGTGCTGTAAATGTAGGGGCAGATGTTGGAACAGAGGAACCAATGTCTCATATTCATGGTTGCAGCTTACTGTTTGAGGCAAGAGGTTTCCTTCATCAGATCACTGCTGGTGCACATGCTGCTCTATGTACATACTTCTTGTGCTGTGAGTCACACACACAGGCATGCACACACACACACACACACACACTTCCCTATGATTTAAGGGAAAAAAAAACGCATCAGTCATAAAGCTCAGGAGTTGAAAGTCAGTGAGTAAGGCTGGGATAGTAACAGTTCAGAACTTGAATGAATTGCCAGTTTTCACCAAGTAACTGGCTGGCCTTCTCAGGCAGGCTCCAAATTCCTGTTGAAATGAAGACTTTCTTTCCTGGACTAGGCCTGGCATTCCTGGGAAACAATGGCCCTTTTCAAATAGGCTCTGAAATTTCACAGGTGAAGGGAGAGGGGCAGTCATTTGATCCCACCCACAAGAAGCCTGTTAGTATTTTACAAAGTGAAGACAGAGCCTATCGTGGAAATGCAGGCAAAGCTGGCTAGTGGCTAAGAACTGCAATCTAGACCCACAGTTCTGCAGATCTCTGTGAAATATGAATAAATTTCAACATTCTGTCTTTGACTCACATTACAACTCTTTTTCTAGATTTTCTTAAGAGCAGTCTGCAAAACCACCAAAATAGGATTTTATTTCGTGTCTTGGAAAAGCAGTATTCTAGCTTGTCTTTAATTATATATTGACATTAGAACTATAAAATAAAGAATTCAGTTGCTGATACGTGTATGTATGTGTGTGTGTGATTTTGGAAGACATACTAGGTAAAAATATTCCATAGATATATAAACATACAACTATATAATTAAATACATACATATATACATGAATATATATAATGATTTTATGTTGCATTATTTCCAAAATGGTTTTAAGTAAGATCTCATTATAATTCAATAATTTAAAAAATTCAAAAATGTTCAGGTAAGTTTATGAATCATAAATGAGAGTATAGACTAGGAATCCCCAAATACTGGGATCTAATACCTGATGATCTGAGGTGGAGCTGATGTAATAATAATAGAAATAAGGTACACAATAAATGTAATGCACTTGAATCATCCCGAAACCAATGCCTTCCCCCATTCCATGGAAAAATTATCTTCCACAAAAGTGGTCCCTGATGCCAAAGAGGTCGTGAACTGATGGTATAGACAATATCAGTTTGAAAGAATTTGACCACACTGTTCTCCATACTTAGATGTACAATTCATTTCATAGATTTTTATGAAAACTTATATTTGAGCAGATGTTTCAATAATTGAATGAGATAAACTGAAGATTTTAGTAGTCAGTTTCATGAATGAGAAAACTAATGAAAGTTCAGATTTATCATTAGTAAACTGGGAGTCTATGTACCTGTTCAGCAAGAGACTGAGTCTTTTCTTCTTTTTGACAATTCTGATAACTCCCCCAAGATTGATGACACACCCAGTATGTAACCTAACTTGAAGACTTATTTTGAACATGGATTACCAAAGACTCAGGAAGTAAAAGTAAATAATAAATAAATAATTTAAATAATTAAATATTATTTATTTAATTATTAAAATTTTAAATAATTAAAAATAATTATTTATTATTATTAAAATAAATATAAAAATAAATAATAGAACTATTTATGATATTATCACTCAATATAGACTTTCTCTAAGAAACCTGATTATCTGGTCATTATGTAGCATTTTAATATTAAAAATTTTTTTAAGTTGTTTCAGTTTTTACATGGCAATCTTTCCCCTACCCTCATTGTCCTCAATTCTAGCAGCAACCAGAGTATTTTGAGCTTGTCTTTTTTTTTTTTCTCCTGTGCTCAATTGCTTCGGTTGTGTCTGACTCTTTGTGACCCTATGGATTGTCGCTCACCTGGCTGCTCTGTCCATGGGATTCTCCAGGCAAGAATATTGGAGTGGTTGCCATGTCCTCCTCCAGGGGATCTTCCCAACTCAGGGATCGAACCCACGTCTCCTGTGGCTCCTGCATTGCAGGAAGATTCTTTTGCCACTGAGCCATCAGGGATTGAATTATTACAATATTGCTTCTGTTTTATGTTTTGGTTCTTTGGCTGCAAGGCATGTGGGATCTTAGCTCCCTGACTAGGGATCAAACTGGTACCTCCTGCATTGGAAGGCAAAGTCTTAACCTCTGGACAGCCATGGAACTCTCAAGCTTATGTCTTATAAAAAGAATGGAAGAGCAGAACAACAATAATAAAACCAAAGTATCAGTGCTTGAGTTTCAAATGCAAAAAAAAATTTTTTTAATTTTTTTTAAAAAAGCACAAAAACAAAAAGCATGTTTTTTTTTTTTTTTTTTTAAGGTGCATTAATACACTAACACATCATCAATCAAAACCAGTTTCCCCAACATACAAAGAAAAATTTGAGGAATGAGGAAGACAACAAGAAATAAAGGGTAAGGAGTGTTCAGATATGGTGCATCACTTGAGAAAAGATTCTGGGTATCTGTTTCCCCATCTCCTCGGTTATAGAGAATTAACAATAGAACCAACTGTTAAATTTAGGACGCTAGAGCTAAGAGACCTGATACTTCCCAAATGGAGCTTATAGAGGCATCTAGCTTTATGTCTGTCCTACTCCTCTACCCTTATTCAAACCCCTTCCCCCTTGCATGGAGAGAAATAAAAGAGTGGAGATGGATAAGGTGTTCAAAATACAGCACTAAGGTGACCCTATACTATCTCTTGCTCCATATATATATATAGTAGTCCAGACAGCAGCAGAATGTTTTTCCAGTGAACTGAGAGCAGCACAGATACAGTGTAGAAAACCAACAGCCTGGGGGAGGCCAGTTTTCCCTAGGCCTTGGCCAGTTTTCCCTGCTAATCTGTGTGAAAATTCAAATCAACAGTTAATTAGTGAACAGATGAATATGTCATGAAGATTATATAAGTAAATAAATGACAGTATCTGCTTTTAAAAAGAATGTAAGTTAGATTTTGTAGGTGACATAAGACTATAATATTTATATAAATATGTATAATGCAAAGCAGAATGTGATACATGCAGAACAGATTATTGAAATGAGAATATTTTTACCTAATTTTGACTGAAGTAATAATACAAGAGATATGAAATGAATATGAAACAGACCTTACCCTTTGGCCATTTGCTGAATATAAAAAGTAAAATCCAGAAACTCAGTTTTATGATTTTTGAAACCCTCAGGTACTTTAAAGACATAAAAAACTGTCAGAGTATAAAGAAGATGTTTTGAGAAGAATTTCTTTCAAGAAAGTGATGCAGTAAATCTTACCTTCTCTTTTCAGAAAGGTTATGTGGCTCTTCCTGTTGAAAAGAATGGTCTTCAACAAGACCACTCAGAGAGCTTTATATGTGTTTCCTGACAATAGAAGGCCTTGCAACCTGGAGATGGATGCTTAACTGATCTATCTAAATGATGAAAGAAAAAAAAATTAGCTGCTTGGTGTAGAGCCAGGAAATTGTTGCTCTTGCTTTGAGACTAGCCTGTTCTAGAGCTTGAGGCAAAGGATGTATGAGTAGATCAGCTATGGGCCATGTGGGCAACAGCTGGGTAAAATCCATTTAAGGACCGTCCAAGAAGATCAATAGGGATTGTTGAAGGTTCTTCAATAGTCTGAGGTTATGTGAGGAA
The DNA here is from genome assembly GCF_033118175.1 of Dama dama. Taxonomy (NCBI): domain Eukaryota; kingdom Metazoa; phylum Chordata; class Mammalia; order Artiodactyla; family Cervidae; genus Dama; species Dama dama. Next base: position 40,179,151 of record NC_083700.1, read on the forward strand.
AGGGGACTTCCCTGGTGACTCAGATGGTAAAGAATCACCTGCAATGCAGGAGATGCAAAAGGCATGGTTGTGATCCCTGGATCAGGAAGATTCCCTGGAGAAGGGAATGGCTAACCACTCCAGTATTCTTGCCTGGGAACTCCCATGGACAGAGAAGCCTGATGGGCTACAGTTCATAGGGTCACAAAGGGTAGGACACTAGTGAGTGACTGACCAACACTTTCACTTTTTCACTTTCATGGGATGGAAATCTACAGGGAAGTTAGAGACTGATGGGGTCCAGCCAGAAGAATGAAAACCACAGCTATGAAAACCTCCAAAATCCACAAAATCATCCCAGAAGAGAGGAAGTTTTGGCCAATGTCCAGCAGAGAATATGGCACAATCAGTCAAAGGAAAATAATTTTACTCTCACTCTTCCTGCTTACTTCGACCCTGGAGGATACGAGAAAGCTGGTAACCTGTTAGTGAACAGGGAGACGCTGAAGGAAAAAGAGCAGAGGACCACCAACCACTCTCATAGGTCTTGGGAAGAAGAGAAATCTTAATTTGAATGTCTATTGAAACATTAATCAATAACCTGGAATGTATATATTATAATTATTGAACTGACACAATGTTTTGGGACTTAAGGGATCAGAGAACTGCTTATTACCTTAGAGTAAGATCAAAAGTAATGAGATCCAGCCAATATTCTATCAAAGAGCAGGAAAGATTACCCACATTGAATAAATTTTCAAAGGGCATTGGGATACATATATATGTATGACTGAGTCCCTTCTCTGTTCATCTGAAACTATCACAGCTTCTTAATTGGCTATACTCCAATACAAAATAAAAAGATTTTAAAAATAAATAAGCAGAAAATTATTTCTCTGAAAAATAAAAAAAGCATTGAAGATAAAACAGAATTGTAATTTTTGACTTATCCTACAAGTCTTATGTTCAATATAATAATTGTATATCTTAAAAAATATGTATGAAAATCTGTGCAGTCACATATAGTGGATAGACTATTTCTATATCTGGGTTAGGGAGCAATTTCTTATAGTATAAAGATCACTGGATAAGGACTTGCTGAAGCACTGTTTTAATCTTAGCTCTATCTACTTTTCTATACTGGCCACCTTACGTGTTATGTTTCACAGCTTTTCTTAATCTCAACTTCTTCCCATATAAGAGGGAGTAAAAATGTAATAATGCCATATGAGGGCTTCCCTGGTGGCTCAGAGAGTGAAGCATCTGCCTGTGATGCGTGAGACCCGGGTTCAATCCCTGGGTCGGGAAGATCCCCTGGAGAAGGAAATGGCAACCCACTCCAGCATTCTTGCTTGGAGAATCCTATGGACAGAGGAGCCTCGTAGGCTACAGTCCACAGGATCACAAAGAGTCGGACACGACTGAGTGACTTAACTTTAACTTTAACTTTTAATGCCATATGAAATGCCTTTTCCTCTAAATGAGATCATTTAGAGCAAATGTGATGATGTAATGAATACATTTCAATATTAAGTACAATACATATGTAGTATTGTATAGTGAAAATAATAATGAACACTCACAGGGAAAATTATGAACTCAGATTGCTTTGTTAAAGAAAAGGCTTTAGTTTTTTTTTTTTTTTTTTTTTTTAAAAACTTGTATTATTTCTAATATTCTGGGAGGTGGGTCATAGAGGATCTTGCTGTGATTTATGTCGGAGAGTGTTTTGCCTATGTTCTCCTCTAGGAGTTTTATAGTTTCTGGTCTTACATTTAGATCTTTAATCCATTTGGAGTTTATTTTTGTGTATGGTGTTAGAAAGTGTTCTAGTTTCATTCTTTTACAAGTGGTTGACCAGTTTCCCCAGCACCACTTGTTAAAGAGGTTGTCTTTTTTCCATTGTATATCCTTGCCTCCTTTGTCAAAGATAAGGTGTCCATAGGTTCGTGGATTTATCTCTGGGCTTTCTATTCTGTTCCATTGATCTATATTTCTGTCTTTGTGCCAGTACCATACTGTCTTGATGACTGTGGCTTTGTAGTAGAGTCTGAAGTCAGGCAGGTTGATTCCTCCAGTTCCATTCTTCTTTCTCAAGATTACTTTGGCTATTCGAGGTTTTTTGTATTTCCATACAAATTGTGAAATTCTTTGGTCTAGTTCTGTGAAAAATACCGTTGGTAGCTTGATAGGGATTGCATTGAATCTATAGACTGCTTTGGGTAGAATAGCCATTTTGACAATATTGATTCTTCCAAATGGGACCTAATGAAACTTAAAAGCTTTTGCACTACAAAGGAAACTATAAGTAAGGTGAAAAGACAGCCCTCAGATTGGGAGAAAATAATAGCAAATGAAGAAACAGACAAAGGATTAATCTCAAAAATATACAAGCAACTCCTGCAGCTCAATTCCAGAAAAATAAATGACCCAATCAAAAAATGGGCCAAAGAACTAAACAGACATTTCTCCAAAGAAGACATACAGATGGTTAACAAACACATGAAAAGATGCTCAACATCACTCATTATCAGAGAAATGCAAATCAAAACCACAATGAGGTACCATTACACGCCAGTCAGGATGGCTGCTATCCAAAAGTCTACAAGCAATAAATGCTGGAGAGGGTGTGGAGAAAAGGGAACCCTCTTACACTGTTGGTGGGAATGCAAACTAGTACAGCCGCTATGGAAAACAGTGTAGAGATTTCTTAAAAAACTGGAAATAGAACTGCCATATGACCCAGCAATCCCACTTCTGGGCATACATACTGAGGAAACCAGATCTGAAAGAGACACGTGCACCCCAATGTTCATCGCAGCACTATTTATAATAGCCAGGACATGGAAGCAACCTAGATGCCCATCAGCAGATGAATGGATAAGGAAGCTGTGGTACATATACACCATGGAATATTACTCAGCCATTAAAAAGAATTCATTTGAACCAGTCCTAATGAGATGGATGAAGCTGGAGCCCATTATACAGAGTGAAGTAAGCCAGAAAGATAAAGGACATTACAGCATACTAACACATATATATGGAATTTAGAAAGATGGTAACGATAACCCTATATGCAAAACAGAAAAAGAGACACAGAAATACAGAACAGACTTTTGAACTCTGTGGGAGAATGTGAGGGTGGGATATTTCAAAAGAACAGCATGTATACTATCTATGGTGAAACAGATCACCAGCCCAGGTGGGATGCATGAGACAAGTGCTCCGGCCTGGTGCACTGGGAAGACCCAGAGGAATCGGGTGGAGAGGGAGGTGGGAGCGGAGATCGGGATGGGGAATACATGTAAATCCATGGCTGATTCATATCAATGTATGACAAAACCCAATGAAATGTTGTGAAGTGATTGGCCTCCAACTAATAAAAAAAAATAAATAAATTAAAAAAAAAAACTTGTATTAATATGCATTTGAGACATTTTTTAAACACACAGCACAAACATACTTGACTTTTGATTTATCATGTTTTATTTATTCATACTTTTTGATGGCATCTTAAAATAAGACTTTTTATCTCATTTAAATTGTATAATAATTAAGAACATAATAGTAGGTTTCAAGAACATATAGTAATTATTAATGAACATGAGTACATGTGTAAACATACACAAAAATACATATATATATATATAAGTATATACACAAGCATATACTGGTATACATTATATACTAATATAAGTGTATAATATATAATTATATTTAATATACTTGCTTCTTGGAAGAAAAGCTATGACAATACTAGACAGCATATTAAAAAGCAGAGACGTTACTTAATCGACAGAGGTCCTTGTGGTCAAAGTTCTGTTTTTTCCAGTAGTCATATATGGATGTTAGATTTGGACCACGAAGAAGGCTGAGCGCTGAAGAATTGATGCTTTCAAGCTGTGGTGTTGGAGAAGACTCTTGAGAGTCCCTTGGACAGCAAGGGGATAATCCAGTCAATCCTAAAGGAAATCAACTCTGAATATTTGTTGGAGGGACTGATGCTGAAACTGAATCCTCCAGAACTTTGGCCGCTTGATGGGAAGAGCCAACTCACTGGAAAAGACCTTGATACTGGGAAAGGTTGAAGGCAGGAGAAGAAGGGGACGGCAGGGGATGAGATGATCATATGGCATCACCGACTCAATGGACATGAGTTTGAGCAAGCTCCAGGAGATGGTGAAGGACAGGGAAGCCTGGCGTGCTGCAGTCCATAAGGTGGCAAAGAGTCGGACATGACTGAGTGACCGGACAACAACAACAACAATATAATATATAGCATATGTATTCTTAGTTGTGTGTATATTGTGTTTGTATGAGTATATGCACAGGTATATATACACGAGACTGTATATAAGCATGTGTATATAGTTAATTTAATTCTCATAATAACCCTGTGAAATCTACACCATTATTTTTTGTGTGTTACAGATCAAGGAACCTGAGACATATAAAGTTTAAATAACTTGGTCAAGGTCACACAGTAAAAGATAAAGCCAAGAGTTATACCCAACAAAATAGTGCCAGAATTTTTTCTCTGTAAGTATATATTTTATTCCCACTATGTAAAGAGAGGTACAATACAACTCATGTAGGAATTAGAAGGCAAGTGATTAAAAGTCAGCTTTTGAAAGGTCAGTGTTTATGTAAGTGAAGATTAATAATTCAGCCAGAAAGTAGGAAATTGATAAGAATTGTCAGGGTTCTATTAGTCTCCTGTAAATGAGGATAGATGACTTCTCACTTACATCATGTCAGTGAGAGGAACATCAAGAAGAATACAAATAGAACTCAATAAGTGCCCTTTGCAGCTTGGAATAGAGATATTCCCATGTCTGATTCACATCTAAGAAATCTAAACAACAAATCCTGGCAAAAGCTGCTTATGGCTAAATATAATAGAAAAATGCTTTAATAATAGAAGTTTCATACATGAAAAAAAATTGCAAATTTTCACTTTAATTCAGTAAATTCTAGTTTATTATTTTTATTATGAAACAAAACAGTACATGCTGTTTTATTCTTTTCTGTTTATTGATTTTTCTCCTTTATTTTAAACATAGGTAAGCTGAAGAAATCAGAGATTTAGTGATTTACAAATGCCAGTTAAAAAAAGTCATGGCTAGAACCAAGAATCTCTCACTATAGGACCATTGTCCTTTAATGTACTGTGCAATATGTTGCTTCTTTGAAAATATGACAGATTCATTTCCTTGGGAAGAAGGACTGATGTAGATCTATGTAATCTTAACCACACAGTTGGATTTACATTGTTTCAATGCCTTCCTCTAGTTACAATAAATATATATTTAACATTATACAATTTACAGGTGGTCTAAAATGTGTTTGAACCCTGTTAAAAATGTTGGGAGGGAATAGCCCAGGTAAAAATATTCACAAGACTTTTGTATTTATATGTGCCTTAGAAGTGCCTTAAGAAACCCCCCACCTCACTGTGGACCATCCTTGCAGGTTATTTGGTTCCTCCTACTGTCCTGTTAGACCTGATAAATTAATATTTGTAAAACACTTTCGAAACTTTGGTGCACTTATAAATTATTTTCTTGTTCTGTTTGGGTATAGCAATGAGTCTAGAGAAATAGAGATTGATAACTGGAAGAGGAATGACTTCAACTTCTCTCTGTGAGTGACAGCACAGTCTTGATATTGTGACTTTTCCCATCCCATTATTGAGTAGTCTTGAGTCAAATTGTTTTGGAAGGAAATAGGTAGCAGTTGGCCTTAGTCTTTTCAAGGCTATGGTTTTTCCAGTGGTCATGTATGGATGTGAGAGTTGGACTGTGAAGAAAGCTGAGCGCTGAAGAATTGATGTTTTTGAACTGTGGTGTTGGAGAAGACTCTTGAGAGTCCCTTGGACTGCAAGGAGATCCAACCAGTCCATCCTGAAGGAGATCAGTCCTGGGTGTTCATTGGAAGGACTGATGTTGAAGCTGAAACTTCTATACTTTACCCACCTCAAGTGAAGAGTTGACTCACTGGAAAAGCCCCTGATGCTGGGAGGGATTGGGGGCGGGAGGCGAAGGGGAGGACAGAGGATGAGATGTCTGGATGGCATCACCAACTCGATGGACATGGTTTTGTGTAAACTCCAGGAGTTGGTGATGGACAGGGAGGCCTGGAGTGCTGCAATTCATGGGGTTGCAAAAAGTCGGACACAACTGAGCAACTGAACTGAACTGAACTGAACTGGCCTTAGTCATTTGATTAGGTTATCTTCCAGAGAAGTTCAGGAAGAGATTTTCATTGTAGTTCCTGGATATTATATAAAAATGCATCATGTTTAAGATGCCTTTGCCTTCCAGTGAGTTATAATCTAAAAAGAGATTGTATCTTATTCAGTATTTTAGCATGGTACAATAAAATGAGCTGGGGAAATATGATATTTACAACTATATTTGTGAAGTGGGTCAGTTTGGAGATCAAACTTTTCATGCTACTTAAAGAATCAAATAAGGTATTTCAAATATATTTATTCTAGAAGAATAGAATTGAAATCTTAATTAGGTTTCTCCATTGCATAGTTTTAAGTTTTGTTTTATAGCCACTGTTCTTAATGAGTAGTTATGAAAAGATAAAAATAAGACTTAGACTCTATCAGACCCCTTTCATTTTACATGTAGAATGGGTTTTTGTTCTTCTGTTGGAACTCAGCTTCACCAAACTGGTATTTTACTTGACTTGGTAGCATTTTTAGTTAAGTAAATGCAGAAATTTAAGAAACATAAGGTACAAGGTTCACCTTATCCTATACAATTTAAGAAGAAAAGGATTTAACTATCTAGTCATATCTATTCCAAATATTAGCTAAAAGCTATTTAGCTCTTTTGGAGCTCTTAGGCTCCAAAATCACTGTAGATGGTGACTAGAGCCATGAAATTAAAAGATGCTTTCTCCTTGGAAGAAAAACTATGATGAACCTATCAAAACGCAGAGACACTAATTTACTGACAAAGGTCCGTTTAGTCACAGCTATGGTTTTTCCAGTAGTCATGTGTGGATGTGAGAGTTGGACCATAAAGAAAGCTGAGCACCGAAGAATTGATGCTTTTGAACTGTGGTGTTGGAGAAGACTCTTGAGAGTCCCTTGAACTGCAAGGAGATCAAACCAGTCAATCCTAAAGAAAATCAGTCCTGAATATTCATTGGAAGGACTGATACTGAAGTTGAAACTCCAAAACTTTGGACACCTGAAGTGAAGAACAGACTCACTGGAAAAGACTCTGATCCTGGGAAAGGTTGAAGGCAGGAAGAGAAAGAGATGACAGAAGATGAGATGGCATCACTGACTCTATGGACATGAATTTGAGCAACCTCCAGGAGTTGGTGATGGACAGGGAAGCCTGGCGTGCTACAGTCCATGGGGTTGCAAAGAGTTGGACATGACTGAGTGACTGAACTGAACTGAAATAACTCTTTTTATAGTCAAGTAAGTAAAATAATATGGGAAGATTATTCTCTTGAGCTCTTATATAATACCAGTTTTTAAGTGAAAAAAATATAAAAAATTACAAGATTTTATAAAAGTATTTTGCTAGCCTCATCTCTAGTAAACCATACAGTATAAAATATATTAGAAGGTGAATAGTTTCATAAAGTTATCAAAGCAATTCAAATATAACAAATACAAATTATTTACTGGAAAAAGAAGAACTGCATACTTTATTTCTTAATCTTAGAGTAAGTAGAGGCTATTGGACTTCAAAAATTATACTAAAATGTGGCATAATTAGCATAGTAGATAGTATCAGTATCTGACATGTAAAATATTGTGTATTTACTCATCAAAGAAAAGTTACTGTCTCTGAGTATATATATATTTGATAGTTCTTTTTCTTTCTTTTATTTATTTTACCATTTGTGTATGGTTTGGGAAGGAAGTCTGACAGATAGTTTACACTGTACCATTTGGAGTTAAAGGTAACTGGATTTGAGTCTTACACTACGTACCAATTTATTGTGTGGCTAACAGTAAAGGGGGATGATAGGGACTTCCCTGGTGGGCCAGTGGTTAAGAATTATCCTTCCAATGCAGAAGATACTGGTTTGATCCCTGGTTAGGGAGACAAGAACCCACATGGCTTGCAGCCAAAAACCAAAGCATGAAAAGAAAAAAGAATCAATATCATAACAAATTTAAGAAAGACTTTAAAAATTATTTGCATCAACAAAAATCTTAGAAAAAAGGCGGGGCAGATAATGCTATTTTTTCATAATGCTATTGTGGATAGTTTATCTTCATTCAGAATATTGGAAAGATCCCCTTTTGTCATCCATCATAGGGAATGATGATGATAGATGGGCTAAATGATAGTAAATATCAACCACAACATGCTTACACATGTCAGCTAACCCTCTTAGAATATTATTTTAAAATGTAAGAATATAACTATGTATTTAATAACTTTTGAAATTTTAGAACAATTTTAGATTTACACAATTATTACATGGAGAGTACAGTAATCTGTATACTCTACACCCTATTTCATCTATTACTAGCACCTTATATTGGTATTAAAACTTTATTATAATTAATTAATCAACACTGATACATTTTTATTAACTAAATTTCATACTTCATTAACGTTCGTCGGTTTTCCCCTGATATTCTTTTTCTGGTCCTACCTAGGATATCACATTACATTTACTTGTCATATCCCCTTAGGCTCTAGCAAACACACCCTTCCAACAACATAAGAAAAGGCTCTACACATGGATATCACCATATGGTTAGTACCAAAATCAGAATGATTATATTCTTTGCAGCCAAAGATTGAGAAGCTCTATACAATCAGAAAAAAAAAAAAAAAAAAAAGACCGGGAGCTAACTGTGGCTAGATCATGAACCCCTTATTGCAAATTTCAGACTTAAATTAGAGAAAGTGGGGAAAACCACTAGACCATTCAGGTATGACCTAAATCAAATCCCTTATGTTTATACAGTGGAAGTGACAAACAGATTCAAGAGATTAGATCTGATAGACAGAGTGCTGGAAGAACTATGCATGGAGGTTCCTGAGACTGTACAGGAGTCAGTGATCAAGAATATCCCCAAGAAAAAGAAATGCAAAAAAGCAAAATGATTGTCTGAAGAGGCCTTACAAATAGCTGAGAAAAGAAAAGAAACTAAAGGCAGAGGAGAAAAGGAAAAATATACCCATTTGAATGCAGAGTTTCAAAGAATAGCAAAGAGAGATAAGAAAGCCTTCCTCAGTGATCAAAGCAAAGAAATAGAGGAAAACAATAGAATGGGAAAGATTAGAGTTTTCTTCAAGGAAATTAGATACAGGCAGAACATTACATGCAAAGATGAGCACAATAAAGGACAGAAATGGTATGGACCTAACAGAAGCAGAATATATTAAGACGAGGTGGCAAGAATACACAGAACTATACAAAAAAGACCTTCATGACCCGGATAACTACAATGGTGTGATCACTCACCTAGAGCCACACAACCTGGAATGCAAAGTCGAGTGGGCCTTAGGAAGCATCACTATGAACAAAGCCAGTGGAGGTGATGGAATTCCAGTTGAGCTATTTCAAATCCTAACATAATGATGTGAAAGTGCTGCACTGAATATGCCAGCAAATTTGGAAAACTCAGCAGTGGTCACAGGACTGGAAAAGGTTAGTTTTCATTCCAAACCCAAAGAAGACCACTGCCAAAGAATGTTCAAACTACCACACAACTGCACTCATCTCAGTTCAGTTCAGTTCAGTCACTCAGTCCTGTCTGATGCTTTGCGACCCCATGAACAGCAGCACACCAGGCCTCCCTGTCCATCACCAATTCCCAAAGTTCACCCAAATCCATGCCCAGTCTGTTGGTGATGCCATCCAACCATCTCATCCTCTGTCATCCCCTTCTCCTCCTGCCACCAATCTTTCCCAGCATCAGAGACTTTTCAAATGAGTCTGCTCTCTGCATCAGGTGGCCAAAGTACTGGATCTTCAGCTTCAACAGCAGTCCTTCCAATGAACACCCAGGACTGATCTCCTTTAGGATGGACTGACTGGATCTTCCTGCAGTCCAAGGGACTCTCAAGAGTCTTCTCCAACACCACAGTTCAAAAGCATCAATTCTTCAGCGCTCAGCTTTCTTTATTGTCCAACTCTCACATCCATACATGACTACTGGAAAAACCATAGCCTTGACTGGATGGACCTTTGTTAACAAAGTAATGTCTTTGCTTTTCAATATGCTGTCTAAGTTGGTCATAACTTCCCTTCCAAGGAGCAAGTGTTTTTTAATTTCATGGCCGCAATCACCATCCACAGTGATTTTGGAGCCCAGAAAAATAAAGTCAGCCACTGTTTCCACTGTTTCCCCATCTATTTGCCATGAAGTGATGGAACTGGATGCCATGATCTTAGTTTTCTGAATATCAAGCTTTAAGTCAACTTTTTCACTCTCCTCTTTCACTTTCATCAAGAGGCTCTTTAGTTCTTCTTCACTTTCTGCCACAAGGGTGGTCTCATCTGCATATCTGAGGTTATTGATATTTCTCCCTGTAACCTTGATTCCAGCTTGTGCTTCATCCAGCCCAGCGTTTCTCATGATGTACTCTGCATATAAGGTAAATAAGCAGGGTGACAATACACAGCCTTGACGTACTCCTTTTCCTATTTGGAACCAGTCGTGTTGTTCTATGTCCAGTTCTAACTGTTGCTTCCTGAGCTGCTAACAGGTTTCTCAAGAGGCAGGTCAGGTGGTCTGGTATTCCCAGCTCTTTACGAATTTTCCACAGTTTATTGTGATCCACACAGTCAAAGCCTTTGGAATAGTCAGTAAAGCAGAAATAGATGTTTTTCTGGAACTCTCTTGCTTTTTCGATGATCCAGAAGATGTTGGCAATTTGATCTCTGGCTCCTCTGCCTTTTCTAAATCCAGCTTGAACATCTGGAAGTTCATGGTTCAGCTATTGCTGAAGCCTGGCTTGGAGAATTTTGAGCATTACTTTACTAGCATGTGAGATGAATGCAACTGTGAAGTAGTTTGACCATTCTTTGGCATTACCTTTCTTTGGGATTGGAATGAAAACTGACATTTTCTAGTCCTGTGGCCACTGCCAAGTTTTCCAAATTTGCTGACATATTGAGTACAGCACTTTCACAGCATCATCTTTCAGGATTTTTTGAAATAGCTCAACTGGAATTCCATCGCCTCCACTATCTTTGCTTGTAGTGATACTTCCTAAGGCCCACCTGACTTCACATTCCAGAATGTCTGACTCTAGGTGAGTGGGAGTGATCACACCTTCGTGATTATCTGGGTCATGAAGATCTTTTATGTATAGTTTTCTGTTTATTCTTGCCACCTCTTCTTAATATCTTCTACTTCTATTAGGTCCATACCATTTCTGTCCTTTATTGAGCCCATCTTTGCATGAAACGTTCCCTAGGCACTGATTTCACACGTTAGCAAAGTAATGCTCGAAATTCTCCAAGCCAGGCTTCAACAGCACATGAACCATGAACTTCCAGATGTTCAAGCTGGATTTAGAAAAGGCAGAGGAGCCAGAGATCAAATTGCCAACATCTGTTGGATCATCAAAAAAGCAAGAGAGTTCCAGAAGACCATCTACTTCTGCTTTATTGACTATGCCAAAGCCTTTCACTGTGTGGATCACAAAAAATTGTGGAAAATTCATAAAGAGCTGGGAATACCAGACCACCTGACCTGCCTCTTGAGAAATCTGTATGCAGGTCAAGAAGTGAGAGTTAGAACCAGCATGGAACAACATACTGTTTCCAAATTGGGAAGGAGTATGTCAAGGTTGTATATTGTTGCCCTGCTTATTTAATTTATATGCAGAGTACATCATGTGAAATGCCGGGCTGGATGAAGCACAAGCTAGAATCACGATTGCTGGGAGAAATATCAATAACTTCAGATATGCAGACAACACCACCCTTATGGAAGAAAGTGAAAAAGAACTAAAGAGTCTCTTGATGAAAGTGAAAGAGGAAAGTGAAAAAGCTGGCTTAAAACTCAACATTCAAAAAATGAAGATCATGACATCTGATCCCATCACTTCATGGCAAATATGTGGGGAAACAATGGAAACAGTAAGACACTTTATTATGGTGGATTTCAAAATCACTGCAGATGGTGACTATAGCCATGAAATTAATCTCACTCCTTGGAAGAAAAGCTATGATGAACCTAGATAGTATATCGAAAAGCAGAGATATTGCTTTGCTGAAAAAGTCTGTCTAGTCAAAGATATGGTTTGTCCAGTAGTCATGTATGGATGTGAGAGTTGGGCTATAAAGAAAGCTGAGCACCAAATAATTGATGCTTTTGAACTGTGTTACTGGAGAAGACTCTTGAGAGTCTCTTGAACTGCGAGGGTATCAAACCAATCAATCCTAAAGGAAATCAATCCTGAATATTCATTAGGACTAATGCTGAAGCTGAAACTCCAATACTTTGGCCACCTGATGTGAAGAACTGACCCACTAGAAAAACCCTGATGCTGGGAAAGATTAAAGGCAGGAGGAGAAGGGGACGACAGAGGATGAGATGGTTTGATGGCATTACTGACTCGATGGACATGAGTTTGAGCAAGCTCCATGAGTTGGTGATGGATAGGGAAGCCTGGCATGCTGTAGTCCATGGGGTTGCAAAGAGTTGGACATGACTGAGCAACTGAAATGAACTGTATTTGTCATATCTCCTTAGGCTCCTCTTGGTTGTTACAGTTTCTGAAACATTCTCTTTTTTTGATGACCTTGACAGTTTAAGAAACATTGATAAATTATTTTGAAAATAGAATGTCTTTCAGTTGGAATTGTTCTGATGTTTTTCTCTTGTTTTCACTAGGATAATATTTTTTTGGATAAAATCAAAGAGGTAAAGTGTAATTCTCATTATATCATTTTAGAACTACATACTATCAATATGATCTATCACTGTTGATATTAACTGGATCACTTGGCTTAAGAATTTTTCGAGTTTCTCCACTGTAAAGTTATTCTTTTTTCCCTCTTCTTTTCCATGCTAGACTTTTTAGAAAAAGTCACTATGCACTGCCTATACTTAAGGAGTGAGGGATTATGTGCCTACTCCTTGAGGGTAGGGTATCTAAAAACAATTTTTAATTCTAGTAATACCTATATATATACACATATACATATATAAATAAGTATGAGTATTTTTATGGAAATTACTACACATATTAGAATATCATATATTGAAATATATGGCAATTATTCTATATGGCAAATTTGTTTCTTCTTCATTATTTATTTTTTAATCATTTGTTTTTATCAGCATGAACTTATTGATTCTATTTTTGCTTTGGATTATAATACAATACTACTTAATTTTATTATTTAAGTTGTTCTAGGATTTGGCCATTGGTACCTCTTCATTTGGCTCTGTATCCTTTCTATCATGACACCCATCATACCCATCATTGTGAGGTTTTGTTTTTCTAAAAATTTTATTACTTTCTACACAACAAAGATGATGCATAGTATAGGCCTATCTTATGTATTTCCTCTCCCAGTCCTAGAATCAGCCATTTCTCTAAGGATCCCAGGTTCCTTTTACTGGAAAATAGTGTTAGAACCTAAGCACTGAGCATTAAGAATGCTCCTTGCTATTGGACTGTCTAGACCCTCTCAACTGACAGCGTGAGATACATGTTTTTATATATGTTTGTGTGTGTACATATGTATATGTGTATATATACATATGTATCCATATGCATCTATAATAAGGGACACAAGAGCTTGTATGGTCTTCAACTCTAGTCCATTATCACATGGATCACTGTAGTTTCTTCTCCTTGCCCATGTATAATCTCCCTCTTCAACAGTGAGAAACTTGGCTCTCATTATCTGCTATGTAATTAGTTGTTTGATTGTTATATACATGTATTGTGGTTTCAAAATTTTTAATTTGTAGCCTTATCAGGAACAACTTCATCAAATAGAATATAGTGCTTATGTACAGTTCATTTTGCCTTTAAGGTAAAGTCTCCATTCTTTCTAAAGTCTTAAGTCAGTACTTATTTCTCTCACCCCCTTCTGAGAGGTTAATTTATACAGTTATTATGCATTGTTCTTGTTGTTGTTCAGTCACCCAGTTGTGTCTGACTCTTTGCGATCCCATGGACTGCAGCATACCAGGCCTGCCTGTCCCTCATCATCTCCCAGAGTTTGCCCAAGTTCATGTTCATTGCATCGGTGATGCCATCCAGCCATCTCATCCTCTGATGTCCTCTTCTCCTTCTGCCCTCAATCTTTCTCAGCATCAAGGACTTTTCCAATGAGTCATCTGTTCACATCAGATGACCCAAATACTGGAGCTACAGCTTAAGCATCAGTCCTTCCAGTCAATATTCAACATTGATCTCCCTTAAGATTGACTGGTTTGATCTCCTTGCTGTCCAAGGGATTTTCAGAAGTCTTCTCCAGCACCACAGTTCAAAGGCATCAATTCTTTGGTGTTTTACCTTCTTTACATTCCAGCTCTCACAACCATATGTGACCACTGGGAGGACCATAGCCTTGACTATACAGATCTTTGCTGGCAGAATAATGCCTCTGCTTTTCAACACACAGTCTATTTATATCTCCCGATATAAATTCTGTTTTTCATACTAGGATTCTCAGATCTCCTAAATTATTTTTGTAAATTTGCATCCATTAAGGTTGTTTTTTTGTTTGTTTGTTTTGCTACAAGATTCACCTAATTTATTTGTATGGGGTAATAGTTTTAGTATATTTAGAGAAGTTTTCAACCATTAGGACTTGTACCTCTTACTACAGCAGCAGTGGGAAAAATGGCAAAGTTTCCTGCATTGTGAGAATATCTGATGCTTTATTAGCCTTATCTACATATACCCAATTTCTACTTAGTGAATAAAGATATTTACACATGCTGAACTTCATGTTTTGGTGTCCCATATTTTACCCAATTTTGATGGACAGCTCGAATTACATAGTAACTTGTTCTGTGGTCAAATATTCAATCTCACTTATATTCCAGTAATAAATGATAAACTGTTTCTTAGAGGGAGAATAGTTACTTACTAAAGAAGAAACTTGCTTCAAAGTCCATGAGACTGAGCTAAGATTTTCTTAATGAAAATTGCCAAAGGCTCCAATCAGCCAGAGATATTTTGTGTATCACTTAATCTGGTCTCATGTGGTCATGTGCTTGTGTGTGTGTTAGTCACTCACTCATTTCCAATGCTGTGGACTCCAATGCCAGGCTCCTCTGTTCATGGAATTCTCCAGGCAGGAATACTGGAGTGGATTGCTATTTCCTTCTCTTGGGGATCTTCCCAACCCAGAGATCAACCCAAGTCTCCTGCATTAGGAGCAGTTTCTTTACCTTCTGAGCTACGTGGAAAACCCCAGTGGTCTTGTGGTAGAGTCATTTTCTCTGCATCTTGAACAGCTGGATAGATTTATTATATAGTACCTTCCCAAAAGACAAACCCCATGTATTTTACCTGTTTAATAATGTTAGGGTGTTCACGGTCCAGGAACCGATCGCTCGAAGAGGAACACTAGATTAATGGGTCAGTTTGGGAAATGATGGTAGGCACTGAATTATGGAAAGATGTAGTAAATGCTTAGCAACATTAGCCAAGGTATTGTACAGTTAGAATGTAGCTTTTAATGAAATCAAGAAGTTTAGGGAGCAGTGTCTGAGAAAAGGCTACTAGACATATAACATAACTGAGAGCCTACCATCATTTCCCAAACTGACCCAATAATTTAGTGTTCACCAAGTCATAGTTTCCTGCACCGTGAACATCCTGAGGGGCTTCCCTGGTGACTCTGATGATAAAGAATCTGCCTGCAATGTGAAAGACCTGGATTTGATCCCTGAGTTGGGAAGATCTTCTGGAGAAAGGAATGGTGACCCACTCCAGTATTCTTTCCTGGAGAATTCCATGAGCAGAGGAGCCTGGCAGACTACAGTCCATGGGGTCCCAAAGAGTCAGACATGACTGGGTGACTACATTTTCACTTTCAGAGACTAACATTTAAGATGGGGTTCAAGAGTTAAAGGTACATAGAAACCTTGTCCTTAATTTCTTGGACTGCATGGAATATTTTTAAAAAGAGATATAATTTTTTAAAATGTTCCTGTATCATCATAAAAATATTCCTCAAAAAATCTCTCCTTCACATTAGAGTTTTAATTGCAGATTCTGTTGTATACTGGTTGATTTGGTGACTCTATTTGCAAAAGTAAAGAACCTCTTTATGAAGGTGAAAGAGGAGAGTGAAAAAACTGACTTAAAACTCACCATTCAAAAAACTAAGATAATGGCATCTGGTCCCATCACTTCATGGCAAATAGATGGGGAAACAATGGGAACAGTGACAGAATTTATTTTCTTGGGCTCCAAAATTACCGCGGATGGTGACTGCAACTGCGAAATTAAGACACTTGCTCCTTGGAAGAAAAGCTATCACAAACCCAGACAGCATATTAAAAAGCAGAGACATTAGTTTGCCAATAAAGGTCCATATACTCAAATCTATGGTTTTTCCAGTAGTCATGTATGGATGTGAGAGTTGGACCATAAAGAAAGTTGAGCACCGAAGAATTGATGCTTTTGTACTGTGGTGTTGGAGAAGACTCTTAGACAGTAAGGAGATCAAACCAGTCAATCCTATAGGAAATCAACCTTGAATATTCATCGGAAGGACTGATGCTAAATGAAGCTCCAATGCTTTGGCCACCTGAGGTGAAGAACAGTGTCATCGGAAAAGACCCTGCTGCTGGGAAAGATTGAAGGCAGGAGGAGAAGGGGATGACAGAAGACAACATGGTTGGATGGCATCACTGACTCAATGGACACGAGTTTGGGCAAGCTCTGGGAGATGGTGAAGGACAGGGAATACTGGTGTGCCTCAGTCCATGGGGTCACAAAGAGTCAGACACAACTGAGTTACTGAACAACAGCAGCAACAAAACCTTTTTTTAGGTCAAAATCTCTATGCTTTTTCTAACTGATAAAAACAAGGATCCACCAAGTTCCACCAATGCTTACTAAGGAAGTGAGGAAATATCTCTGATTACTGATTCTGTTGCAGAGATGTGGCTGTGTAGAAATATATGGAGAAGGTAGTAAGGAAACAGGTAATAGAGTCATAATAGCCAATAACACTTGATCTACAGATTTTAAGTAGAGAACTAGTTTAGAAAGAAAAAAGGAGAAGTCACTCAATCGTGTCTGATTCTTTGTGACCCTATGGACTGTAGCCTACCAGGCTCCTCCGTCCATGGGATTTTCCAGACAAGAGTACTGGAGTGGGTTGCCATTTCCTTCTCTAGGGGATCTTCCCGACCCAGGGATTGAACCCAGGTCTCCCACGTTGCAGGCAGATGCTTTATTGTCTGAGCCACCAGGGAAGCCTAGTTTTAGACTAGTTTAGCCAGACTGAATTTGTCTGGTAAAGAAGAACATTTTTACCAGAGCAAAGATGAGAGAGTAACCATTTTTTCCATTATGAAAAGCTATTTTTATTTTTGTTCTAGTCAACCTGTAAAGCCAATCCATGAAATGTTAACACTTCTGTGCATTAATAAAATGGGTCTTTCTGTTTTGTCTCTAACTATAAGAATTCCAGGAATGTCCCTAAGGGAAGATGTATTTGGCAGGTGGGGCCCCTTGGTATTTCTCAGATCATACCACCTACTCATATGGCCAGTCTTTGGTGCCACTGGATTCTAAAAGAGGTATTTTTTTTCTCAGGTGTAAACACTAGAGTTAAAGGGGGGGAAGAAAATCACTTTTAGTTGAAACCTTCCCTCTTAAAATGACTTTTCCCTAATGATTTGAGCAAGTCTCTGCTGTCCTTCAAATCACAGTCTATTATATGTCAACATAATTGGGACAAAGCTGAGGTGAAGATAAGGGCCAAGAATACAGCTCAGTAGTTGTAATCCTACATATTTAATTAGTTTTATATTTCCACTTTTCAGATAGTTTTAAAAAAATGGTATTAGTAATACTGTGATGATTAATTTCATGTGTAAACTTGGCTGGGTTATGGGATGCCCAGATATTTGGTCAAACATTATTCTGGGTGTTATATTGTGTTGTTTCTGAGTGGGTAATACTGTGCTATTGTACTCAAATCACTTTGTGACTCTTTGGGACTGTAGCACGCCAGGCTTCCCTGTCCTTCACTATCTCCCAGAGTGCTCAAACCTATGTCCATTGAGTTCGTGATGCCATCCGACCATCTCATCCTCTGTCACCCTGTTCTCCTCCTGCCTTCAATCTTTCCCAGCATCAGGGTCTTTTCCAATGAGTCACACCAGGTGGCCAAAGTATTGGAGCTTCATTCAACATCAGTCCTTCCAATGAATATTCAGGGCTTATTTCCTTTAGGATTGACTGGTTTGATCTTCTTGCTCTCCAGGGGACTCTCAAGAGTATTCTCCAACACCATAGTTCAAAAGCATCAGTTCTTCTTCAGTGCTCAACCTTCTTTATGGTCCAACTCTAACATCTGAACATGACTACTGTAAAAGCCATGGCTTTGACTTTGCAGGTCTTTGTCAGCAAAATAATATCTCTGCTTTTTAATATGCTGTCTAGGCTGATCATAGCTTTTCTTTCAAGGAGCAAGCGTCTTTGAATTTCATGGCTGCAGCCACCAGCTGCAGTGATTTTGGAGCCTAAGAAAATAAAGTCTTTCATTGTGTCCAGTGTTTCCCCATCTATTTGCCATGAAGTGATGGGACCAGATGTCATGATCTTAGTTTTTTGAATGTTGAGTTTGAAACCAGCTTTTTCTCTCTCCTTTTTCACTTTCATCAAGAGACTCTTTAGTTCTTCTTTTCTTTCTGCCATTAGGGTGGTGTCATCTGCATGTCTGAAGTTATTGATATTTCTCCTGGCAATCTTGATTCCAGCTTGAGCTTTATCCAGCCCAGCATTTTGCTTGCTGTACTCTGCATATAAGTTAAATAAGTAGGGCAACAATAAACAGCCTTGGTGTACTTCTTTCCCACTTTTGAACCAGTTTGTTGTTCTATGTCTGGTTCTAACTCTTGCTTCTTGACCTGCATACAGGTTTCTCAGGAGGCAAGTAAGGTGGTCTGGTATTCCCATCTCTTGAAGAATTTTCCAGTTTCTTGTAATCCACACAATCAAAGGCTTTCATGTAGTCAATGAAACAGAAGTAGATGTTTTTCTGAAATTCCCTTGCTGTTTCAATGATCCAGCAGATGTTGGCAATTTGATCTCTGGTCCCTCTGCCTTTCTAAATCCAGTTTGTACATCTGGAAGTTCTTGGTTCATGTACTGTTGAAGTCCTTGGAATTTTCCTGGTAAGAATTATGCAGTGGGTTGCCATTTCCTCCTCCAGGGGATCTTCCCAACCCAGGGACTGAACTCCTGTCTCCTGCATTGCATGTGGTTTCTTTTACCTCTGAGCCACCAAGGAAGCCCTTAGGGTAATATTAGATGAGATAAAGATTTAAATTGGTAGACTTGAGTAAAGTGATTGACTTAGGTATTTTGAGTGGCCTGAATGAAACAAAGAGCCCAAGAAAGAATTCTATAGCAGATGAACTTTGGACTTTTGGACTTGAACTTAAATATCAACTCTCCTGGGTTTCTAACCTGCCTGTCTACTCTACAAATGTTAGATATGCTCCATAATCTTGCAATCCAATTCATTATAATAAATATCATTATATACCATATATAATATTGATATAATCAATTTTCTTATATATATTATATATAATGAATATCTATATATATATTATATATAATGAATATCTATATATATTCAATATATAATGAATATCTATGTATAAATAAATATGAAATTTATGTTCATGTATCACTTCAAATTTAACTTGATAATAGTTTCTACAGGGCCTTCCTATATAGCATCTCATTTAATCTCCACAAGCTCCTTATAAGAGAGAAGGGGAGTCTCAAGGAGGGGTATATATGTATAATTATGGTTGATTTGAGCTTCTGTATGGCATAAACCAACACAACATTGTAAAAAATAAATTAAAAACAAGTAAGAGTGGGAGAAAATGTATTATCAATAATCTGATTTTACAGTTAGGAAAGAGAGACTTAGGTCATCTGAGTTATTCAAAACTTTACAGACCATAGGCAAAGAAAAGACTGGATTTGAATTCAGGTCTTCAGATTTCTAGTATAGTTTTGATTCTATTAGACTAGCTATTTAGCTGGAAAGCTGTTAATAATCCTGATACTCAGGACATACTTCAGATAAATTAAAATTGCAAGAATGTGAAAGTGAGAGTCAGATGTCAGTAGTTTTAAAGATTCTAGGTGAATACAATTTTGAACAAAGTTTAAAAACTACTAGTCTTTTTAATTACTATCTTCCCTGAAGATTATTTACTCATTTTCATGATTGTTTCTAAGGCATCATTAACACACATTCTCACTGATTTCTTACCATGAATTTTATTCACACAAGTGGTGGATGTTATCCCTAAACATAGAAACATAAATGTAATTAGTAGGCTTTTATCAGTGAAATCACACATGCTAGAAATATGTGAAAAATAAATTGGCATTTATAAGTCCTATGAGAACTGATTAAATTCTTAGCTTCCTAATTGTGTCAACCTAGTTACCAACAAAAAGAAAAATGAAAACAAAAATGCAATTCCTGAAAAAAACTTTATCTTTTTAAGCCAAAATTCCTGCTTATTTCTTTTGGGAATTGCTTTCAAAGTTAGCTACTTATCTCATTCTCTTATTATCATCTCTACTCCTGTTCTGTTTATTTCAAAGGATTTTTGCTATAAGATTGGAGGAAACAAGCAACTTTTGCTATCAGTGGGTATGAAAGAAGGTCGTGGATATCGAATACACCACTCTGTTCTCTTTTGTAAATCAGGAGTCCAGGAATTCAGGCCTAATTTGGCAGGATTTTCTGTGCCCAGTAGGCTAAGAGAATTCAATTCAGAATACTCCAGGAAGTCTGCCCTCATTGGAACCAGAGACTGGTATGATAATGCTTTTGAGGTAGTCCAAGTGGGAAAATTCAATCAAATGTCTAGGTTGGCTCATCAGGTACAGGTTTGTTATCAGCAACAAACTTCAAAGTTTCTGGCTCTAGTCAAAGGCATAGGAGTATTTAAAAAACCAAAAACAAAAAAAAACACTTCGTAATGGTTCTGCACAGGTGGGCCTTCTGAAAGAGCCAGAAGTTGGTAGCAAGGAAGATGGAATTCTGTGAGTGCAACTAGAGCAAGTTAGTATCTTACAACCAACCAACCAGAGAGTAATCCCTTAGAGCAAAAATGCAATTGAATCTTTATTGGTTTCTGGTGGGGTCTTGGAGTGTTTGGTCACTGAAGTTCTAAAAAGTAAGGAGATAGCAGTGAGAACTCCCAGATGATTTATAAAAAATATCTCCCTGACATATTAACTACTTTCATGAGATTTGGGAAGCAGGGGGTGGGAAGGGGGAGGCAGATTTTTTTTTTTTTCCTTTGTTTGCTCAAGTGAATTTGGGCAGGTCAATTTCATTTTTTTAAAGTACAATCAGTAACATTTCAGCATAAGAAAAACCACATCTGTGTCTATAGCAGATATCTCCTAGCAAATTTGATATGTGTAAACTTACTATACTAGAAAACCTCAGAGAATAGTTAAGGTGACTTGTAAGGGTAAATCTGATTTTTTTTTTTTTTTAGTATGGGAAAAATAAATTCTCTTGAATGTGACCCAGGATAAATCAGTTTTAAAGTATATTCTGCTCCAGGGTGACTAGGGATTATAGAATTAGCATTTGATTCAGAGTAAAAACATTTTCTCTTCTTGGCTTTACTGCTGATCAACTGTGCACTTTCAATTCTCTATGTCTCAATTTTCTAACCTATTTATAAATGGACATGGATATACTTTCTCTGCCATACTGCCATAGGTTAATGTAAGGGTCAAATATGAACGTTCTTTGCCAAAAATGAAGTCTGAGGCATTATTTTTCATGCAATCTTTCTAAGCATACACTTTCACCTCTGTGTAAGAATGTAAAAATATCCACCTATTGCCTATGCCACCCTTTTGAAACAATGGTGTGCATACTTCAGGAGATACACTGCCATGCTTCAATGTGACAGGAAAACCCAGCATACTTTTACACAGTGTCAGTATCACATGAGTATCTGGGTTTGCTACTTTGATGAGTAATTAAATATGTCCTATATTGGTTATTAGCATATAAATTTCTCCTAAATTTTAAATATAACAAATCAGACTTCAAAATAATTTTAGCTAGGGACAGATAGCTTCAAGTATACTTCTAGAATCTTAAGGCACATATATTTATGTTCCTCTTTGCTGTTAGAGAGAGTTATGCAGAACAATTTGAGAAGCCCTAGCACTGCATCAGATTTATTCTTTTTAATTTATTTATTTTTAATCAGAGGATAATTATTTTACAATGTTGTCTTGATTTCTGCCAAATACCAATCAGCCAATGCATATGCCCTGTCCACTTTGAACCTCCCTTCCACCTCGAACCTCCCTTTCACCTCCCACCTCATCATAAATTTGAACTTCCATTTGGTATATGAGTCCATCTATAATACTGGGTCTAATCATCTATTGATTTTCATTTCTACATACTATAACTCAATATATGTTCTGTCTGGTATATCTCCTCCTACTTGTTACAAATGTCTTCTGAGATTTCATAAACAGTATTCAGTATTTCATAAACAGTTCCTTAATATACTTGCATGCTTCCCTTGAACTAAACTTGCTTTTTCAGGTACCAAGAAAATGGAATTCAGTTCAGTGCAGTTTAGTCGCTCAGTCGTGTCCAACTCTGCAACCCCGTGAACTGCAGCACACCAGTCCTCCCTGTCCATCACCAATTCCCAGAGTTTACCCAAACTCATGTCCATTGAGTTGGTGATGCCATCTAACCATCTCATCCTCTGTTGTCCCCTTCTCCTCCTGCCTTCAATCTTTCCCAACATAAGGGTCTTTTCAAATGAGTCAGCTCTTTGCATATTTGAGGTTCAGCTTCAAAATCAGCCCTTCC
Source organism: Dama dama (assembly GCF_033118175.1). Classification (NCBI taxonomy): domain Eukaryota; kingdom Metazoa; phylum Chordata; class Mammalia; order Artiodactyla; family Cervidae; genus Dama; species Dama dama. The sequence goes on from NC_083700.1 coordinate 40,202,194, forward strand.
AATGAACACCCAGGACTGATCTCCTTTAGGATGGACTGGTTGGATCTCCTTGCAGTCCAATGGACTCTCAAGGGTTTTCTCCAACACCACAGTTCAAAAGCATCAATTCTTCGGTGCTCAGCTTTGTTTATGGTCCAACTCTCACGTCCATACATGACTACTGGAAAAGCCATAGCCTTGACTGGATGGACCTTTGTTGACAAAGTAATGTCTCTGCTTTTTAATATGCCATCTAGGTTGGTCATAACTTACCTTCCAAGGAGTAAGCATCTTTTAATTTCATGGCTGCAATCACCATCTGCAGTGATTTTGGACCCCAGACAAATAGTCAGCCACTGTTTCCGTTGTTTCCCCATCTATTTGCCATGAAGTGATGGAACTGGATGCCATGATCTTAGCTTTCTGAATGTTGAGCTTTAAGCCAACTTTTTCACTCTCCTCATTCACTTTCATCAAGAGGCTCTTTAGTTCTTTACTTTCTGCCATAAGGGTCTGCATATCTGAGGTTATTGGTATTTCTCCTGGCAATCTTGATTCCAGCGTGTGCTTCATTCAGCCCAGCCTTTCTCATGATGTACTCTGCATATAAGTTAAATAAGCAGGGTGACAATATACAGCCTTTACATACTTCTTTTCCTATTTGGAACCAGTCTGCTGTTCCATGTCCAGTTCTAACTGTTGCTTCCTGAGCTGCAAACAGGTTTCTCAAGAGGCAGGTCAGGTGGTCTGGAATTCCCATCTCTTTCAGAATTTTCTACAGTTTATTGTGATCCACACAGTCAAAGGATTTGGGAGAGTCAATAAAGCAGAAATAAATGTTTTTCTGGAACTCTTTTGGTTTTTCTATGATCCAGCGAATGTTGGCAATTTGATCTCTGGTTCCTCTGCTTTTTCTAAAGCCAGTTTGAACATCTGGAAGTTCATGGTTCATGTATTGCTGAAGCCTGGCTTGGAGAATTTTGAGCATTACTTTACTAGTGTGTGAGATGAATGCAATTGTGTGGTAGTTTGAGCATTCTTTGGCATTGCCTTTCTCTGGGATTGGAATGAAAACTGACGTTTTCCAGTCCAGTGGCCACTGCCGAGTTTTCCAAATTTGCTGACATATTGAGTGCAGCACTTTCACAGCATCATCTTTTAGGATTTGAAATAGCTCAACTGGAATTACATCACCTCCACTAACTTTGTTCATAGTGATACTTCCTAAGGCCCACTTGACTTCACATTCCAGGATGTCTGGACCCATTTATTTATTGGAGAGTGTGTGTGTGTGTATGAAAACTAAAAGAGTTAAATGACATCAATTACTCAGATCTTCCATTCGTCTACCCCTGGCTTTATGGCCTAAGTTTCAAAGTCTGGGAATTCTTCCTCTCATGGTTAAATTTTTCTGTATCAACAATCATAATATGTTTTCTCATACCATAGTTTATCTTTCAGGGTCCTCATCTTCCTTATATGTTAAGAAAAAAATGAGTACAGGAGTACAGATGAGTCTTAGGAAAACTCTATAACAGGGTAGAAGTTCATTTATGTTGTTGCACATATCAATAGTTACTTTTAATTACTGAATAGTAATTTCTTTGTATGCATATACATTAATTTGTTATTCACCTTTTGATGGACCTTTCGGTTGATTCCATTGCTGGGCTATTATGAATGAAATTGCGATGGATCATCATGCAAACAATCTTTGTAGTACACATGATTTAGCTTCTCTTGGGTAAAGAACGTGGAGTGGAATTTGTAGTCAAATTGTAAATTCATGTGTAACTTTAAAAGCTTTCTCTGAACAGCTTTCCAAAATTTATTTTATCATTTTACACTCCCAACCAACAATGTATGAGAGTTCCAGTTGTTCCACATACTTCCCAATACATGGTGGTATCAGTTATTTTAACGTCACTCATTTTGGTTAATATATAGTAGTACCTTTTTGTGTTTTAATTTGCATTTGCATTTCTCTGATGATGCATTGAGCATCTTTTCTTGTGTTTGTTAATGATTTGCATGTGTTCTTTTGTGAGGTGTCTATTACATATTATATCTACTTTTAGTTGACTTCTTTGCCCTATTAATGCTGTGCTTAGTTGCTTAGTCATGTCCTACTCTTTGTGACCACATGGACTATAGCTGCTAGTCTCCTCTGTCCATGGGGATTATCCAGAGAAGAATACTGGAGTGGGTTGCCATGCCATCCTCCAGGGGATATTCCCAACCTAGGGATCAAACCCAGGTCTTCCGCATTGCAGGTAGATTCTTTCTGAGTCATCAGGGAAGCCTGCCCTATTAATAATTTGCTTTATAGATACAGATTTTCTTTGACTTGCGATAGGGTGATATCCCAATAAACCAATCTAAAGTTGAAAATATCCTAAATTGAAAGTGTGTTTAGCACACGTCTAATCTACCAAACATCACAGCTTTGTCTAGGCTGCCGTGAATGTTCTCAGAACACTTATATTAGCCAGGAGTTGGACAAAATCATCAACACAAGGCCTATTTTATAATAAAGTGTTGAATATTCCATGTAATTAATTGACTACTCTGTGTGTGTGTGTGTGTACCTAGTTGCTCAGTCGTGTCCAACTCTTTGCAGCCTTATGGACTATAGCCTGCCAGGCTCCTCTGTTCATGGAATTTTCCAGGCAAGAATACTGGAGCAGGTTGCCATTTCCAACTCCAGAGGATATTCCCAACCCAGGGATTGAACCTGCATCTCTTGTGTCATTGTTTGTATGGGTACAGAATGTGTAATTGTATTGGATGTTTACCCTCTTGAACTTGCAGTTGACTGGTAGTTGAGGCTCTCTGACTCTGTGCAGCTTTGAAGAGGGTATCATTCCTACTGTACATGGCTAGCCTAGGAAAAGATCAAAATTTGGGAAAGATCAAAATTCAAAATGCCAAGTATGGTTTCTACTGTGTGTGTATTGTTCTTGCACCACTGTAAAGCCTGAAAATCATAAGTGGAACCACATTTTAAGTTGAAATACATTAAGTTGGGAACTGTCTGTATATCATTCTGAGGAAGTAGAGAGAATTATTCAGTTCCCTTTCACAACCAAAATGGGTCTCCAGATGTTCACTTGGACAGACTGCTGCTCTTCCCACAGTGGCTTAAGATTTTATTGTGTAGAGAAGGATCCAGGTGAGACTTTCTAATGTTCCACAGCTAGATTGTTCCCCTCCACCACATCTTCACCAACAAATTAAACCCTCTAGGCTCCAGTCCTGCCCATGTGATGCGGTATAGAAAGAGCACATGAAGGGATGCACACTCCCTTTGTGTTTCTGGCTCTAAGACACTGTATAATCTCATGCTATTCTACACTCAGATGTAAGCAGTTACAGATTTGGCTAAATTGTTTTTATACATTTTTGAATGCCAGCTCCATCTCCTTCCTGAGTTCTGCCCTTGGTAAGCAATACTTATATCCTGTCTTTCTCTAGAAATGTTTGTCTTTCCTCAGATTTCAGGCTACTTGATTACCTGGCAACTTTAATTCTGATGAGTTCAAGAAATGTTATGATTTAATAAATCATTTGACTTTATCTGGATGTTAGGTTGATTACAACACTCTTTTTCACTTAATACTTCCTAGGGACCAGAGACAGCAAATTCCAATTCCTATAACATTTAAATCATTTAAATTATCTGATATATGAAACTTGAGAAATTAACAAAATGTAAGGAGTATCTTATTAAACCCATTTATATCAGTGCTTAAATGTTTGGGAAATTCTAATTTGTTAAAATTTATATTTTTAAACTTTCAGTTTGAAAGAATAGTAGACTCACAGGAAGTTGCAAAAATAAAGTGAGTCCTGTGTACCTTTTACCTAGCTTCCCCAATGCTTATATTCCACCTAACTGTAGTATAATCTCAAAACCAGTAAATTGATATTGGTAAATACTCTTATCTGAGTTACAGGCCTCATTCAGATGTATCAGCTTTTACATATACTCATGTATGTGTGTGTGTAGCCCTATGCAATTTTAGTTTATACATAACAGCAAAAATACAGAAATTTTTCATCACCACAAAGGAATTCCCTTATGCTAACCATCATGCTATCACTGTCTTTTGGCAAACACTAATCTGTTTTCTTCTTGAAACATTTGTCCTTTTCAAGACATTACATTTTGCCAGCAATGTTATATAAATGCGATAATATAGTATATAATCTTTTGATCTTGGCTTCTTATCCAGGTTGTTGGATGTGTAAGTAGATTTCTTTGTATTTCTGAATAGAATTCCATTTTATGAATGTGCCACAGTTTGTTTACACACTCACTCATAGAAGGATTTTTTTTTCTTCCCAGTTTTTGGTTGTTTTCAGTATATGCTATGAGCATTTATGTGTAGGACTTTATGTGAAAATGAGTTTTAATTTCCTTGGAATAAGTGTGCAGGATTGCAAGTGTTGAGTCATATGATAAGTTTATTTAGTTTTATCAAAAACTACCAAATAGGTTTCCCATACAGGGTAACTGTATCATTTTACATCCCACCAGCAATGTATTGCAATTATAGTTTCTTTGCAGCTTCATCAGTATTTGATATTTATCACATTTTTAAATTGTAGCCACTTTAGAAGATTTATAGTGAACTCCATTGTGTTTTAATTTTTGTCTCCATGATGGCTAATGAACATCTTTCAGTGTGCTATTTGACATCTGTATATTTTCTTTGTATTTATGTCTTTTGCCATTTTCTAATTGAATCCTTTTCATCTTTTTGACTGTTTTTTTAATACTTCATATATTCTAGATATATAGTTTGCAGATATTTTCTTTCGGTTTTTAACTTGTTTCTCATGCACTTGATAGAGTCTTTTGCAGAGAAAAAATCTTTAATTTTAATAAAGTCCAAATTTTTTTATTACATTCTTTTAGTGAATTGCATTTTGGCCGTCATGTCCAAGAATTCTTTTCCTAATCTTAGTTCTCAATGTTTTTTTTTCTCATCTTTTTCTAAAAATTTTATAATTTTAGATCCTTCAATTAAATCTGTGATCCATTTTGAGTTAATTTTTGTATACCATGTTAGGTTTTATATCAAGGTTTATTTATTTATTTGGGCTAAGGATGTCTATCTAATCACAGAAGCATAATCAGTTGAACTGGAGTAAGAAATGGCAACCCACTCCAGTATTTTTGCCTGGAAAATGGCATGGACAGAGAATCATAGCAAGTTACAGTCCATGGGTTCTCAAAGAGTCAGACATGACTGAGCATGCATGAAGACCTGCTTCCTGGTTCACAGATAGCCATCTTTTTTGCTATGCCCTCACATGGCCTAAAGCATGAGAGAACTCTTTTGGATCACTTATAAGGACACTAATCCCATTTATCAGGGCTCCATCCTCATGACTTAATCACTCCAAAACCTCATATCCAAATACCATCAAAATGGGGGCTAGGAGTTCAACATGTGAATTTTGACACAAATATACTGTCTCTATTATATATATATATATATATATATAATCTTTACTCCTCTATATGTAGGCGTTTTTTCCTCTGGCTTCTTTCAGGATTTTTCACTTTTTATTTTCCTTAGGTTAAAATGATATGCCTATCTATAGGTTTTCTTTGGCATATATCTTGCTTGTATTCTCTGAGCTTCCTAGATCTGTGGTTTTGTGTCTGACATTATTTTGGAGAAAATTCTCAATCATGTGTGTTTTAAATATTCTGTATTTCTCTCTTCCCCTTCTGGTATTTCCGTTACCTATATTTACACCTTTTGTAATATGTATCACAATTCTTCAATAGTTTGTTCTTTTGCTTTTGTTTTCTTGCAGGTTTTGTTTGTTTTGGTCCTTTTTTCTCTGCTTTTTCAGTATGGGAGCTTTCTACTGAGGTATTTTCAAGCTTAGGAATTCTTTCCTCATCTGTGTCCAGTCTAATAATATGACTTTCAAAGGCATTCTTCATTTCTGTTATAGTGTTTTTGATCCTTAGCATTTCTTTCTTTTTTTTTTTTTTTTTTTTGCTTAGAATTTCCATTTCCCTGTTTATATTACCCATCTGTTCTTACATGCTGTATACTTTATCCATTCATGCACCTAGCATATCAGTCATAACTGTTTGAAATTCCTGGTTTGGTTATTTCAACATTTCTGTCATATCTGATTCTGATTTTTATTCTTTGTTTCTTCCATCTGTGCCTTTTGCCTTTGAGTGTGTCTTGTAATCTTTTAAAAAAATTTTTTTGATAGCTGAGCTAAATGTACTGGGTAAAAGGAACCGCTGTAAATAGACTTTTTGTAATTCGATGGTAAGCTATGGAGGAAAGGGAGGCGTTTTAAAGTCCCATCGTTAAATCTTAGCATTTTAGTGACTCTGCCTCTAGACATTACTTTGGACATGATTTTCAGTCCTTTCAGTAGGACAAGAAGATTAAAGTGTCCTTGAGTTGGATATTTCTTTTCCTCCATGTAGAAGACTGAAGTTAACTAGAATGCTATATATCCCTTCTCCCAGCATTGCATGGTTCCAATGTTACTCTTCCTTCTCTATGATAAAAACCAGATAAGGCTGTTTTTTCAGCTTGGGTCCTGCAATTAAGACAATATAAAGCAAAGCACAGATGAACTCAGAAGGCCAAGTTACAGGAATGAGAAATCAACTTTTATTGTTGTAGGCTACTAATATTGTTTTTTTTTTTTCACTACACAATAACTTTGCAGAAGTTATTAATGAAATTAATATAAATTCAAAATGAACTAAAGCACTAATATGAGCAATTGGGCCTTTCCACATCCACTCAAAACCCAAGATAAACTTTTTCTTTTCTTCTTTTCTCCTTTACTTTCATTCTTTCTGTATTCATGCTGTGTGTTTGTGCACACTCACACACATAAACATTTGGTTATCCATAGGAAAAGCAAATATGTTTTTAATAATTCTAGAATCAATCATTTAAAACACCGCACATCCATTCTGAAAGAAGCTTGAAAAACCACTGTAAAGTTAACCTCAAAAAATGAAAGAAATCAACTGAAAAAATATAGATGGACTCAATTAGATCATTAAAGTTGCTATGGCAAGCAAAAGTAGTTTTAATTTCCTTAGTTTTATTAGTGTTCAATTTTATTTTCTCTCTCTCTTCACTGCAATTCTGGTTGCTTAGAGTGAGTGTGTATTTCATGCATGTGCTGAGAACACAGGGCTGATTGTCATCCTATTTACTATTGTAGTTGTCTTAATCTCGACAAGGTCTATTTTTGAAGTTTCACAAATGCAAAGCTGGCTAAATCTCAAATCTATGCTTCTTCAAAAAATATAAGCAGCATTTTCTTTCTGGGGTAATATAAAGCAAGATTTTATAATTCTCTTGATATTAATTTATATACTCTAATATATTGTTTTAAACCTAACATGTATTCAATAGGGCATGCAATTTTAGAAATTAAGGTCATAAATAATAATCTCTAACTCAAATTATTCTAGTGAATCAAATAGAAAGCAAAATGTTTGTAAAGGGTTTCTGTAACTTTTTTCTCTGCTGCCTTATTAAACTTCTCCTACCTGGTGGCTCAGATTGTGAAGAATCTGTCTGCAATGCAGGAGACCCAGTTTTGATCCCTGGGTTGGAAAGATCCCTGGGGAAGAGAATGGCAACCCACTCCAGTTTTCTTGCCTGGAGAATTCCATGGTTAGAGGAGTCTGGCGGGCTATAGTCCAGGGGGTCGCAAAGGGTTAGACACTGCTGAAGCCCTAACACACACACACACACACACACACACACACACACACACACACACACACACACACTTCAAAAGATGGCAATTTTAAGTGCTTAAAATGAATTTGTAGTAAAAACTTCCCTTCTCCTTTCCCTCCTCTCTCTCCCTCTTTCTCTTTCTCACCACATTGTCATATTCTCCATCCCTTCATCCTTCTCTCTTTCACACACACACACACACACACACACACACACACCTTGTAGCCTAGGTTTTCTTGCTGTTGTGGAAACCTAGGAGGAAAATATAAAGCATTTTCCTTCTCATGTTCACCTCCTTCCCTAAAAGTCAGAAGTACTCATTATATTTTTAAAAGTCCGAGTTTCCACAAGTAAGGCACTCAAGAGGAAAATGAATAATACTTTTTTTTAGGCTGAATTTTCCCAGAGAAGTAGGCAATGAAAGTGAGTTTTCAGTGGGAGTTAAAGATGTGGTTAGTCTAAGAGTATTAAGTTATATGCAAACACAAAAGGGACTTTTGCTTTTCTGCTTGCTATGCAAACCTGTCTCTAGAGAGTATATATTACCCCACTTTGGGATTGGGGTTGAAGATTGCTGCATGCTACCACTTAGGGGCCAATGGAGAGGACAGGGTGACAGCAATGTCTGAGCTTGGTTAAACTCAGAGAGAATCAATTTCTGAGGGGCAGTCAACCTCACTGCTCATTTGCAGCAATGTGATGCTAAAGGACTGATGATAAGTCAAAAATAATGGTGGACTGTTTTTCAGACATCATATAAATTCAGGATTTTAAAGGTATTTCATGGGGAAGGTTTCCAGTATTGACTGAACTGAATTTACTTTCCAGAAAGTTACATAGAAATATGGAGGATATTTGATCTAGAATGTAATGGGATAAAATTAATACCAATTGCATATGGGAAAATGGAATTTTCAAAAAGTTTTGTGCAACAAGTATTTATAAGGAATACTAATAATAATGCCTGGAATTGGGGACAGCTAATTTTGAGATAGTACATACTACCATGTTGGAGAGTTAACAGATAGTGGGCACTCTCATGAGGAAGGCTTGGCAACCCACTCCAGTATTCTTGCCTGGGGAATCCTCATGGATAGAGGATCCTGGAAGGCTACAGTCCATAGGGTTGCAAAGAGCTGGACACGACTGAAGTAACTTATCACAGCACACATGGGCACTCTCATAAAGACTGTGGATTATGAGATGGGAGTAAATGTGACGGGAGTTTATATACTATTTTAAGAATTGTGAACACATATGTAGTGATTGGCAGATAACAGTAAGGGAAGAGAAATTAATCTTATAAATTATTTTCTCTGTGATTTCCAAGAGACTACAGAGAAGTAAGGGGCATAAAAGAGAATATTAAAGTTCCTTATCTCAGATCCTACATTTCAAAAATAACCATTTTCATCTGAGAGAGGAGTATACATTAGTTAATGTCCTCATTGTCCTAGAGAAGTGTTTTTTAATTGTCTTTTGGGACCCATTAGTAAATTATGACATCAGTTTGGAGAATCACAACAATCATTGTTTAAAACATAAAATAAAGTACAATAAGATAAAATGGAAATACCTGATTACATCACATATAGTAAGATTCTATTGTTTTATATTTATTATATGTATTTTGTGAAAGTGAAGTTGCTCAGTCATGTCCGACTCTTTGTGACCCCATGGACTGTAGCCCACCAGGCTCCTCCATCCATGGGATTCTCCAGGCAAGAATACTGGAGTGGGTTGCCATTTCCTTCTCCAGGGCATCTTCCCAACCCAGGGATCGAACCTAGGTCTCCTGCATTGCAGGCAGACACTTTAACCCATACCCATAAATACATATATAATGGATCACAATGAAATCTGTATTTGACTAAGGTTCAGATCAAATGAATTGGAGACTGTCATATTTTGTGGAAATTTTCATATTCTCCAAACTTGGATATCATTTACACATGGGGTAGAATGTTATGACTAGAAGTAGAGAAAAATGTTCTTCCAATGAAGATGATAAACTCTTCAAAACTGAGGACTTTTGAGAAGAATAAAACTTCTGGGTGGATTGAGAAGACATTGGAAAAATTCACTTCTAGAGTAATGGAAATTATATAAGGTCATAGAACACTAACAGTGATGAAACAGAATGAAAGTCTCAAAGTTTGAGGCTATTTGATTCTCAAAAGTGTTAAGTGCTGTGGCTGACTGTGAGTAATTTAGAGCAAGTTTCTGATCAGGTCAGTTTTTTAAATGCCAACCAGAGGGCTGGGTAAAAGGTTTCTACATGTTGATTCTGAGGCTAGACAGTTTGGAGACTTGGCCTTAGTCAGAAGAGACATAGACCCATGGAATGTGGCTCCCATCCATCATGAACAGGCACAGAAGGGCCCTGCTTTGAGTAAAGTCTCCACTGTGAGCTCTGCCTGGTAGAGGGTGAACCCCTCACTTCAACTGTTTTCACTGTTAAAAGCTAACTAAAGAAGGAAAGGAGGGGGAAGTGGTAATTCACTCCAGGAGAGAGGAAAGTCATGCATGGAGATGATTTTAGTGACCCAACTTTGTACTCTACCAGCTAGGACAGGTAGGGACTTAATATCACAACTGAAGACTTGATTGTTTTGTCTTTCTTTAAGTCACCTGGGGGTGTGCTTTCACACAAGAGGGGTGTGCCCCTTGAGATCCCAATACTTTGATATCTGGACAACACCTTTGCCCACCATTTTGGGGTGGCCTGAGCCACACAAAATTGAAGACTGAAGAGTAACATGAATCTAAGTCAAGACTCTACTGCTCAACTACATAGAAAAGGAACATTTCTGATAGTGGTTTAAGATTTCAAGGAAACATAATAGGCATTTGCTTTGCTGGTAGGAAAGCTGGACTGGGAAATCCCACGGACAGGGAGCCTGGAAGGCTACAGTTGCAAAAATGTCAGACACAACTGAGCATGCACAGCAATGACAGCAAAGCTGAACATTTCATACAGACTGCGCAGGGAATTGTGAATGCTAAAACCTTAACAGCAGTGGGAAAAACTTCTAGGGTTGAGCTTGTGATTAGTGGAGAGGCATTTAAGACCTACTTCCAAGTCCATCTGAAGCCTCAGGACATACCCGATACAATGGTAGTTTTCGGAAATCTAAACTAGCATCAGTGTGGCTAAAAGAGCAAGAGCAAAGATGGTAACCATCACAGAGTTTGGATTTGGCACTTTTCCTAGTTTTCTGTCACCACAAATTCCTGAAAGCTTTGTGTATTCCATTGAGCTATTGTTGTGGACAAAATGACCAACACTGAATTCTTGCCTGCTAGGTGGGTGGAAGCACAAAACAGATTAGATTTGATTTTAAACAATAATAGAGCATGGAAGTTTCTAAGTCCTGGTGCTGTGGTGTGAGATCACACACACACAGAAAAACATATATAAACATGTAAGTTTAAAATAAAATTTTTAAATGTATTTAGTTCTCACTTCAAGTATGTTCACACACATTAGATTCAGTGTAAAGTTTATGTGTATGAATTCTTGAGCCAGAGAGATCTTCAGTCTCAGCTCTACCATTTATTAACTATGTGTTCTTGGATAACTTGCTTACCTTTCTGAATTTCAGTTTCTCACATAAAATGGAAATGATAAACTTTACCAATATAACTGTGTTGTTGTTGACTGCTAAATACTTAGAAAATTCTCTGGAACATGGCACTTAATAAATATTAGGTCTTTAAAAGGTTTCTAGTTATTAAAACTGGAGTTGTTTTCTTGATTGATAGCATGCATTTGACTTTTTAAAGTCATTTTTATAAGTATTTTTATTTGTTTTTATAAATGTGGTTTTCTCTCCAAATTGCACTTTGCTCCTGCCACTTCATAAATTGAGTTTTCAATCTGTGTATCTGTAGACTTGTTTCTTCCACCCATCCCCAGCCAACCCCTCACTACCACCAGTTCTATGCTCCAAACCTGACTGAGGGCATATCTAGTATTTTCTCCTATTCTGATCCCAATTTTGTGTTTCTTTTGAGGCATAGAAAATTTGGGACACAATTTTAATTCTTGCCTCATGATTGAGACTGAGAATCAAGTTTATACCTTATCTACCACTTCATACTCCATCCCCTTCTTGACACTGGATCTAGGCTGCTTAATTTATGGATTCAATAACAAATAATTAATCATCTATCTTCTTTTCTGTGCTAGGTTCTGTGACAATCACGAGTGACCTTCAGAGAATGAAGAATCCCTCATTCCCATTGCATGTGTGCTAAATCAGTTCAGTCGTGTCTGACTCTTTGCAACCCCATGGATTGTAGCCCACCAGGAAACTCTGTCCATCAGATTCTCCAGGCAAGAATACTGGAGTGGGTTGCCATGCCTTCCTCCAGGTGATCTTCCTGACCCAAGGATCAAACCCACATCTCATGTCTCCTGCATTGGTGGGTGGATTCTTTACCACTAGTGCTACCTGGCAAGTCCTCATTTCCATCGACCCAGCTAGAAATCTTGAATTTCCACGGTATGATACCATTAGCCAAAAAAAAAAATCCCCCTTTTACCTCTACCAATTTGAATTGTGTTTCTTTCACTTGTAACTCTAAATGTTCTGACCAATATGTGCTGAATTCTTTATATATTAAATCTCTCTATGCACTAGAGTCCTGCTCTCTACCAATATATTCTACTCCATTGATATATCCATGCATACCAGTGCTTGAACTACATTGTTTTAATTATTACAGTTTCCTAATATATTTTAAAATGTTACTGGAAGAGTTTACCCCCATCACATGTTCAAATTTAATTATTTTGGATGCATTATATATTGATTTTTCTTTAGATTTGAGCTAAAAAGAAGCATAAAAAAGGAAAAAGAACAGTGAAATATATGTTAGTCTTTTATTGAGATTCTATTAATTTATGTGTTAATTTAAAAAGAGTGAATCTTTACAATATTGAGTTTGACAATACAAGAGAAAGGTATTTCTTTTCATTTATCCAAATCTTTATAATACTTAGGTAAATTTTAATGTTTCTTCCATACATTTATATTTATTACTAGATTAATTTATAATTCAATGTTAATATTATTTTCTGCTCTTATACATAAAATCTTTTCTTTTGTTATACCTCCTAACTGGTTATTATTTGTCGAAATGAAGAGTTTTGATTTTTGTACTATTCCATATTAAGGGCTTACCTGGTAGCTCAGCTGGTAAAGAATCTGCCTGCAACGCAGGAGATCCCAGTTCAATTCCTCTGTTGGGAAGATCCGCTGGAGAAGGGATAGGCTACCCACTCCAATATTCTTGAGCTTCCCTGGTGGCTCAGCTGGCAAAGAATCTGCCTGCAATGCAGGACACCTGGGTTCAATACCTGGGTTGGGAAGGTTACCCTAAAGAAGTGAATGGGCTACGCACTCAAGTGAACAGCTTCCCACTCCTGTATTCTGGCTTAGAGAATTCCATGGACTGTATAGTCCATGGGGTTGCAAAGTGTCAGACATGACTGAGCGACTTTCAATTTCACTTTCTTTTTCCTATTAAAGAATTCTCATTTAAATTTCCATTGTTTTTGATTTCTAATTCTGCAAACTATCACTAAAAATAATAAAAAGCTTGCTTTTGACTTTGTCTTATCTAATTACATAGACTGCACTTTTTAAATAATTTAAAAATTAATGTGTTGGTTATCTTGCTCTTGACTTTAAATGCTCATCATATTATATTATTAGACATATAATATTTCTGCTTTTGCAAAATTACACAAAAATATATAATTTTTAAATGCTTTTTGTATGATATGGAGAGGATTTTTCTTTATTTGGCTTCTTACTTCATGAATTATAATTGATGTAGTTTTTCTGTATTTCCTTTTAATGCTGTTTTAAGTTTGTTTATGACCTTTGCATTAAAAATGATAAGGAGCAATAGTCTGCAGTTTTATGCTGGATAATAATTAATTTTGAAGTGTTTTTTCTCTATACTATAGAATATCTTAATTGCAGAAAAATAGCTTTCTTCAAATAAATGTATTTCATGAAGATAGTAACAAGAACTTTTCCCCCATTACTTTAGAAAGAAAATATTATTCTACATTACATATAAACCCTAAGACTCAAACAAATTTCCCTAAATATAACTAAAACATGAAACCCATATAAGAGTAATCAACTACTTGTTTGTGATTTAGCATGTCTAAAAGACTGATTTCTGACTTCAAAGCATTTATATGGTTAATAATTGCTTTTATGCAGAAAAAATATTTTCTTTAATTTTAATCACTTTTCTCAATTAAGGTGCTGAATTCCATACAGTTTTCTTCAACATTTTCTCAAAAAGTTTGTGTACTAGTTGCACAGCATTAGACAGAAACATGACTATGCTTAAAGCATGGTGGAAGACAAGCCAGAGTGACAGAGGGTAACGCTGAGTATGAGACTGTGTTGCTGCTGTGAGCACCAACCATACCTATCTGTCATTCTGACAGTCTACCAATTGTATTTGCATTGCAGCTTGAGACTTTTCCTGCACATCATTTTAATAAAAGTATTTTATAGTGTTTTGGGTATTAAAACACAATTTTTTCCCATATAGCCATCAACCACATTTTTCTACTGAGAGGTAAATACGTTCTCTGAAATTTCAGTTAAAAACCAAGAGGCTTTATATTAAGAAAATATTAAATAGAAAGTTTTTGGAATATTTATTATCTATTTGTTTACTTACTTTTTGATTGTGTATTACCTTTCCTAAAGAATTCTAATTACTATAGATGAATTTTAGAATGTTTATTATTGATAATCTTAAGACATTTTACACAGTTTCATGATTGACAATAACAAAATGTTTAACAACCATATATTAATTATCAGAGACTTTCATAACTAACAAATTTCAACTTAAGACATCAAGAAATACTTGGGCTTCCCTGGTGGCTCAGTGGTAAAGAATCTTCCTGCCAACACAGGAAATGCAGGTTAAATCCCTGGGTCAGGAAATCCTCTGGAGAAGGAAATGGCAACCCAGTCCAGTATTCCTGCCTGGGAAATCCCATGGACAGAGGAGCCCAGTGGGCTACAGTCCATGGGGTTGCAAAAGAGTTGAACACAACTTAGCGACTAAAGAACAATAAGAAATACTTAAATGTTAGGAGTAAAAGGCCAATGATGGATAAAAACTTTATATTTAAGATGAAATTAGTAAAAACTAACAGAAAACAAGAAAAAATGGAATTTATTGGGACAGTATTGACAACATATGGGGTCTGAAAACTTAGGGAGGGTTGATACCAGGATGGTCTCAGAAACCTTACCAGAAGAGATGCTTGGACTTCCTTTCGGAACTAAAATTTTAACATGACCCATCTCAACAAATTCTGTGTGTCAATTCAAAATTCTAAAAGTTCCTAGTTGGAGAATCAAGACTAATAGTATCAGTTTCCTGCTATTGCATTCATATTTGATGGCTATTATGAGTTGGTCAGTCATTTGAAAGAAGTATGACTGCCATGAACCTATTTCTGTGCATGAATGACTATAACCATAATAAATGGGACTTTTAGCAAAAATGATGTCTTGAAAGCTATCACATTACAATTCCAATATTTCTATAATTATTTGGTACATCCACTGTACACAATATTAAAATGGTTTTTAAGATTTATATTTATTAAATATTTAATTCTACATTAGCCATAGATTTTTCATGACAAATATCCTGCTTGAGAATTCTTTCAGTGTCAGACTTTTTTGGGGGGGGCTCCAAAAGCACTGCAGATGGTGATCGCAGCCATGAAATTAAAAGACACTTACTCCTTGGAAGGAAAGTTATGACCAACCTAGATAGCATATTAGAAAGCAGAGACATTACTTTGCTAACAAAGGTCTGTCTAGTCAAGGCTATGGTTTTTCCAGTGGTCATGTATGGATGTGAGAGTTGGACTGTGAGGAAAGCTGAGCGCTGAGAAGTTGATGCTTTTGAACTGTAGTGTTGGAGAAGACTCTTGAGAGTCCCTTGGACTGCAAGGAGATCCAACCAGTCCATCCTAAAGGAGATCAGTCCTGGGTGTTCATTGGAAGGACTGATGCTGAAGTTGAAACTCCAATACTTTGGCCACCTCATGCGAAGAGTTGACTTATTGGAAAAGACCCTGGTGCTGGGAGGGATTGAGGGCAGGAGGAAAAGGGAACAACAGAGGATGAGATGGCTGGATGGTATCACTGACTCGATGGACATGAGTTTGAGTAAGCTCTGGGAGTTGGTGATGGACAGGGAAGCCTGGCATGCTGCGATTCATGGGGTTGCAAAGAGTCGGACATGACTGAGCAACTGAACTGAACTGAACTGAACTGAAGAATATGTATTATGAAATCAGTCACTGGAACTTTTTCACAAGAAAGTACCTTAAAAAAATCTGACCTTAATAACTATCAGTAAAAAAAAATCAATTTTAAGCCTACATCTAAAAATATCAAAAAACTATTTATTCAAGCTGTGTACAAAGCTTTAGTTTATGTGATTGCATTCTAAAACTACATCATCACTGTCAACTTAAAAAAAAAGTGCAATGTAAGAGTTGTGAGTTAAGTTTTATTTGGGAAAAAATGAGAGTTGCAGCCTGGGAGACAGCACCTCAGATAGCCTTGAGAAACTGCTCCAGAAAGGCAGAGGGAGGAAGGTTAATATATGTGATTTTGGTGAAGTGGGAGTTCATGTAATCAAGCACTTATCTTACAAAAATGTTTTGTGATAGTCATAAGGAGCTGATGTCACCATGGAGGGATTTAGTGCTTTCCTAGATATGAGGAGGTGCTGGAATCACATGGATCACAGCCTTGTGTAACTCAATGAAGCTATGAGTCATGCTATGCAGAGCCACCCAAAATGGATGGGTCATGATGGAGAGTTCTGACAAAACGTGGTCCACTGGAGAGGGGGTGGCAAAGCACTTCAGTGTTCTTGCCTTGAGAAACCCACGAACAGTATGAAAAGGTGAAAAGATTTGGCACTGGGAGATGAGCCCCTTAGGACAGTAGGTGTCCAATATACTACTGGGGAAGAAGGAGAAATAGCTCTAGAAAAAATGACAATGCTGGGCCAAAGCAGAAGCTATGCTCAGTTGTGGATGTGTCTGGTGGTGAAAGTAAAGTCTGATGCAGTAAAGAACAATATTGCATAGGAACCTGGAATGTTAGGTCCATGAATCGAGGTAAACTGGTTGTGCTCAAGCAAGAGATGGCAAGAGTGAACATCAACATTTTAGGAGTCATGAACTAAAATGGACAAGGATGCATGAATTTAATTCAGATGACCATATAGCTACAAAAATGGGGGGAAAATCCCTTAGAATAAATAGAGTAGCCCTCATAGTCAACAAAAGTCTGAAATGCAGTACTTGGGTGGAAACTCAAAAATGATAGAATGATGTCAGTTTGTTTCCAATGCAAACAATTCAACATCATAGTGATCCAAGGCTATGCCCAAACCACTGATGCTGAAGAAGCTGAAGTTAATGGTTTTTGAAGACATATAAGACCTTCTAGAACTAACACCAGGAAAAAAAAATGTCTTTTTCATCATAGGGGACTGAAGTGCAAAAGTAGGAAGTCAAGAGATACCTGGAGTAACAGGCAAGTTGGCCTTGGAGTACAAAATGAAGCATGACAAAGAGTAACAGAGCTTACCAAGAGAATACACCAGTCATAGCAAACACTCTATCCCACAACACAAGAGACGACTCTATACATGGACATCACCCAGATGATCAACATGGTAATCAGATTGATTACACATGGAGAAAATCTATAGAGTCAGCAAAAATAAGACCTGGAGCTGACTGAGGCTCAGATCATGAGCTCTTATTGAAAATTTCAAGCTTAAATTGAAGAAAGTAGGAAAAGCCACAAGACCATTCAGGTATGACCTGAATCAAATCCCTTATCATTATACAGTGGAGGTGACAAATAGATTCAAGGGATTAGATCTGGTAGACCAAGTGCCTGAAGAAGTATGAAGGGAGTTTCATAACATTGTATAGGAGATGGTCACCAAAAACATCTCCAACAAAAAATAAATGGAAGAAGGCAAAATCGTTGTCTGAGGAGGCATTGCAAATAGCTGAGAGAAGCAAAAGGCAAAGGAAAAAGGGAAAGATATACCCAACTAAAAGCAGAGTTCCAAAGAATAGCAAAAAGAGATAAGAAAGTGGACTTAAATGGACAATGCAAATAAATAGAGGAAAACAATAGAATGGGAAAGACTAGAGATCTCCAAGAAAATCAGAGATACCAAAGGAATATTTCATGCCAAGATGGGCACAGTAAAGGACAGAAACAGTATGTACCTTACAGAAGCAAAAGAGATTAAAAAGAGGTTGCAAGAATAGGTTGAAGAGCTGTACAAAAAAGGTCTTAGTGATCCAGATAACCACCATGGTGTAGTCACCTAGAGCCAGACATACTGGGATGTGAAGTCAAGTGGGCCTCAGGAAGCATTACTATGATGAACATGAAAGAGGAGAGTGAAAAGTTTGGCTTAAAACTCAACATTCAGAAAACTAAGATCATAGCATCTGGTCCCATCACTTCATGGCAAATAGATGGGGAAACAATGGAAACAGTGAGAGATTTTGTTTTCTTGGGCTCCAAAATTATTGCAAATGGTGACTGCAGCCATGAAATTAAAAGACACTTGCTCCTTGGAAGAAAAGCTATGACCTAGACAGCATATTAAAAAGCAGAGACATTACTTTACCAACAAAGTTCTGTCTAGTCAAAGCTATGGTTTTTCCAGTAGTCATGTATGGATGTGAGAGTTGGACTATAAAAAAGCTGAGCACTGAAGAACGGATGCTTTTGAACTATGGTGTTGGAGAAGACTCTGAGAGTCACTTGGACTTTAAGGAGATCCAAACAGTCCATCCTAAAGGAAATCAGTCCTGAATATTCATTGGAAGGACTGATGCTGAAGCTGAAACTCCAATACTTTGGCCCTCTGATGTGAAGAACTGACACATTGGAAAAGACTCTGATGCTGGGAAAGATTGAAGGCAGGAAAATAAGGGGACGGCAGAGGATGAGATGGTTGTATGGCATCACTGACACAATGGACATGAGTTTGAGTAGGCCCTGGGAATTGGTGATGGACAGGGAAGCCTGGCATTCTGCAGTCCATGGGGTTGCAAACAGTGGGACACAATTGAGCAACTGAACTGGTCTGAACTGAACTATGAACAAAGCTAGTCTAGGTGATGGAATTCCAGCTGAACTATTTAAAATCCTATAAGATGATGCTGTTAAAGTGTTGCAGTCAATATGCCAGAGAATTTGGAAAACTTAGCAGTGGCCACAGGACTGAGAAAGGTCAGTTTTCTTTCCAATCCCTAAGAAAGGCAACACCAAAGAATGTTCAAACTACTGTGCAATTGAGCTCATTTCACATATTAGCAAGTTAATGCTCAAATCCTTCAGGCTAGACTTCAACAGTATGTGAACTGAGAAGTTTCAGATATATAAACTGCATTTTAAAAAGGCAGAGGAACCAGAGGTAATTTGCCAACCTCCATTAGATCATAGAAAAACCCAAGGGAATTCCAGAAAAAACATCTACTTCTTCATCGTTGACTATGCTAGAGCCCTTTTCTGTGTGGATCACAGCAAACTGTGGAAAATTCTTAAAGAGATGGGAATACCAGACCATCTTTCTTGTCTCCTGAGAAACCTGTATGCAAGTCAAGAAAAAACAAGCAGAACTAGACTTGGAAAAATGGTCTGGTTCCAAATTGGGAAAGGGGTCTATCAAGGCTGTATATTGGCACTGTGTTTATTTAATTTCTATGCTGAGTACATCATGAGAAATGCCAGGCTGGATGAATCCCAAGCTGGTATCAAGATTGCTGGGAGAAATATCAACTACCTCAGATATGCAGATGATAACACTCTAAGAACAGAAAGCAAAGAGGACCTAAAGAGCCTCTTGATCAAGGTGAAAGAGAGTGAAAAGGCTAGCTTAAAACTCAACATTCAAAAAGCTAATACATGGCATCCAGTCCCATCACTTCATCACAAATAGAAGGAGAAAAAGTGGAAACAATGATGGACTTTATTTTTGGGTGCTCCAATATTACTGCAGATGGTGACTGCAGACATGATATTAAAAGATGCTTGCTCCTTGGAAGGTAAGCTGACAAATCTAGACAGCATATTAAAAAGCAGAGATATCACTTTTCACACAAATGTCTACAAAGCTATAGTTTTTCCAGTAGTCACGTATGGATGGGAGAGTTGGACCATTAAGAAGGCTGAACACCAATGAACTGATGCCTTCAAATTGTGGTGCTAAAGAAGACTCTTGAGAGTTCCTTGGATAGCTAGGAGGTCAAACCCATCAATCCTAAAGGAAATTAACCTTGAATATTCACTGGAAGGACTGATGGTGAAGCTGAAGCTCCAATATTTTAGCCACCTGATATGAAAAACTGACTCATTGGAAAAGACCCTGATGCTGGGAAAAATTGAGGGCAGGAGGAAAAGGGGAGGACAGAGGATGAGATGGTTGGATGGCATCACCGACTCAATGGACATGAGTTTGAGAAAACTCTGGGTGATAGTGAAGGACAGAGAAGGCTCATGTGCTGTAGAAAATGCGGTAGCAAAGAATGGGACAGGCTTAGCAACTGAGCAACAAGACGTAAGAGATGCAAGGACTGGGCTCATAAAATCAGTTCCTGGTAATATATATCCAAATATCTGTTCTGCCAGTTTTCCTGGAAGACAAAATGCCCTAATTCTCCACCCTATCTCCCTTCAGAGCTTGTCAAAGGTCAACAGCTGCAGTAGCACATGATTTAGCCCCTGCAGAGATAGATGGCAAATGCCTTTGGAAAATGCCAATTTGTGGTCGACATGACCGTTTACCAAAACCTTTATTTCTGGGAATTAAAGAGCATATAATTACTTTAATTGGTTACTAAAGGAAAGAGGAAGAAAAACTTAATGACTTGGCAATGGTGGCTTTATTGTATCAACACTAACCTAAAACATATGTATCACTTCTGAAGTTACCTGATGCAAAGAGCCAACTCATTGAAAAAGACCCTGATGCTGGGAAAGATTGAAGGCAGGAGGAGAAGGGGACAATAGAGGATGAGATTGTTGGATAGCATCACCTACCCAATGGACATAAATTTGAGCAAGCTCCAGGAGACGGTGAGGGACAGGAAAGCCTGGGGTGCTGCAGTCCATGTGATCACAAAGAGTCAGACATGACTGAGTGACTGAACAACAATATATACGTAATACACACCTTTTGGTAGAGCTGACCAACAAGTTTGGCCTCTTTACTAACCTCAGTTGAAAGGAGTTCCTGTTTATTATCGCATACGTCCAAGATAGTGACTAGAGGAGCAATCTGTTGCTGCACAATATTGTCACAAAAAAATTCTAACAAAAGTTAAAATTACTTGATAAAATTTCAGAAATGTTCTTATATTCTATTAGTTTATTCTATGATGATGCTATCTGACTTTGAAACAGTGACTCTGGCTAGATGTTGATTTTAATGCTCAGACATTCAATGGTTCACAAAATGCATGTCCATTGTACCTCTTATAGGTAAAGTCACAATAAACAGTGGTTCAAGCAAAGGAGCAGGCTGACTTGTATGCCTTTGGGGAAAAGGTCTTTTTTGATTGATTCTTTTCACTCAGAAATTGCTTTAAGATATGCAAAAAGGGATTAGTGAGGAAAGAAGAATATGGCTGTTTTACATTATCTATTGAGTATCAGGTTGATTATTTAGGAAGCTTAAGGTAGATGCTAAATTTACTTCACAAGTTTTTGATTTCAATAGATTTTTGGCATCAGCATTTAATATTGACACTTTGATTCCTGATGAAGACCCAAAATACAAGCTATGTAATAATTTTTATTGGAGATAATAAAACCCATGGCATTAAAAGTAATTATGTTTTAAATTATGTGAAGTAATATATATAAAAAGAGCCTAATATGACTTTCAGTTACCTCAGTTGTGAAAGATTTAAGCTATTGCTGAGCTTTTACATTTTAATTATCATTTATATTTACATTTTAATTACTACTATTGGTAAATTAATACTTAATCATTTGATAGTTTGTAAGAAAATATTATCTGTAGTAATTTGCTTCTTAAATGGCAGCTGTGAAAAAATTATTTTAAGCAATTTATCTAAAATATTTGTAAGTCCTTATGGAATCAACAATCCTAATTTACAAATTGAAAAAGGAAGCAGATGATGAAACAGCACTGAGTGCTTTTTGTTGCGGTTCAGTCACTCAGTCGTGTCTGACTCTTTGTGACCCCATCGGCTGCAGAATGCCAGGCTTCTATGTCCTTCCCCATCTCCCAGAGGTTGCTCAAATTCATGTCCATAGAGTCAGTGATGCCATCCAACCATCTCATCCTCTGTCATCCCCTTCTGCTCCTGCCCCCAATCCCTCCCAGCATCAGGGTCTTTTCTCATGAGTCAGTTCTTCGCATCAGGTGGCCAAAGTGTTGGAGTTTCAGCTTCAACATCAGTCCTTCCAATGAATATTCAGGACTGATCTCCTTTAGGATGGACTGGTTTGATCTCCCTTCAGTCCAAGGGACTCTCGAGTCTTCTCCAATACCACAGTACAAAAACATCAGTTCTTTGGTGCTCAGCCTTCTTCATGGTCCAACTCTCACATTCATACATGACTAATGAGAAAAACCGTAGCTTTGACTATATGGATCTTTGTTGGCAAACTAATGTCTCTGCTTTTTAATACACTGTCTAGGTTTGTCATAAGCTTTTCTCCAAGGAGCAAGAGTGATTTTGAGCTTGGCCTAAAAGTTATAGGGAGTGATACGGGCCATGAAAACTCACCTTGAGTTCTTCACAATTTACTCTTTCCTGCAGTTTCCTGAAGACTGTAGTAAGGCTTTTCTTACTTGTCTTGAGGAGTAAGTCTGGTGGAATAATCCATTGATTAACAGAGTCCAGTTGTTTCTTTTGCAGGAAGTGACTCATTTACCAAATTATACGTTGCATTTGCTAAAGTTTGCTTATCACTTATTTTTTCATGACTTTCTCTGAGCTACAAACTACAGTGATTTATCTTAACTTTAAACTAAATAAAGAAGGACTCTTAATATCTCTACTTAGGTCATATGCCTGATACTGAACCAACTATTGTTACCAGAGGACATGATGCTATGATGAGTCCCGACTGGGCTATTTGTCAATTTAGAAAGGAGGTGGTGAGGAAGAGTTTGAAGACTTAAATATGAAAAAAGGGGAAAACTTGTATCTAGCCTGGAATGTAATTTCCATGAGGGTAAAATTTTATCTTTTGTTTCTTATTTACTGTTTTAAATTCAGTTCTTGGTAGAGTACTTGGTTCAGAATAGTTGCTCAATAAATATACATGGGCTTCCCTGGTGGCTCAGATGGTAAATAATCTGTCTGTAATGCAGGAGACCTGAGTTTGGTATTTGGGTAGGGAAGATCTGCTGGAGAAGGGAATGGCTACCCACTCCAGTATTCTTGGCTGGAGAATTCCATGGACAGAGGAGCCTGGTAGGCTACAGTCCATGGGCTTGCAAAGAGTTGGACATGACTGAGGAGATAACACTTTCACTTTTCAACTACATTATTGAATGAATGAATGAATAAATAGGCAAAAACAATCCCTTACACAGTTCACTACACTTGTGAAGTTCTCTGTTATTTTCTAGGGATACAGTATTTGCTTTATCTTGAGGTCAATGATATGCCAAAGTGTTATTAAACACTGTGACTCTGTTTTGCATAATTCTAATTAATATAACGAGTTACTCTGTAGTTCTCAATTAGTACTCTGGATGTGCTGTGACATGGGACTTCCTACTGCTGAAATTTGTAGGCCCTACTAAGATAGCTCAATTCAAGAGAACCTACCAGAGTGAAACAAGAACAGCCTTAAATCAAGTAGTACCATACCAGGAATGACACTGAAAACTTGGAGAGGAAATTTGGAGCCTGAGTATTGGATGTCTCCATGGTTTGGACAATTACATTTAATGCCCCACCCCTGCTTCTCCGATAAGTGCCTGGAAAGGTATCTGATGTTGGAAGGATGTCATAGAGCTGGAGAAAAGCAAGGCTGATTCTCCTACTTGTGCCTCATCAGAGACTTTATGAGGATCAAATCAGATAATGTATGAAAGCACTTGAACTCAGTCAGTGCCTGGATGTAGTGTTTTGCAATGGTTCAACATACAGATTTTGGAGGAAAAAAAGACCTGAATTTTAATTCTGGCTCTGTGGCTTTCTACTTATATGGCAAGCCAGTCACTGATCACATACACAAATCAGTGTCACTGGCTACACATCACCTCACTTCTGCTACTTCCCCTTGACCAGGAAATGGAATGACAGAGACAGTTCAGTATGGGGAAGAGAGTAGATTGAAGACTTGTGAGCAATCTGCACAATAGTTTGCTCAGCACTGAACATGAAAGTTACCTGATGCAAAGAGCCAACTTGTAGGAAGTGACCCTGGTGTTAGGGAAGATTGAAGGCAGAAGGACAAGGGGATGACGGAGAATGAGATGGTTGAATGACATCACTGACTCAATGGACATGAATTTGACCAAACTCTGGGAGATGGTGAAGGACAGGGAAGCCTGGCGTTCTGCAGTCCATGGGGTCACAAAGAGTAGGACATGACTGATCGACTGAGCAACATCAATGTGACATGTAAATGTTAATTGAATCAGTTTGAATATAAAGATGATGCAGATATAAATTTACTCATCAAATAAGAAGGCAAATTTAGTAGAAAAATTCTAGTCCTGGTAAAGTTATATGTTTGTAGGATCTAATATATTCAATTTTAAGTTAACTACTTTATTATGTTTGTTAATTTCACCTTGTAAATTATTACTTCTGTAAGGTCTAGATTTATGATAGATTTATGAATTTAAATTTATGTTTAAATTTAGATAAATTTAAATTTATCTAGATTTATGAATTTAAATGAAATTGTGAAAATTACAGAATACTTAAGTAAAACATATTTCATAGTTGATGTATTTTTACTAACTTATTTAAATGACTGCAACATGTAATTTAAAACTAGAAATGTTCAAACTTTTTATCAGCATGCATGCTCTTTGAGAGTGAATTGTAGTCTGTAAGATATGTGCTTGTTTTTCTGTACTTCCTCTAATTTTCATCTAATCTCAAATAAATGAGTATTCAATTGACACCTGACTTCTATTTATTATGTTTGTTGTTGTTTAGTTGCTAAGCTGTGTCTGACTCTTTTGTGACTCTCATGGACTGTAGCTCCCCAGCTCCTCTGTCCTTGGGATTTCCCAGTCAAGAATACTGGACTGGGTTGCCATTTCCTTCTCCAGATGATCTTCCCAACTCAGGGATCAAACTCAGGTATCCTGTACTGGCAGGCAAATTCTTTAACACTGAGCCACATTGGAAGCCTATTTATGATGTAACTGTGAAGTAATTATACATGTGGCAATTAAGTTTTGAGAGAATTTATTCAACATTTTTGTGCCTCCATAATTTTTTACTAATAGCATTTTAATATTCTATTTTTTAGAATATTTTATGGTTCTTGAGATATGGCATAACATTGTTTCTAATTAATGGTTATATTGCATGGTACTAGGTATAATTTTAAGTTCTTATTTTTACTTGAACTATACTGCTTTGATTAAAAATATTTTCCTAATATTATGAGTATTTTATTCTTGAAAAAATGGAATAGCCTGTTTATAAATGGAAATCAGAATCTTTGGGAGAGAGGCCTTTGGCAAGGCAATTATTTTACACAAACAACTGAATCCGTGGGAGGAGACCACACGAAGCTTGCATCCCCTTTTGAACCCTTAGTAGCATCCTCCAGGGAAAGTCACTGACTGAAGAATGTTTAAATGACAGCAGTAGGGTGCAGAGTAACACTGCTCCTCAAAGAAAGCATCACCTTATCTGACCTAGCCCTGGAGTAAATCAGGCGCCTGCTTCAGCCCGTTGACGATAATGTCTCCAACTACTTCCATTTTTTAGCATTCAGAGCCATTTGAGGACATCTTTTGTTTATTAGATCTTCACAGGATATATTTTGTTGAAAACTTAATATGAACCTGGCCTTTAGTTGGACCTTAGCCTTTGACAATATGTGACTCTAAGGATGTCTACAGTTCTCTGATGTGTTGGTTCTTGAGGCATACATCAATTGCCCCGAAGATGAGATCTCACAATGTGTTCTTATCTGCCTGAGCCATTTGGTAGAATAAAACCTTTTGGCTTTACAATAAGTATTTAAAAGGATTGCCCTATGTTAATTTTTTGTAAGACATTATTTTTATGGTTTTGCTGTTTATGTTGTTGTAGCTTCTTAAAGTAGGGTAAAGTCCCACTTGTGAAGAGAGCCATTATATAGCTCAAAACCAATTACTCTGTTCAGTTTGTGCAAAATGACCCTCTTGGAGAAATGTTGCAAATGTAAAGAGCTATGAAGAACATTGGGTTGGTTTTGATTATACGGCATGTTCAGTTGTGATTCTGTTCATCTCGTCACTGAAAGATCAGTGGTTAAGCATATGCTGTTAGCTGCCAGAGTCAACACTCCTATTTTTCTTTCCATTTTGTGAGAAGAACTTCAAACGTTATTATTCATAAAAGCTTTTACTGCAGCCTGTTGGTCTGGACTAAAAACACATTATTCCATGTCCTATTAAGAATTCCAGCCTGGAAAGGTCAACAGTTAGGTTTATCACAGTGTTTATGGAGGCGCTGATTATTTACTTAGCACAGTAGAATAACTGAGATTTTTTTTTTAATTCATAAATTAAAATGTATTATTGCTGCATTAATTAGCAGCATAAGATCGTCATGATTTATTCATTAGAGTACATCTTTTTCATGATTTTTAAATTCATTCTTGTGTATATAAAATCACAGTATTTTGTATTGTGCTGATATTCTGAAAAAGTTACAATTATACGTGTTACTGAGTGATAGTATTCATTTCCCACATTTGTTTTCAATTTTATTTTAAAACATTTGCCTATATCATATTGAAAGCAACTTCCAAGGCAAAAAATTAAGTAATTTCAAAAAGGAAAAACAGACTCCATAGAGGATATTTTTGATAACGTAAATCACAATACTTTAGAAATACCTGCTTTTTAATTTTGATTCTATTCCATAATACATCAACAAGGATAGAGATATAGAACAGAAAAATATATTGTCATAGTATCTGGTGTTAGCCAACCTGCAGAGTCTGAGGGACACAAGACTGACTTCATTTCTGACAGCAACTGCAAATTCAGGAATTTTCCAGAACCACCCTCAGTTTTGGTAATTTTTTGGAAAGACTCACAGAACTCACTGAAACTAGTTTATTCATGTGTTTATTTGTAGCAGAGAAAAGATAAAGAAAATCAGCCAAAGGAAGTGGTACATAGGACAGAGTTTGGTAGAGGGTCCAAACATGGAGCTTTCCTCTCTATGTGATTATGAATGATATTATCTCCTCATGACTGCAGTGTGTGAAAATATGGAGTATTGTCAACAAAGAAACTCACATGAGCCTTTAATATCCAGTTTTTACTGGGACTCAGTGAAATGTTGCCTGCATGACTGACCTTTGGTTTCTCGCTCTCTTGGAGGTCAGGCTATTATCTTTAGTTCTTCTAGAGGTTGGAACTTCTACTGCATGGCACAAAGTCTCCATTGTAAATCACACTGTTAGACTGTCTTTTGGCCTAAGATCATAGACAAACAAAGAGCAGAATATTCTGGGAGCCTGGAGGTCCCCTCGAATAGCTGAAGGCAAAGGCTAGATCTCTCTTCAAGTAAGATTAATTCTTCACTGCACACGTAGATACCATTTTAATTTTCATTTTGGATATGAAATGAGGCATGACAAATATAGAAAATACTTAGGTAAAAATGCTAGAGAGCTAGGAAATACTATCTAGTGCCTTTTTGGTGTCTTGAATTATAGAATTTAAAGGTAAAAAGGATATTTAAGCAACTAATGGTCTACATTTTTTATTCACATTTGAGAAAATTTAGAGAAATGAAAAGAATTGGCTAATGTTGAAATGTTTATAGAACAGTAGTCCCTAGGATTGAGGTTTATTAATGTCTTTATTTAGGATTAATTATAATTGTACACCCCCTTTCATTCACTTTGGGAATAATTTTAATCAACATCAAGCTGCTCTTGATATTTTTCTGCCAGTGGTTCAAGTCATTGAAGATTGCATTCATAAATGCTTATAGAGGAAATAATTAGTCTTTACTATATAACAAAGATGCCAGGTAACTTGGAAATAACAACAGCGAAATAAGAGGATGGTTTTTCCAGTGGTCACGTATGCATGTGAGAGTTGGACTGTGAGGAAAGCTGAGCGCTGAAAAGTTGATGCTTTTGAACTATGGTGTTGGAAAAGACTCTTGAGAGTCCCTTGGACTGCAAGGAGATCCAACCAGTCCATCCTAAAGGAGCTCAGTCCTGGGTGTTCATTGGAAGGACTGATGCTGAAGCTGAAACTCCAATACTTTGGCCACCTGATGCGAAGAGTTGACTCACTGGAAAAGACCCTGATGCTGGGAGGGACTGGGGGCAGGAGGAGAAGGGGACAACAGAGGATGAGATGGCTGGATGGCATCACCGACTCGATGGGCATGAGTTTGAGTAAACTCCAGGAGTTGGTGATGGTCAGGGAGGCCTGGTGTGCTGCGATTCATGGGGTCGCAAAGAGTCTGACACGACTGAGCGACTGAACTGAACTGAACTTAACTGAATGAAAAATAAAGATCTGCAGATCAAGGCCATAAGATGATATCTTTGTATTCCTATGATATTCTTTAAGTAAATAAATGTTCAATAGTATATCAAGAATGTCTAACACTCAAAAGACACTAGCATTACGAAACCGAAATTGAATACTTAAAAACAAAAAGACATTAGGAGGCCTGAACTCTAGTCTTAGTTATAAGAATAGCTATGTAACTGTGATCAAGTTAATTATCTGAATCTAAGTGACCTTAGGGAAATTAATTTCAGGGTTTAATTTCAGTGGTTTTTACTTTTCTGGAGTCAGAGAGAGACTCATTTAAGAATTCAGTGAAGCTTTGCATCCTCTGTCTCTAACAAAATGCACAAGTGCACTTATGGACACAATTTTCATACACCCCTAGTAAGTTCAGACTATTTGACCCACATACTGAAACCCAGTTTAAGAAATTATAGGATTCGGTGATTACCAAAGTATCTTTCAGGTTCAAAATTTGAAATATCTTATGATATGCTACCTCAGAATAATACACAAAATTTAGTTTTTTAAATTGAATGGACACATACAGCATAAAATATTTTGTTGTTTTCAGACACACCTGAAAGTACTGATTTAGAAACACTGGGATGGGATCCAGAAATCTGAGTTTTAATGAACTCTTCAAATGATGCTGGTATGTGCTCATATTTGGGAGCCGCTGCCTGTAAGAATAAAGTGAGTAGGACTGAAAGTAGAGTATGTGAAAATCTAGATAGATTTGATGGCCGTATATGTGGGGCAATAATGCCTTAACAGGAGTGCCAGGAATATAAGTTCACCATCACATATGTTAATTAACTTTAATGGATTTGTTGGCATAATAGCTTATAAATCTGTAGTACATTGAAGTGATAAAGTTGCTTTCATATATCTTACTATATTGGTTTTTCATAATAACCCTCTAATTTAGATAATAAAAATTTTGTTCCAAATCTATAAGTAGGAATATTCAAGATTTTGTAAAAAATTTCTCATTTGGAGATGATATTAGAACTTATTTTTCTTTCTCTGAGGCTCCTTATGATGTGACATGGTATGATAAGACCCTTAAAAGATAGACATTAAAATGAACATTTTTATCATACTACATCAACAATATTTCCAACTTTGATTATGTTAAAGTGTATCAGAGGAAAGATCTTTACTTGTTAGAAATTTAAAGATTTCCATCACATGATTTAAGAAAAGTAATCTCTTAAGCCCACCACATTTAAAGTTTATTTATTGCAATGTTGAAGTATTGTTCTATGTAAAGCTTATATTGAAGTATAGATATTTCAAGGAAAAATGTATAATTATTTTCTAGCGTGATAAAAATTAGCTGTTCTTTCCTTTATATTCCCCAGTTTTACTATTTGAACTGATTATTTTCATCTCCTTTAGCTATTTCTCCTGATATTTATTTTTTTCTATAGCAAAATAAGATGTTTAATTGTTTTCTAAATGAATTATTTCTTAGGTGTTACAGAGAAAGACCTCCATTGTTTTCATTTATATTAAACCCAGTATTATCAGAATATTACTTCACTTCCAACCCCAGATATGGATGTGGGTTTTCTATACATCAGATTATCCTGTGATATCAGCTAGATGTCCTACAGTTTAACTCAATTCTGACACTATCTACCTGGAGATATCAAATCCCACACATTAAGAGTTCAGTCCTCCAGGAGTTCCCTCCCTGCCCCATGCCAACCGCGAAACTAGATTGTCACCAGTGCCTCTAGCTGACTGGCTATAGATTGAAGGTTCCCACATACCCCTTCTTTGGTTCAATTTATTTGCTAGCATGGTTCACAGGTCTCAGGGAAGCATTTTACTTACTAGATAGCTAATTTACTGTGAAAGAATAGAACCTAGGAGCAGCAAAATGGAAGAGATGCAAAAGGCAAAGCACGTATGAAGGGTGTGGAGTTTTCATGCCCTCTCTCAGTGAGCCTCCACCTGTTCACCAACCTGGAAGCTCTCTGGAGCCTGTCCTTTTGGGTTTTTTGGAAACTTCACTGTATAGGCAATAAGAAATCACTAACTATTGGTAATTGATTCAATCTCCAGCCTCTCACCCATCATGAGCATGAGGGTGAGGCTAAAACACCCAGCCTTCTAATTTGGCTGGTTCCCCTGGTAACCCACCCTCATCCTCATCTAGGGGCTTTCCAAAAATCACTGTATAACATAAACTCAGTTGTAATGTAAAGGGACTTGTTATGAATACGAAAGACATTTATGACTCTCATTACTTAGACTTTAGGAGCTCTGTGCCAGAAACAAGGACAAAAGCCAAATATATACACATTTTTTATTATAAATCACAATATCACAGATGTTATATATATATTAATTTTCTATATAGAATGAAATATAAGGATTTAGTTTTCTTAAATTATCCACTTCTGCTTTGTGTTTTCCTGTCTTCTATTATCTCCAAGATATGCATTTGGAGTTAAATAAATTTTCAGTTAAGTCAGTGTTTTTAGGAATGATCCTGGGTCTCTGGCATTGTAGGCGGATTCTTTACCATCTGAGCTAACAGGCAAGCCCAGGTGTTTTTAGTTAAGTCAGTATTTAGTTAAGGCATATGTTTATGCCTATGTATATAATATTCACTTTCACTCAACAAGTATTTATTATAAGTTCATAATGTGCCCTGGGGCTTCCCTGAAAGCTCAGCTGGTAAAGAATCTGTCTGCAAGGCAGGAGACCCCAGTTTGATTCCTGGGTCTGGAAGATCCGCTGGAGAAGGGATAGGCTATCCACTCCAACATTCTTGGGCTTCCCTTGTGGCTCAGCTGGTAAAGAATCTACCTGCAGGTTGATTCCTCCAGTTCCATTCTTCTTTCTCAAGATTACTTTGGCTATTCGAGGTTTTTTGTATTTCCAAACAAATTGTGAAATTCTTTGGTCTAGTTCTGTGAAAAATACCGTTGGTAGCTTGATAGGGATTGCATTGAATCTATAGACTGCTTTGGGTAGAATAGCCATTTTGACAATATTAATTCTTCCAATCCATGAACACGGTATGTTTCTCCATCTGTTTGTGTCCTCTTTGATTTCTTTCATCAGTGTTTTATAGTTTTCTATGTATAGGTCCTTTGTTTCTTTAGGTAGATATACTCCTAAGTATTTTATTCTTTTTGTTGCAATGGTGAATGGTATTGTTTCCTTAATTTCTCTTTCTGTTTTTTCATTGTTAGTATATAGGAATGCAAGGGATTTCTGTGTGTTAATTTTATATCCTACAACTTTACTATATTCATTGATTAGCTCTAGTAATTTTCTGGTAGAGTCTTTAGGGTTTTCTATGTAGAGGATCATGTCATCTGCAAACAGTGAGAGTTTTACTTCTTCTTTTCCTATCTGGATTCCTTTTACTTCTTTTTCTGCTCTGATTGCTGTGGCCAGAACTTCCAACACTATGTTGAATAGTAGTGGTGAGAGGAATCAACCTGCCTGACTTCAGACTCTACTACAAAGCCACAGTCATCAAGACAGTACGGTACTGGCACAAAGACAGAAATATAGATCAATGGAACAGAATAGAAAGCCCAGAGATAAATCCACGAACCTATGGACACCTTATCTTTGACAAAGGAGGCAAGGATATACAATGGAAAAAAAGACAACCTCTTTAACAAGTGGTGCTGGGAAAACTGGTCAACCACTTGTAAAAGAATGAAACTAGAACACTTTCTAACACCATACACAAAAATAAACTCAAAATGGATTAAAGATCTAAATGTAAGACCAGAAACTATAAAACTCCTAGAGGAGAACATAGGCAAAACACTCTCCGACATAAATCACAGCAAGATCCTCTATGACCCACCTCCCAGAATATTGGAAATAAAAGCAAAACTAAACAAATGGGACCTAATGAAACTTAAAAGCTTTTGCACTACAAAGGAAACTATAAGTAAGGTGAAAAGACAGCCCTCAGATTGGGAGAAAATAATAGCAAATGAAGAAACAGACAAAGGATTAATCTCAAAAATATACAAGCAACTCCTGCAGCTCAATTCCAGAAAAATAAATGACCCAATCAAAAAATGGGCCAAAGAACTAAACAGACATGTCTCCAAAGAAGACATACAGATGGCTAACAAACACATGAAAAGATGCTCAACATCACTCATTATTAGAGAAATGCAAATCAAAACCACAATGAGGTACCATTACACGCCAGTCAGGATGGCTGCTATCCAAAAGTCTACAAGCAATAAATGCTGGAGAGGGTGTGGAGAAAAGGGAACCCCCTTACACTGTTGGTGGGAATGCAAACTAGTACAGCCGCTATGGAAAACAGTGTGGAGATTTCTTAAAAAACTGGAAATAGAACTGCCATATGACCCAGCAATCCCACTTCTGGGCATACACACTGAGGAAACCAGATCTGAAAGAGACACGTGCACCCCAATGTTCATCGCAGCACTGTTTATAATAGCCAGGACATGGAAGCAACCTAGATGCCCATCAGCAGATGAATGGATAAGGAAGCTGTGGTACATATACACCATGGAATATTACTCAGCCATTAAAAAGAATTCATTTGAACCAGTCCTAATGAGATGGATGAAGCTGGAGCCCATTATACAGAGTGAAGTAAGCCAGAAAGATAAAGAACATTACAGCATACTAACACATATATATGGAATTTAGAAAGGTGATAACGATAACCCTATATGCAAAACAGAAAAAGAGACACAGAAATACACAACAGACTTTTGGACTCTGTGGGAGAAGGTGAGGGTGGGATATTTCAAAAGAACAGCATGTATACTATCTAGGGTGAAACAGATCACCAGCCCAGGTGGGATGCATGAGACAAGTGCTCGGGCCTGGTGCACTGGGAAGACCCAGAGGAATCGGGTGGAGAGGGAGGTGGGAGGGGGGATCGGGATTGGGAATACATGTAAATCCATGGCTGATTCATATCAATGTATGACAAAACCCACTGGAAAAAAAAAAAAAAACTAATAATAATAATAAAAAAAATAATAATAATAATAAAAAAAAAAAAGAATCTACCTGCAATGTGGGAGACCTGGGTTCAAGCCCTGTGTTGGAAAGATCACCTGAAGAAGGGAAAGGCTACCCACTCCAATATTCTGGCCTGGAGAATTCCTTTCACAAAGAGTTGGACACAACTGAGTGACTTTCACTCAATGTGCCATACTACTTTTTAGATACCAGAGGTAATTCATGAAGAGCATGTTTTAGTGAAAACACAAAAAGAACATGATAAATGAGTAAGTTGTATGGTAAGTTTGCAGAAGGCAAGTGCTAAAAGAAACAGAGCCAGTTAATAAGGCTGAAGATTGAGAATGCTTTGTGATTTTAAATGGGGCCTTATTGAAAAGGTGACATATGGCAAGCACTTCAGCAAGTGAGGAATAAACCACTCAGAGATCTAGCAGGTGAATATTCCAGACCAAGAAAATCAGGCAAAAGTCCTAATGTGGAAGTGTGCTTATATGTTCCAGGAAAACAGAGACAGTGTTGGTAGAACAGGAAGAAAGAAGGACAGTAGCAAGAACTGAGGTTAGAGATTCCTGAGAGGGCCATGTTGTGTTGAGCCCTGCAGGCCATTGTAAAGATGTTGGCATTTACTCAGAGAAATGGGGGCTTCCCTGGTGTTTCAGATGGTAAAGAATCGGCCTGCAATGCTGAAGACCTAGGTTTGACCCCTGGGTCGGGAAGATACCCTCCAGAAAGGAATGGCTACCCACTGCAG
The DNA here is from genome assembly GCF_033118175.1 of Dama dama. NCBI lineage: Eukaryota > Metazoa > Chordata > Mammalia > Artiodactyla > Cervidae > Dama > Dama dama. The sequence goes on from NC_083700.1 coordinate 40,236,511, forward strand.
TATTCTTGCCTGAAGAATTCCGTGGATAGACAAGCCTGGCAGGCTACAGCCCATAGGGCCATAAAGAGTCAGACACAAGTGAATGATTAATACTTTCACTTCACTTTCAGAGAACTGGAGAGCTTAGGAGGACTTCAAAGTATAGACTGATACCTTTTGCTTTATATATTAATTTGCATTGGGAAGATTCCCTGGAGGAGGGCACAGCAACCCACTCCAGTATTCTTGCTTAGAGAATCCCATAGACGGAGGAGCCTGGAGGGCTATGGTCCCGAGGGTCACAAAGAGTCAGACACTAATGAAGAGACTTAGCACTCATGCAAGCAGGATCACTTTAGCTGCTGTGGTGAGAACAGATCATGGGTTGGGGAATTGTTTGAAAGCAGAGAGATCAGATGGGAGGTAATTGTAAGACTCTACGCAAGAGATGATGATAGCTCGGACCAAGGTGCTTGGGTTTTTTTGAGAAATGGTGATGTTATGGGTATATTTTGAGGGAGATTGAAAACCTACTACAATTGCTCCATGTAATACTTTCACACTTGTTTTCTTGAACACTTTTGCTGGCCTTTGGTTTTCTATGTGCCTATGAAAAATTCATGGGAAACTTTCCAACTTAAGTATAGATTACTCCTCTATAACTGAACACATCAACTATTCTATTTGACCTGTTTTTAGACTGTAAGATGAAGGTATCCCCCTTGTACCTCTCTCTCCTCTTGTTCCAATTTAGGTTCAGTTATCTCTAGGCCTGATACATTCTTTTTTTAATTAAATTAATTTATCTATTTTAATTGGAGCATTATTATTTTATAATATTTTGGTGGCTTTTGCCATACATTTACATGAATCAGCCACGGGTGAACATGTGTCCCCCATCCCGAACCACCCTCCCACCTCCCTCCCCATCCCTTCCCTGTGGGTGGTCCCAGTGTCACTACCCAAATTTTACTTCTTTAACAGGTTGGGATATTTGCTTTTTGGTATCATGGCTCTATTTTTCTTTATTTCCACCTTTGTCTATCTGTGTATCTCTTCCAACAGAAAACAATGCATTGAAGATAAAATTTCTGAGACTTTACATGCCTGAGCATGTTTTCATTGTACCTTCATGAGTCTTACGTTTTTGACTGGTTAATCTAGACAGGTGTTCTGGTTAATTTTATGTGTCAACAAATGTAGGCTATGGCACTGAGTTGTTTGGCCAAACACCAGTCTAGATGTTGTGAGCTATTTTTTTCAGATGTGATTAATATTTAAATCAGTAGCCTTTGAGTAAAGCAGATTATCCTCCATAATTTGGGTGGACCTTGGAAAAAAGTGGTGCTTACTCCAGCTCTTGGATGTAGGGTTCTATATATGTATACTATTTCAAACTTGTTTATTGTAATTTTTGGAATTTTTCCTGTTCTTTTTTCCTGTTGAATATACAGGTAACAAGAAGAGATTTGTTCTTAATTCTCCAGGCAAGTTTAATACTGGAGTGGGTAGCCATTCCCTTCTCAGAGGGATCTTCCCGACCCAGGGATCGAACCCAGGTCTCCTGCATTGCACACCGATTCTTTACTGTGTGGGCCACCAGGGAAGCCCTCAATATGTCACTGGTTCATTCTGTTTATTCTCGTAGTTCTGTAAAGATTTTCCTCATTTATTTTGTGACTGTTATCTGGCATATTTTGTATTACCCTGGTAGATTCAAAATTTTTAACATGATGGAGTTTTCCTTTATATCTACAAAAATGCTTTTTGCCTTGAAGTTTATTTGTCTGGTAGAAATAGAACTGCATGCTCCTCACTTTTATGAGTATGAACCCGGTATATATTTTATCAGTTCTTTACTTTCAAATTTCTGTGTTTTAGATGTAATTTTCCCAAGTAGGCTATATCTAGTTTGAGTTTTTTTAGTACACTGGGATAAATTTTGACTTAACTGTAGCATTTTGTCCATTTTACATTTGCTATAATCATTAATATTTTTATTTCTATCATTTTATTTTGTTCTTTCCCCCCCAACTTTCCTTTCTTTTATGTGGTCTTTTTCTTTCTTTTGCTTTTTATTTTCCTTTTATTTGCTTTTTTTTGAATTGATTTTTGTTATCTTTCCATATTGTTTGGTTTCTAAAATAAATTGCCATCAGTCTCTTTGGGAATGGGCAAGGGGAAACATTAGAATACACTTACATGATATTTATGGGTCCTTCCTCATTGATACCTGTCCTCTCCTTCATTCATTGGATTCAGGTTCTGAGAAGTGGTTCATATTCAAAAATTGAGCAAGGATGATAATTTTATCGGAGAAGATTCCACAGGCCCATGTTCATTCATCCTTTTTTTTTTTTTAGATTGTATAAACTAAGCAATACACTTTTTTGGTTCTTCATTGATGTTGTCTCTAGGAACATGAGGTTTCCAATCAGACTTTTCTGATATTCATGATAAATATACTCATTCTGCTTCCAACCATTAGTAATATCACCTGGATTCAATTATTTCAAAAAGCCTATCACCCTTACTGATACTAGGATTCTAGGTCTATAGCAAGACTGGCTATAAATGACTACCACTCTCAGCAATGGTGATGGCTTCTTACTTTTATCATTTCAATAAATGGAAAATTTCCATGAAGCACAGATTCATGAATTTGGTAAATTTCTGGTTTCATCAATCTTTTTATCCACTTTAGATTCTGGATTTTCTTGAGCCTTTTGATCCTTTCTTTCACCATCTGCTATGATAGTTCTAGTATTTCTACATCACCTAGTATGGGCCTTGGGATTCCCAGGTGGCACAGTGGTAAAGAATCTGCCTGCCAGTGAAAGAGACTTAACAAACATGGGTTTGTCTCTGGGGTCAGAAAGATCCCCTGGAGGAGGGCAGGGCTTCACACTCTGGTATTTTTGCCTGCAGAATCCCATGGACAGAAAAGCCTGGGATCCAACAATCCACAGGATCACAAAGAGTAAGATAAGACTGAAGTGACTTAGCATGTAGGCACATAATATGGACCTTAACTCTTTCTAAGCTTCGAAGGGCCATCTAAGCAATGTGTTAGCATAGTCTCCTAGAGTTCCTATCGAAGTATTTTATCCTGCATCTCACAAACAAACTATGCTTTATTCAATTATATATTGTTTCCTTGATCCAGTACATTCAATATCCATTACATATATTCACTTATTGTTCTCTTCCTGTCATAGCAGGCCTAGTAGTAACCCCCACTCGCACCCCTCCCCCAGGTGACTTGACCAAAGTCATTGATCTAGTGGGCAAAAGGAGAGATGTGGAGAAAAGACACTCCTGTAGGTATGTGTCATTTTGCAACACAAAGTTTACTGTACCATCTTTAATACAGAAGATGCTAGACTTTAATTGGTAAGAGTGAGTTACTTTTTTCTGTAGGATGTTTCAGGGGAATCTGAAGATTCAGTGTATTCACTGCATCAGTACCAAAAGTTCAGTCCAAATCTGGGTGTCCAACATCTTTCCAATTAAGGACCTGACTTTGGCATAACAGACTAGCTGGACATGACAATGCAAACTTCTCTTGAACTCTGCTAGTCTTATAATTAAGTTCTAGGCCTCATTCACAGCATTCTTCTGCATTTCCATGACAGGGAACTAGAGACTATACATAATGCCAAAAAGGACCTCAATTCACACTCTGTTTTCAACTGTAATTTAATAACCCATAGCCTTTTACTGTCTTTCATTAGTGCATCAAAATTGCCCAGGAATACTCATCTGATTCTATAATCCTTGTACTTACTACTCCCACTGCACCTCTCAAACACCTACAGTACTGAAGCTGCTGGTGTATCCTTTCATTTGGTATTCCATCCCAGATCATTACTGGTGAAAATGTTAAAAATGACACTAATATGGCATAACAGGAGCCATCAGTTATTCACTTATCACTAGTGATGATGGTGTCCTCATCGCCAGACAGCCAATGATGGTTTATAACCAGCTATAAACCTCTTTTAGGGTCTGCTTCTTAGGATCTCACCTCTTATCAATTGCCTTTATTTTTCTTTCTCAGGCTGTAAGCTCAGACATGGAGACTGAACATGAGATATTTATTTTGGAGTGTGGTTTGACTTATATACTTCTACATAATAAAAAAACTTTTATGGCAGAAGAAAAACAACTATTTTATTACATCTTACAGTCATATGGGGCAAGAATATGGGTAGAGCTTAGCTAAGTGATTCTTGTGTTTCATGTAGAGTTGACAAAAATCAGTTGGGGATGTATTCACTTGGCAGCTGAACTGGTTTTCAGATCACTCACTCCTGACGTATTGGCAGAGAGGATTGGAAGGCTGTTTAGTTGAGCTCTTTACTCCTTTCATATAATCTCAGGACCTCTTAAATTCCATAGTCTTCTGTAAAGATTATGCCTAAACTGGCAATATCCCTTCCACTGTAGTTTTTTGATCAAAGTACTCACCGGTAGCTCAGGTTCAAGGTGAAGACACATAGACTTGGTGGTAAGAATGTCACAGGGTTTGCAGTCATCTGTGTGGCCAATCTGACACAAATACTCTCAGGGACATGGCATATTAGGGAATCAAGGGAAGTAGAATTGGGCAGAGGGAGAAGTTAAATTAAAATGCATTTGCAACAGAGGCAAATCCCATTGGGAGTTCTGGAGCTAGAATGACTATTTGAAGTTGTCCTGAATTATGGCCAGCAGGTCATATTTGTGTTTGGGCCAGTCATTTGATATGGACTGTCTCTGAGAAAGAAAGGCATGTAACTTTTTTTGAGGAAGCTCTCTTTAGCCTATGGCAATTATCAGAGAGAAATTCAGTTGTGAGCCATTATCAGCCAACACCCCTGTCCAGCTTAGCGCCCCTCTCATGAAGGGGCCATCTGGGTGGTGCATCACAGCATCCATTACAAATGTCAGAAAATAAATTGAATATGCAAACAATATTGTTATGGCCTAAGTACATGAATTATAAATAGCAAGTATCAATAACACTGAAAATTAAAATATTAATGAAGAAATGGGTTAAGATAATTGCAAAGCATGTATCTTATAAAAAAGATAGAGTCGTTAAAGAAGAGAGGATTCAGTAAAGTATAATCAGTATCTCTGAAGGCAGAACCTAATCAATGGAACAGAAAATGATTTCTAAAATGGTTCTGATGAAAAGATGACGAGTACATGGTTTGTAAGGAAATTTTTTCATAGGCTGCTGAACATAAAAATGTATTCTTTTTAAACTTGCATTTCAAAAGTGAAAATAAAATTCTTTACTTCTAGTAAATGGAAGATTGAACAGTCTCCCCATTTTTTTCTTATAAAAACAAGCAAATAAAAATCCCCTGTAATTTTTATATTGAAACTAAAAAATAGAAATACACCATAGATTTTAAGTGTAAAGGCTGCTAAGTTTTGCAAGGCAGCATGAGCCACATGGGAGAAGGGAAGAAGCAAAGTACTCCAGGAGCATGTTTCTAGAAAGGCCAACATGAAAGGAAGGCTGTGGATCTGGAGAGGACAAAACAGAAACTGAAAAAAAAAAATAACAGTCATAGAGCATGAAAGAAATGTATACAAGGAATTTCCTGGTGATCTAGTGGTTAGGACTTGGCATTTTCATTGCCCAGGCCTGGGTTCAATCCCTCCTTGGGGAACTGAGATCCCACAAGCCACACCACAGTGCCAAAAAGAAAAAAAAAAAAAAAAAAAAAAAAGAGAGAGAGAAAGAGAAATGTATAGAATGGAATTATGGATAAGTGGTGGTATGTCTTTGAAAATCCAGTAAAACCACTCTCTAGGGGAAACTTCTACAGTAGCTAGACAGATAATATCTAGTTTATTCCATAATAAGTAAAATTGGAGCTGGCCCAGCATTGAAGAAATAAAGTGGGAAAGATTTTCCCAAAGTATATGTCACAAAATAAGAAAGAATAGATGAAAGTTTTGATCAATACTTTTTCAGTTCAGTTCAGTGGCTCAGTTGTGTCCGACTCTTTGCAACCCCATGAACTGCAGCTCGCCAGGCCTCCCTGTCCATCACCAATTCCCGGAATCCACACAAACCCGTGTCCGTTGAGTCGGTGATGCCATCCAACCACCTCATCCTCTGTCTTTTTCATGAACTATTAATAAAAAGTTTAAAAAAATAACTTCCATGAAGGGGAATCCCAAAGTGAAAATTCAACATTTTGGGGAAAATATAGTGAAAAGACAGGAAATGAAATGTACATAGGCCAACTAAGGAAAAATGTAGGAAAAATAACAACAAAATACAAATGAAGTCAAAATTGACTGTAACATAATCATGGAGGATAATACAGAAAGAGATCTAGAGTATAGAATGAGAAAATTAATAACAACAAAATACAAATGAAGTCAAAATTGACTAACATAATCATTGAGGATAATACAGAAAGAGATCTAGAGTATAGAATGAGAAAATTAATCAAAATGAAATAAAAATACAGTGGAGTTAAAAAGGATTAAAGGGAATGGTTAGATATGCAAGAAAGGCAAAAGGAGATCAACTGCACATAATTGGAGTCTCCCAAGTAGAAAGACAAAATGATGCAACAGAATATAGAAACATTCAAGAAAACATTCCTGAAATAAAATGAGGCTTGTATGTACATTTTTGAAGACATATTGTATGTCAAGGCAATTTGAACCTTAATGGTCAATAATGAGATACATTTTGAAACCATTAGTCCTTAGACGAAGAATCTTTTGCAAAAATAAGGCAAAATATCAATTTCTTTAGAAGAGGGAAAAAAAAGACAAATTAATCAGAGTTCATGTTTTCCTTAACGGGATTCAGCATTTCAAGACAGTGGAGCAATATTTATGTGCTAGGTAAAAATGCATAAACCAAGGATTGTATATCCAGTCAATTTGTGCTTCAAGTGAAAATGCAACAAATTGATTTGAACAAACCAAGCACTCAGGGATTATTGCTCCAAAAAGTCCTTGTTGAGGAAACTGCTTATAGGTGAACTTCAATCAAATAAGACGTAACTGGAAAGCAATGGAAAAGTCATGAATTAATTTTTAATTTATTTTTTTAGAACAAAGACTAAAGCAAATGTGGAGCTGAGGATGACAAACCAAATATAAACTTTATATGTTCTAACAATGGTAAAATGCTAACTACTCACAAGGTGAAAAGGAAAGCAAGTCTGTTACCACTTCAGAAATGTCCTAAAGTCAAAGGATATCATTTCAAATTTATAAAATTAAGTAATAGGTAAATAAGTAAGAACAATCACACAAATGTATGCTGTGCTGTGCTTAGTCACTCGGTCATGTCTGACTCTTTGTGATCCCATGGACTGTATCCCTCCCGGCTCCTATGTCCACAGGGATTCTCCAGGCAAGAATACTGGAGTGGGTTGCCATGACCTCCAGGGGATCTTCCCAACCCAAGAATCAAACTGGGGTCTCCTGCATTGCAGGCAGATTCTTTACCAGCTGAGCTACTAGGGAAGCACTTCTATACTGGATTACCTAATGTTGAACTGGCATTTGTTGCTAATATCTAAATCTAAATTTTTTTTCTTAGGTTCCTCTTTATTCTGTGGTATCTGACTGAAGAGTTGGTACAGTTGTTCAAATAAAGGGCCTCCCAGAGGGTGTGGAGTAGAAGAAGGAAGGAGAAACCATTTATTTTGGAAGGCTACCTGGGTGGGGAAGATCCTCTGGAGCAGGAAAAGGCAACCCACTCCAGTATTCTTGCCTGAAAATTTCCATGGACAGAGGAGCCTGGCAGGATATAGTCTACGGGGTTGCCAAGAGTCGGACACAATTTAGCTACTAAACCACCACATGGTGATCAGACATGACAATCATTTGCAGACATACTTGTAGATCATAGTTTATTCTTATTCTCTTTCTGCTTCCATTGATATTTGTTCAATGAATAAATTAATGCAGAATATATGATATTAATACTATATAAATCAGGAGAAATAGAGCATTGAAAAGGAAGAATGGTTAAAAAGTCAAATACCATCCACAGATCATACAAGATGACTCCAAAGCACCCACTAGACTCCCCAGTTAGGAACTGTTGACCATGTGTCAGACATTTTAATGGATCAAGTTTTAGTGAATTGAAAACAAGTTTGCAGAGAAGGAAAGTAGAGAGTAAAGAGAATAGAAATAAGGAGAAAACTTTTGTTTGTTTCTTTTTCTTTGTTAATGTGTGAGAGATTGAACACATTCCTGGCATGTAAGGAGGAAATTAGGTGAGGGAACAGATTTTACGACATGAAGAGAGTAGTTTATGATGGAGCCCACAAGAGGAAAGATATACCTTTGACAGAAGCAGGGAAACCTTTGAGAATGGAGTTAATGGCAGGGATGGCTGCAGTTAAATCTGGTGATAAGATATTATAAAAATTGATGATACTCCATTAGAGTGGTCTTATTTACAAAATGGAAAATGTGGATATTTGCCAAAGGTGGGGAGAAAGCAGTGCTATTTGAGAATAAAGAAGCTTGGATTAGATTACAAATGGAAATAGGACTGAGTAAGCTGACTTAGTTCTAACTCAGTTTGAAGACCTTGTATGTGGGGTTTTTTGTTTTTTTTGTTTTTTGGAGGTACAGATAATGGATGTGCAGGTTTTCTGAAGTGATGTTTCTACATCAAGGTAAAGTGTATACTGAAAGACAGTTTGAAGCTTTTAAATGAGTCTATAGATGTAGACTGACAAACTGGTTGAAGCAGTAAAATTGGAGTAAATTATTTAAAGAAAATAAGAGAAAGAAGGTATGGTAAGTAATTAGCCTATTAATTTCAAGATTTCAGAGATGGAGTCTTGTAGAAGATAACGAAGTTTTTGGAGTAGGTGATTTTACTGTAGTGGAGATGAAGGCCACTGAAACTAAGGTCAATAAACTGAAGGTAAAGGTCACATGTTACAGTGGAAAAAGCCACAGATACTGACATGTAACTCTTAATCTGTGGGACATTGGAAAAAATAACATTTCTTGTGGCCGTTGGTTTCCTAATAAGTAGAATTAAAGTGCTATTTTGAGCAATTTGTATAAAGCACATATAAAGAACCTAGCAAAAATCCTAACATGAGAGTTGTTTAATTACATTATTTTACTGTTGCTACTGCTATCATTTTTACTGTTATTATTGCTAAGTAGGTCATGGACATTGGTGTTATCAGATTTTGAGTGCAGAGGGATCAAGTCTGAAAGTTGTCAGTGAACACAAGGCATCAATAACAAAAAGAACGATAGAAAGTGGTAATGGGGATTGCTAGTGGTGATAGCTTGGAACAAAAGAAACCTGACTTTTATGCCCTGGTGAAATCAGAAATAAAATTTTAACAGGTAATTTGTAACAAGAGAATTGTGACTTCTCTGTCTGTATTTTAGCCCGGAAAGAATAAGATGAAGTAGCATTCTATGAAGGAATTGTAAATCTAGTAGAAAATAGAGTAGAATAAAATTCTGGGGGTTGGGGTGCGGGGAATTGTGAAGGACTAAGGGAACAGTAGGAGAATGGTTAAGGAGAAAGGAGAGAGAGTAGTGTAAACATGAAAATGTGGGAAAATGAGAAAATCAGAGGGGCTAACAACCTGGATGATAGCAAGTGTGATATGCATAAGCACAATGTACTGAATGACTGGGTACCAAATAGTCATAAAAATAAAATTATTTTCATGTGGGTGCTGGCTGAATCCTCTCGTTGGTAAAAATTTGGGGATGCTAGAGACATGATCATGCCATATATAAATAACTGAGACCAAGGATACAGAATATGTTAGATATTTTAAAATTGTTTTGGGAATACAAGGATAGCTATACTCAAATAATTAAAATCACATTTAAAATGTAAATATGAGTTTTTCAAAACTAAGTTTTTATTTAATTGCAGTGATCTCAGGGAAAAGATAATTAAAATGGTGCTGGAAACTTGCTTCTTTGGTAGAATGAAAGATTTGAGATTTCCACTTAGCTGGCTAAATTGTCTTATAAACTTCCATTTACCTTTTAAAAAATATTGATCATTTCAAAATCTTGGGCACAAAAAGTTGCATTTTAATTCTAGAATAATATATGAAAAATTGAAAATATTGCAAGCATTAAAATATGAGCTTTTTAGATAGTACTTAAAACTTTAATTAAGAGTATAATCCAGAGCTGATAGGTTTTCTTTGTCATCGTTGAAACAACACGTAGGCAGCAAGTTGCATGTGGCTCATAAACACATCTGGAGACTTGTCATTCACCTGCCTGGTTCAGGGGGTCTTGATGACTGGCAGCTATGCAGGCATCAGAATGAAAGCAATGGACTATCATCCAGATGTGATATTCATTTACTAAAATCTCAGCCATTTGCATTTTTCTTAAAACACCATATTTAAGATATTTATTGGCAATTGGAGCATGAATTTGTAAGACTTCTAAAAAGATATAAATAAATCTTAAAGATTAAATTATTCATTTGGAATTTTTTTTAACCAAGTAGTTAAAGGCATAAACAAAAGAGATTAGCTCAACATTCAAAAAGCTAAGATCATGGCATCCAATCCCATCACTTCATGGCAAATAGATATGGAAAATATGGAAACAGTGAGAGGTGGACCATAAAGAAGGCTGAGTTCCAAAGAACTGAAGCTTTCAAACTGTGGTGTTGAAGAAGATTCTTGAGAGTCCCTTGGACTGCAAGATCAAACCAGTCAATACTAAAGGAAATCAACCTTGAATATTCATTGGAAGAACTGCCGCTGAAGCTCCAATATTTTGGTCACCTAATATGAAGAGTCCGCTCATTGGAAAAGACCCTGATGCTGGGAAAGATTGAGGGCAGGATGAGAAGGATGGAGACAGAGGATGGCATGGTGGGATGGCTTCTTCTCTCAGGAGTGTGCTTTCCCCAGATGTGGGCATGGCTTCCTTCCTTATCTCCTTCAGATCTTTAATAACATTTTTATGAGCAGTTATTTGAACACATTGTTTAAAATTGCAGGCTCTTACTCTGAAATTCCTTATCCTACTTAACTTTTCTCCATAGCAAATATTACTGCATTGTCTAACAAAATTCCAATTTACTTATTTCATTTATTATCTGCCTCTGTAAACTATCATGAAAGTTTCACCAGGAGAAGTGCTTCTTGTTTGTTCACTGCTGTATCTTTACCACCTAGAACAGTGCCTGGCATGTGGATTCTGTCTGATAAATGTTTGTAAAAATTAGAATTCAGAAGCCCATTTTCAGGATGATAATTCTGGGGGAATTTTTCATATGTCAAGAAAATTATTAGAGATGTATTAAGCACTTGCTATTTGTTTATATTTTCATACTTTTTATTCAAAAAGATGATTTTAATAAGAATTGTAAGATTTAAGTTGAGCATGAAGGGAGTTGGGTTTTTATGTCTGCTTTAATCTTAAAAATTAGCATGACACATGAATTTTATAGAATGGGACAAAAATATAATAAATACTTGCAGGATAAAGTTTAAATAATGTTGCAAGATCAACATTAAATTTTATCAGACCCTGAAAATTTTGCCATATTTGCTCTTCACAATTTGTAAAAAATTACAGATATAGTTGAAACATCTTGAAATATCAGATGATCCCACTTTTCTCTACTATATTCCCAGACTGACTACTGTCCTGAATTTAGTATTTGAAATTTCTGTGAATTTATATACATATGTATAAGAACATATGGATGTCTCCCTCTATTTCTACAATATTATTTTATGTCTTTTCACACTTTATATATGTGATGCCATAATTCAAGTCATATTCAACTTGCTTTTCCCCTCACCATAATTCTGTTGGTAAGGTATTCATATGATAATACTGATAGCTCAATTAATTTTAATTGCTATGTAGTATTTTACAGTTATGCTAAAATGAATTTATTCATTCTCCTATTGATAAACATTTAGGCTGTCTCTAATTTTTATTGTTATATATTTCTATAGTTACTTTTTTGTATACCCATCATTGTGAACAAGTGTGAGAATTTCTCTAATGTACCTAAAGGTGTAAATTTTAAATTAAAACTTATATACATTTTTCACCTTCATTAGATACTATTAAATTAATCCTTCAAAGTTTAATTTGATGAGTACACATAAAAGCAAGTTTAAGCATTTTTGTCCAGATCCTTTCACTAGTTATTATTGTCAAACTTAAAATTTTCTAATTCGACATGTGTGAAGTTCTAGCTAACATTGCTTTATTTGCATGTCCCTGATTAGTCTTGTTGTTGAGAACCTTTTCATTTTTGATGGACTATGTAAATTATCTCCTCAATGAATTATTTGGTAAATAACCTTAACCATTGACCTCTAGATTAGTCTTTTTCTTATAGATTTATGTGTTCTTCATAAGTTTTGTATATAGCATTTTTGAAAGTTTTGTGGGGTGATCATCCAAACCAGACTGTTTTTTAAGAATGCAAGGATTTACCCTTAATAACTGTATCAGTAATAGAAGAAAATCAGGATGACCCTGGGCAATCTGTGTTCTATGGTTACCTAGTTATAAGCATTGGCAACTATAGCTTCTCTTTTAACTTTGTTGATAGTGTATTTCACTGAACAGATGACTTTAAAGATAATCAAATTTATCAATTTTTAAGCTAGTTACAAAAATAAGCGCTATATAGTTAAACATATATGAAATACATAGAATGGTCAAATTCATAAAGACAGAAAGTAGAATGGTGTTTGCTAGGGGATGGGAGGAGAGGGGAATAGGGAGTTTTTTGTTTAGTGGGTTAAGAGTTCCAGATTTTCATTATTAGAAGTGTCCTAGAGATGGATGGTAGTGATGTTTGCATAACAGTGTGAATGCACACAGAGCTCTACACTTACAAATGATTAAATTTAATTTTATGTATATATTTTACTATAATAAATGTAAAATTAAAATCAATAATTATTATAAAGAAAAAATTACTAGTTTTTAATTAGTTGATTACATTTATATTACCTCATACATCTTCCCCCCCCCCCCCAGGGAGTATCCAAGATATTTTTTAAAATGTAGTTTTGTTTTAATTACTGTGAATCTTCATTTTATTCTCACATTGATGGTAATTTAACTGGACATTAAATGTTTAGTGGATGATATTTTCTTTTGGCAACTTTCTTGTGGTCAGCCTAATGACCAGTTCTTTGTGGAAAATATCTTTTTGATAACGTTACAGTTTCTTTCAATCTTAGATGGTTTTATTATAACATTAGTTTAGATTTAGATTAATTTAATGGGCTAGTAATTAAATTTTACTTCAATCTGAGGATTGGGTCTTTTTGTAAAAGTCTTGGAAAATATTTTGCTGTTATTACTTTAAAGTTGTTTCTTCATCAGCTTTCTTATGGAATTTTTGTTCGATAATTTGAATCTTCCTAATTGACCCCACACTTCTCATAGTTGTTTTTTGTTTTTCTAGTCATTCTTTTGAAACCTTCTTCAGAGTGTCTATAAGATTATTTTCATCTGGAACAAGTTCATATTTTTAGCTTTACTTTAATTTTGATTTAACTTTCCATCTCTCTTTCCAATGGAAAATTTTTGGATTTTGTGTTTATTTGTACTTGATCCTTGGGACCTTACTTATGTAATGCTGCTTTGGGTTTTCTGCTTCATTGTAATATGGTAGAATCTCAAGATCTGGTCATATAAATACTGGGTAGTTGATTAAATTCCTGGGTCATAAAGCTAAGTCTTTTTCTTCTCATTATGCTAGGTAGAAAGATTTCCTTGAAAATCTAGCCCAAGGCAGTGTAACAGCAACATTTTCCCCCAGGCATCCCATAGTTGTTGTGGTCTCAGGCAGTGAGTTTACCTTTTGTCTTCTATTTTGTATTGAGAATTTTAACCTTCGACACCACCTGGTTACAAACTATTGGGCAGCGCTGCCTGCTTCCAATCTTGAAATCCTCCCAAGCCTGTGCTTTCTCCCAGGTCATTATTTTGTATTTCTATATTATCCCCATATTCCACTGGATTTATCCCTTTGTTTTATTGCTATTGCTATGTGTTTTGAGTGAAAGCAGTGTATTTAACCAGGCATTTAACATCTTTACCAGAATCATTTGTTAAGTATAATTAAAAATGGTCATGATACATTATAGATGGAAATGGAAATAAAGATTATGACCTTATTTCCCAAGGTTGAAAACTATTATAAAACAGTTTAAGAGTTAAATAAACTTTCAAATAAGGGAATCCACTGACACCTTTTCTTGAATATGCATCCCATCTTCTAATCATTATAGGTTTTTTGACTGTTTTATTACTCTCTGAAGCCTTTAGTTAAAGTGGATATTGGGAGTCCTGGGAAATGAGAAATAAAATGAGGCAGGCTTATCAGTAGACAATTTTTATAAAATATTTTTCCATTTGATGTATCAAAAATGTCCCTTAGTATTTGACCCCAGACCTTATGTAAATCCTCACACTACGTTGTGTCCTGTTTGTAACAAGGGAAATGAAATATAAACAGATTTTGAAAAAAAAATAGGCGTTTCTCAGAGACATTCCAAAATTCCCACAAAGTTTAGCTCTTAGGAAATCAAACCACTGAAACAATGACCCAGTCTATTATTGCTCTAACTGACCCAGTTTTCCTAAAGAAATATTCCTTAAATGATGAAAATAGACTACTCTGCTTGTTAATTAATATGAAGCTCAGTGAAATAATATGGAATATACTATGCAAAACTGTGTAGTTAAAAGTTAAATTATCATTTGTAGGTCTTTAGTGATCCAAACTGCTTATTTTTTTTTTGAGTTTTGTTTATTTTTGTGTGTGTGAATAAAAAATATTCTTTGGTACATAATGATTCTGAAAAGTCTGGCATAAAAGATAGATGATGTCAGTTCATAAAGGATGTAGAGGATGTCTAAGTTGCAATTTTCTGCTAACTATGCCATAATTTGCAAGGTTATATAAATAGTTGACATTTATTGAGTATTTAATATCAGGTAATATGCTAATGCAGTTCACGTGTTATCTTACTTAATCTTCCAAACAATCCAGTGATATTTGTTTCAATTTTTGAAATGAAAATACTGGGACTTAGGGAGAGTAAGTAACTTACCCATGAATGTACACACCTTGTAGATGATAGATTCAACAATTATTTAGATTTACTCGAGCTTAACTCTTATTTTAATTTGTGTCTCAATAACAGTATAATCAGATTAGAAAAAGAACAAATGTGGTTATATGAATTTTTGTTATTCAAATATTAGAATAATATTAAGAAAATAAAACTTGAGAATAGGGATTTCTTCAAAACTGATGGAAACATGTCTGAAGAACAGAGGAGTCAGCTTAAAGTAGCTCCTATGAACCATATGTGGGGTCACTTGAGCATCAAAAATTATAATTACAGTGAAAGACAAAGAAAAGGGGGAGGAAAAATAAAGGAAAGCTCATAGAAGGATGCCAGTTAATAAATGTTGAAGGAATGATAGAAATAGAAAATCATCATTTGCAAGTGTTATCAGTTCAGTTCAGTTGCTCAGTCGTGTTCCAATCTTTGTGACCCCATGAATCGCAGCATGCCACGCCTCCCTGTCTGCCACCAACTCCCAGAGTTTACTCAAACTCATGCCCATTGAGTCGGTGATGCCATCCAGCCATCTCATCCTCTGTCATCCCCTTCTCCTCCTGCCCCCAGTCCCTCCCAGCATCAGGGTCTTTTCCAATGAGTCAACTCTTCGCATGAGGTGGCCAAAGTACTGGAGTTTCAGCTTTAGCATCAGTCCTTCCAGTGAACACCCAGGACTTATCTCCTTCAGGATGGACTGGTTGGATCTCCTTGCAGTCCAAGGGACTCTCAAGAGTCTTCTCCAACACCATAGTTCAAAAGCATCAATTCTTCAGCACTCAGTTTTCTTCACAGTCCAACTCTCAAATCCATACATGATCACTGGAAAAACCATAGCCTTGACTAGATGGACCTTTGTTGGCAAAGTAATGTCTCTGCTTTTTAATACACTATCTAGGTTGGTCACAACTTTCTTTCCAAGGAGTAAGCATCTTTTAATTTCATGGCTGCAATCACCATCTGCAGGGATTTTGGAGACCCAAAAATAAAGTCAGCCACTGTTTCCACTGTTTCTCCATCTATTTGCCATGAAGTGATGGAACCAGATGCCATGATCTTAGTTTTCTGAATGCTGAGCTTTAAGCAAACGTTTTCACTCTCCTCTTTCACTTTCATCAAGAGGCTTTTTAGTTCCTCTTCACTTTCTGCCATAAGGGTGGTATCATCTGCATATCTGAGATTATTGATATTTTTCCCAGCAATCTTGGTTCCAGCTGGTGCTTTTTCCAGCCCAGCGTTTCTCATGATGTACACTGCATATAAGTTAAATAAGCAGGGTGACAATATACAGCCTTGACATACTCCTTTTCCTATTTGGAACCAGTGTGTTGTTCCATGTCCAGTTCCAACTGTTACTTCCTGACCTGCATACAGGTTTCTCAAGAGGCAGGTCAGGTAGTCTGGTATTCCCATCTCTTTCAGAATTTTCCACAGTTTATTGTGATCCACACAGTCAAAGGCTTTGGCATAAAGTGTGATGCTGCTGCTGCTAAGTCATGTCAATTGTGTCCAACTCTGTGCGACACCACAGATGGCAGCCCACAAGGCTCCCCTGTCCCTGGGATTCTCCAGGCAAGAATACTGGAGTGAGTTGCCATTTCCTTCTCCAATGCATGAAAGTGAAAAGTGAAAGTGAAGTCGCTCAGTCACGTCCAACTCTTAGCAATCCCATGGACTGTAGCCTACCAGGCTCCTCCATCCATGGGATTCTCCAGGCAAGAGTACTGGAGTGGGTTGCCATTGCCTTCTCCATAAAGTGTCATAGTAATAATCAATTCAGGTAAGGTTTATCAATGAACACTAAAAATAATTGGGTGAAAAATTTTGGGAACAGAATATTCATACAGGGTCAGAGTATTACTCCAGAGATTACTTGTTAATTAAAAACAGAAAAGGATCATTTGCAATGGAGAGATTTTAAGCATATCACCTTAACCAAATGATTGAAAGGAGTATCACCAATGGTGAGAAAATATGACAGTAGGTATATTATGGTATGATTATAAGGAAGTACACAATAT
Source organism: Dama dama (assembly GCF_033118175.1). NCBI lineage: Eukaryota > Metazoa > Chordata > Mammalia > Artiodactyla > Cervidae > Dama > Dama dama. The sequence continues at coordinate 40,253,624 of NC_083700.1, forward strand.
CAGTTAAGAGATTTTTTGGAAAAACTATTTAGTGTGTATATAATCAAGAAAAAATGATTAGTCTAGCCTGCAAGATTATCTACTAAATAACTTGGTCAGATTTTTAAAAGGCCAATATCTAGGTAAGGAATATGTGTGCTCCTTCTACTGTATTTTTTTAAGATTTGTTTATTTCTTGGCTGTGGTAGGTCTTTGTTGCTGCAAACATCATACTTCATCCTTAAAAATACAGTAGAAGGAGCACACATATTCCTTACCTAGATGCATCTTTTTTGATCCATTAAAAGGTAATTGCCTGATATATCTATAGCATATACCATTTATGTGCTCCTTCTGAAACATTTTATCTAATATTTCCTGAGACCTTGGAAATGTGTTCCGTCCCACCTTCTACTGCAGCCACCGACTCTGTACAGACTCTTACTGCTTCATGTGGGCCCAGCATGACAGTTACCTCAAAAGATCTGTTTGGAACTCATATCTGTACTTCCCAGTGGTCTGGGGAAGTTAAAGCCCCCTGGGGTAAACTTTCACTAATATGACATGCAACCATAAATAAATGCTGGGAATGACTCTAGAACACAGAATCTCAGAATGGGATTTTGGAGCTAGATCACTCAACACTGTGTAAACAGTAAGAATCCTGCTGTGGGTGGGAAGCGGAGTGGCTCTAACCCATGGGCTGCACTGCCTCCACACCCGTTAAGGATTTCATCCGTGGTTAATTGGTGAAAGGTGACATTGGGACGGGCAATATCTAGTGGGCTAAATACTAGAGGGGCAATGAAAATTATAAAGATTGTAGCTTCTGTTACAAAAACTATGGGGGGAGAGGGAGTTGAGGGGAGAGAAAGAGTAGCAGAGATTATGCCAAATATAAGGCCTAACCTCTAACTGTAAAGGTGTCAGAACTGCAAGCAGATGTAATGTGCAGCTTCCAAACTTTTTATGTAAAAGTTAGACATTGGTAAGATAAGAGAAAGACCTTGACTCTTGCATGAGGATATTGGAATGAATGAGCTTGAGAATATTGTACATATAAATTCCTCTGAAACTTGTAGGCCAGCAGAAGAATCTCCCTCCTGCTCACCAGAAGAGAACTGTCTTTTTCTTGCCTGGAGGTCCTGTGATGACTTTACCTGAAAGCAACTGCTTGTTCAGTTCAGTTCAGTCACTCAGTCATGTCCGACTCTTTGTGACCTCATGGACTTCAGAACGCCAGGGTTACCTGTCCATCACCAACTCCTGGAGCCTACCCAAACTCATGTCCATCGCATCTGTGGTGCCATCCAACCATCTCATTCTCTTTCGGCCCCTTCCCCTCCTGCCTTCAATCTTCCCCAGAATCAGGATCTTTTCAAATGAGTCAGTTCTTCGTATCAGGTGGACAAAGTATTGGAGTTTCAGTTTCAGCACCAGTCCTTCCAATGAATATTCAGGACTAATTTCCTTTAGGATTGACTGGTTGATCTCCTTGCAGTCTGAGTGACTCTCAAAAGCCTCCTCCAACACCACAGTACAAAAGTATCAATTCTTCAGCGCTCAGGTTTCTTTATAGTCCAACTCTCATATCCGTACATGACTACTGGAAAAGCCATAGCTTTGATTAGACAGACCTTTGTTGGTAAAGTAATGTCTCTGCTTTTTAATATGCTGTTTAGATTGGTCATAGCTTTTCTCCCAAGAAGAAAGCATCTTTTAATTTCATGGCTGCAGTTAGATGATGCTTATACCTCACAACACTTATTGCTTCTGAGCTGATAGCAAGGAGCAGATCTCAGCACAGTCTGAGTAGGAAAGTACAGTCCCAGCTCCACTCCAAAAGAAGTATTCTATGCATCAAGTTGAAGGGCCTGGTTAATGTATGCCAGCAAGGAACAGAGAAAAATATCTGGGGAAGGATACTGAGGAGGTTGAGTCAAGGGGGTAGATTTTTAGGATTGTCAAAGCAAGATTTAATAATTGTAGTCCACTCATCTGTGATCCAGAATTGAGTGTTTTGGCAAGACTATCTGGATTTAGTCATAATAATGCACTGAGATGTTTCCTTGAAGCTTGGGCATATATTAGCTGTATACTTCTTACTCCCAAGTCCTTGCACTACCTGATAAAGTGGAAACACATAATTTTTTAAAAACTATTTTTTTTTCCCATCAGGTTTACTTTCTAGGGTAACCAGGCTAAGATAAGTTGTTTGATGCTTTGTCATGGATTTATGAAAATACTTTGCATTATGGATTTATATTTTATATTTATATTACATGTATGGGTTATAGTGTATGTAACATACATACTATATGTTTTTATCTATTTTAATGTATAAAATATTTATTTAATATATCCATTTTTACTTTTGCTTTTTAAAAAAGTGCAAACATTTCTTTCTTTTTAAAAAACTTTATATTTTGTGTCATTGAACAAATATGTCATTCATCATTATATGGATGAATCATACCACTTTAAAAAATAAATTTTGAGATGTCCTTTCCACCCTTGGAATTCTGTTTCCTTGTACCTGAGTATAGCACTTCTTGAAGCACATAGATTTTGATAAGGTAATATTTTTCTTTACAAATCTACTAGAATAATATGTTATATATTGTTACTTTTGGTTTTTAGAAGTGTTTCTTAACCTGTAGACCTTCTTAATTTTGCTCATAATGGCTTAATTTTTCCGCATATGTATAAGCTAGAGGTTTACATAATATCATTTTGCACTTTTGGAAGAGTTTTTAGTGGCATGTTGTACAATATATTTTCTATATGTTCTATGATTACTTGAAAAGAAGTTTTTTTTTTCTTTAATAAAACTTTTTTATGAGTTTTGTTTTAAATTATTGACCTTAGACTGATAACGGAACTAGAGAAGTGTCTACTGCAAAAGTTAAGTTTTCCTTGTATATATATTTTTTATTTTTAATTTAAAAATATGTTTTATATTTTTACAATATGAAAATTCAAATTTTTTATAGCTTTGATATAGAACTAATTTTTATTAATACACAAAACTTTCTTTTCTTTATTTAGTGCTTTTGGTTTGATTTCTGTTGAATCAGCTATTAATATGTTTAGTTTTGATTTTTTTCCTTAAATTTATTTAAATAGGTGCTATAATAGTTAGCTATGAACAGGATAGAGTTATGTTTGATAGGGGCTTCCCCAGTGACTTAGCAGTAAGGACTCCACCTGCAATGCAAGAGACACAAGAGATATGAATTTGACCCCTGGGTTGGGAAGATCCCCTGGAGGAGAAAATGGCAACCCACTCCAGTATTTTTGCCTGGAAAATCCCATGGACAAAGGAGCTTGGCAGGCTACAGTCCCTGGGGTCACAAAGAGTCAGACATAATTGAGCACACAGGAATGATATGCATGATAAAAAAGAAATTAGACATAATACTTTTAATATCTCACTTAAGAGAATTCAAATTAACATCACAAATAGTATAAACAGACTTAATTCATAATAATAACTGCTAATAAAATAAACCCATGTGGTCTGAAGAGTTTTGAAACAGGTATGTGGTTTTTAAACTGTATGTTAGGTGAATTTTCCAACAATATTCTTAGAATATTTACAGTTAATTCCTGAATGCATTTTCTGGTAGACTGCCTCTAAGGTTAAAGTAACAGCTTTGATTGTTAGCCTGAAAAAAGTGCAATAAATACAACAAAGAGTCCAAAAAAGGTTGGTAACTCAGGGAAATGAGTCAATTTTAGTTCAAATACTTTTATATAGGGAGACTTTAAAAATGATAATTCATAGTTCAAGCAGGTAGATGGCTAAACTCTCATTATTATAAGTTGGCTGTAACTCAATCTCAATGTTGATCATGCCCACCATATGTATAATTATATATTCCCTAGTTTTATAACTTAGTTTTCTCCCTTAAGCAGATGATCTGCCTCTTATTCAATGGTTTTAGAATCTTTATCTTTATTTTTTGGGTCAGCAGTAAAGGCTTGAATTTGGATTTCACAACAGTTTTGAATTAACTTGGAGTGCCTACTTGCTGCCAAGACAAATCACTTGGAATGAAAAGCAGATGTCTTCATTGGTTCTGGCACCTCAAAACCCCAAACTCTCAATTTAATAATGAAGAAGTTGATGTTACTTTTGACTTCAAATCTCTCATCAATAAGTAAAAGTGGAAGATACTGTTGTTAACCTCAACTTGCTGTTTCCCAACATTAGTGGCTCCCACTGGTTATTATGCCCTTAAGTTACCTTTCTATGATTCAGTTCAGTTCAGTCACTCAGTCGTGTCTGACTCTTTGTGACCCCATGGACTGCAGCACACCAGGCTCCCCTGTCCATCACCAACTCCTGGAGTTTACCCAAACTCATGTCCATTGAGTAGGTGATGCCATCCAACCATCTCATTCTCTGTCATCTATAATTCTATGTTTCTATGATTATATAGTCATTATTTTCAATTCTGCCTTCATGTACTCTATAAAGGAGCTACTTGCCACATCCCGGCAAATAAATGGGTAGTGAATTTTGCTTTTGAAAACTTTGAAATCTCCAAACTATATCATAGGAGACATATCCAGTTTTACTTTCAGGACCTTAAATATGGCCTTATGGTCAAAAGTAGACATGAATTGGGCCTGAATTCAATTGAATGTCATTTAAATATATCCCAAGATGTTGGACTTGACAGATAGGAGGGATTTGAAAAGTGTCAGGAGAAAACAAAACAGTAAGTAGTAAACCCAACCAGGCAGTGAAATACCCTGAAGAAGGGCTTAGGAGTTGATGATTTAAATTATATGGAAGTTATGCATTTATAACTTGAATCTATGGGATGTCAGCTGTGAGATCATCCTTTTTCTCAGTAAGGTATAAAGCTATTAAAAAAAAAAAAAAAGATCAGAGGAATAATTAAAATCATATTTCCTGGTAAAATTTTCTTGGTCAAAATTTCATTTTATTCAGCTAAAACCATAATTCCTTAGAATGAAATGATTGGCTCTTTAGTGTGTAAGCATTCACAAGGTCAGGAAGAACCCCGGGAGAAGGAAATGGCATCCCACTACATTATTCTTGCCTGGGGAGTCCCATGAACTTCGGGGCAAGACAGGTAGGCTTCGGTCCTTGAGGTCACAAAAGAGTCAGACACAACTTAATGATTAAACAACACCTCATAGCCCGTGGAAGTTAGAAAGAAGTATAGAGGGGATGAAGTAGTTAAACCCTTTAGGATGGCTGTTTTCTAGTGTTTGCATTGCTTTAGAGAATGTGGCAATTAGAATATCTAATTACTGGCCAAATGACTCTGATACTCTAATTGAATATTTCATTTTAAACTTGTGATTATAAATTTAGCATTGTAAAAGAACATGGCAAAGTTTCTAATGATATTCTAATATTTGAGAAAGTGTAATATTCACCATGCTTTTATTGGCCATAATATGTTACATGAATGATCTTCATTGGCAAGAATGTATTCATTTGTTAAATAATTTAAGTAGTGAAAAATATGTTATTTTGGATTTATAAGTGTGATTGTACTTATTTATGAGTGTTTCATTAAATAGGTTTGAAAATGGATGGTTTCAAATTTTCCATTGGATTAGTCAAGTGTTCTCTTGAAAATTATACTTAAAATTTTCCAGATTAATATTTTCAAGTTAACATATTTTCTGCTGCTAGTATAGTGAATTACTGCAAATTCAGTGCCTTAAAAGAACACAAATTTATTATCTTTCAGTTCTTGAGGCCAGAAGTACATGTATTTTAGGGACTAAAAGCATGGTGTTGGCAAGGCTGTGTTATTTCTGGAAGTTCTAGGGAGAATCTATTTCCTTGAGATTTCCAGCTTCTGGAAGCCACCTGCATTCCTTGGACAATGCCCCCTATCTCCAGCATCAAGCCAGTAGCACAGCATCTTCAAATCTCAGTCAAACGACAATCCCTTTTCCTATTTTCACATCTCATTCTCTGACTCTGACCCTCCTGCCTCCCTTTCTTCAGGATCATCTGATTACATTGGGCCCATTAGATAATATAGGACAATCTTTTCATTTTAGATTTCCAATTTAATCAAAATGGGAAAGTCTTTTTTGCCATTTAATATAGCATACTCACAGATTCTGGGGATTAAGATGTGGGTAACATTGAGGTTATCTAACCTATAAAGGACAGAAGTGGCAGGGACCTAAGAGAAGCAGAAGATATTAAGAAGAGGTGGCAAGAATACACAGAACTGTACAAAAAAAGATCTTCACAACCCAGATAATCACGGTGGTGTGATCACTCACCTAGAACCAGACATCCTGGAATGTGAAGTCAACTGGGCCTTAGGAAGCATCACTATGAACAAAGCTAGTGCATGTGATGGAATTCCAGTTGAGCTATTTCAAATCTTGAAAGATGACACTGTGAAAGTGCTGCACTCAATATGCCAGCAAATTTGGAAAACTCAGCAGTGGCCACAGGACTGAAAAAGGTCAGTTTTCATTCCAATCCCAGAGAAAGGCAATGACAAAGAATGCTCAAACTACCACACAATTGCTCTCATCTCACACGCTAGTAAATAATGCTCAAAATTCTCCAAGTCAGGCTTCAGCAATATGTGAACTGTGAATTTCCAGATGTTCAAGCTGGTTTTAGAAAAGGCAGAGGAACCAGAGATCAAATTGCCAACATCTGCTGGATCATCGAAAAAGCAAGAAAGTTCCAGAAAAACATCTATTTCTGCTTTATTGACTATGCCAAGCCTTTGACTTTGTGGTTCACAACAAACTGTGGAAAATTCTGAAAGAGGTGGAACTACCAGACCACCTGACCTGCCTCTTGAGAAACCTGTATGCAGCTCAGGAAGCAACAGTTAGAACTGGACATGGAACAACAGACTGGTTCCAAACAGGAAAAGGGGTATGTCAAGGCTGTATATTGTCACCTTGCTTATTTAACTTTTTTGCAGAGTACATCTTGAGAAACGCTGACCTAGAGGAAGCACAAGCTGGAATCAAGATTGCCAGGAGAAATATCAATAACCTCAGATATGCAGATGACACCACCCTTATGGCAGAAGGTGAAGAAGGACTAAAGAGCCTCTTGATGAAAGTGAAAGAGGAGAGTGAAAAAGTTGGCTTAAAGCTTAACATTCAGAAAACTAAGATCATGGCATCCAGTCCCATCACTTCATTGCAAATAGATGGGGAGACAATGGAAACAGTGGCAGACTTTATTTTTCTGGGCTCCAAAACACTGCAGATGGTGATTGCAGCCATGAAATTAAAAGACGCTTACTCCTTGGAAGAAAAGTTTTGACCAACCTAGACAGCATATTAAAAAGCAGAGACATTACTTTGTCCACAAAGGTCTATCTAGTCAAGGCTATGGTTTTTCCAGTGGTCATGTATGGAGGTAAGAGTTGGACTATAAAGAAAGCTGAGCGCTGAAGAACTGATGCTTTTGAACTGTGGTGTTGGAAGAGACTCTTGAGAGTCCCTTGGACTGCAAGGAGATCCAAGGAGTCAATGCTAAAGGAGATCAGTCCTGGGTGTTCTTTGGAAGGACTGATGTTGAAGTTGAAACTCCAACACTTTGTCCACCTGATGCAAAGAGCTGCCTCATTTGAAAAGACCCTGATGCTGGGAAAGAATGAGGGCAGGAGGAGAAGGAGATAACAGAGAATGAGATGGTTGGATGGCATCTCTGACTCGATGGACATGGGTTTGGGTGGACTCTAGGAATTGGTGATGGACAGGGAGGCCTGACATGCTGCAGTTCATGAGGTTGCAAAGATTCGGACACGACTGAGCAACTGAACTGAACTGAATCTATTACAATCTTGGACATATGAGAAGGAAAGGCTTTCGAGTTTATAACTTCAATAAATTCCAATGAATTATAATAACTCAACTAACTGTCAATTTTCTTTCTGTGTACAAAATCCATTTTCAAAATCACCAAAAATTCACCTTAGTGGCTCTTAGTTCACCAGGCACTTGCCTTTCATTTGACTAATATCTCTAATTATTTTCTTTTTCTGGTGCTAGCTTTTTATACTATTCTTTATGTTAGTAGTCACCAATCTTTGATACCAGGGACCAGTTTCATGGAAGACAATTTCTTCCATGGACACTGTGTGGGGGATGGTTTTGAGATGATTCGAGTGCATTACATGTACTGGGCACTTAATTTCTATTCTTATTACATCAGCTCCACCACAGGTCATCAGACATTAGATCTTGGAGGTTGGAAACCCTGCTTTATATCCCTCCTCTCTGAGTTCTATGGACACTGGGAGTATAGGACCGTCTCCCCAAGGTGCTCATCAGAGTGGATGATTACTCTTGATGCTCACTGACCTTTTCAAAAATATATACCTTATAGGAGGATTCCAAGCTTCTGTGAGCACTGAATTTAAATTTATTCATATTTTTTAACCCTTTGGCTACATTTTGGTGAATCTAATAGCAGTAAGATAATTGAATTAAATTACCTCATTTTTAAAATATGAGTGAGGTATAAATTTTTTAAAAAACTAATAGTGTGAGTTCTATAAAGCATGATTTGAGAATTTAATCCTTCAGGTACATTAAAAGCAGGGCTTGCCTGGTGGCTCAGTGGGCAATCAGCTTTCTTTATAATCCAACACTGACATCCATACATAATTACTGGAAAAACCATAGCCTTGACTAGACAGACCTTTGCAAAGTAATGTCTCTGCTTTTTAATATGCTGTCTAGGCTGGTCACAACTTTCCTTCCAAGGGGCAAGCATCTTTTACATGGCTGCTGTCACCATCTGCAGTGATTTTGGAGCTCCCCAGTATAAAATCAGCCACAGTTTCCACTGTTTCCCCATCTATTTGCCATGAAGTGATGGAACTGGATGCCATGATCTTAGTTTTCTGAATGTTGAGTTTTAAGCCAACTTTTTCACCCTCCTTTTTTACTTTCATCAAGAGGCTCTTTATTTCATCTTCACTTTCTGCCATAAGGATGGAGTCATCTGCATATCTGAGGTTTTTGTTATTTCTCCCGGCAATCTTGATTCCAGCATGTGCTTCATCCAGCCCAGCGTTTTTTGTTATGTATTCTGCATAAGCAAGGATATACAATGGAAAAAGGACAACCTCTTTAACAAGTGGTGCTGGGAAAACTGGTCAACCACCTGTAAAAGAATGAAACTAGAACACTTTCTAACACCTTACACAAAAATAAACTCAAAATGGATTAAAGATCTAAATTTAAGATCAGAAACTATAAAACTCCTAGAGGAGAACATAGGCAAAACACTCTCCGACATAAATCACAGCAGGATCCTCTATGACCCACATCCCAGAATATTAGAAACAAAAGCAAAAATAAACAAATGGGACCTAATTAAACTTAAAAGCTTTTGCACAACAAAGGAAACTATAAGCAAGATGAAAAGACAGCCCTCAGATTGGGAGAAAATAATAGCAAATGAAGAAACAGACAAAGGATTAATCTCAAAAATATACAAGCAACTCCTGCAGCTCAACTCCAGAAAAATAAATGACCCAATCAAAAACTGGGCCAAAGAACTAAACAGACATTTCTCCAAAGAAGACATACAGATAGCTAACAAACACATGAAAAGATGCTCAAAATCACTCATTATCAGAGAAATGCAAATCAAAACCACAATCAGGTACCATTACACACCAGTCAGGATGGCTGCTATCCAAAAGTCTACAAGCAATAAATGCTGGAGAGGGTGTGGAGAAAAGGGAACCCTCTTACACTGTTGGTGGGAATGCAAACTAGTACAGCCACTATGGAAAACAGTGTGGAGATTCCTTAAAAAGCTGGAAACAAAACTGCCATATGACCCAGCAATCCCACTCCTGGGCATACACACCAAGGAAACCAGATCTGAAAGAGACACATGCACCCCAATGTTCATTGCAGCACTGTTTATAATAGCCAGGACATGGAAGCAACCTAGATGCCCATCAGCAGACAAATGGATAATGAAGCTGTGGTACATATACACCATGGAATATTACTCAGCCATTAAAAAGAATTCATTTGAATTAGTCCTAATGAGATGGATGAAGCTGGAGCCCATTATACAGAGTGAAGTAAGCCAGAAATATAAAGACCATTACAGTATACTAACACATATATATGAAATTTAGAAAGATGGTAATGATAACCCTATATGCAAAACAGAAAAAGAGACACAGATGTACAGAACAGACTTTTGGACTCTGTGGGAGAAGGCGAGGGTGGGATGTTTCAAGAGAACAGCATCGAAACATGTATATTATCTAGGGTGAAACAGATCACCAGCCCAGGTTGGATGCATGAGACAAGTGCTCGGACCTGGTGCACTGGGAAGACCCAGAGCGATCGGGTAGAGAGGGAGGTGGAGTGGGGACCCGATGGGGAATACATGTAAATCCATGGCTAATTCATGTCAATGTATAACAAAAACCACTACAATATTGTAAAGTAATTAGCCTCCAACTAATAAAAATAAATGAAAAAAAAAAGAAAGAAAGGCAAGTTCAATTGCAAGTTATTTGTGGAAATAAACCAATGAGGAAAAAAAAAAAAAAGTTAAATAAGCAGGGTGACAATATAAAGCCTTGATGTACTCCTTTGCCTATTTGGAACTAGTCTGTTATTCCATGTCTAGTTCTAATTGTTGCTTCCTGACCTACATACAGATTTATCAAAAAGCAGGTCAGGTGGTCTGGTATTCCCATCTCTTTCAGAATTTTCCAAAGTTCATTGTGGTCCACACAGTCAAAGGCTTTGGCATAGTCAATAAAGCAGAAGTAGATATTTTTCTGGAACTCTCTTGCTTTTTCAATGATCCAGTGGATGTTGGCAATTTGATCTCTGGTTCCCCTGCCTTTTCTAAATCCAGCTGGAATATCTGGCAGTTCATGGTTCATGTACTATTGAAGACTGGCTTGGAGAATTTTGAGCATTACTTTATTAGCCTGTGCTGCTGCCGCTGCTAAGTCGCTTCAGTCGTGTCCTACTCTGTGCAGCCCCGTAGATGGCAGCCCACCAGATTCCACCATCCCTGGCATTCTCCAGGCAAGAACACTGGAGAATATAATCAATCTGATTTCGGTATTGACCATCTGGTGATGTCTATATGCAGAGTCTTCTCCTGTGTTATTGGAAGAGGGTGTTTGCAATGACCAGTACCTTCTCTTGGCAAAACTCTATTAGCCTTTTCCCTGCTTCATTCTGTGCTCCAAGGCCAAATTTGCCAGTTACTCCAGGTATTTCTTGACTCCCTACTTTTGCATTCCAGTTCCCTATGATGAAAGGACATCTTTTTTGGGTGTTAGTTCTAGGACTTGTAGGTCTTCATAGGAGAGTTCAACTTCAGCTTTTTCAGCATTTCTGGTGGAGCATAGACTTGAATTACTGTGTTATTGAGAGTACATCATGCAAAATGCCAGACTGGATAAAGCACAAACTGGAATCAAGATTGCTGGAGACATATCAGTGACCTTATATAAGCAGATGAAATCATCCTTATGACAGAAAGCAAAGAAGTACTAAAGAGCCTCTTGATGAAAGTCAAAGAGGAGAGTGAAAAAGCTGGCTTAAAACTCAACATTCAGAAAACTAAGATTGTGGCATCTGCTCCTATCACTCATGGCAAACAGATGGGGCAATAGTGGAAACAGTGACAGACATATTTTATTCTCCAAAATCACTGCAGATCGTGACTGCAGCCATGAAATTAAAAGGTGCTTGCTCCTTAGAAAAAAAGCTATGACAAACATAGACAGTGTATGAAAATGCAGAAACATTACTTTGCTGACAAAGATCAGAATAGTCCAGACTATGATTTTTCTTGTAGTCATGTACAGATGTGATAGTTGGACCATAAAGAAGGCTGAGTGCTGAAGAATTGATGCTTTTGAATTGTGGTGTTTGATAAGACTCTTGAGAGTGTTTTGGACTGCAAGGAGATATAGCTAGTCAGTCCTAAAGAAAATCAACTCAAGCTCCAGTACTTTGGCCACCTGATGCGACAAGCCAACTCACTAGAAAAGACCCTGATGCTGGGAAAGATGGAAGGCAGGAGGAGAAGGTGATGACAGAGGATGGGATAGTTGGATGGCATCATTGACTCAATGGACATTAGTTTTATCTAGCTCTCAGAGATGGTGAAGGATAGGGAAAGGCTGGCATGCTGCAGTTCATGGGGTCCAAATAGTCCGATGAGACTGAGCGACTGAACAACAACATGCGCTCTCTACTTTTGCCTTCAATAGTTATTTGGAATTTAAGTAGTCTATTTTAAATCCTACTGGTACTTATCTTTTAGCTTGTTAAATGCCTACTTAGACACATATTTCTCTAATTACTAGAGTACAATAAATTTGCCTTCCTAAGGCACAATAAGAAGTTTAAAATATGTCTGCCTTTCCTTCAAGATGCTTTACTCCTTTTGTATTAATATGAGATCATAGAGACAGCTATATTAGACCTTGTAATTTGTCTCCCTAACATCTTATAGTCTATTACCTATCAAACTGCAAGTTCAGTTCAGTTCAATTTCTCAGTCGTGTTCAACTCTTTGTGACCCCATGAACCACAGCATGCCAGGCCTCCCTGTCCATCAACAACTCCCGGAGTTTACCCAAACTCATGTCCATTGAGCTGGTGATGCCATCCAATTATCTCATCCTCTGTTGTCCTCTTCTCCTCCTGTCCTCAATCTTTCCCAGCATCAGGGTATTTTAAATAAGTCTGTCTTTCCCATCAGGTGGCCAAAGTATTGGAGTTTCAGCTTCAACATCAGTCCTTCCAATGAACACCCAGGACTGATCTCCTTTAGGATGGACTGGTTGGATCTTCTTGCAGTTCAAGGGACTCTAAAGAGTCTTCTCCAACACCACAGATCAAAAGCATCAATTCTTCAGTGCTCAACTTTCTTTATAGTCCAACTCTCACATCCATACATGACCTCTGGAAAAGCCATAGCCTTGATTAGATGACCCTTTGTTTGCAAAGTAATGTCTCTGCTTTTTAATATGCTATCTAGGTTGGTCATAACTTTCCTTCCAAGGAGTAAGCGTCTTTTAATTTCATGGCTGCAATCACCATCTGCAGTGATTTTGGAGCCCCAAAAATAGTCTGTCACTGTTTCCACTGTTTCCCCATCTATTTGCCATGAAGTGATGCGACCAGATGCCATGATCTTGGTTTTCTGAATGTTAACCTTTAAGCGAACATTTTCACTCTCCTCTTTCACTTTCATCAAGAGGCTCTTTAGTTCTTCTTCACTTTCTGCCGTAAGGATGGTGTCATCTGCATATCTGAGGTTATGGATATTTCTCCTGGCAATCTTGATTCCAGCTTGTGCTTCATTCAGCCCAGCATTTCTCATGTTAAATAAGTTAAATAAGCAGGGTGACAATATACAGCCTTGATGTACTCCTTTCCCTATTTGGAACTAGTCTGTTCTTCCATGTCCAGTTCTAACTGTTGCTTCCTGACCTTCATACAGGTTTCTCAAGAGGCAGGTCAGGTGGTCTGGTATTCCCATCTCTTTCAGAATTTTCCACAGTTTATTGTGATCCACACAGTCAAAGGCTTTGGCATAGTCAATAAAGCAGAAATAGATGTTTTTTTGGAGCTCTTTGCTTTTTCGATGATCCAGCTAATGTTGGCAGTTTGATCTCTGGTTCCTGTACCTTTTATAAACTGCAAAGTAATCCTTTTTTTCTGGCTTTATTGAGATGTAATTGATATATTACATTTTATAAGTTTAAGGTGTGCAACATAATGGCTTGATATATATTGTGAAATGAATACCACAATAACACCTCTTCACCTCACAAAATTATTGTTTCCGTTGTGAGGTAAAAACTTTTAAAATCGACTCTCCAAGAACTTGCAAGTATATAATGCAATATGGTTTACTATAGTCACGATGAAATGATTCATTTTATGAATGGAAGTTTGTATGCTTTGATTCACATCTCACCGTTTCTCCCACCCGCAGCCATTGGCAACCACCATTCTACTCGCAATCCTTTTCAAATCTAAGTTTGATTATACCAGTACCAAGCTCACATCTCTGCATTTGTTTCCAACTGTCATAGACTGAAATCTAAAGGGGTGTACCCAGGGATTGCCTAGTGCTATGCTGACTCTGAGCACCTCACCGACAGACCTCTAGAACTCTTCCTCTCTCTGCACTGCTGTTACACTTGCCTCCTTGCTGGAATATAGCAAGCTCTCCCCCACCTTCAGTATTTGGAACTTTGCAAAAATTCTTCTTAAGACTTTTAAAAGCTTTCTTATCACATTTCAGCCAGGACCTGGCTCCTTAGAAAGGTTTTATTGAGCCCACTTGTCTAAAATTGCAGCTCTGTCTTATCTCTGGACCCTCTTCTATGTTCTTAGAGTGCTGGTCACTATCTAAAACTCTTTGGTTAGCACCTCACTCCTCTGTTCGAATGTAGCTCTAACAAGGCAGGTACAGACTCTCTTGTTTACTCTTATTTCTCTGACACTTAAAAGGGTGTTGAACATAGTAGGTCCTTAGAAAATTTTTGTTGAGGTTTCATTCAGTTATGTTAATCCAATGTTTTTAAGTAGTATCAGTGCTCAGAAGTAGTATTTTCATTTTGATTTATATTTTTATCACTTGAATTGTGTCACTAATTTTTTTCTTTTCCAAGAAGAGTGCTTGGCTGCAATATATTCCAAGTCCTTCTAATGTGGGAATGTCTTCAGTTGCTTTCATGTTAGAACAATAAATTGGTTGATGTGGAATTCTCAGTTCACAAAACTTTTCCACTAAAATTATTTGTTGTCTTCTGGCATTCAGTTACGTAGAAGAGAAATTTGAGGACAACCCAACTTTTGTTTTTTCATAGGTTTCTGCCTAGTGCTAATACTTTATTTTGGGCCACTTCTTTCATTGCTTTTCTTGAATTCATAAAGTTATTCCTTTTGATTCATATACTTGAGTAATATTCCGGTTCAGAAAATGTTTTCTTTTATTTTTACCTTTTTAATAGTGAAAACTATTTTTTTTTTTTTTTTTGGTGAGATTACATCAATAAAAATTTTAGGAAAACATTTGGTTGATTCTGAATGTCAGGGTAGACTGAGAATGCAGATAAAAGGCCAGGATTTTTATTAAAATTTTAGCTTCATGAAATCTTAGAGCCAGTTGACATAAATTTGCAACTGGAGCAGTCAGCCCCATACAAGAAAATGATGTAGTATGCACATGTAGGTTGTAGGTGGGTTGTAGGTTGTGATACACTCACTCAGAGCCAGCCTCACCTTGGCTGCCAGTCTGTAGGTGCTGCTCACCTGGCCGACTCCTCTAACTGCTGGAATCTTGACTGAAATAGCTGAGCGATTCATTTTCCTGGGGACTTTAAGCAGACCTCAAGAATACAACACAGAATTTTTATATTCACCTTGCTCTACATTAGATCCTCAGAACTTATTCAGCTCATAACTAAAAGTTTGTACCTTTTGAACAATATCTCCCCACCTCCATTCTTTCCATACTCAACCCCTTTCTACTCACTACTTCCTTTTTTGAATTTGATCTTTTAAAAAAAGATCCTCATATAAGCAGTTGCATAAACTATTTGTGTTTATCTAGTGTATTTCACATAGCATACACCCCTCCAAGTTTATCCAGGTTGTCACAAATGGTAGGGTTTTCTTTTTTTTTTTAAACAATGCTTCATTGTATATATGCCATGTTTTCTTGATTCATTCATATGCCAGTGAGCAGTTTGTTTCCATATCTTGGTTATTGTGAATGCACTGAGTGTAAGGGTATAGATACTTCTTCCTGATAGTGATTTCCTTTGGATTTGTACCTTAAAAGGAAGACTGTTGGATCATATGGTAGCTCTATCTTTACTTTGTTGAGGAATCCCCATACTGTTTTCCATTAAGGTTATAACAGCAGTGTACAAGGATTCACTTTGCAACACACCCTTGCCAACGTCTATTCTGTTTTGTCTTTCTAATAGATATCCTAAAATATATGAGATAATATATAATTACGCTTTAATTTGTATTTCACTGATGATTAGTGATAATGAGCATTTTTTAATATGCATGTTGGGCATTTGTATATCTTCTTTGTGAAAATATTTATCAGGTTCTTTGCCCATTTTAAAATCAGGTTATTTTTTGCTATTGAGTTATAAGAACTCCTTATATATTTTAGATATTTTCTTATCAGATATATGCAAAGATTTTCTCACATTCCAATAGTGGCCTTTTTATTTTGTTGATTGTTTCATTTATAGTGCAGAAATCTTTTCGTTTGATGAACTTGCTTATTTTTGTTTTTATTGCCTGTGTTTTTGGTATTATAGCTGAAAAGACCAATGTCAAGGAGCTTTTAGTAATGTTTTCTTTTAGGAGTTTTATGGCTTCAGGTCTAGTGGTTAAGTCTTTAATCCAGTTTAGTTGATTTTTGTGTATGGTGTAAGATAAGAGTTCAATTGCATTCTTTTTCATGAGGATATTTAGTTTTCCCAGCATCACTTATTGAATGACAATCCTTCCCCAGTAAGTATTTTTTTTTTTTGCCTTTGTCAAAAGTTGATTGTATATGCATGAGTTTATTTTTGTTCTCTCTATTCTGTTCTGTTGATCTATATGTCTGTTTTAATACCAGTACTGTCTTGCTTTGATTACTAAAACTTTGTAATACAGTTTGAAATCAAGATGTATGACACCTCTAGCTTTGCTAGTCTTGTTAAAAATTAGGGATCTTCTGTGGTTCCAAACAAATTCTAGGATTTTTTTCATTTCTGTGGAAAATTTCATTGGAATTTTCCTAAAGATTATTATACTGAACCTCTTTGGGTAGTATGGATATTTTAACAATATTAATTCATCTATTCTGTGCATATGATATCTCTATCCATTATTTATTTCTGTCTTCTATGTCTTTCATCAATGTCTAATAGTCTTCAGTGTATGGATTTACCTCCTTGATTAAAATTATTCTTAAATATTTTGTTCTTTTCAATGCTATTATAAATGGATTATTTTCTTTATTTCATTATTAGCATATAGAAACACACCTGATTTTTTATGTTAATTTCTAGCTCTAACAATTTTCTAGCAATTAGTTTCAGCAATTTTTTAGTAGAGTGTTCAAGATTTTCTGTATAAAGATCATGTTATCTGCCAGCAATTTTACTTATTCCTTTTTTATATGGATAATTTTTCTTTTTTTTCTTTCTTTATTGCTCTAGCTATGTTTTCAGAAATATGTTAAATGGAGTGACTAGAGTGAGCAACCTTCTCTTGTTTCTGATCTTAGAGAAAGAATTTTCAGTGTTTCATTGTTAAGTATGATGTTAGCTATGGATTTGTTATGTATGGTCTTTATTGTATTGAGGCACAGGTCTTCTGTATCTAAATAATTGAGAGTTTTTAATCATGAAAGGATGTTAAATTTTATTAAATGCTCAAAAGAGCATTAGACCCCTTAATAAAATTTCTATTGTGATGATCATGTAATTTTAATCTTAATATCATTATGTGGTGTATCTCATTTATTGATTTGGTCACCTTGAACCATCCTTGCATCCCAGGGATAAACTCTACTTTTTCACAGTGTATAATCATTTTAATTTGCTGCTGAATTCAGTTCAGTTTGCTAATATTTTGTTGAGGGATTTTACATGTACATTTATCTACACATAAATAGTAGATATTTCTAAAATGGGATATTTCTATTCTTATAGTATCTTTGTCTGGCTTTGGTATCAGTTTAGGACTGAACTTTTCAAGTGAGTTTGGAAATATTCCTTCTTCCTCAATATTTTGAAAGATTTTGAGAATTAATATTAATTCTTTTAGGCGTGGTAGGGTTTACCAGTGAAGCCATCTGGTCCTAGGTTTTTCTTTGTTGGGAGATTTTTGATTACTAATTCAATCTTTTTATTAGTTATTGACCTGCTAAGATTTTCTATTTCTTCATAATTCAGTCTTGGTGGGTTGTATCTTTAGGAATGTAATAATTTCTTCTAGGTTACCCAACTTGTTGACATATAGTTGTTCATAGTGATTTCTTATGATACTTTGTATTTCTGTGGTATCAGCTAAAACTTTTAGTTAAACCAACTAATAAAAGAGAGAGAGAAGACTAAAAAAAGGTCAGAAAATTTTTTCCTGTTTAGCTTTTTTTTTTTTTTTGATTACTCTCAGTTTTTCAAATTTCTTATCAAGGTATACTCATAATTTTAAGATTTAGTAACTAATCTGTCAGTTACATTACTTTTATTTTATAAATTTATTCTTTTTAAAATTCCCTTTAGAAGAAAACACTAACTGACTTTTCCACAGTGTCAATTCTACTTCTCTTATTTCCACATGGATGTTAATTTAGCAAGGTAGTTAAAATGTGATTTTAATTATCTATTTAATTTAATTTTCCATTAATTTGGTCAATTCCACTTTCTCTCCTTGTCTAAATTAATTTTTCCCTATGAGTCCCAATATCTCACAGAGGCATATTCTTTGCATATTTTTCAATGGATGAATGAACACTTTCTAGAATAATTTTTATTTCCTATAGGTTATGGATTTCAGAAATATGCATTTATTTAGAATGTTTAGGATGATATATTTTCCATTATGCTACAAAAACTTATAAAAGGCCTTGCTTTTTTTCTTTATTTTAATTCAGATTTTTATCAAGAAAGATACATCCAGAAAAATAAGCCTATTTATTCAATGTAATATGACCTAACATGCCCACTTCAATAACTAATTTATATCATGGATTTTTCTAGGTGACTTTTCTTCATTGAGGTGAAATGGTTACTTTTGTTAAATATAGAGTTCCTTACTTATGATACAATTTCACATAGAATAGTAGTTCTTCATGTAAGTGTTGTATATAACAAATACAACTGATATATATGTTTTGACACTTCATACATTTCCCCCATCCCTACTCATTTCAATAAATGACCGTTGCCTGAGCCAACAATCTTGGAGCTGTCAATGATTCTTTCCTTTACTTCACAGTCTATCTACTTTCCTCCTCATTCATTCTGCCAGAGCTTCTTTGCCTCTGTTTCTTTCTGTATCCTAATTTGGCTAAGGCTATTACTTAGAACTTTAGGGATGGAATACTAATGTCTTGCCACAAAAGTAGATTTTAAGAAATGTAGTTATATCACAAACACAGAACAATCTGAAAGACAAGATTTGAGAAAAAAAAATGGAACATCTTTATTATTTAATGGATATTAAATTATATTAATTATTACATTTAAAATTACATAGCAAAAGACAGGGGGAATAGCAGGCCAATAATTAGCAGGCCAATTTACTATTATCACATAGCAGTAATTTTCAAACCAATGAAAGCATAAAACTATGAAACCATATGGTATGTATATTATAAGTTAACCTGTTCCATTCTTTTGAGTTGCTACTACGGCTTTTGAAACAGCCACAGGAAATAAAAAGGCTACTGGAATGCAGACTAGGAAAAAGTATTCCCACTAGGCTTTGCAAAATGAAAGTTAGAATCCCTAAGTGGAAACATATTTCTAAAAAATAAGTGTTCTGTTCTCCATAGCCAAGATAATTCTGTGAAGAATGAAAAATATTTTATACATTTGATGACATTTTGTGTTATGTTTAAAAATATGCTAGAGAAAATGAACATTGGCACAGAAATTATAATCACTACCTGAAGTTCAATGTAAAAATCAATACTATTATAACAACATAGTGTTTTTGGCCCTTGAGATTGAACTGTGCAATTATATGGCTCTTGAGGTACACCATACTAGCGTCCCCCATTATAAAGGGGGAAAAATCTGTTTATCCTGGTTATCTATTGCTGTGTGACAGACTATCCCAAAATGTAATGGCTTGAAACAAAAGTTATTTTATTTGTACAAGTTTCTGTGAGACCCAGAATTCAGACCTAGCATAGTAGAGAAAGTGTGTTTTTGCATGTGTTATTGATAGGAGTTAGAAGATCAAAGATAGCTTCTCCAGTCACATGTCTTAATTTCACCTAGGAAAGATTAAAGAGTTGGCCTGGCTGGAACAGTTCAACTAAGGGTTAAATGTCTAGGGTCTCTGTATTTGCTGTCATCTGGATTTCTTGGTTCATTCCTATGTAATTTTGAGGCCCCTTCCTTTCCACATGGCCTCTCTATGACCCCATTATCTCTCCAGCATGTTGACTAAAATTTTTCCATGGCAGCTCAGGATAAAGGCAAAAGCAAAACCTACAATGTATAAGGTTAGGCATGAAACTGACACAGTATCACTTTCACTGAATTACACTGGCTAAAGCAATAAAAAAATCAATAGGTAGGAAACTACACAAGGCTATGAATCCCAAGAGGTATGAAATTTTCGGAGGACAATCAAAGGAATGAGTGAGTGGGTGAAAGTCACTCAGTCTTGTCCAACTCTTTGCAACCCCATGGACATACAGTCCATGGAATTCTCCAGACCAGAATACTGGAGTGGGTAACCATTCCCTTATCCAGGGGATCTTCCCAACCCAAAGATCGAACCCAGGTCTTCTGCATTACAGGTGGATTCTTTACCAGCTGAGCCACCAGGGAAACCCAAGAATACTGGAGTGGGTAGCCCATCTCTTCTCCAGCAGATCTTCCAGACCCAGTAATCAAACTGGGGTCTTGTGTATTGCAGGCAGATTCTTTATCAGCTGAGTTATCAAAGGAATAGTCTTCTACAATTCATCCTCTCATTTCTAATAGCTTACAGTCAACACACAACCAAAATACACTCTCCCAAGATACCCAGAGACTTACCCAATTATGGCATCAGGTTCAGTTTTATAGTCCAAGATCTTGTCTTCTAAACCAGGTCCAGATATGAATGAAAGGTCTCTGTTATAACTTTGCTCACTCTGAAGACCTGTGAATTGAAAAGACAAGTTATCTCTCTCTTCCAAGCAATTGGAATGCCTCACTCCCAATAGACTGTGAGGAGTTTGGGGTTGTAAATTGAAAATCCACTCTGATTTGAAACATTGGTTAAATAGATTTAAATTTATAAGAATAATTAAGACTGTAGTGGATGCTAAAGGTGCTTCTTTGAGATCCTTTTTACTGGGCTAGTACCTCTATCAATAAGCTGCTTGTGAATGTTGACTTAGAGCTATCCAACAGTGTTTGGACTGGCATCTCCAGATCGTCCAATATGTATCAGTAGATCTACAGTCATGTGAGTTTTTGGAATTAGTGCTTCCCATCCCTGAGACTATAGGATTTATGATTTTAGGCTCAGTTCCTTTAAGAGGGACAGTTTTGTCAGGGGACACAGTAAGAATGCCACTGTACTTAAAACTATGGCATTTGCCAGTGACTTTATGGACTCCTGATACTAATAGAATGAAAGAAACAAAAAGCAATTATTACTGTCAGGAGTAACTGAAGCTGATCATTATAAAGGGGAGGAGTAGCACTTTTACAAAGTAACAGGGGCAGTGAGGAATGCATTTGACATTCAGGTAATCTGTTTGTCATCTACCCCCAGTTGTAATTATTAATAGATGAATATAGCAACAAAGATCTAACAAGGGCATGTATTAATAGGTGAATATAGAAATCGAGGTCTAAGATCCCTCAGAACGGAGGGAGGGTCAGTGTCACTATTGTTGTTCTCTCAGTTGTGTCCAACTCTTTGCAACCCCATGGACTATAGCCTGCCAGGCTCCTCTGTCCATAGAATTTCCCAGCAAGAATACTGGAGTGGGTTGCCATTTCCTTCTCCAGGGGATCTTCCTGGGTCAGGGATCAAACCTGTCTTGCTTCTCCGTATGGGCAGGCAGATTCCTTACCACTGAGCCAGCAGGGAAACTCCAGTGTTGCTGTAGTAGATGCTATTATTGTGTCTACCAGATTCTGCTCTCTTCATCTCCCTTCTTCTATAAGCATCCCATTCTCAGGCTCTATTTTTAAGGTAAAAAAGAAAGAGGCAGGCAACTCTTAGTTGAAGACCAGTTTTACCCTTTATTAGTTGGATATTTTGTATAATTCACTAGATTTCTTTAAGTCTGTTTTGTCCTCAATTTCAGAAGTAATTTTCTCATACAGCTTTTGTGAATATTAAGAAAATTCATTAAAATAATTTTACTGGAAAAATGGTATAGTTGGGAAAATGGCATACAGAATAATTATTCAAAAATTTTGACTAACGTCATCCTTTTTTTTTCTTTTTCTCTTGGGAGTTACACATCAGTTATTAATTTCACAAAAATTTGTTTCTGTAAGGACATTGGCTGAAGTTGATTCTCTTTCTATACACAACCAAAATACTAACTGACAAATGGAAGTCGTATTTCTTCTTGAGAAATATATTGTTGTTACAGATATATGTATCTGTCTTTTTCATCAGCCCTTTTGTGAAGGGCCCATTGTTATTGGCACATGTTATTTAGCTTTAATGTGTGTATTTGACATAAAATGCTTCATATAAGTTATATTTATTATTTTTATTTTCATGTATGCCTCTCCAGGTATATGTTTCTATGTAGTTGTAGATTCTATAGATTAGCTTGCTTGCTGAATGATATGATTATTTTTACATTATTTTATCAGAAATTTAGGTATCTGAGCTTGAATCAGTCTATCCATTTGATATCTATGTCAAAGAAAACTCATACTTTTAAATCTCAACAGTCTCCTTATTCTTGAAAAACTTGACAGTAATGATTTGACATGTGTCTCATATGAAACATTGCTACTTAGGTAGCTTCCAGGAGTAAACAGCTTTGTAGATCACTATGAAATCAAGCGAAATATTAAAAACAGAAATTCTTAGCTAAATAATGGAAACATGACATAACCATATTCAGCTCATACCCACCACAAGGCAGAATTTGAACAAATTTTATAGTAATTAATTTAGCCTCTACTCCCACATTCCAGTTTAACCAAAATATTTTTTAAAAGAAATAGGTAAATCTTGTGCTTATACCATGCTGAATGAATCACAAGCTATTAAAACTACCTACTAGAAATATAGTAGTTTATATAGAATGGTCACTTTTTCCCAGTGTCTAAGCCAGTTCTTGGGAGTGTCATTAGATTGTTTTGGAAGCTGTAGTAGACTTAATATTAAGTCATCACTTTACTGCAGCAAATGGCATTTACTGTGGAAATTTTAAAAAGTACATCAAAAAATCACATCTCATTTATTTGTAAAAAAGTAGCACATAAACAAGAAGAAACTGTTCAGTAAATAATATTCATTTATTAGGTATAATGTACAGTGTTACATACAATGTATTATATTTGCTCATAATTCATTTGTTGAATAAATACACATGAATACAATTAAATAAAATTTTATGTATCAGAAACTAAATATATATTTTGACAATTTTCAGATAATAGAATATTCAAAATAAAATTGAATGCATTGTTATAAAGCAACTGAAATCCTGAAAATGGATATTAAAAAGGTAAACTCAATATAAAATGGACCAAGTGTATAAACAGTAATAGCAGAGTATTGTTAAAGGGTAACCAAAAAAAGATATTTCAGTTGTTAGGGAAATATAACTAGAATAAAATAACATTTTAGCATATTGATCTTATAAAAATTAAAAGGACAAATTATCTTTGTGACTAGAAAATTTTTAGAAACATAAATACTTTCATACATTGCTGATGGGAATATGAGTTGCTTTACTTTGGACTAAATTAAAGATAGCATCCATTAAAACTAAAATCACAATCACTGAGCTTTGACTCCCAACTAATACAGTAATAGTACAGGCCTAGACCCCCACCGTAAATTATAAACTGGACATATATATTAAGCAAAGATTTATAGACATTGTGAAACAGAGAACTTAGCACTTTGTTCTCTGAAGAAGAGAAACACACAGGCTATGCAGATATAATTTCTGTCTAGCAGTAGTTTTTAGACTATGATATACAATAGTGGAGCCCATGTAAAACACAGAGGTCTTATGGAGCAAAGATTGTATTTCTGAGTTTCTGAGCAGTTGGAATTTGTGGGGCAGAAAGAAGAAATCTTTAAAGAGAAGAATCTCCAAAAGTACTACATAAGTATTTGACTGAATACTAAAACGGACATTATGATGACAGCGATGTTGAAACACACATAGAGTTTAAAACATATATTAAAAATATGGTTAAGGCTTTAAAGGAAAAAGGGACATACTATGTGGAAAGTTGAGAAATACTAGTAAAAATATGGTATCTACCAAAAAAAAAAAAAGAATGGCATTCTGGAAATGAAAATATAGGATATCTGAAATGAAAAAAACCATGAGTGGATTAAAAACACTTTGGAGTTTGCAAAAACCAAAACAGTGACTTTAAAATCAGTTAGCCTCAATGACATGGGACAATAACAAGTGGTCTAAGTTACATGAGTTCTGAGTTCCAAAAAAAAGATATAAATAATCCAGAGTAGGTATCAATTACTTGCAAGAAATCTTACCTGAAAAATTAATTACATTTACATTCTAGAAAAGTAGGAGGATAAAATGTCTCTTAGTTGTGTGGAAAATAAAATAGTTTATGAAACTGAATCCCACTTTTTCATGTACCAGGACTCCAATCACACAAAATACTTGTGGTTTCAAAATACCCTCTCTATTTTTATTTATTTTACCATTTCACGTTTCCCCTTGTTTTCTCCGAGTAACTTACTTGTGCTTCAAGATACAGTTCTAAATATTGGGCTTCCTGGTGGCTCAAAAGATAAAGAATCCGGTTGCAGTGCAAGAGACCTGGGTTTGGTCTCTGGGTCAGGAAGATTCTCTGGAAAAAAGAACAGTAACCCACTCAATTTTCTTGCCCAGAGAATTTCGTGGACAGAGGAGTCTGGCAGGCTACAGTCCATGGGTTGTAAAGAGTCAAACATGACTGAGAGACTTAGCAGGCACAATGTTTGGCAAATAAATATGCTTTGATCAGCTGCATTATGGAGATGAAATGTGTTAAAATATGATCATAATTGTCCATTAAGATCAATAATTGGCATTTTTGTAGATGAAACACTAGATGGTCATTAACACAAGAGGTTTGAAAAGTTAAAAAAAAAAGTGGCTGTAGTGGGATGGGCAAAGTCATGGACCCTTTGGAAGCAATTAGCTCTAAATTTTTAAACCCAGCATACTTGGATTGTTTATCTGCTTTGCTAAAGGTTAACTGTTCACATATCAAAATGGGTAAAAAAAAAAAAAACCAGAAAGTGATAAATAAAATAAAGTTAAATGTAGGGAAAATACCCCAGCCTAAAGCGTTCATTTCCTTAAGTAAGAGCCCCTTTAAAAAAAAAAAGTTACTTTGGTCTTAAAATAATTTGAAAACACATACTGAATTTATTCAGCCTTTTTAGAAAAAAAAAATTGTGAGAATCTTGCAGAATTATTGTACTATTGCATATGACATTCCTCCCCATTTTGCAAAAATTCCAAAATATTGACAACAAATGAATTTTCACCAGAAAGATAACCCAGACCAGTTTTAAGAGTCTGAAATCCACGTAATTCAAATGAATGAATTATGAATTCAAGTGTCAGTTCAACTCTTTCAATTGCTGCTTTTAGTTGTCTGGGAGTGTGCTGACTGTGGTGTTTATTTTAGTATGAGTGTAGTAAGCTAAATACTCAAATTGCTATCATTTCCCAGAAAAAAATGAATATGGAATGGTGAATAATAAATGAATCTAAATGCAGTAAACCTTAAGACAGAAACATTTGCTCTCCACAAATAAAGATGGTAAATGTGGTAGAGTATGTATATATGGAACAACAGTTCTTTCAAAGTTTGCACAGGTCCCTCTCTCTATTTCCATGAATAGTTTCATTCATTTCAGTGTGACCCGTTTATATGTGTGCATGTGTGTGTGTGTGAGTTCTGGAAAGCTAGGCTGTTCTACCCGAGTCCAGCTGCATGTAGCAAATGTTTGGAGATGTCTAAATTTGTATAATTCTGTTCAGTACTTTGTAATGAAATAATTCAGCCCAATGTGTGAAAACAGAAATAGAGGGGGGAAAAGAGCAAATAAATCATGATAGGATTTCTGTTCAAAGTAAAATACAAAATGGCAAGTTAGAGACACATTGATTAGTGTTTTGTTCTCATCTTAATGAAAAACTTAAAATATCACATTTTAACACTTTAGACAAGAAAGTCTGTAGAGAAGTGAACAGATAAATCAGCTATTTCTCAGCTCAGATAGTTCTATCATGAAACTGAAGCTCATGTTTTAGCTTTAACAAACTGATTTTTTTCTTCTTTATACTGGATACCATTAGTCATCATATTAAGCTTTGAAATTACACGTTAATTTTATAATTTTGTGAAAACTACATAAAAATTAACAGCAAAATAGATTAGATAAATTGTGTGGTTTAGTGTAAATAATATTTTACCTATGTATAATTTTATTGGATTACATGACAATAATAATTTTAGAAACTAAAATCTATAAGCAAGAATTATTTTTGAATTATCAGAAATTTGAAGTGGAAATGGGTAGAACTAGGAGTCAGGTCCCAAATATTCTAATCATAACAACTACCTATTGTCATAGTGGTCTTTTGTGAGGTACTTCTCGTAGTTAGAACTAAGTTTCTTACTTATAAATTGAAGTTACTGGCCCACATTATTTAAAGATTATTTTGTCTATGATATTTAGGTACCACAGTTTATTTCTAATCATTTTAAGAGAAATGTGCAAAAATAATTAGAAAATAGACTTTCAAAAGAAAAGGTCAAAGTTCCAAGTACTTAATTCATTTAAATTATGTTTACAGTATTTTAACCAGATTTTTTTCCCACAAAATCATAAAGATAATTCTGTTCTTCCAGATGTTCCAAATTATCCTATGAAGTTTTTGTCTCATGCTTAACTTGGATGATAATTTGAGAAAACAGAAACACAAAATTGAATGGATAAGGCAAATTAGGAAGTGCATATAGGATTAAAGTTAATGCCTTAAAGATATTCTCTGAAATTTTTACATATCCTATCTGTATAGGTTTGGTGAGATATGTAGATGCCAAACTTTATGGGGAATTAATAGTATAAAGCTGTTAGAACTTATTGTAAGGGAAGCAAAATTAGGGTCAGAGGGAATGCTTTAAATTTTTTTTTTTTAACTTGGAGCCATAGTTAGAAATATGTTTACATTACAATGTAGCTTACACATGTTGTATGTGTATTTATGTTTGTGTGTCTCTTTCCCTATCTATCTATGAAGTACCTATTTCCATTAATTCTAATATGTACTTTTAAAAAATATTTTTTAACAGCTCTGAAATCAGGATAGCCTTTACAGGATAGGCCATACAGCCTAGATATTGTTGTCATTGCCAAATAATGAGTATCAAAGCTTGCCAATTGTCTATATACACACATATAGATATATAACCAAATCACTTTGCTGTGCACTTGAAACTAAAACAATATTTTAAATCAACCATACTATAATTAAAAAAAAACAACCTTGCTGATTATATATCAGTGGCATGGAAGAGCATCCTAGAGATAATACTGGAGAGTTCTTAAGGTAATATTCCATTAACAATTGTCTTGAAGGTGTACAGGATGACGTGTGTGTGGGAAAATAGGAACATAGATTATTCTCAGTTGAGAACTAATTCAGAATAATAGGAGCTTGCAGTCAGATGTGGTAATCCTTAGAACATAAAGAAAATGCAATAAATAGGGTGGCCAGTAGCCACATGTAACTTGAGCTCTTGAAATATGGTTAACATGAATTAAGATGTGCTCTAAGTGTAAACTATAAGCTGAGTTCCAAAACTTAGCATTATTTTCAAAACTAGTACTTTAACACAGTATTATATTAAAAAATGCAAAATATTTCATTAACTTTAAAATATGATTTCATATTAAAATTAATGCCAATTCCATTTAATTATTCAAATGAGGCTACTATAGTTGTTTTTAGATTGCATATATAGCTTGCCATACATTACTTTATATGGTGCCTGCTTAGATGTTTGCATTACAACAGTCAGAGATTCATAGACTGTATGTGCTTTTCAATATGTCTGCTCCTTCCCTGTGATAACTATAGGTGTGAATATACTTTTGGTGGGAAAAGAACAGGAAAATAATAGACTAATTATCTCAGTCAGTCATCTTTCCCTCCTAATATTCACATATTGGTGTCCAGTTAACGTGACACTTGCGACAACAAAAGCAGGCCTATGGAGAGAGGTTGCATGAAGAGCAAATGAGCCCGGAATCTTGGAGGGCAGTGTTCACTTGAAAGTTGATATTGGAAATGAATAATAAACTTGGGCAGGCAAATCCACAGACAGTAGGGAAACAGATAAATTGGATAGGCTATGTGGGTGCTCAGATCTAATTGGTCCCATTTTATGCAGGAGTTTAGAAACAGTTTTTGAAATTCGTACTTTATGGAATAATTATAATCCTAAAGAAGTATTAAATGAGTAACTCCTACAAAATAATTTTTCTTTATGATTCTAAAGTGTTAAATTTTAGAAGCTATTTCAGAGCATAGAAGGAAATAGACTCCAGAAAAAAGAGTGATATAGATAATTCCTTCAGAGGAAAAAGTATACTTCAGTTTTAGGAAAACGAAACCTTCAAAACTGATACCCTAGTTATTCCTGAGGGTTTGTGTATGTTGACATATGTCTAGACAATGATAAGAAACCCAAATTGCACTGTATAGACCCACAATTAAGATAAATGGACGTAAGTGACTTAGTTGCTAATCTTTGTGTCATAATCATGAAATAGAACAAAACTAGGGAAGGGGCTGCCCAAATGGTATCAGTGGTAAAGAACTCACGTGCCAATGCAGAAGATGCAAAAGACACAGGTTTGATCCCCAGGTCTGGAAGATCCCCTGGAGGATGAAATGGCACCCACTCCAGTAATCTTGCCTGCAGAATCCTTTGGACAGAGGAGCCTGGCAGGCTACAGTCCATAGGATCACAAAGAGTTGGACATGACGAGAGCAACTGAGCACACACGTAGAAAGCAACAATACAGAGAAACAGCTCCATCAACGTCCCATTCTCTTCTGCAAAATCAAAGCCTAGTCCATGAAATTTTAATTTGAAAAACTGCTTCAATGATTTAAATTTTAATAATTATTGTGACATAATTTTTTCCTAGTGTACATGGAAGTTTTTAAAAATAAATTAACTTAGTGGAGTTGTTGCATTCATGGGTGGAATCACTCACACCACACTGTACTTCTTTATTTCACATCTACTCCATAAAACTCTCTTTCACAGAAAGTGCAAAGCTTTCTCTTTCCCTACAGTTAAAATAACAAAGTCTTCTCTCCTTAGAAATGTCGACTTCCCTGAATCAGATAAATATCTAACATATCCAGAGGAGAAGAGACTATTGGGACAAAAAGTAAAACTGTTCCAATATTATTTTTATATCTAATGAACACTGGCATACATTTTGCTATCTTTAATTTCCTTGGCAAGTTATTTAAATATTTCTTCTAAAAAGAAAGCATTAGGTTTTATTACTCCACTGAATGCAAAATTATATTCACACTCTAGAGAAAGAGATGTACTTTAAAAGTTCAGCAAGTCTAAAAAGTAATAGAAACATTTTGATATTTTCTACAGCATATATACATTCCACTTTAATGGAATAATGATAAATCAAAGCATGGTAATTATTTGTTAAAATAATACATACTTTAAAATATGAAAATCCAGAAACTTTATGATAGAACCTAGACTTTATGTATAACCTATAATTTTACTATTTAATAAAATAGTTATCCCTCATATTTGCCTTTTGTAAGACAGAATTGTCATATTGTACATAAAAGGTTGAAACCTAGATGAGAGCTCATTATACATTATACAGTGGCTTATGGAAAAATCAAGACTGCAATGTACTGTTCTACTTTGGCACTGAGATTTTTTCAGTGTATATTACAAAATGTTGCTTTACGTATCTTTAAACTGTATGACTATCAAAATAACTCTCACAGAAATAAAAAATAATCACCTTTAATTAAATAATCATTTTATGAAATTTGATAGCCTATTTAGCTTACAGTCTGGAAGTTAATTAGAGTACCTAACACTGAGCATACAAATATCCGTAACTATTAGAAAATACAGACTTGCTGAATCTGTAGAAGATATATTCTTACCAGTGATGTAAGTCAGTCACAATGAAATTAATTGTATTATATTGTAAATAACATCTAAGCTACTAAAAATAAAATCAGATAATGTTTATGAATTATTTAAAGTTTTGAGGCCATTTTCAGAAAACTGGAGTTATAACTGTGCAAAGAAAGTTTCATTTCAAGTAAGATAAAGGTTAGAAAATTATTTTCACAGTTAATAACTATGGATCCCTTTTTAAAAATTCACTAAGGCCATTTATGTAACTATTGATAAAGACAATGCCAAGACTTTACTGAAAGATATTCAGTTCAGTACAGTCACTCAGTCATGTCCAACTCTTTGCAACCCCATTGACTGTAGCACGCCAGGCCTCCCTGTCCGTCACCAATTCCCGAAGTCCACCCAAATTCATGTCCATTGAGTTGGTGATGCTATCCAAGCATCTCATCCTCTATCGTCCCCTTCTCCTCCTGTCCTCAATCTTTCCCAGCATCAGGGTCTTTTCAAATGAGTCCTCTTCTCATCAGGTGGCCAAAGTATTGGAGTTACAGCTTCAACATCAGTCCTTCCAATAAACACCCAGGACTGATCTCCTTCAGGATGGACTGGTTGGATCTCCCTGCAGTCCAACGGACTCTCAAGAGTCTTCTCCAACACCACAGTTCAAAAGCATCAATTCTTCGGTGCTCAGCTTTCTTTATAGTCCAACTCTCACATCCATACATGACCACTGGAAAAACCATAGCCTTGACTAGACGGACCTTTGTTGACAAAGTAATGTCTCTGCTTTTTAATATGCTGTCTAGGTTGGTCATAACTTTCCTTCTAAGGAGTAAGCATCTTTTAATTTCATGGCTGCAGTCACCATCTGCAGTGATTTTGGAGCCCAAAAAAATAAAGTCAGCCACTGTTTCCACTGTTTCCCCATCTATTTGCCATGAAGTGATGCGACCAGATGCCATGATCTTGATTTTCTGAATATTGAGCCTTAAGCCAACTTTTTCACTCTCCTTTTTCACTTTTATCAAGAGGCTCTTTAGTTCTTCTTCACTTTCTGCCGTAAGGATGGTGTCATCTGCATATCTGAGGTTATTGATATTTCTCCTGGCAATCTTGATTCCAGCTTGTGCTTCATCCAGCCCAGCATTTCTCATGATGTACTCTGCATATAAGTTAAATAAGCAGGGTGACAATATACAGCCTTGATGTACTCCTTTTCCTAGTTGGAACTAGTCTGTTGTTCCATGTCCAGTTCTAGCTGTTGCTTTCTGACCTGCATACAGGTTTCTCAAGAGGCAGGTCAGGTGGTCTGGTATTCTCATCTCTTTCAGAATTTTCCACAGTTTGTTGTGATCCACACAGTCAAAGCTTTGGCATAGTCAATAAAGCAGAAATAGATCTTTTTCTGGAACTCTCTTGCTTTTTCAATGATCCAGCAGATGTTGGCAATTTGATCTCTGGTCCCCTGCCTTTTCTAAAACCAGCTTGAACATCTGGAAATTCATGGTTCACATATTGCTGAAGAGTTGCTTGGAGAATTTTGAGCATTACTAGTGTGAGACGAGTACAATTGTGCAGTAGTTTGAGCATCCTTTGGCATTGCCTTTCTTTGGTATTGGAATGAAAACTGACCTTTTCCAGTCCTGTGGTCACTGCTGAGTTTTCCAAATTTGTTGGCATATTGAGTGCAGCACTTTCACAGCATCATCTTTCAAGATTTGAAATAGCTCAACTGGAATTCCATCACCTCCACTAGCTTTGTTCTTGGTGATGCTTCCTAAGGCCCACTTGACTTCACATTCCAGGATGTCTGGTTCTAGGTGAGTGATCACACCATTGTGATTATTGTGTTGTGTAGATCTTTTTTTACAGATCGTCTGTGTATTCTTGCCACCTCTCCATAATATCTTCTGTTTCTGATTTCCTCAAAGATATTAGTTCCTCAAAAATGTACAGTGATGGAAATAATCTCTTCAACTCCCATTTCATTTTCCCCAGTCTATTATGGACCAGTTTTTCCACAAAATAATTTTAAAAAAGCAGTAATTCTAGTTATTTACTAATCGGAATTAAAATTAGAAAGTATGTTAGGAAACGTCATACATGTCTCAGTTCATTTCTATCTCGTAGCATAGATATGCAACTTAAAGGAAAAAAAAAATAGGCCAAGGAGACCAACACCCTCTGTGTACATAGTCAAATGTTTAATAAACATTTTTTTCTTCCCTTGTTACTTCATTCAATACTGTAAAATAATTAAGAATAATTTATTATACAAGTTAGTTTATTAGGTTTTAGGAATGAAATATAATATGGCATAAATTCCAGTATATCAAAGATTTTTTTTCCTTCAATTGCACTATATTCTCAAAGCCCAGCAAAGTACCTGGGATATGGTAGAAGCTCAATAGTAATTTACTAAATGAATAAGGAAAGAAATAATTAAATGTATAGAAGAGATATAAAAGAATGTTTCTAATATTAAATGAGATAATCTACTAAAAAGGATTAGACGAGTGCCTGCAATAACATAAATATGTTATAATTGTTAAAAATTATGATTACTCTTACTTTTATTCTCCTGTGTAAATGACCCTTCTTCACATTTTCCTTTGAGTACCTTCTACTTAGTGGCTTCTTTGGTGGCTCAGCCGGTAAAGAATCCGCCTGCAATGTAGGAGATGTGGGTTCAGTCCCTGAATGGGAAAGATCCACTGGAGAAGGAAGTGGCAACCCACTCCAGCATTCCTGCCTGGGAAATCTCATGGACAGAGGAACCTGGGGGGCTACAGTCTCTGGGGCTGCAAAACAGTTGGAGATGACTTAGCGTCTATGCAACAAACAACAGCTTTCTACTTACTGCTTAGTTTCTGTTTACGTAGTTACTGTTTACAATTTCTTTCCTATTTTTATAACCCTAGTTGCCTCCTTAACCATCTGTGTAGTCTTGCAGCCCTAGCTCCTTTAATGATTTATGTTTATCCTTTTATATTTTCTAAAGCAAATTCTTGCAAAGTGACTATTACTGGCTAGGCAGTTTGGCCAAACCTCTCCATTGCAGGCCATCTCAAGACTGAGTATCCTTAAACAGAAGACCATCCTTATCTAATCAGCAAAACTTGGGAATTATGTGCGTTGTGTGATACAGAATATTCTGTCTTTATCTGTTACACAGATTTCCCCTGTGTCATTTATACTTTATGGAATGCATGTAGCAGCAGAGATATTCCCAGAAAACTCTGAGTTTATATGATCCTCATAGCTCCCAAAACTCACAGCTAGAAGTGTTAGTGAAAGAAAGCTTTTTTTCTCATATGTCTAGCTGAAATCCCAGGGAGTATTTGATTGAACAAGATTGAGTCTTGGCTTTTCTTGATTCAATGAGTAATTGAGACTTGAGTGGGGGAGGGGATAAAGTACCTAATTAGAACCTATCTTCAGGGCAGCAATGGGAGACACAGACAAAAAGAACAGACTTGTGGACACAGGAGGGGAAGGAGAGGGTGGGACAAATTGAGAGAGTAGCATGGAAACATACATTGCAATATGTAAAATTAGATAGTCAGTGGCAATTTGCCGTATGATGCAGGGAGCTTAAATCTGGTGCTCTGTGACAACCTAGAGGAGTGGGATGGGGTGGGAGGTGTGAAGGGGATTCAAGAGGGAGGGGATATATATATATATGTGTGTATGTGTGTATATATATATATATATATATATATATATATATATACTTATGACTGATTTATGTTGACATATGGCAGAAACCAACACAATATTGTAAAGCTATTATCCTCCAATTAAAAAATAAATAAAATTTTAAAAAGAAAGACCTGGGTCTTGTACTCAATGTTTGAGTTAGGAGATTGAATCAGATCTACTTGACCCACATAGACTGGAATGGAATAGGAGCTGTCCTTCAAGGAGTAACTGGTAAGATTAATACTTGACTTAGTAAATTTCACATAGAAAAGCATACTCTTGTTAGAGAAATATCATTTGTCACACTTTACATCATAATCTTACTGATACTTGGTTTATTGGTCTTTTTTTATAGCTTACAAAATAACTCCTCAATTGTTTATCATATTAAGCAACTTTCCTGAGGTAATTTGAATTTAACAAACTTTCAGCAAAAGCTACTAAATGATTTAAACATGACTGCTTATGTTATGAAGAATATACAAATGAGTAGTATATAAGCTGAGACTTCAAGCAGTGTACAGACTAAGAGAAATATAGAATGACAAGATAAATTTAATACAGTGTGGTGAATTCAGTTATAGAGGTCCATTTACATTTGGGGAGAGAGGCAGTACTATGCATTGCATGGAACAGATACAGAGACAGATCTAGAGAAATCTGTAGGTGGGGACATTGAAATTAGGTCAGGGAAGGGTTCAAGACAAAAATAACCCTGTGATCTAGGGAGGCAGTGATGCATTCTATACAAAAGAAGCTATATTTTATTCACATACGTTATTGAAATAGTTTAAAGTGTGTTTCACAGGGCAGTATAACTTCTTTAATTCACTTGAGCTGAAAAACAGCTATGATGATCAAGGAAATTAGTTTCTTAGGGTTTGTTGGAGAAGAGAAATTTGAGGAGAAAATTTTATCATATTAAAAACTACCAGGTCAATTATAGACTATTAGACTCTTCAGTGTTATATGAACTTACCATGTAATAAAAAGAGAGATAAACATACAACATACAAAGTAGAGGGTTCTAGACAGTGGTATAAGGCAAATCCTGAACTCTGAACTCACCTCCTCCAATGGACACAACAGATTTGCAATTATGGAATAATTCTTTTGAAAAGGCACCTGAACACCAGATGAACAGAGCCCCACAACAAAAGGTAAAAGGACAGCATTGAGCATTTAG
Source organism: Dama dama (assembly GCF_033118175.1). Classification (NCBI taxonomy): domain Eukaryota; kingdom Metazoa; phylum Chordata; class Mammalia; order Artiodactyla; family Cervidae; genus Dama; species Dama dama. Next base: position 40,288,643 of record NC_083700.1, read on the forward strand.
ATAAGAAAGGCAGAGATATGATCTTGTCTCATATCTTGCCAAGGAAACAAACCACACCCCAGCCACAGTGATCCACAATTGGGGGAGATCACAAGAGAGTAGATCTTTTCCATGAAGAGCAAGGAATTTGAACTCCACATCAGGCACTTTGATCTCTAGGTCCTACATAGGAAAGAGAAGACTCTAAAATTAGTGTTTTTGAAAACCAATGAGGAATATATCCAGGAAAACTAAAAAAAAAAAAAAAAAAAAAAAAAAAAAGGAGAGAATGAAAAACTCACCCTTAAAAGTCTCATGCTCAAAAAAAAAAAAAGTCTCATGCTCTAACTGAACTTGACCTCTTGACCTGAAAAGAAGCACAAAATATCAGATTGAAAGGCAGATGGACTGTATGTGGAAGGGATCCATTTACTAATCTTGAAGCATCTACTGGAAAGCAAGGAATGAGTTGGGATGCTCCCCAGGGACTGAGACCCTAGTGGGAGACATTTTTGTAGTCTCAGGCTTCCTTGCTAACGCCAGTACTGGTAAGTGCCATTTTGGGATTTTCCTCCTAACCTGTCAGCGCCAGTAGGCTTACCCACTGAGATCCCACTCAACCTTGGGCTTGAGCTGAGCCTCACAGCCAGGCAAGCGGCAGTCCTGCCTACCAGCATGCTGTGGCCACAGACGTGGCCCCACCGCCACAGGAGGGTGCATGCAGCTGACACAAGGAACACTTCTTGAGTGCCTGGCTCTGGTGCCAAAGAGAGACTGCTCTTCCGAGACCCACAGGACGTCTAAATAAGGTCATTCTTTCATGCCTGGGAGATAAAAATGATTTACTTTATATAAAAATATATATATAAACTTGGGATGGGAGGAGAGGGAGAGAAAACTAGGCCAAGTGAGGAGACAAAGGAATATGTTCCCAAGGAAAGAACAGGACAAAATCCCAGAAGAAGAACTAAATAAAACCAACACGAGCTGTCTATCTGATAAAAGATTCAAAGTAATGGTCATAAAAATGTTCACTAAACTCAGATGAACACAATGAGAACTTCAAAAAATTAACAGAAAATGTAACAAAGCACCAAACAGAAGTTACAGCTGAACTGAAAACACTAAAGGGGTTCAATAGCATATTAGATAAACGGGCTTCCCTGATGGCTCAGAGAGGAAAGAAGCTGCCTGCAATGCAGGAGACCTAGGTTCCATCCCTGGGTTGGAAAGATCTCCTGGAGAAGAGGATGGCTTACCCACTCCAGTATTCTTGCCTGAAGACAATCTATTTTTCCATGGACTGAGGAGCCTGGAAGGATACCATAAGGTCACAAATATGACTGAGAAATGACTAAGAGTAACACTTTAACTTTTCAAGAATGCATTTGCAAGTTGGAGAGCAAAACAATGGAAGTCACCCAGAGATACAAAATGAAAAATGAATTTTAAACAATGAAGATTCCATATATATGCGTTAGTATACTGTATTGATCTTTATCTTTCTGGCTTACTTCACTCTGTATAATGGGCTCCAGTTTCATCCATCTCATTAGAGCTGATTCAAATGAATTCTTTTTAACAGTTGAGTAATATTCCATTGTGTATATGTACCACAGCTTTCTTATCCATTCATCTGCTGATGGGCATCTAGGTTGCTTCCATGTCCTGGCTATTATAAACAGTGCTGTGATGAACATTGGGGTGCACGTGTCTCTTTCAGATCTGGTTTCCTCGGTGTGTATGCCCAGAAGTGGGATTGCTGGGTCATATGGTAGCTCTATTTCCAGTTTTTTAAGGAATATCCACACTGTTCTCCATAGCGGCTGTACTAGTTTGCATTCCCACCAACAGTGTAGGAGGGTTCCCTTTTCTCCACATCCTCTCCAGCATTTATTGCTTGTAGACTTTTGGATAGCAGCCATCCTGACTGGCATCTAATGGTACCTCATTGTGGTTTTGATTTGCATTTCTCTGATAGTGAGGGACGTTGAGCATCTTTTCATGTGTTTGTTAGCCATCTGTATGTCTTCTTTGGAGAAATGTCTGTTTAGTTCTTTGGCCCATTTTTTGATTGGGTCATTAAAGATGGTAACGATAACCCTATATGCAAAACAGAAAAAGAGACACAGATATACAGAACAGACTTTTGGACTCTGTGGGAGAAGGCGAGGGTGGGATGTTCTGAGAGAATAGCATTGAAACAAGTATACTATCAAGGGTGAAACAGATCACCAGTCCAGGTTGGATGCTTGAGACAAGTGCTCAGGGCTGGTGTACTGGGAAGACCCAGAGGGATGGGATGGGGAAGGAGGTGGGAAGGGGGATCAGGATGGGGAACTCATGTAAATTCATGGCTGATTCATGTCAATGTATGACAAAAACCACTACAATATTGTAAAGTAATTAGCCTCCAACTAATAAAAATAAATGAAAAAATTAAAATAAAAAAATAAAAAATGAAGAGATGAGATCAAGATAGCAGAGTAGGAAGACCACGAGCCCACTTCCTCTTAAAGACACACCCAAACTGCAACTGTATATTGAACAACTCTCTCTGAGAATGACATGAAAACTAGCAGAACAGCCCTTCAACAATTGAGGACATAGAGAAAACCACACACACACACACACCCTGAGATGGGTAGGAGGGGAAGAGAGCAATCTAGTCAGTCCACAAATCAGCAGGCAACCCAAAAGAGGAAGAGGCTATCACAAACTCAGAGATCCTCCCTAAGGATCAAGGCACCCCAGCCCAGAAGACTAGCCCCAGGAAGATGAGACTCCTTATCTGATTATGATTGGGAGAGCTACAGGACTCTAAGAAACTGTAAGAAACTCACTTAAAAAGTGGGCACACAGACTTATTCACTCTAAGTCCCAATGCAGAGGCAGAACATTGAAAGGTATCTGGTCCTCTAACTGGCCTCCTAAGGCCACACCCCAGCACAACCCCCAGCCCACACCCAGGTCCAGCTCCAACCTTCCCCCACACAACCTTTACCCCTACCTAGGTAGTGGTCCCTGGTGCATCACAGAAGACATCCCAGCCTTCACTAAGCTCCTGATCTCACATCTCCAGTTACAGCCCTAACCTATCAATGCTGTGGACCCCAGCATGCCCTGGGAGAAGCCCTGGCACTAGGTTCCAGGTATAGACACTCAAGCTCTAGTCCCCTTCATCCCCAAGGTGTGCCCAGGAAAATCCTTAGTCCACTCTGTGCTCTGACTCCAGCCCCTACTTCCCCCCCCAGGAGACAATTTCCCAAGGGCCACAGGAGAAGCCCTGGCATGCCCTAGGTTCCAGCTTCACTGTCCCTCATCCCAGCCAAGACAGCAGCTCCTGGCTCACTCCCAACTCCAACTTCAACCCACACCACCAAGGCAGTAGCCCCAGAGTGCCCTGGAAAAAATTCTGACCTGGGCTTACTTTAGCTCCAACCCTCCCACCAAAGCCACCAGACACATACAGTCTATATAAAGAAGATGCTCCAACACAAGGACACACCTTTAAGACTAAGAAAGGAAACTGTTTCACCTAATTAATAGAGACAAACACAGAAAGTCAAACAAAACGAGAATACAGAGGAATATGTTCCAAATAAAGGAACAAAACAAAATTCCAGGGAAAATCCCTAATGACATGGAGGTAAGTGATTTATTGATAAAAAGTTCCAAGTAACAGTCATAAAAATGCTCATAACTCAGGAGATGAACAGAGGAATTGAGTAAGAATTTCAGTGAAGAATTAGAAAATATTTTTTCAAATGAACAAATCAGAGTTGAAGAATATGATACCAGAAATGAAAAATACACTAGAGGGAATCAACAAAAAATTAGGTGACACAAAAGAATTCATATGTGTCCTAGAAGAGAGAATAATAGAAAACACCCAATCGAGGCACAAAAAAAATTTTTTTTTAAATTGAGGGTAGTTTAAGGGACCTCTGGAACAACATCAAGCATAATAACATTCACAGTGTAGGAGTTGCAGGAGGAGAAGAAAGAAAGACAGAGGCAGAAAATGTATTTGATAAAAGAGTGACTAAAAACTTCTCCAACCTTGGGAGAAAAAATTAAAACCAAAAGAAAGTTCAAATAAGAACACTGTCTCAGTGAAGACTGAATGTTGCAGTGAATTCTGATATGTCAAGCAATTTCTAAGACTTGTTTTATCTTTCTCATATTAAATACTTAGCATATAATATTTGTCATTGTTAATTTAGTTTCTAGTTTGTCTCCAGTAAGACTGTAAACTCCTTGGAGATGTAAACTTATACTTCTTTCTATTATGCTAGGTTTACAAATAGAAACAATTATCTTTTTAAACAATGTATTACATAAAATAAGTTATAAGGCAAGTATGAAAGTTAGATTCATCACTTTTATTCTTTTTAAGATAGTTGGATTTATGGATATTAGACAAAACATAGACGTTAGACATCATCTAGTCAAACTGAATTAGTCATTTAGTTTAGGATGTACAGAAGAGAAGGAAAACTTGAGGCAAGAAGACTCAGTAAGATATTGAACAAATCCTGAAGTGATATGGAAGAAGGGATCCTCCAGGGGCTTTGGTAGTCAGTAGGAAGTTGAGGCAGATGAGGATAATGTCATAGAAGGAAGACACCAAAATTCCAGAAACTAGTTCCTTGAGAAATAATGCTACAGTTAGTTAAAAATAAAGAACAAAAAAGCTCTGAGATGCTATGCCTTTTCCAAACAGGGAAACTTTTTTTTTTAGCCACACACTGAGCAGCTTCCATAGTATGCTTTATATATTTACAGACTACTGCACACTGTTGTGACAATTCCCTTTGAAGTTACTCTCAGTGGTATACGGGTGGATGAAAGAAAGTCCTGTAGTCTTTCTGAGCAGGGCGGGGATATGGTAAAGCAAAAAGGAACCATGGGGACTAGACCTGACCAGGTCTTCAAAAGACCTTTTCTCTCCCTGTTAAAAAGTGTTCATTCTTAGTTGCCACCCTCTCAGAAAAAACTGTGACCCTCAGGAGTTTTATTTGGAACAACATGAATAGTTTTACTTTCAATAGTTACAGGGCAAATGACAGGTTATATTTAATTTTTTATGTATCTTTATTTACATAGACTTTAGCGATATCCCTGCTTGCTGTATAATTTGATTTATTTTGGGACATCAGAAAGAATCCATTGAAACTGCATATGGGCAACTGCCTACTTGGGCAGCAAAACATGTAGCACAAAGTAAAAAAAAAAAATTCAGTTTAAAAATCACAGAGTACTTTAAAAGTGAATTGTGAGCATTTTTATAAAAGCATGCTTTATCTGAAAACAAAACTACTAGCTGAAGAATAAACAAGTCAGTGTTTGAGAATGTCTTATGCCTAATTTACATAAAAGACCTACAAAATGTGCAGTGGATTTAAAACTTTCAAATCTTCTGATGATAGATACAGAAATGTATGAACGTGAGATGAATCATACAAATTATTTTAAAATGTAAGCATAGAATTTAGAAATAGAATATAGCCTTTTATTTTGATTTTTGTTTTGCTAATTTTCTTAAATCAAGGTTTAAAATACTTAAAATAATACATTAATACAAATATATTAAATAAGAATGCATTTAAAACATATACATTACCACATGTAAAATAGATAGCCAATGGGAAGTTGCTATGTGACCCAGGGAGCTCAACCTGATGCTCTGTGACAACCTCTGGGCGGCGCAGGGTGGTGTTAAGAGTTGACAGGGAGTTTCAAGAGGGAGGAGACCTATATAGACCTATGACTGATTCATGTTAATGTGTGGCAGAAACTAACACAGTTAGTTAAATTTATTTAAAAAATATTTTTTTCTAATGTTTTTTCTAATATTAGGCTTATGACAAAATGTATTAAACAGAACAGACTTGAGTTCAAATTCTGGTTCTATCACCTTCATATCATCTCTAAGCTTCAGACTGGGGCTTTGCAGGTGGCACTCCTGGCAAAGAACAAGTTTGACAATGAAAAAGACATAAGAGGTGCCTGTTTGCTCCCTGGATTGGGAAGATTCTCTGGAGAAGGGTACAGCAACCCACTCCAGTTTTCTTGCCTGGAGAATCTCATGGACAAAGGAGCCTTGCAGGCTACATAAGGCTGCAAAAAGTCGGACGTGATTGAAGCGACTTAGCATATGTGCAAGCACAAGCCTCAGGTTGCTGATCTAAAGAATGAGGATACTAATAGCAATGAGGATACATATTCAACATAGCAGTTAAAGCTTGGATTCTGAATCCTGAATTCCGATCCTGATATTACATTCTACCTGTGAGACCACAGAGAAGTTACTATGCTGCAGTTTCCTCAACTGTAGAATGAAAGTGATAATACTAGTCCCTGCTTCATAGAGTTGTGAAACTTAACGCCTTAGTTTGTGTAAAAAGCTCCTAGATGAGAGTTTAGCAAATACTAATTGCTATGTGCCTTACTATTATTTTCTGTCTGCAGCGATTTCTGTGAGAATAATGCGACAATTGTAAATGCTATAGACAGTGCCTGAAATATTCTAAGTGCCTAAAAATTAATAGTTTAAAATATAGAAATAAAAGTATCTAATAATTTACTAAGGAGAAATTTCTGTCCTCACCAATTAAAACAAATCATCAATTATTTTACTTTAAATGACTTTTATTATTTCCATAGATAATTTTAATAGTGACTAAAGACTGCTCTTTATTGTTTTCTCAAAGAGAGTCTAATAAAAAATAGACCTGTAACTAATGATATATGATCAAATCATGACTTATTATATACTGTCTCCATGACTATTTTGTGTTTATACATACAGCTTTAAAGAGTATTTTACTTCATAGTTGTGATTGAAAAGAACTGTTAAATAAAATATCCAAATGATAACAGTTATATTCTCAATTTTATCTTTCTTAAGTTACATGTAGTAGTGGTTTAAGTAATTTAAGCTGGTGATAATAATTAATAGCAATGTAATATATATATGCAAAATCACTCAGTTGTGTCCGACTCTTTGTGAACCCATGGACTATACAGTCCATGAAATTCTCCAGGACAGAATACTGAATTGGGTAGCTGTTTCCCTTCTCCAGGGGATCTTCCCAACACAGGGTCAAATTTAGGACTCCCACAGCATTGTAGTATAGTCTTAATAACTGAGCCACCAGGGAAGCCCAGCAATGTAATAGTATTTCTTTTAAAAATAGAGAACTGACTGTCACATTTCAATCTAATTCAACACAGCCATGAAAAGACTAACATTTATTTAAACGCTTTGTTAGTTAATAGAAGGGAAGCAAATATAAGTTACATAGCCTCAAAATTTAAGCTGCTTAGAGTGAGATGAATATGCAAAAATGATAAAGTAAACACAGTGAGAGTTAGTGAGACTCACAGGAAGAAGAGATTCCATGTGGATGAGGATCAGGGGAAAAATGAAAAGCATAGAGACTGGCTTTGAAGGATTGCTAGAATTTCAACAGATGGACATAGAGAAGAATGATTTCATGGTAGTGATGGAGGGCATCATTGAGTTGGGCAAATAATCTAGTGTGGTTGCATAATAGGGTAGATTATTTTTGAAACGGTGGTAGATATGATTGGAAACATAGACTGAGACACTTTTTAAGGACTAGTATCAAGCTAAAGCATTTTCTCTCTATTAAACAGGTATTTTTTCCTTCTTATCCTTCAAAACTCTTTGGAATCCTATGATCCCCCAAAACTTTGACATTGCTCCTTCACTCTTCTTAATTAAAACAATTTTAATTTAAGTAGTATACTTGAATTGTTACCTCAGATATGCTGATAACACTCTAATGGCAGAAAGTGAAGAGGCACTAAGGACCCTCTTGATGAGGGTGAAAGAAGAGTGAAAAAGCTGACAAACTCAGCATTCAAAATTCTAAGATTGTAGCATCTGGTCCCATCACTTAATGAGAAAAAGTGGAAGCAATGACAGATTTTATTTTTTTTGGCTCCAAAATTACTGCAGGTGGTGACTGCAGCCATGAAATTAAAAGATGCTTGCTCTTTAGAAAGAAAGCTCTGATAAACCTAGACAGCATATTAAAAACCCTAGACAGCATGTATGGCTCATAGGCTGAGCCCTATAGAATTGATGCTTTTGAACTGTGATGTTGGTGAAGACTCTTGAGAGTCCCTTGGACTGCAAGGAGATCCAACCAGTCCATCCTAAAGGAAATCAGTCTTGAATATTCATTGGAAGGACTGATGCTGAAGCTAACTCCAATACTTTGGCCACCTGATGCAAAGAGCTGACTCATTTGAAAAGACCCTGATGCTGGGAAAGATTGAGGGCAGGAGGAGAAGGGGACAACAGAGGATGAGACGGTTGGATGGCATCATCAACTCAATGGACATGAATCTGAGCAAATTCTAGGATATAGTGAAGGACAGGGGAGCCTGCCGTGCTGCAGTCTGTGGGGTTGCAAAGAGTCGGAAATGACTTAGCAACTGAGCCACAAAAACAACATGGCACCTAATGGCTATAATAAAAAGAGTAATCTCTGTTGTATCTATAGCCTGATCCCTAGTCCCACTTGACAAAACCTCTTAAGTTACTGAGACTAGAATTTATTTTAATTATATATACATATTTATTGCAAAGATGAATATTTAGCTGTCCAAAACATGCTGATAAGCTGCCCCCTCTTTTATTTTTCTCACCCTGCTCTCTCTTTCCTTATCTCTCTATCTCTTACATCCACACACATGCAGGTGCACACACTTCCTCTCCACTATGCACTCAATATGATTTATTAAAGTTTTTCTTTAAGTAAATATTCACTGTTTATATGCCTATGAATATGTAAATATTATTTAAGCTGAACCACTTAATAAACCATAGAGACATTTTCTCTAAATAGTTTATATTTTTTCTAGAATTTATAATTACTTCATTATAACATTTGCTTGGTCTTCAATGTACTAGCTAGTCATTTTCCTCCAACTCTGAGAGAAGTATAAAACATGAATAAATGATCAAACACATTAAATAATCAGTGTATCTATGTATCTTACTATCTATATTTCTTTCTTGCTATCTGTCTATCATCTATTTTTTTTAATCTACAAGGTCAATGCTCCTAGAGACCCTAATCCTCCTATTCTACCCAGATTGATTTCTCCCTAAAACCATGCACTAATATCCTGAGATTTCCCTTCATCATAATTCTAAGAATCTTGTCCACTGGTCTCCTATGATACAATTACTTCCTTGATTACTTTACACTTTTCATACTGTTTGCTCTTTCATTAAAAATGACTTTTATTCCTACAAAGGAATTTTAGTGGGACTTTTGTAAGGAAGAAAGATTGAACTCCTGGTTTCTATTCACCATGTTTAACTGAAAGTCCCTCTTAATTATAACAGGTGATCTTCTAATTCACAGAGAAAACAGATGCTATTTGGCTTAAACTTTATCAACTAATTGTTTCCATGCCTTAAGACTCATGTATATTGGGACCAAATCTCTCTTATTCCTTCAAATTTGGAAGCTGACTAATTCCCATCTTGATTCCCTGCCTTCCCTGTCTAATTTCTGCTTCCTCCACAGTGATGCTTATTGAAAATTTGCTGCCTTTGCTAGCTCTGTCTCCACAGCTCATTCCCTATTTCTGACAACCAGTTTTTCAGCGCTATCACCTCCTTGGAATGGTTTGCATTTGGGTTACTCATGGCTGAAAATGACACATTTTTAAACATGTTGTCTTCTTTTTTCCATCCATACTGCTTTTGATGCATTTAGTCTCTCCTTTTTATAGACCCTCACCTTGTGTTGCTTTATGAGCACTCTCACATTTGGGGATTGCATATTTCTGATTTGCATAAATCAGAAATTTAATTAATGTCATTAAATTTAGAAAAGCAAAGGATTACTTTGCTTGTATATTATAAGTAATAAGGATTACTGATTACTTATATTATACTTATATTACTTATTACTTATATTACCTTTATTATATAATATATAGTATATAAATTTTATATATAAAATTTATAAGTGTATATGTATAAATTTATAAAATATATAAAATTTATATATGTAAATAATTATATAATTATTATATTACTTATATTACTTATTACTGATACTTATATTACTTATATAAGTAATAAGGATTACTTATTACTTATATTACTTATTACTTATAAGTAATAAGGATCACTTATTTACTTAGCTTTTACCATTGTTGATATTTTTGTTCTCTTATTGTTGTTTAACGAGAAACTTATTTTGGATGATGAGAAAACAGAAGGGCAATTGCCCCAATGCTTATTTTTCTCTAAGCATAAGTCAGAAAGGACTGGCCATTTTCTCTCATTACATTCACTTGTGGTGGATGAAATTTGTGATGAACTTGGCTGCAACTTTTACAATGATAAATTTAATTCTATTTCTAGATGACATGGGTTTATTAAGTTAAAGTTATCTTATGGCATTTCTTTCAGAGAAGTCTGTTGTCGTTTTATGGTTCATTACTACCCTTCTGCATATCTGCATTGAGTCTCCTGTATGTTTTATATAAGTTATCTGAAAATTGCTCCACATTTTTCATAACTAAAAATTAGTTATTTCTTCTATATAGCCCTCAGGCATTTTGTGTGATTCACTATATTTTTTATGTAAAAAGTGAGGCTTGCCTCTTCTAATTATTCTACTTCTTAAGCTGGGGATTTGTACTTTAAATTGTTAGTTACTAAGTATTAAGTCTGGAACAAGATATGACACTTCAGATATAGCAAAGGTAAATTATGGCATGCAGCACTATTATAAGGTGTGCTACTATTTTTGCAGTAACTTTATCCACTGTATAACCACAAATAACTATTTGTCTAGTATGTGTGTCGTTTTAAGGAAATTATGTTGCAGCTTGTAATTACTTGCACTGACATCCATCCTCTCAAACTAGGACCTTGCACTGCCTCAAATGTACTTGAGGCAGGGGGAGGAGAAGAGAGCCTGGGATGTTTTCTTAGAGCTGATTAAAACCATGGTATTTATTTTAGTCCTTTAAGAATAAATTTGCTTTACTGTGGGATCAATGAGTCTAGTTGTGTTTCCTTAAAGAGTAATTTAGAGAGAGAAGAGAGAAAACGTCAGCAAGTTCCTGGGTTTCCCTCAGGGATGATTCCAAGTGTATAATGACTGCTAACTCTGCATATAATGCACATGAACACACACACACACACACAAACAAATACACACACACACATTCGTAAAATAGGATTAATTGCCTAGACAGTTAGGAAGGTTTTTTCCCCTTCATTTATTTTTTTCATTAAACAGATTTCTCAGTAACTTAACAGGACTTAACGATCACCGTATTAAAACTCTATCTTTTTGTACATACTCCTCATTTTTACCCTTTGTACTCTGCATGCATTTCTGCTTTTCAGCCAATTGCTCTTCCACAGACCTTGTGCGTGCTAAGTCACTTCAGTCCTACCCGACTTTTTGTGACCCTCTGGACTGTAGCCTGTCAGGCTCCTCTGTCCACGGGATTCTTCAGGCAACAATACTAGAGTGGGTTGCCATGCCCTCCTTCAGGGGATCTTCCTGACTCAGGGATTAAACCCGCCTTTCTTACGTCTTCTGTATTGGCAGTCAGGTTCTTTACCACTAGCACCACCTGGGAAGCCTCTTTGTAGATCATGCCCTCAGATTATTTCTCTGCTTGGCATACCTGTAATTTTATCTTTACTACTCAGAATCCTGATTATCCCTCATATTCATGTATTATCTACTTTGTAAAACATTATCTATCCCACTAAAAAGTACACCTTCCCTTTCTCTTTGCTTCCAAACATTTATTTTTTTTCTATAATATTTGTCACAATTGGTTTATACATAATGATTAAATGTCTCCTTGTCTTTCCATCTAGGCTGTAAAATCTGTAAACTCCTTTCTACGAGGAATCATACCTTGCTTATATATTTGGAATGCACAAGGCTGCAGGTGCCCATCACTAAATATTAAATGCATGTTTATTAGCTCACAGAGTCAATGCTGTTATTCTTTTGGGAGTGCTTTCATCTTGTTTCTCTGTTTATTGAAATGTTCTGTCTTTCAGAAATCAGCTCTTCTTTGTCATCATTTTTAGCGACCTCCACTCTCAGTAATGTCCCAAACTGGAGAGCTGTTTGGAGGATCCGAGGAGCTAACATACAGGGAGAGTGTCTGGCACAGCATTAGCACTATGTGAGTATTAGCTCTATGGGTTTCTTTTATAGAAACTGATAAGGTGATGTGCTTAGCGGTACCTGTTTGGGTAAATGGCAAAGTGGAATGGAGATTTGGGGTCTTTAACTCTTAATTCTGATGAATCAGAATTTGCAACAGAGCTCTCTAAATGGTTGCAACTGTCCCAAGTGTCCCTGGGACCCTGGCTTCATGGCTAAGGAAATATGCTAGATGACACTCTAAAAAAAAAAAAAAAAAAGACCATTTGTTATTAGCAGGAGGATAAGGGGACAACAGAGGACAACAGAGGATGAGATGGCTGGATGGCATCACCGACTCAATGGACATGAGTTTGAGTAAACTCCAGGAGTTGGTGATGGACAGGGAGGCCTGGCGTGCTGCAATTCATGGGATCGAAAGAGTCGGACACGACTGAGCGACTGAACTGACTGAACTGACTGACTGAGAGGTTAGTTCTGCCTTTTGAGGAAAAAAATACTTTCTAGCAGAAGTTCTAAATTAAAACTAGACAAGCCAATTTCTTGGTCCTTTACATTGATTCCCCATTCTACCGCATTCCCACATGTGTTTTAAAAGGGCAGAGACATCTCCCATAAAGATTGAACTTGCTTGAGATATCTCTTATTGCAACTATCATGTGAGAAGGACTAAAATATAATTTTCATTTGATTTGCTTATTATTTGCCAAGAAAATCTTTTTCATTATTTCTCAGGAAAATATTACAAATATTTTCAATATTACAATTATTTGTCAGGCAAATGATAAAAATATTATCTCTGCTTCTTACCATAATAATGCATTGAAAACATTGATATCCCCTGTAACTGATGACAGAAAAGAATCTCATAGACTGCAAATGACTTGCTCAAAAGTACTCAATAAAAGAAACATTGTAGAGTATTAGAAATCTCTGGCACTGGTCTTAAGATGGGCTCAAATTCTGGGTTTATTAGTTATCAATTATGTGATTTTGCTGAATTTTCTTTTGTCATGTGTAAATGGAATTATAATATTATAAAAAATGTATTATTGCTGTTAAAGTGTTTATCTGATTTAAATGAGAGGTAAGATAATTTGGTTCCAGATCTATAGTTTAGCTTTTACAGGCATTATGCAATATTCATCCAATTCATTCAAAAATATTTATTGAGCATCTGTTCATAGTTCTTAGAATAAGTCAAAGAAAAAAAAAACAGTCAAGGGTTCTTGCTCTTGTGGAGCTTATGTTAGAGCAGGAAGAGAGCATCAATAAACATAATACACAGGTAGATCAGGTGACAAGTGCAATGGAAAAATAAAATATAGGGAAATGTAGGTTGAAAATATCTGGAGGTGCCATTTTAAATTGATGATCAGAGTAGAGTTTACTAAATAGATCACAACTGGGAAAAGATGTGGAGAAAATGAGGGAGACAGGGAACTTTTCAGGAAGAGAAGCTTTGCACAAAGATCCTAAGATTAGTTGTTATTGATATGTTTGAGCAACAGCAAAGTGGCAACTCTGGTCAGGGAGAGAGTAGAGAGCAGGTGAGGTCAAAGTAGAACCTTGTAAGCACTCTTGAGGACTTTGATTTTTACTGTGCAGAGAAGTGAATTTATCTGATGTGTTTTAAAAGGATAACTCTGGCTACTACATTGAGAATAGACCATAAGGAAATGATGGAAGAGGCAAAATGACCAGTTAGGAGGTGACTTCATTGATAAATATGAAGGATGTGACAGCTCAGACCACAGTGGGAGTAAGAGTGGTGAGGAATGATTAAAGTCTGGAGACAATTTGAGCAATTTTCTTTAAGATCAGTTGTGGATGTGTGAGAAAAAAATGAGTTGAAAAACCAAATAAATATATTTGATGGCAAATAAATACTTAAACAAGAAAAATTAACTAATTAAAAGAATACCAATAATTTATAGAAAATGAAAGAGCAGATCAGGTTTTGGAAAGGACAAGAACCAGTCATTTTAGTAAAACAAATGTAGGGTTTGGTTTTACTTTTTAAAGAAATCATGAAATAAAGCATACCATATGTGCTGAGGATATCAGTTACCAAGCATTCATCTTCTTCCTCTTGATTCAGGGGTTTCATTCTCTGAAATTCTAATGGAAAAGGCAGGGCACAAATGAAGACATGACAGTCTTTGTAAATGCCAAAACTCCAAAGACGGAATATACTATTACCTTTCCAGTAGTAATTTGTGGGTTTATGAAAGATACATGTCAAAGAAGGACTTGCTTATGGATTCAGAGGGAGATTACAATATAAAATAAATGTAATGATATAGTTTAGTACATGCACATGCCCACAGAGCTATGACATGTACTTAAAGAGATGAGAAAAATTGAAAAAAAAAAAACACTCAACAGATGTTCACCTTTAAAAAAAATAGCAAATATGTATTTTTCTTCCCACAAAAGATAAGAGTTCCAAGATTCTCTTATTTTCTTCATTTTTTTCCTTTCCTTCCATTTTCCTCTATTTCTCTCTTTCTGTTTTTCTTCCTCTCTTTCTCTTTCTCTCCATAATTTGTTTTAAAGGTAATCACTTCCATTTTGATATATTGCTTTTGTAGAGCAATTTTCATGGCTTTTTTAATCATCAAACATCTCTCCCCATCCTGTTTAAGGCTAAAGAGTACTTGTTGTCTCAAGTACTGAACATGTAGAAGAGTTGAACTAGGGGTCAAGGAGGTCATCAGGAGCCAAGCTCACTCTATTTATGGCTTACTTTCGTTCTCACCAGCCATACCACGCTAACTGCTGAGGAGAGAAACACTTGTTTCTCTCCCAACTATTATAGCAAATCTTGTTTTGTCATTTTTCTTCCAGCTGGGTCATGTGTGCCTCTGAATTAATCACTGGATCCAAGAAAGTGCAATGCTTTCCTTTTTAAGACTGGAGGCCCATCCTGAGGCTGGAAGAGGAGTCAGCTGAGAATGAAGGAGTAGCATTTCACAAAAGAATAGTGTATGTGCTGTTACCAGGTAAACGGCCAACGAAAGCAGAACAACAGATTCCCAGTTTAGGAACAGTTAATGTGTTGAAGATGGAACATGCATAATTCCTTCTCAGGAAACTTCAACATATTTACTTCTCTTGTAAATTTCTCATTCTGGTTGTAGTATGTATCACTATTCTCCAGAGCCATAACCTCAAAATAGTTTTTACATATTTCCTTTCTCTTGGCTCAATCAAATTCTGTGAATTTATCATCCATAATGTCTTTTGCATCTGCAGTTTTGTTTCCATTTTCACTGCCACAATCCAAATTTGGGTTATTATTAATTCTTGTCTAGATAGTTGCTTTAGCTTCCTAACTGATCTTCCAGTCTTCAATTTCACATTTTTTTTTACTTATATACACCAACTTTAGTTCATTTTATTTTTCAGGTTTCTATGATTACTAATATTTTAATTTTATTTTCAGTGCTATAACATTAAAATCACTAACCTTCCCAATTTCTATCTAGCATCCAACAATTTTACTTTAAGCTATTTTTCTGATTATTAATTATTTGTGAGTAAAGATTATCTGAAACTGAGTTGAATTCAGTGCAAGCTCTGTAAGCTTCCCCACAGTTCTAACATTCTGTTGGTAAATAAAAATTATCCTATTGAAATTTTGGAGCTATAGTGTATTTTTTATTAAGAAAACCAATATGGTACAAAGAAAATAAGTACAAAGAAAAATAAGTCTGACTGGGTGTTAGTTGAAGGAAACACTGGAGGCAGAAAAACAAATTGCAAGGCTACTTACTACTGTAATATAAGCATGGTATGATAAGATCTGGAGCAAAGGGAGGGGGCATGGAAATTAAAAAAAAAAAAAAGGCAGTTTGAAAGGCATAACTTTATGTTGGGTTGGCCAAAAAGTTCATTCAGATTTTTCCAAAAGATGTTATGGAAAAAACAGAATGATTTTTTTTTCTCTTGTCAATCCAATACTTACTTCTCAATTTAACTATAAAGCTCTTAAGGGTTAGAATTGTGTATTCATCTTTCTCCCTGAATTGACTGACAACTATTTACTTTTAGTAAAGTCTATGAATGTTATTGAGCAAAATTTTGTGACTGATGATATGTTGGAGAAGTTTCAGTCTGAGTAATTTACAAGTATAGGAATTAAGTCTGAAACATTTATCTTTTCTTTATTCTTTTGTCTTCCCTTTTCCTGTCTTCCCTCCCTCTTCCTTTCATTCTCCTTTCTCTTCATTTTTTTTTCAGAAGTAAATAATTATTCCTATGGCTTGCTATGCATTTTTTAAATACACTATGGCTGCTTATTAGTTGATGCGCTGATGATTTTTCTACACACCAGGATAATATGCCTAGCACTTTTTGTAAAAATAATGATGAGAATAGTTGTTCCCTCCTATTCCTACATTAAAGATTCACCTGTCTTAAAAAGAAGACTAGATGCTACCAAGATTTACTCTTCTCAATTTGTCAGGGAAAGTAAACACGGGTTTTATAAACAAAATCTAGTATGGGAGATTCTAGGGTCTTGCTTGCTTCATAGTTCACCGTCTCGTGTGTGTGTGCATGCTAAGTCACTTCAGATGTGTCCAACTTCGTGCGACCTTATAGACTGTAGCCTACCAGGCTCCTCTGTCCATAGGATTCTCCTAGCAAGAATACTGGAGTACGTTGCCCTGCTCTCCTCTAGCACCCTTTTGTACTTATTCATAAAATAAAAACATATTTTAGATGAACAGGTATCAGATAATATTCAACATTCTATGTGACTGACTTCTAATGCTCACTAACAAAACTTTGATATTATCATATGTAGTAATACTTGAAATAATTTTGTGAAACAAATGTAACAAATATTTTGAACTACATTTTATTAATGAATAAACTAAAGTCCATGTGACATATAAAAGTCCATGTTATGTTCAGCTTACCTTATTTTTTCTGGACTTGACCTTTTACTTCTAGGAAATTCTTCTTTGCTGTAACATAATGTCCAAATCATAACTGCCATAATCTGACACGATCTCATCTAACTGGACACAAAGATCGCTCTAAGATGGTTTCATGTGCTACACTGGACCAATATAATACCTTGTTCTCCAGCTATTAATACAGTAATTCTAGAACCAGTATATATCAAGCCTGGCCAACTATAGTCCTTCCTTCTCTGCAGTTTAAAATTATTAATGGAATCATGGGAAAAGGAGGGTAAAATTGTGAGAAGCGTCGTCAAGAGTCAACAGAAGTTTGCCACCTATTGTATGGAAGAATACATAACATTTTTTTCCAGTAGTCATGTATGGATGTGAGAGTTGGACTATAAAGAAAGCTGAGTACCGAAGAATTGATACTTTTGAACTGTGGTGTTGGAGAAGACTCTTGAGAGTCCCTTGGACTACAAGGAGATCCAACCAGTCCGTCCTAAATGAGATCAGTCCTGGGTGTTCATTGGAGGGACTGATGTTGAAGCTGAAACTCCAATAGTTTGGCCACTTGATGCAAAGAGCTGACCCACTGGAAAAGACCCTGATGCTGGGAAAGATTGAAGGCGGGAGGAGAAGGGGCTGACAAAGGATGAAATGGTTGGATGGCATCACTGACTCGATGGACATGAGTTTGAGTAAGCTCCAGGAGTTCGCGATGCACAGGGAAGCCTGGGGTGCTGCAGTCCATGGGGTCACAAAGAGTCAGACAGACTGACCAACGGAACTGAACTGAGCTGTGTGGAAGAAAGCAAGTCTGGCACACAAAGAAAGTAGAGCTAAGAGAGTACTGATTAATATCTGAGTACTTGTTCTTCTGATTCATAAGGCAAAATTCTATCCTCAACTAATACAGTGGTTTAATTAAAGGAACTGATAAACTACCTGTTTGGGAGCTTATCTGGTTCATGATGGCTTTCTGTCTTAATCAGAAGAGTTCTAATACAATTGGGAATATAAATACAATGTTCAACGTTACTTAATTAAGCGACAAATGCTTGAATAGGTCTTGATTTTCTGAGGGTCCAAAGCATATTTTTATGCTTTGTCCAATGCATATTTAATACTTTACAGCGATTAGTTGTATGATATAGATAATGTCAACACTCACCCCATACCCCCTTGAGTCCCTTTGCTACTTTCATGTGCACAGGCTCCCAGGTGGGCTTCCCTCCCAGCAGCCAGCATCAGTATCTCTGCTTTAGATGACTCTCCTCATATTCTCAGAACCAGCTCAGCCTGTGCTGCAGGAAAACCACAATTGCCTGGGAATTACCACCCCCTGGGAACAGCCCTTAAAAGGACTGGCAAGTAGTAGGTCTTTATTCTCCATCCCTAGTAAGGATAGCTCCAAGATGGAATTGATTTATGCTGTTTCTGGAGGTTCCCTGAAATATGAGTCAAATATACCTTCCATAGGACTTTTTTGATAGTGTACCTTTACATGGCTTCCTTCCATTTTCATTCCTCTAGAGGGTTTTTGTTTTTCTCTTTTTAAACCTCTGCCCATTGGAATCTTCTCAGGATATCATTCTAGGGAACCCAACCTAAGACAACAGACTACCTTAACTCAATAGCAACCCAGGAATTTAAGTATGAAGAATGAGAGGCCTCAGGTCAAGAACCTGGGTGTGAGATATCAAAGAGAGGTAGGAGAGAATTGTTTGGAAGAGAGACAAGAAAGAACAGGTACTAATATAAACAGCGATAGTTGTGTTATTCCTCACCTGGAAATGGGAGTTAATCAGAAAATGAGCTAAAAATGTGCTTCAGCTATATTTCCAGTGAGTTGAAAGAGTACACCTTCTTTACATGAGCCAAACATTACAGAGCAATATTTTACACTGGTGTGTACTTTGGCTTACAATTAAGGTTATAATTTATTCTTCTTGGTTTATTTCCCAGTGTTCACAGCAAATGTCCAGCATACCTGACTGAAGAATATTGTTAGCCAGAATTTTAGAAAGAAATCTTTACTGAAACTTTTATAAAAAGTTATGACCTTTTCCAAAAGTTGATTTGTTGATTCTCTGAGAAGTGTTCAATCTCTTCTCCCCAAAACAAATACACAGACAAAAACCCTTTCTGCATTTACCAGCTAACACCTACCCTAGTTGCCTGTTGAAGCCTTATTCAAGTGAATAGAGAATAGAAATATGGATAATTCACTGATGTGAAAGTCACCATAATTCTGAGATCTGAACTAGAAATGTGGGTTTAAGGAAAGTAACCTTGAATCAATTATTTAGACATTTCAGTCATATATTTTGTTTTTAAAATATTTCTGAAACTCTGGTCCAAACTTTTTCTAATTCATCTTCAAAATTTATTATAAAGATAAATATTTATTCATCACTAATTATACTGGTTTATTTTCTATAAGTCACATATTTTATAGAATAGATCTAAATCATTCAGATGTTTTAAATAAAAGATTTCATGAGCAGAAGCTTCTGACTCCTCAGTGTATTTTTTGTTTCCTGCATTTGCTCTCATACTGAATGTAGGCTTAGAGGTGCTGTGTCTGTGTATATGTGTCTATTTGTACATTACTAATTCTTACTGTTCTCTTCATAGCATTTCCATGCCCTTGGTTCTAATAGATAGATGTTCCTCTCTGTCTTGACAGTTCCTAGAGCAATGCTCTACTTCAAAGAGTATTGTAGATAATAGTCAAAGAAACAACTCAAAAATAATAGTTTTATAACTTTTTTCTGTTAGACTGTGAGCTCCTTGATGGCAGGAACTGTGACTTATTCATCTTTGTATTTCTGGCTAGAATGTGGGCATGTAAAAGATACTCAACAAATATTTGTAGAATGAACGAGTAAACAGCTTATGTGTAGAAAGTCCCAAATAGCTAGTCTTTTCCCCCACAGCCAATGACACTCCCAGGAGAAAAGAAAGTTGGGTCAGGACAGTGGGTTCTAAGACATCGACTTCTCAGTGTTAGACTTGTCTCCTCCCTGAGGATATAGCAATATATCTTAGAGGGAGAAAAAAGAGTGTGGCTTTTTTTCCTTCTTTTTCTGTCTGTGGTGCAGACTGTGTCCAAATAAAAGATGTGGAACAGTAACTTTTCAAGATGTGACTGACTCCATTTTTATTCTTTTTCAGAACTTCTTGGTAATTAAAAATCATTGCTTTTATTTATATTTCATGTTTTAAAAGGTTAGTTTTTTCTTTTTTGATGCTTTTTAAAAAATTTATTGGCGTATATAGTTGATTTAAAATGTTGTATTAATTTCAGGTGCACAGCAAAGTGAATCAGTTACACATATACATATATTCACTCTTTTGTAGATTCTTTTCTCATACAGGCCATTAGAGTATTGAGTAGAGCTTCTTGTGCTATGCAGTACATCCTTATTAGTCATATATTTGATAGATAGTAGTGTGTATATGTCGATCCCAATCTTCTATTTTATCCATTCCCTGGTAACCATAAATTTGTTTTCTACATCTGTAACTCTATTTCTGTTTTGTAGATAAGTTTATTTGCACCTTTTTTTTTTTTTTTTTAGGATTCCACATATAAGTGATATCATATGATATTTTTCCTCCTCTGTCTGACTTACTTCACTTTAGTATGATAATCTCTAGGTCCATCTATGTTGATTTAAATGGCATTACTTCATTCTTTTTTCTGAATAGTTTTCCTTTGTATATTTGTACCACATCTCCTTTATCCATTCATCTGTCAGCAGACATTTAGGTTGCTTGTCTGTCATGGTTATTGTGAATAGTGCTGCAATGAACATGTGATGCATTTATCTTTTTGAATGAGGGTTTTCTTCAGATATATGACCAGAAATGGAATTGCTAGTAGCTCTATTTTTAGTTTTTAGTTTTTTTTTTTTTTTTTTTTTTTGTTTTTTTTTTTTTTTAGTGGAGTGCAGTTTATTACACCGGCGGGCCCAAGGCAGAGTCTCCTCTTAGCCAAGGACCCCGACCAGCATTTGTGAAAATCTTTTATACCCCATGTGTCCAAACCCACTACCCCAATTCCCTTGAGACTTACATAAACAAAGGAAGGGTAAATACAACTACAATAACCCCATCATTCACATGTTATGCGTTCAAACAGTCAATAATCAATAAGCCCGCAGTTACATTCCAAATAGTTAATAACTGATAAGCCTGTGCTTACATTCTGATAGATAGTGTCCGGAGGCAGGGGTGATTAGTGTCTGTTTTCTCTTCTTCAAGATTCCCCTGCCCAGAGGGGGGTCTTATCCTTCCATTGTCATTCCCACAGGCGCTAAGCACAGAGTTCAGAGTCCACTGGAGAGGTGGCCGCGCACGATCAGCACAGACAGGCCTGAGATGGAGTCCAGGCCCTATGAATTCCTTTTTCATTCCCCCCTCTTGATGCTCTTGGTTTCCATAACGAGCACCATTTATTGAGATATATTGTACTTTAGCCCTCCTGCCACCCACATGAGAGAATGCTATCAACCTCTGGGTTACAAAATTCACAAGGCATTGTAGGAAGCAGGGCCCACAAAGCAGTATGATCAAGATTACTATGACAACAGTTCATTAGACATGGCTTTCACTTGATTTTGCATATCCTCCAAGGCAGCAGATACATCTTCAGACAGGTCAGGGATGTACACACCATTCGCCAAAGTCCCTCCTTGGGCTGCTGTGAGTATGTCTAATGCCATCCTATTTTGAATTACTGCCTTCCTCATCTGAATCTGTTCTTCGTTCAAAGCTTGAATGGCTTTAGTACTGTCTAAGAGGGCCTGTTTAATGAAATTAGTTAAGGCCTCTACCTTAACCATGATATCCATTGTCCCTACAGAGGGTATAAACAAGGCAGCAAGATAGTCATACCATTGGAACACAGGTCGTGTCCATCTTGCATGCAGATAAGGCAGGTTTACTGGAGGCTGGTGTAGGCTAGGCTTAATTCTTCCATGGGTGAAAGCAAATCCTAATGTGCAATGCCGCACCCAGCCAACTGGTAACCATGGCCATAAGTTAAGCCCACAGAGCCACTGGGTCCCATTGAGGGCTACCCAGCGGATTCCAGGATTATATTTCCAGTCGGAACCGGGCCACTGAGCCAACTGATTGGGGTGATAGGTAACTTCCAAGATTTGTTTACTTTGTTCAGGGGACAAATAACAATTCTTTTGGGTCTAGGGGATGGTCTCCAAATCCAACTTTCTGTTCTTTTTGTTCCCAGCAAATAGTAGCAGGGGCAATCAACTGTCCTTTCTCAGGAGTCATCCAGAAATATTCATCCCAGACCTGGTAGTATTGCTCAAGGCACCGGGAGGCCTGTCCCCCTTTTGTAAGGGAGCCCTTTTCCTCTTTAATTCTCATATATGAGGTATAAGCCTTTGTTATCTCCGTAAGGCTGGTGTTCATGTTAAATGTAACCCTATGTCCCTGGCCCATTGATGGCTTCTTCTAACATCAGAGGGCAAAGAAAGGTTATGGTTGGTGAGAGAGAGGAAAGTTCCTTTCTGTTGTTAAAGTCCCCATAACGGAGTGATGATACCCACCAGGGGAGTCTGTCTATTACTGACAGGGGCATAGCCCCACATACCCAAGTTCAGAATTGCATTGGTGAGGCCGAGCAGCAGGAGTCGTTTACCCAGCTCCATCCTGTAGAGGGCTCGTCTGGGACCTAGTTTTCTTCTTCCTCCTCAGAATGATCTTGGTTTCCCGTGGGTCGGTGGGGTCCTTCTGGGCGGTCCACTCGGCATCCTCCGTGTCAGCGTAGTATGTCTTCTTTGCTCTGGTGTGATGGATCAAGGGACAATACCTGCAACTTTAACTGCAGTAGGGGTAGTTAGAATAACATAAGGACCCTTTCACCAAAGGGCTAGCAAATCATGTTTCCAATCTTTGACCCATACTTGGTCACCAAGTGTAAACTCATGAATCTGTTCCCCAAGGGGGAACGGCACCCTTTCTTGTACAAACTTAGTTACCCGATTTATTACCTTACCCAGTTCCATCTGCTGTGAAATCCTATCCCCCCTTCCCTGAGGCAAATTTATTGACACCTGTCTTCTTATGGGAGAAGGCCTCCCATACACAATTTCGTGTGGAGAATAGCCTTGGGACTGTGGGGTCATCCTGAGTCTGAGCAGAGCCATTGGGAGCAAGTCCACTCAGGAGCAGTCAGTCTCTCTGATCCACTTGGAGAGTCTCTTTAAGTGTCCGGTTGGTTCATTCCACCATCTCAGAACTCTGGGCCTCCTCTTTGTAGATCTGTGCCTTCTTCTTCGACACCCGGTAACCTGCTTCCATCAACAGCTGGAGCAGTGCATTTGTCCCTTTCCAGCATTTTTCCTTGGTCTCAGGCAGCCAGCAGGTCATCCCCCTATTGTAGGAGCTGACATCCATACTCTTCCGGATGGAATGAGTCCAGATCAGAAGCCAAGGCTTCCCCAAAGATGGCTGGGAAGTTTAGTTTTTTAAGGAACCTCCATGCTGTTCTCCATAGTACCTGTACCAGTTTACGTTCCCACTGACAGTGTACGATGGTTCCTTTTTCTCCACACCTTCATCAGCATTTATTGTTTGTAGATTCTTTAATTGTCATTCTGATTGGTGTGAGGTGATACGTTATTGTAGTTTTGATTTGCATTATTATTTCTCTAATAATTAGCAATGTTGAGCAATCTTTTCATGTGCTTTTTAGCCATCTATCTTCTTTGGAGAAATGTCTATTTAGATCTTCTGCCCATTTTTTAAATTTTATTTTTTTATATCAAGCTGCATGAATTGTTTGTATATTTTAGAGATTAATCCCTTGTCAGTTGCTTAGTTTTGCAAATATTTTCTCCTGTTCTGAGGACTGACTCTTTGTTTTGTCTATGGTTTCCTTTGCTGTGCAAGTTTTTATGTTTAATTAGGTGCTATTTGCTTATTTTTACTTTTATTTTCATTACTTTAGGAGATGGATTGAGAGAGATCTTGCTGCCATTTATTTCAAAGAGTGTTCTGCCTGTGTTTTCCTTCGAGAGTAAATAAAGGTGATAAGCAAGTAAACGTAGAAAGTGAATGTAAAACTGCAAAGAAATGATTGTGAAAGATTAAAGAAATCAGTCTGGTAAGTCAAACAGAATTTTGAACAACTGCATTTACTTCAAGTTTCTTGGATTAGTTGTAGCAACATATAAAACAATATTCTGCTCTATGCTAGTTTCCATATTAATTTGTAAGAAATTATAATATATAGATTGCAGAATTTTATCCAGTCTCAAAAAAGTCATAAATGTATCTTGAAGTACCAATAGCAGTACTAAAATATGTACAGTAAAAGTAACTTTAATGCATACAGGAATACTAATATTCATTACTTACATGAAAGAGTGATTATTATGATCATGCAAACTATTCTTCAGGTAAAATAATACCACAATATTATTATTATAATGAATATATTGGAATATTTTTAGGTTAGGAAAAATATTCTATGCATAAGATTACTAATTCAGACAAATAGAAGTCTACTTTAAGTTGAGCCATTGAGGAAAATGATAGAAATATATAGCAGGTGTCTCTTTTTAAAAAGCCCAAATTTAACAGGAAATTATACAAACAATTTTTAAAGTCAAACATCTAACAAACTGTGTTAACAGATTGCTTGTCTCTTATCCTATCACATCCTTAGTGCACAAGCTTTGCTTTGCTTACTAATGTATTCTCAGCTCTCTGCATATTATCTGCATATGACAGAAACTCAATGGGTATTTGTTGAATAAATTCAACTTATAAATATATTACTTTGGTGCACATATTATTGTATTATATGTAGCAATACAATGTAACTATATTATCAATATTACATATATATCCTAGGTTTAATTCAGCCAATAAAGGCAAAATCTGGAGGCATGTATTACTAATGCAGTTTTTCCATTTGTGTAGGTCACTAAATCATCTAACAAAAATTAACTTAACACTCACTGTGTCTACAGCTCTGTTCTAGGTGTTGGATGGGCAATCTAGTGATTGATACAAAGCCAGAGAACAATGCAACCTGTTTTAAAGCAATTTATGATTATCCTTATAAAATATTGTTTACTAAAGATAATTTTAAATTATTTAACTATATTAAGGAGAAATATCTTGTTTATCCGATGCAAAGCACAAATTATAAAGTCAGTTTTAAAATTAATCTTAGAAAATTCTATTTCTTTCATAAAAGCTAATATGATTAGAATATAAATACAAAACGCTTTGATTAAAGCAGAAATAATATAAAAAATCAGGAAATTTCAACACAATAAAAGAAACTATTTGCCATTTTGAGAACCTTGAAGATGCCATGAAAATTGTACATTATACAAATACTAGTTCTTTTGCTTAGGGAGTTAGAGAATGTCCCTCTGGGTAGAAATATAATATATTTAGTTAATTCTTGTGCCCCATGAATAAGGAGATTTTGATAGAACTGAAACAGATTTCAGAATGCTTTACCAACTTTTAGAACTTTGAGCTTTTCTCAGACTCTCCATATTAGTAGCTAAGGTGTCAAAAATCATTTCAGGCTTAGTTTAAGATGTTATGTCTTCCTAATAGAGAAACAATGCCAATTAAAGGCTTTTTTGTCCTAAGGGATTGCTGGGCATGTTTATGAAGTTAGGCATACTGCAAGTACTTTTTAAACCAAAATAATGCCCAGTGCCCCACCCTAAGCTTCTTAAATGCCTCCAGCCCTA
This sequence comes from Dama dama, assembly GCF_033118175.1. Classification (NCBI taxonomy): domain Eukaryota; kingdom Metazoa; phylum Chordata; class Mammalia; order Artiodactyla; family Cervidae; genus Dama; species Dama dama. The sequence goes on from NC_083700.1 coordinate 40,314,497, forward strand.
CATTTGATAATCACTGAATTAATTAAACTTAAGCACTCACTAAATTTTCACTTTGTCTACCTCATTTCTATTCCTACTTGGGAAAAAAAAACTTCATTATTATTATACCACTAAATTTCAGTATAGGCCTTAGGCTCAGGTTTTCTAGAATGTATGCAAGTGCATATTTGGACAATTTTCCTGTCTATGATCATTCTGTGATATGAGTCCTATTGCTTCCATTCTTTTATGACTATTACCATTAGTTTACTGCTTCCTTTTTATTATCCACCTCTTTGGTCCAACCAAGTGAACTTTATGCCAAGTTCAAGATATTTTTCTACTTTGATACATGTTATTACTTTAAAATTTTGAGAGCATGACATTCACTTGCACACTCTCTCAATTATCCCCTTTTCAGGAAGACATGGAAACAGATAAGAGGGTCCTCTTTCTTAAATTTGACAAGCACAGGAGCTGAAAATTTTATTGCTACTGTTATTGCTGCTATTTATCACACAAAATTCCAGTTATAAAAATTACATACAAAAATAACATAATGCCTATGTATTGAGGTGCTCCTACATTTGATGCATAAATATTTATAATTGTTCTATTCTTCTTGGATTGATCCATTGATCATTATGTAGTATCCTTCCTTATCGCTTACAATAGTTATTATTTTAAAGTCTATTTTGTCTGATATGAGTATTGTTACTCCAGTTTTCTTTTGATTTCCATTTGCATGGAATATCTTTTTCCATCCCCTCACTTTCAGTCTGCCTGTGTCCCTAGGTCTGAAGCGGGTCTCTTTTAGATAGCATATAATCTGTTATATAGAGTGAAGTAAGTCAGAAAGAGAACAATAACCATCATATATTAATACGTATATATGATATATATATTACTATGATACAAATTAATACATATACAAGAAAATGTACTGATGAACCTATTAGCAGGGCAGGAATAGAGACACTGAGATAGAGAGCAGACTTGTGGACACAGCAGGGGAAAGAGAGGGTGGGATGGATTGCATTGAAATGTATACATTACCATGTGTAAAATAGATCTCTAGTGGGAAATGGATGTATAGTACAGATAGCTCAACCTGGTGCTCTGTGACAACCTAGACAGGTGGAATGGGGGTGGTGGTGGGAGGGAGGCTTAAGAGAGAGAGAATATATGTACATTTATGGCTGATTCACATTGCAGAAACAACACAACATTATAAAGCAATTATCCTTCAATTAAAACATAGCATAATGCATTTAAAGCAGGTTTTAACACTTTTTTTTATGAAGAAGAAAAAGTCTATAAGATATTAAAAATATAAAAACTAAATAATTGATTTTGTTATAAAAGCTCTCAATATTGGATTTAGGGTACAGGATGGTGTATATTTAGAAATTCAGGCAGGTTCAAATATTCCTGTCATATGCTAGCTATTTGGTCTAGTGTGGTGGCTCTTTGTTAATTGGATTGTTAATTGTTCATCTCCTCCGTTTTTCTGTCAAAGCTCATAACATTATTTTGGCCTTTTATCTCTCCTCCACTCTTTTCAGACATGTTTGGATTGGACTCCATTCTTTTCATTTTATTTTTTTTTTAATTTCTTATTTATTTATTTATTTTAATTGGAGGCTAATTACTTTACAATATTGTGGTGGTTTTTGCCATACATTCACATGAATCAGCCATGGGTGTACATGTGTTCTCCATCCTGAACCTCCCTCCCACCTCCCTCCCCATCCGATCCCTCAGGGTCATCCCAGTGCATCAGCCCTGAGCGCCCTGTCTCATGAATCGAAACTGGACTGGTGATCTATTTCACATATGATAATATACATGTTTCAAAGCTATTCTCTCAAATCATCTCACCCTCACCTTCTCCCACAGAGTCCAAAAGTCTGTTCTTTACATCTGTGTCTCTTTTGCTGTCTCGCCTATAGGGTCATTGTTACCATCTTTCTATATTCCATATATATGTGTTAATATACTTTATTGGTGTTTTTCTTTCTTACTTCCTTTGCTCTATATAATAGGCTCCAGTTTCATCCACCTCATCAGAACCAATTCAAATGCATTCTTTTTAATAACTGAGTATTATTCCATTGTGTATATGCACCACAGCTTTCTTATCCACTTGTCTGCTGATAGACATCTAGGTTGCTTTCATGTCCCAGGTAATGTAAATAGTGCTGTGATGAACATTGGGGTACACATGTCTCTTTCAATTCTGGTTTCCTTGGTGTGTATGCCCAGCAGTGGGATTCCTGGGTCATATGGAAAAATCACAACAGACAACACAGAAATACAAAGGATCATAAGAGACTACTGTCAGCAACTATATGCCAATAAAATGGACAACTTGGAAGAAATGGACAAATTCTTAGAAAAGTATAACTTTCCAAAACTGAACCAGGAAGAAATAGAAAATCTTAACAGACCCAACACAGGCACAGAAATCAAAACTGTAATCAGAAATCTTCCAACAAACAAAAGTCCAGGACCTGATGGCTTCATAGCTGAATTCTACCAAAAATCTAGAGAAGAGCTACCATCTTCCTACTCAAACTCTTCCAGAAAATTGCAGAGGAAGATAAACTTCCAAACTCATTCTATGAGGCCACCATCACCCTAATACCAAAACCAGACAAAGATGCCACACACACAAAAAAGAAAACTACAGGCTAATATCACTGATGAACATAGATGCAAAATTCTAGCAAACAAAATCCAACAACATATTAAAAAGGTCATACATCATGACCAAGTGGACTTTATCCCAGGGATGCAAGGATTCTTCAATATTCACAAATCAATCAATGTGATACACCACATTAAAAAATTGAAAGATAAAAGCAATATGATTATCTCAATAGATGCAGAGAAAGCCTTTGACAACATTCAACATCCATTTATGATTAAAACCCTCCAGAAAGCAGGCACAGAAGGAACATACTTCAACATAATAAAAGCCATTTATGATAAAACCACAGCAAACATTATCCTCAATGGTGAAAAAATTGAAAGCATTTCCCCTAAAGTCAGGAACAAGACAAGGATGCTCACTCTCACCACTACTGTTCAACATAGTTTTGGAAGTTTTAGTCACAGCAATCAGAGAAGAAAAAAATTAAAAAAATAAAAGGAAACCATATTGGAAAAGAAGAAGTAAAACTCTCACTGTTTGCAGATCACATGATCCTCTACATAGAAAATCCTAAAGACTCCACCAGAAAATTACTAGAGCTAATCAATGAATATAGTAAAGTTGCAGGATATAGAATTAACACACAGAAATCCCTTGCATTCCTATACACTAACAAGGAGAAAACAGAAAAAGAAATTAAGGAAACAATTCCATTCACCATTGTGACTAAAAGAATAAAATACTTTTAGGAATTTTAGGAAATATATTTACCTAAAGAAACAAAAGACCTATAGATAGAAAACTTTAAAACACTGATGAAAGAAATCAAAGATGACACAAATAGATGGAGAAATATACCATGTTCATGGATTGGAAAAATCAATATAGTGAAAATGTGTATACTATCCAAAGCAATCTATAGATTCAGTGCAATCCCTATCAAGCTACCAATGGTATTTTTCAGAAGACTAGAACAAATAATTTCACAATTTGTATGGAAATACAAAAAACCTCGAATAGCCAAAGCAATCTTAAGAAGGAAGAATGGAACTAGAGGAATCAATCTGCCTTACTTCAGGCTATACTACAAAGCCTACAGTCATCAAGACAGTAAGGTACTGGCACAAAGACAGAAACATGATCAAATAGAACAAAATAGAAAGCCCAGAGATAAATCCGCACACCTATGGACACCTTATCTTCGACAAAGGAGGCAAGAATATACAATGGAGAAAAGACAACCTCTTTAACAAGTGGTGCTGGGAAAACTTGTCAACCACTTGTAAAAGAATGAAACTAGAACACTTTCTAACACCATACACACAAATAAACTCAAAATGGATTAAAGATCTAAGCGTAAGACCAGAAACTATAAAACTCCTAGAGGAAAACATAGGCAAAACACTCTCTGATGTAAGTCATAGCAGGATCCTCTATGACCCACCTTCCAGAGTAATGGAAATAAAAGCAAAAATAAACAAATGGGACCTAATTAAACTTAAAAGCTTTTTCACAACGAAGGAAACTGTAAGCAAGGTGGAAAGACAGCCTTCAGAATGGGAGAAAATAATAGCAAATGAAGCAACTGACAAAGAATTAATCTCAAAAATAAACAAGCAACCCCTGCAGCTCAATTCCAGAAAAATAAATGACCCAATCAAAAAATGGGCCAAAGAACTAAACAGACATTTCTTCAAAGAAGACATACAGATGGCTAACAAACACATGAAAAGATGCTCAATATCACTCATTATCAGAGGAATGAAAATCAAAACCACAATGAGGTACCATCTCATGCTGGTCAGAATGGCTGCTATCAAAAGCCTACATACAATAAATGCTGAGGAGGGTGCAGAGAAAAGGGAACCCTCTTACACTGTTGGTGGGAATGCAAACTAGTACAGCCACTATGAACAGTGTGGGCTCCATTCTTGAGGCAGCATTAGAAAAGTGAACTTGTCCAATGTTAATGGATGCATCACATAGCTGTAAACCTCAAAGTTTGGCTCAGGCATGGGCATGAGGCATGATCAGGGCAAATAAAAAGCAATGAGGCTTCTCTGGGAATTGCTAGAGGAGAGGTAGTGTCCTATCACCAGGCTTTACTTGAGAGATCCTGGGGTTGGTGCTGCTGCTGCTACCTCCTTATCACTGATAGCCTGAAACTAAAGTCAACTCAGAGAAAGCACTGCTGAGAAAAGATGTGAAAGTCAGTCCTGATGACACTGTTGTGCCAGTGGTAAGACTATTTTTAGAATTCTCAGTTACATAAACAAATGCATTCCTGTTTTTGCTTAAGCCATTTGGGACTAGTATTTACACTTATATTTCATACTTGCACTAGATAATTTTCACTGACTCAGATTTTGATATCAAAATGTGATAACATTAGAAGTAAAAGTTTCTCAAAGCTTGAAATTGGGTAAATAGAAATAGTGTGTACAGTAGTGAGGTGCCCTGTATCTAAGTCTAGCAACCCAGCATTTTTTATCCTTGGTGGCAACATCTGTTGGCTTGTTGAAAAAGCAAGGAAGTTCCAGAAAAACATCTACTTCTGCTTTATTGACTATGCCAAAGCCTTTGACTGTGTGGATCACAACGAACTGTGGAAAATTCTTAATGAGGTGGGAATACCAGACTACCTGATCTGCCTTGTTAGAAGTCTGCAGGTCAAGAAGCAACAGTTAGAACTGGACATGGAACAACAGACTGGTTCCAAATTAGGAAAGGAATACATCAAACCTGTATATTGTCACCCTGTTTATTTAACTTATATGCTGAGTACATCATGAGAAATGTTGAGCTGGACAAAGCACAAGCTGGAATCAAAATTGCAGAAATATCAATAACCTCAGATATGCAGATGACACCACCCTTATAACAGAAAGTGAAGAAGGACTAAAGAGCCTCTCAATGAAAGTGAAAGTGGAGAATGAAGAAGTTGGCTTAAAGCGAAACATTCAGAAAACTAAGATCATGGCATCTGGTCCCATCACTTCATGGGAAATAGATGGGGAAACAATGTACTCCAAAATCACTGCAGATGGTGACTGCAGCCATGAAATTAAAAGATGTTTACTCCTGGGAAGGAAAGCTATGGCCAACCTAGATTGTATATTAAAAAGCAGAGACATCACTTTGTGACAAAGGTCCATCTAGTCAAAGCTATGGTTTTTCCATTAGTCATGTATGGATGTGAGAGTTGGACTAGAAAGAAAGCTGAGCTCAGAAGAATTGATGCTTTTGAACTATGGTGTTGGAGAAGACTCTTGAGAAGCCTTTGGACTTCAAGGAGATCCAACTAGTTCATCCTAAAATAAATCAGTCCTGAATATTCATTAGAAAGACTGATGCTGAAGCTGAAGCTCCAATACTTTGACCACCTGATGCGAAGAGTTGACTCAATGGAAAAGACCCTGATGCTGGGAAAGATTGAAAGCAGGAGGAGAAGGGGCTGACAGAGGATGAGGTGTTTGGATGGCATCACCAGTTTGATGGATTTGAGTTTGAGCAAGTTCTGGGAGTTTGTAATGGACAGGGAAGCCTGGCGGGCTGCAGTCCATGGGTCACAAAGAGTTGTTTATGACTGAGTGACTGAACTGAACTGAACTGAGTGAAAGAATTAATTAGAATGTTGCCTGCTGGATCATAAAATTTAGACAATGAGCCTATTAAGGCCACAGAATAAGAGACTTGGTAGGAAAATTTAGTATGCTAGAGTATGCTGATTACATTTTGCACTTGGTAAGGACCTATAAGAAACTGAAAAGACAGCTAAAGCTGGCCTATCTGGAACCAGAGAAAGAAGAAAATAAAATTTTTCTACAAAAGCTAATTTTGCCAATTTTGCTATCTACATGCTTGAGAAACTAGAAATCTGAAGACTTGCATGATGGAAATCCTGCCTAAACTAAAAATCAGAGGCAAGGTGGCAGGTAATAATCAACAACCTCATGTTCTGTACTTCCTGCATCACAAGGGACAATTGCTTCTGCAGAGCTGAGGCAAAAAAGAGAAGATTATATGGGGTTTTGTCTACCAGGCTTTCAAATGACCCATTGAGCTACAAAATGAAAGATCTAAATTCCAGAGCTAAGGCAGCACCATGCTTCTCATAAAGTCAGAGACAGAGGTGATCTGAGGAAGCTTTTAGTTTTATTCATTTTCATTTGAGTCTTCTGATACCAGAAATTTGAAGTGTCCTTGGCTGTTAAGGACATATAGATCCTTGATTTCTTATATGTAAAATAAGGATGACAATTTTCTTCCAGAATGACTTTAAGGATTAACTTAGACCATACAAGTTGAAGTATCAAGCACAGTGCCTGATGCATAGTTGATACTCGATATGGCAACAAATATTATTAATATAGGTAGTTCAAAGCTCCAGATAAGAAAGTTAGAAAATTAAAGTATAAAAATTTACGTAGTGTAGATTTATTAATTATTAATGTGTTATTAATAAGAATAATGTATTATCAGTAAAAATTGTTAATTATTAATGTATTGATTATTCCAAGAGATAGTTCTGATGGTCAGTCAGTTCAGTTCAATCACAGTCTGCAAATACAGTTAAAAAATAACAGATCCATATTTATATAATTAATGAAGCTAAATTTTTTTATATACATTAATGGGAACATATGATCTGAGCTTGTATCACTATTTTATTGTATTGCAAATATTTGTTTATATTTATTTGTTTCCCAGCTTTGCATCATTGTGTACTCAGTTGCCTCAGTCGTGTCCAACTCTTTGAGACTCTGTGGGGTGTAGCCTCCCAGGAGCCTCAGTCCATGAGATTCTCTAGGCAAAAACATTGGAGTGGGTTACCATGCCAGGTCTCCAGGAGATTTTCCCAACCCAGATATCAAACTCATGTCTCCTGCATCTCCACACTGCAAGTGGATTCTTTGCCATTGAGACACTTTGCATCATTTATGTTTAACATGCTGCTTAGATCACAGTAGGCTACTGATTTATGTTTGTTGATTTTATCTATGTATGCATTAGTTAATGAAAATCTCATCCTGCAACCATCAAAACAGAATCATATTTAGATCGTAAGTCTAATCAAAATTTTTTTTTGTACAATGCCCACTTAAAATAATAAATTTGTGTGTAAAACAGGACCTTAAAATTCTGATTTTTGCTGGAAAAAATTTGCCATGATGTAGAGTGTTAGTTGTTTGTCTTTGTAGAGCTTTTTTACACTGACTCTCCTTGTCCGCTTCTCCAGTCTACTTAATTATTTATAGAGTCCCCAGTTTGGGCCCAGGCCTAACTAACTATACTAAGTAGAATTACAAAATTTTGCTGAAGATACTTGATAAATAAGAGCAGGGCTGAATCATTGAATCAAAAAATGGAAGTAATTATAAAAGGAATACAAAATTAAAGTGAAATAAAGCCAGAAATGTTAATTTTAGTCATTTGAATTTAATTTCAGAATGGAATATGTAGAAAATAGTCCAATATAAGTTATTATAGTATAGCTCTGTTGTTAACATATTCCATATTTTCCTGAAAGAACCAATTTGATTATTTCCAATATAGTATAAAAAAATGGTATTCTTTGATGGCTTAGTGGTAAAGAATCTGCCTGCTAATGCAGGAGACTCAGGTTCGATCCCTGTTTGGGAAGATCCCCTGGAGAAGGAAATGGCAACCCACTCCAGTATTTTTGCCGGAAAATCCCATGGACAGAGGAGCCTGGCATACTACAGTCCACTGGCCCACAGAGCTGGACATAACTTAGTGACTAAGTGGGCATACAGAGATGCAATTAAAGTTTTGATTTTTATGAGTTGTCTTGTAAAACTCAATAAACATAAAAAAATTTCTTTATTGAACTACATTTAAATTTTGTGTTAAAGAAATGGCATATACAAACAGTGTATTCAAAAATTTTATTGAGTACCCTTTGCATTCTGGACACTGTCTTGGTAGGATTCAAAGCCCTTGCCTCAAGAAGCTTCTAGACAATAAGCAGAAATAATAAGTAGATAATGACATTACAAAATGTGAAGTGTTATGATGGTGAAGACACATAGAATTGGTACCCAAACTAAGGTGAAAATTTGGAAGGACTTAGAGAGTCTTCTAAGTGGAGTCTTGATGGAATTAAGTAGGTCTCATGGGGCTGGGGTTAGCATTGGGATCTGGGAAATCATTCTCTAAAAAGAAGCTGCAATTTGTGAAGTTCCAAAGTTGAGACAACGTAGGAGCATTGGAGGATTTCAAATAATTTAACATGACTGGAGTCACATTAGAAGAATGATGAAGTGGGAGATCTGGAAGTGTCCAAATTCTAAAGACCTTCATGTACCTGCTAAGGTTTGCACTTAATTATAAGGCAGCCAGTATCCATTGAATGACTCTTTTTTTTTTCTTTTTCCCCATTTATTTTTATTAGTTGGAGGCTAATTACTTTACAATATTGTAGTGGTTTTTGTCATACATTGACATGAATCAGCCATGGATTTACATGTATTCCCCGATCCCCCCTCCCCATTGAATGACTCTTGCAGGTGGTTATACATGATATACTTTGGCCTTTAAAAGAATTTCTCTGAGGTTGAGGAGAATGTCCAAGAAGGGGCAAGATGATAATCAAGATATCAATTAAGCAAGGGGTAATAATTCAACAAAGTATGATACTTAGCCAAACAAAATTAATGACATTAGTATGGAAAAAAGTGGATGAAATGAAATATCAAGAACATAGAATCTTCACAATTTTGTGTCCAATTGAGTGTTGGTGATGAAGTACAAATTTTTAACCTCTGGAGTTAAATATATGCAGGTGCCATTCATTGAGACAGGAAACAGAGAGAGAGCTCAAAGCACAAGATGAGCTTTCTTTTAACCTATGTTAAGCTATAAAGAACTTTTTCACTATTTAAGTGAAAATATCAAGTAAGCCACTCGTTTTTGGAAAGACTCATATTATCTTATTCTCCTTTAAGATGATTGATTTAGGGTAGAATATGTAACCAAGTTCTTATCAGTTATATGTAATACTAAATTTGCTGAGACCTTCTGGGAAAGATTCCCTTCTTTAATAAAAATAAATTCCTATGGATAAGGCTTGCAGTTTCTTTTCTGTCTGAACATTGATTTATAGGGTCCTGATGCTTGGAACTGCAGACAGATTCTTTTGACCATTAGGCAAAAGCAAGTAAAATCACTAAGAAGTAGAACCAGAACCCTGATATTTCTAAACTATTGAATTTACAAATTCTGGAATCATCCAACTTTGGATTTATTTTATATGAGAAAATAAAAACACTTACTGCTTGAGGAACTTTTCTTTTTCTGTTATTTGCACCTGAGAGATTTCTAACCTGACTGAAGATTAAGAAGTGATCTGAGATTATTCAGTGGAGTCAGTATAAGCAACTCTTTATAAAACTGAATGGTGATTAAGAGGGGAGAGATGTATTATTTGGATAGAGGTGTGGTATCAAGGAAAAGTGTTCTTTTTAATGGGAAAGACTTAAGAATATCTAGATGCTAACATTACCAGGGAAGTTATAACTGACAGAGAAATTTAAGGCAAGAGAGTACAACGAATAGAGGTAATCGAGTTAGAAAAGCCTTTGGAGGGATGAGACTTCTTTCTTTCTGACAGCAGTCAAGATGGCATGGGAGGATGAACATAAAGTTTACATGGCAGAGAAACATCATTGCTTTTATTCCATTTCCCTCACAACTCTTCGTTTAATGCTTTTATTTTTTTTCAACAACCAGAATAGAGTTTAAAGTTTTGGATCATAACTGATGGAGACCACTAGGTAGATTTTCTCTTTCATTCATTGGAATAGAATGCCTTCCAGAAGAAAAAAAAAAGTGTGTCAATATGTAAATACCCACATGAGGGAGAGAGAGCCTGTGTGTTTGGAATGAGAAAGGCAGCAGCTGGTTGTGTCAGTAAATTGTCAAAGTCAGATTTCTTATGACCAGCTGGCTTACTGAAGCACAAACTGTTCTGGAGAACCCAGAAGTCAAATTGGTACCAGCTGAGGAGACATATATTAAACTGAAAGCCAAATTAAATAAAAAAGTTATAAGAAAAGGACAAGTTCTGAGTAGAAGAAAAAAATGTAGCATACCAAAGAGTTATTTGATAGTTGTTTTTAAAGATACAACTGAAGAGGTTTGCATTTACAGCCTCAAAGCCCAAAAAGCATTCTCTCATTACACTCAAGGGAGGAATGGAAGCATTTCAGCTGGCTACAGTTGGAACATACCAAGAAACCTCAGTCTGTTATGTACACAATTTCCATAAACTGACATTCTGTGTTTAGCTCTTTCTTAACTGGATGGTACCAAGAAATGAAATCTAAGAGCCATCATTGTAATTAACTTGCATGTACAATGGCAGCATTTGCCTTCCTCAAATTTATGACTGATGCTAAACTGTTACTGAATACAGAAAATTTAGAATTAACTCTTAAATGAAATAGCAGTAGACTGAAGGTCTGCTTTTTTATTTCAAAATACACACCTCCTATAAGATTCTGTACATAGAAACCCATGCCATTAACATGATTTCCAGATGTACTTTTGGCAAACTTTTCAGTTTTTAATTTAGCTAAACCTGTATCTCAAACCATGTGAGTGATTATATATCACAAAAAAGGACCATTTTGAGGCTGAAGGTTGAAACAGAAGATCCTAGTTGATTGCATATTTAAGTGATCTCTGGTTCCCAAATGATATGGAGTGCAAGAATAATAATAACCCCACCCATAGCTTAGTTTCGTTACATATATATGAAAAAATTCAAAAATTGAATTAATCACCCCTGATTTATGTGATCTGAAAGCAATAAGAAACCAGTAATGAAGTTGTAGATCTTTCAAAAAGCAATTAACCAGGTAGAGAAGAACTGGCAAGTGTTCAAAAAATATCTTATTTAATGTTTGGGCCAAAACTGTAAATTATTTTCAAATAATTTTCAGTGTATTAATACATTTTAATGTTTCAGTGAACTAGGAGGAATTCTATTTGTTCAGCTGGAAGATGTTCCTCTTGGCATAATACCAAATTTACAAAAGCAGTGAAAGAAAGTGAAAACATTTTGAGTATTTTGAGTGTTAGGAAGTACTAGCTTCCTCTGTCCTGGAATTCTCCAGGCAAGAATACTGGAGTAGGTTGCCATTCCCTTCTCCAGTGATCTTCCTGACCCAGTGATCGAACCTGTGTCTCCCGCATTGCAGGCAGATTCTTTACTGTCTGAGCTACCAGAGAAGTTTTAAAACATAACACAAAGTATACTTTTTCTTTTTTTTTTAACACAAAGTATACTTTTTCTATATTTTTAGGTTTCTGAAGATCCTATTCAGATTTTCCATTTAGCTGAAAATTTGAAAAGTATTTGACTTTGCTATAAGTGAGGCATTTGTACTTATACTAGGAACTGTAATATATAACTATAATTGCCTTTCCTACCACTTCTCTTTTTCTCCTTCCCCTCGTATTTATACTTTTTAAACCTATTACTATAATGTTAAATTGTCATTAATATATCAGTGACACCAGGCTGCAAAATAAATGAATAAAAGCTTGTGGGGTGCAAGTTGGCACTTAAAAAAAAGAACAAAGATTTTTTTAAAAGTTTTGAAATTGTTTCTTATAGTTTCATTTTATAAAACTCATAGATAATTTAAAAAGTGCAAATTGCAAGATGAGATAATGAAAAAGCAAAATAGTATCTTCCATCATCTTACTACCTAAAGATAACCAGTAATAATATAAATTTTTCCAGCCTTTAATATTATGAATAGGCTTTCAAAATTAAAATGTTTGGTGTAATATTGTGTAATTTGTATTATGGTATATCAGTAAAAATTATCTGAAAATATTGTATATTATATTATATAATATAATTTTATATATAAATACAATATTTATATATAAAATATATATTATAATATAAATATAATTTTATATAATACAATTATATAAAATATTATATATATATATATACCTCTTTATAACAACTTTATAATAGTCTGCTTAGTGAACATTTAGAATGATTATAATCTTTCACCATCATAAGTATTTTTGATGATGTTTCTTAATAATAGTCAAAAAACAGAAAATGCATGTAAGATGTTGAAAGACTGGTATTACAGTGGACTAAGGCATTAATGATGCCAGAAAGTTCAGACTCCTGCACAAAAAGATCCACCTTTACAGAGAAGCTTGCCAGGGCTGAGAGCCACATATTGGAGCTCATTTGTTACAGGTCAAAATTTGCCCTTCTGTCAAACCCTACTTTTTCTTGATATGAGCATAAACTGGGTCAGTATAAAATAAGAAGAAGCTCTTGTATTCATGAAAGTTTACCCCACTGGGCAATATTCAAACCTTTTGAGAAGATTGTGCCAAGAGAAAAAAAAAAGCAATGTTGGAGAAGTGAGGTTGAACTGCTACACACTTGCTCCATAGCTCTGGATCCCATTGATGATCCTGTTAGAATTGCAGACAGATTCTTTATCAGCTGAGCCACCAGGGAAGCCAATTAGACTGTCTACTTTGGGGAAATTTCCTAATTGCAACATCTACTCTTAAAACATAAATTTCATGAGAGCAAGAATGTCTGTACAGAACCTTGAAAAACTCCTTCACAAAGCTGTTTAATACATGTTGACTATGTATAAAGTCAAATCAGTCAATCCTAAAGGAAATCAACCCTGAATATTCACTGGAAGGACTGTTGCTGAAGCTGAAGCACCAATACTTTGGCCACCTGATGTGAAGAGCCGACTCTTTGGAAAAGACCCTGTTGCTGGGAAAGATTGAAGGCAAAAGGAGAAGAGGGCAGTAGAAGATGAGGTGGTTAGATAGCATCGCTGACTCAATGGGCATGAATTTGAGCAAACTCTGGAAGACAGTGGAGGACACAGAAGCCTAGTGTGTTGCAGTTAGTGTGAAGTCACAGATCAGCCATAACTTAGCGACTTAACAACAACAACAATGGAAAAAAGCAGTACCTATAAGCCGTTCCACACTTTCAATCTCTGAGCTGTTAACATATCTCTCTTAGTATTGCCTACAGGGTTGCAGGAGGGCCAAGAGGAGCTTCTCCACGTTCAAGGTCAGGAGGGGCAGCCTTGAGGAGATACCCCTTGTCCAAGGCAAGGAGAGCAGCTGCGCTTTGCTGGAGCAGCCATGAAGAGATACCCCACGTCCAAAGTAAGAGAAACCCAAGTAAGAGGGTAGGTGTTGCAAGAGGGCATCATTGGGCACACACACTGAAACCATAATCACAGAAAACTAGCCAGTCTGATCACATGGACCACAGCCCTGTCTAACTCAGTGAAACTAAGCCATGCCGTGTGGGGCCACCCAAGATGGATGGGTCATGGTGGAGAGGTCTGAGAGAATGTGGTCTGCTGGAGAAGGGAATGGCAAACCACTTCAGTATTCTTGCCTTGAGAAGCCCATGAACAGTATGAAAAGGCAAAATGATAGGATACTGAAAGAGGAACTCTCCAGTTGGTAGGTACCCAATATGCTACTGGAGATCAGTGGAGAAATAACTCCAGAAAGATTGAAGGGATGGAGCCAAAGCAAAAACAATACCCAGTTGTGGATGTGACTGGTGATAGAAGCAAGGTCTGATGCTGCAAAGAGCAATATTGCATAGGAACCTGGAATGTTAGGTCCATGAATCAAGGCAAATTGGAAGTGGTCAAACAGGAGATGGCAAGAGTGAATGTTGACATTCTAGGAATCAGCGAACTAAAATGGATGGAATGGGTGAATTTAACTCAGATGACCATTATATCTACTACTGTGGGCAGGAATCCCTTAGAAGAAATGGAGTAACCATCATGGTAAACAAAAGAGTCTGAAATGCAGTACTTGGATTCAATCTCAAAAACGAAAGAATGATCTCTGTTCGTTTCCAAGGCAAACCATTCAATATCATGGTAATGCAAGCCTGTGCCCCAATCAGTAATGCTGAAGAATCTGAAGTTGGAGAGTTCTATGAAGACCTACAAGACCTTTCAGAACTAACACCAGGGAGGATGTCCTTTTCATTATAGGGGACTGGAATGCAAAAGTAGGAAGTCAAGATACACCTGGAGTAACAGGGAAATTTGGCCTTAGAGTACAGAATGAAGGAAGGCAAAGGCTAACAGAGTTTTGCCAAGAGAACGCACTGGTCATAGCAAATACCCTCTTCCAACAACACAAGAGAAGACTCTACACATGGACATCATCAGATGGTCAACACCGAAATCAGATTGATTATATTCTTTGCAGCCAAAGATGGAGAAGGACTATACAGTCAGCAAAAACAAGACCGGGAGCTGACTGTGGATCAGATCATGAAATCCTTGTTGCCAAATTCAGACTGAAATTGAAGAAAGTGGGGAAAACCAGTAGACCATTCAGGTATGACTTAAATCAAATCCCTTATGATTATACAGTGGAAATGAAAAATATATTTAGGGACTAGATCTGATAGACAGAGTGTCTGATGATCTATGGACAGAAGTTCATGACATTGTACAGGAGAGAGGGACTAAGACCATCCCCATGGAAAAGAAATGCAAAAAAGCAAAATGGCTGTCTGAGGAGGCCTTACAAATAGTTGTGAAAAGAAGAGAAGCAAAAAGCAAAGGAGAAAAGGAAAGATACTCCCATTTGAATGCAGATTTCCAAAGAATAGCAAGGAGAGATAAGAAAGTTTTACTCAGAGGTCAATGCAAAGAAATAGAGGAAAACAATAGAATGGGAAAGACTAGAGATCTCTTCAGGAAAATTAGAGATACCAAGGGAATATGTCATGCAAAGATGGATACAATGAAGGACAGAAACAGTATGAACCTAACAGGAGCAGAAGATATTAAGAAGAGGTGGCAAGAATACACAGAAGAACTGTACAAAAAAGAATTTCACCACCCAGATAATCACGATGGTGTGATCACTCACCTAGAGCCAGACATCCTGGAATGTGAAGTCAGGTGGGCCTTAGAAAGCATCACATGAACAAAGCTAGTGGAGGTGATGGAATTCCAGTTGAGCTATTTCAAATCCTGAAAAATGATGCTATGAAAGTGCTGCACTCAATATGGCAGCAAATTTGGAAAACAGCAGTGGTCACAGGACTGGAAAAGGTCAGTTTTCATTCCAATCCCTAAGAAAGGCAATCCCAAAGAATGCTAATCTACCGCACAATTGCACTTATCTCACATGCTAGTAAAGCAATGCTCAAAATTCTCCAAGCCAGGCTCCAGCAATATGTGAACCGTGAACTACCAGATGTTCAAACTGGTTTTAGAAAAGGTTTAGGAACCTGAGATCAATTTGCCAACATCTGTTGGATCATTGAAAAAGCAACAGAGTTCCAGAAAAACGTCTATTTCTGCTTTAATGACTATGCCAACAACTTTGACTTTGTGGATCACAATAAACTGTGGAAAATTCTGAAAGAGATGGGAATACCAGACCACCTGACCTGCCTCTTGAGAAACCTGTATGCAGGTCAGGAAGCAACAGTTAGAACTGGACATAGAACAGATTGGTTCCAAATAGGAAAAGGAGTATGTCAAGGCTGTATGTTGTCACCCTGCTTATTTAACTTATATGCAGAGTACATCATGAGAAATGCTGGGCTGGAAGAAACACAAGCTGGAATCAAGATTTCTGGGAGAAATATCAATAACCTCAGATATGCAGATGATACCACCCTTATGGCAGAAAGTGAAGAGGAACTAAAAATCCTCTTGATGAAAGTGAAAGAGGAGAGTGAAAATGTTGGCTTAAAGCTCAACATTCAGAAAACTAAGATCATGGCATCTGGTCCCATCACTTCATGGGAAATAGATGGGGAAACAGTGGAAACCGTGGCTGACCTTAGGTTGAGGGGCTCCAAAATCACTGCAGATGGTAATTACAGCCATGAAATTAAAAGATGCTTACTCCTTGGAAGGAAAGTTATGACCAACCTAGACAGCATATTAAAAAGCAGAGATATTACTTTGTCAACCAAGGTCCTTCTAGTCAAGGCTATGGTTTTTCCAGGGGTCATGCATGGATGTGAGAGTTGGACTATAAAGAAAGCTGAGCGCCGAATTGATGCTTTTGAACTGTGGTGTTGGAGAAGACTCTTGAGAGTCCCTTGGACTGCAAGGAGATCCAACCAGTCCATCCTAAAGGAAATCAGTCCTGGATGTTCATTGGAAGGACTGATGCTGAAGCTGACACTCCAATACTTAGGCCACCTCATGCTAAGAGTTGACTCATTGGAAAAGACCCTGATGCTGGGAGGGATTGGGGGCAGGAGAAGGGGACGACAGAGGGTGAGGTGGCTGGATGGCATCACCGACTCGATGGACATGGGTTTGGGTGAACTCCGGGAGTCGGTGATGGATAGGGAGGCATGGCGTGCTGCAATTCATGGGGTCACAAACAGTCGGACTAGGACTGAGTGACTGAACTGAACTGATAGGGGATATATGCTGTAAAGGACTAGATATAACAATATTGTAAATTTAGGGCCTTATAAAAGTAAAGAAACATAAAATAAGTAAATGTGTCATTTAAGTAGACTATTCTCTTCCTTCCTTACCCCAAACTTAAGAAATTATGTGGAGTGGTATGCATGGGTCTTTTTAAATGTCTCCAGAATAGCAGAGCATCCAGATGAATGATGTTCCAGATATTCTGCCTGCTCACTTGGAAAGCTGCTACCTTTTCCAGAAGCTGTCCTTTTCTTTCCTTAGTGCCTTTTTTGCTGCTGTTAAAAGGACTACAAATCCTGAGAAGAATTTAGGTCAAAATCAGATTATCAATTAAAAGGGATGGTAGGTAAATAGAACATTTACCTGAAAATTAATTCTGAGGGTAGCTTATAGAATTCTGTAATGTAGTTAAAAGGGTACCTTAGGGTATAGGTTTATTGGAGACTTGAAGCTTTGAATCTTATCTCTTAATGCTTGGGTTTGGTTCACTCCGAAAGTGAACATTTACAAGGACATATTTTACATATCATTATTCCATCCTTATGATGGGGTGAAAATATCTTATTCTTGTCTCACAAATCAATTAAATTGAAATCCTAGCTTACTTAGTGGATATGTACCACTGATGCTATTGAAAAGATGCTTGCAAATTCTGTCAGCTCTACTATAATCAGAACCCTCCATTTTTACTATCCAGGGTATCAGTCAGTTCAGTTCAGTCACTCAGTCGTGTGTGACTCTTTGTGACCCGATGAACCACAGCATGTCAGGCCTCCCTGTCCATCACCAACTCCCAGAGTTCACCCAAACCCACGCCCAGTCTGTTGGTGATGCCATCCAACCACCTCATCCTCTGTCATCCCTTTCTCCTCCTGCCCTCAATCTTTCCCAGTGTCAGGGTCTTTTCAAATGAGTCATCTGTTCACATCAGGTGCCCAAAGTATTGGAGTGTCAGCTTCAACATCAGAACTTCCAATGAACACCCAGGAATGATCTCCTTTAGGATGGACTGGTTGGATCTCCTTGCAGTCCAAGGGACTCTCAAGAGTCTTCTCCAACACCACAGTTCAAAAGCATCAATTCTTCAGCGCTCAGCTTTCTTTAGTCCAACTGTCACATCCATACACGACCCCTGGAAAAACCATAGCCTTGACTAGACGGACCTTTGTTGGCAAAGTAGTGTCTCTGCTTTTTAATATGCTGTCTAGGTTGGTCCTAACTTTCCTTCTCAGGAGTAAGCATCTTTTAATTTCATGGCTGTAATCACCATCTGCAGTGATTTTGGAGCCCCCCAAACTAAAGTCAGCCACTGTTTCCACTGCTTCCTCATCTATTTGCCATGAAGTGATGGGACTGGATGCCATAATCTTAGTTTACTGAATGCTGAGCTTTAAGCCAACTTTTTCAGTCTCCTCTTTCACTTTCATCAAGAGGCTCTTTAGTTCTTCTTCACTTTCTGCCATAAGGGTGGTGTGATCTGCATATTTGAGGTTATTGATATTTCTCTAGGCAATCTTGATTTCAGCTTGTGCTTCCTCCAGCCCAATATTTCTCATGATGTACTCTGCATATAAGTTGAATAACACTTATTCAATAAGCATTGGGTGACAACATACAGCCTTGACATACTCCTTTTCCTATTTGGAACCGGTCTTTTGTTCCATGTCCCATTCTAACTGTTGCATCTTGACCTGCATACAGGTTTCTCAAGAGGCAGGTCAGGTGGTCTGGTATTCCCATCTCTTTCAGAATTTTTGTTGTAATCTACACATCAAAGACTTTGTCATAATCAATAAAGGAGAAGTAAATGTTTTTCTGGAACTCTCTTACTTTTTTGATGATCCAGTAGATGTTGGAAATTTGATCTCTGGTTCCTCTGCCTTTTCTAAATTCAGTTTGAACATCTGGAAGTTCACGGTGTGCTTACTGTTGACTTCAGATTTCAGGATGTCTGACTCTAGGTTGGTGATCACAATATCATGTTTACATGGGTCATGAAGATCTTTTTTGTATAGCTCTTCTGTGTATTCTTGCCACCTCTTCTTAATATCTTCTGCTCCTGTTAGGTTCATACTGTTTCTGTCCTTCATTGTATCCATCTTTGCATGAAATATTCCCTTGTTATCTCTAATTTTTTTTCCCATTCTGTTGTTTTCCTCTATTTCTTTGCAATGATCACTGAGGAAGGCTTTCTCATTTGTCCTTGCTGTTCTCTGGAACTCTGCATTCAGATGGGTAGATATTTTCTTTTCTCCTTTGCCTTTAACTTCTTTTCTTTTCTCAGCTATTTGTAAGGCCTCCTCAGAGAACCATTTTGCCTTTTTGAATTTCTTTTTTCTTGAGGATGGTCATGATCGCCACCTCCTGTATAATGTCATGAACCTTTGTCCATAGTTCTTCATGCACTCTGTCTATCAGATCTAATCTCTTGAATCTGCTTGTCACTTCCACTGTATAATCATAAGGGATTTGATTTAGGTCATAATTGAATGGTCTATTGGTTTTCCCTACCTACTTCAATTTGAGTCTGAATTTGGCAATAAGGAGTTCATGATCTGAGCCACGGTCAGCTCCTGGTTTTGTTTTTGTTGACTGTATAGAGCTTCTCCTCTTTGGCTGCAAAGAATATAATCAGTATTGACCATCTGGTGATGTCCATGTGTAGAGTTCTCTTGTGTTGTTGAAAGAGGGTGTTTGCTATGACCAGTGCATTATCTAGGCAAAGCTCTGTTAGCCTTTGCCTGGCTTCATTTTGTACTTCTAGGCCAAAATTGCCTGTTACTCCAGGTATCTCTTGACTTCCTACTTTTGCTTTCCAGTTCCCTATGATGAAAAGGACATCTTTTTTTGGGTGTTAGTTCTAGAAGGTCTTGTAGGTCTTCACAGAACCATTCAACTCCAGCTTCTTTGGTATTACTGGTTGGGGCATAGACTTAGATTACTGTGATATTGAATAGCTTGCCTTGGAAAAGAACAGAAATCATTCTGTCAATTTTGAGATTGTACCCATGCACTGCTTTTCATGGGTTTGTTGACTATGAGAGCTACTCCATTACTTCTAAAGGATTCTTGCCCACAGTAGT
Organism: Dama dama; assembly: GCF_033118175.1. Taxonomy (NCBI): domain Eukaryota; kingdom Metazoa; phylum Chordata; class Mammalia; order Artiodactyla; family Cervidae; genus Dama; species Dama dama. The sequence continues at coordinate 40,334,701 of NC_083700.1, forward strand.
AGATATAATGATCATCTGAGTTAATTTCACCCATCCCATTCCATTTTAGCTCACTGATTCCTAAAATGTCCATGTTCACTCTTGCCATCTCCTGTTAACCACTTCTAATTTACCTTGACTCATGGACCTAAAATTCCAGGTTCCTATGCAATATTGTTCTTTATAGCATTGAACTTTACTTCCATCACCAGTCACATCCACAACTGGGTGTTGTTTTTAGTTTGGCTCTGTCTCTTCATTCTTTCTGGAGTTATTTCTCCAATTTTCTCCAGTAGCATATGGGGCACCTACCAACCTGGGGAGTTCATCTCTCAGTGTCCTATCTTTTTACCTTTTCATATTTTTTATGGGGTTCTCAAGGCAATAATACTTAAGTGGTTTGCCAGTCCCTTCTCCAGTGGACCACATTTTGTCAGCACTCTCCACTATGACCCATCCATCTTTGGTGGCCCTTCACAGCCTGGCTCATAGTTTCATTGAGTTGGACAAGGCTGTGGTTCCTGTGATCAGTTTGATTAGTTTTCTGTGATTGTGGCTTTCATTCTTCTGTCCTCTGATGGATAAGGATTAGAGGCTTATGGAAGTTTCCTGTTGGAAGAAACTGGGGAAAACTGGGTCTTGTTTTGATGGGCAGGACCATGCTCAGTAAATCTTTAATCCAATTTTCTGTTGATGGGCAGGACTGTGTTCCCTTCTTGATGTTTGACCTGATACCAAACTATGGTGGAGGTAATAAAGCTAATGGCAACTTCCTTCAAAAGGTCCCATGCACACACTGCCACACCCAATGCCCCAACCCTGCAGCTTGCCACCACTGACCCACACCTCCACCGGAGACTCCTGGACACTCACAGGTAAGTCTGGGTCAGTCTCTTGTGGGGTCACTGCTCCTTTCTTGTGAGTCCTGGTGCACACAAGGTTTTGTTTGTGCCCTCCAAGAGTCTGTTTCCCTATTCCTGTGTAGGTCCTGTAATCAAATCCCACTGGTGTCCAAAGTCAAATTCCCTGGGGATTCTCAGTCCCTTTGCCAGATCCCCTGGTTGGGACATCTGGTGTGGGTCCCAGAATTTTCTTAACAGTGAGATAATTTCTTTGGTATAATTGTTTTGCTGTTTGTGGGCCATCTGCTCTATGGTGGGGTTAATGGTGACCTCCTCCAAGAGGGCTTATGCCACTGGCTAACCCTTTACTTTATATTTGAAATAGGAAAAGAAATTTTATTTCCTTTATTTTTTGAAGTTGATAATACTTGTAATGTGAATATGGTTATAGTTCCCAGAGTTCAACTTTCCTTCCTTGATTTCAAACAAATCTTTTTCAGTTTCTCAAAGACCTTTCTGTAGCCATAAGAGCTTATCTTTAGGGGGCTTTGTTTGGCCTGTTGCTTTACTCTAAACATTTCTGACAACTCATCTTCCTGACTTGACCTGAAGTTCTACATGTCTGAACCATAAAGAAAGCACATGTAGCAAAAGCAACTATATGTGCACAAGAACATTGAGTTTTTAAGATGCTAATTTAGTGGGGCATGTGTAAATGCCACAGCAGTTGGTAATGATTAATTAAAGCATTAATAGTAAATGGAAGCATTAAGATTTATTTATCATTTGAGGAAATTAGTAACTCAGTAATCATTGAATAAAATTCATGAAGAACTTAATTATATTTTCTTCAGCAATATAACAAAATAACTTATTTAAATTTTAAAATCCCTTGGAGATTTCAGCAAGGAGCTTATGAAACTGATGAATTTGTATTACCCTGAGTGAGTGTGTGCTAAGTTGCTTCATTGCAACCCTATGGACTGGAACTTGCCAGGCTCCTCTGTCCATGGGATTTCTCAGGCAAGAATACTGGAAAGGGTTTCCATTTCCAACTCAGGGGATCTTTCCAACCCAGGGATTGAACTCGTGTCTCTTAGGTCTCCTGCATTGTCAGCTAGGTTCTTTACCACTAGCACCACCTGGGAAGCCCATATTACCCTTCATATAAGAGGAATTCATTCAAAATTATTTTACCAATATGTTGATAGCATCACTAATGGATAATATTAATTTAAAAATTAAAAAAAACATAAGTAATATTGGATAAATTATCTATTATAAAAAAACACATCCTCTTTTTCTTTAAAGAACATAAAAAGAGAGACAACTTTGAAAATGTAAAGTACATTTAAATTATTTTTCTAAGATTTTATCTGTAATATTGCTGTGTAATCATCATACTAAGGAAAATTTTTAAATTAATTTCTAATTATATCATAATTGTCCTTTAAATAGAACAAACTCTCCCTGCTTTCTTGAATGTTTTTCTTTCTGTGTATGCCTTAAATATGTATTCCTTAAGAATTATCTTGAAAATACTGCCTCTAAAAATGCTTTTTGACTTCTTCAAGAATAATTAAACAGGGTCTTAATTTTTAAATTGAATTAAGACCAAACTGTCATAAGCTAGAGACTGATTTATATTGAGTCTCACCTGAAAGGTAGAGCAAAAATGGAAATGAAATAAACACAGGCAGTATTATTTTTTAATAATCTATAATCTTTTAACCCTTATTTTCTATGTAATTATGGTCAAGTTATTCTCTCTGAACTTCTTCCTCATCTTGATTTAGAAAAAGAAGGTTATTACTGTCTAGAGTTCTTGTGATAATTAAATGAGTTAGTACCACTAGCACCACTGGAAAACCCAAATATTACTTAAAACACTAATAATTCTGAGATATGTTGTTGCTGTTCAGTCACTCAGTCATGTCCAACTCTTTAAGACCCCATGGGCTGCAGCACACCAGGCCTCCCTGTTCATCATCAGCTCTCATAGGGTGCTCAAACTCTTGTCCATTGTCAGTGAAGCCATCCAACCACTTCATCCTCTGTCATCCCCTTCTCCTCCTGCCTTCAATCTTTCCCAGCATCAGGGTCTTTTTCAATGAGTCGGTTCTTCACATCAGGTAGCCCAAGTATTGGAATTTCATTTTCAGCATCGGTCCTTCCAATGAATATTCAGGACTGATTTCCTTTAGAATTGACTGGTTTGATCGCTTTGCAATCCAAGGGACTCTCAAGAGTCTTCTCCAACACTACAGTTCGAAAGCATCATTTCTTTGGTTCTCAGCCTTCTTTAGAGTCCAACTCTCACATCCATACATGACTACTGAACAAAACATATCTTTGACTATATGGACTTGTGTCAGCAAAGTAATGTCTCTGCTTTTTAATATGCTGTCTAGGTTTGTCATAATTTTTCTCGCAAGGAGCAAGTGCATTTTAATTTCATGGCTACAGTCACCATCTGCAGTGAATTTGGTGCCCAAGAAGACAAAGTCTGTCACTGTTTCCATTGTTTCCCCATCTATTTGCCATGAAGTGATAGGACCAGATGCCATGATCTTAGTTTTCTGAATGTTGAGTTTTGAGCCAGCTTTTTCACTCTTCTCTTTCATTTTCATCAAGAGGCTCTTTCGTTTCTCTTCACTTGCTGCCATAAAGGTTGTGTCATCTGCATATCTGAGGTTATTGATATTTCTCCTAGCAATAATCCTGAGAGATGTAACAATAAAATATCTCTGTGTCACCTTTCTGCATAACTATAAGAGATACTAAGAGCTTTGGCAACATTAAATAACCTGTTAAATATTAACAAGATTAATAAAAATATTAATCTTAGCAATATTTATTTATTGAACAATAGGATGCAAGTTTCAATATTTATTATTCAGTTAACATTGGATATCCCTGAGTCTTGTCCAACACTTATATAGTGTTATGAACTGAAAGCTTTTATCCCTCCAATATTCATATTTTGAAATCCTAACCTGCTGGTTGTGACAACATTTGGATATAGAGCCTTTATGGAAATGGAGTAACTAATGTTAAATGAAAGTAACTAAGGTTAAGTGACAGCTTCCCAAGTGACTCAGTGGTAAAGAATATGCCTGCAATGCAGAAGATCGAGGAGATGTTGGTTTGATCCCTTTCAGGAAGATCCCCTGGAGAACGGAATGGCAACTGACTCCAGTATTCTTGCTGGGAAAATCCCAAAGACAGAAGAACCTAGCAGGCTATGATCCATTGGGGTCACAAAGAGTTGGACACAAGTAAAGCAACTGAGCAGTATTGTATAAAGTTAAATGGAGCTTCCCAGATGGCACAGTGGTAAAGAATATGCCTACCAATACAGGAGACAGATTCTATCCCTGAGTCAGAAAGATCCCCTGGAGAAGAAAATGGCAACCCACTCCAGTGTTCTTGCCTGGAAAAGTCTATGGGCAGAGGAGACTGGCAGGCTACAGTCCACAGAGTCACAAAGAGTCGGACATGACTGAGACTGAGGACAAACTCAAGGTTAAATGAGATCATATGGATGGTGCCCCAGTCCAGTAGGATTATTGCCTTTTAAGAAAAAGGATTACTATGCTTTTGAGTGTACACCATATACCTGAGAGGAGCTTATCTGTGTGTGTGTGTGTGTGTGTGTGTGTGTGTGTGTGACACATACACACGTATGTACACACAGAAAAGGGGAAGTCGGGAAGCAACAAGAAGGCAACTGTCTGCAAGCAAGAAAAAAGGAATTCACGTCAGAAACTGGATTGTTCAAGGATCATAATCTGGGATTTCTAATCTCCAGAACTGTGAAAAATAAATTTCTATTGGCACCCAGTAGACTAAGACACATACTAATGATAATTTTTAATACAATCCTTATAGTATTACTGATTATGCTATTATATGTCATATTACTTATAATATTTCATTAGTCATATTGTAGAAAACTGAAAATAAGCAAAAGAGTTTTAAAAATATTAAGCACATATTCTGAATTCCTATATGCCTACATACTACTATAGAAGCAATATTTGGCTTACAGTAGATTTTCCCTTAAAGAAAATTGCAGCTTTATTAGGCAGAAAAGACATAAACAAGTTGAAATTACAGGCCAGTGTAAAACTAAAATTAAGATTTGGAAAATTTTGATGTAGGTAGTCTGCCATAGGTATACATAAACCCATTTCTATATTTTTATCCACGATTCATAGTTTTTAATCTCTATTCATTATAGCTAAATATTCACAGGCTAACAAATTTGTGTGGTTCCTTTATTGCTCTTATTGCTATTGAGGAAAGTGATCTGATTTAACAGTGGTAGAAGGTTCTGAAAAACTTAACTTTCTGGGTTTTTGCATTTTATTTGAGCTGACAGAAGGAAATAACACTTATTCCAACAATATTGCCAATATTAATATTGGCAAAATTTCATCATTGTGGCCAATAAGTAACACCTGCCTACCTCTTATATGTGTAAGTGCTATTCAAAGGGATAATATAAATGGGCAGATTCATCACACTAATCACAAACATTGACATGTTTAGGACTGAAATCCAAGTGGTCTAGGAGAGCAAGAAAAATTTGCCCTAGTTTGAAGGTGAACTAATCAAAGATAAAGTAAAAGAAAGACAAAGGCACCAAAGGATGGATAATCAAGACAAGTCTGGGGATAGTCTTCAAAGATAATTTTAATAAGAAATATTAATTTTAACAGTATCTTTTATTTGCCCTAAATGCCTCCCCTGTGTCTCCACCCCCAGACCCCAGTAATAATTAGTTTTTAGATACAAAAGAAAATGTTTGTTTCTGATAACTTTTTTTTTTCATTTATTTTTATTAGTTGGAGGCTAATTACTTTACAATATTGTAGTGGTTTTTGCCATACATTGACATGAATCAGTCATAACTTTTTAAAAATCTACTCAATGCTCAGAGTCTGAATACTTAAGTCTGAAAATTGTTGTGTTTGTTCACAAATGCAATTATTTGAGTCATAAGAATAAAATTAAGAACTTGGCTTTTAAATGTGGAAAACTCAATTCTAATCACAGTCTTAAGTGTTACTGATGTGTGCCTGAAAACCTGTAAGTTCAACAAGATGAAGAAATAGTGCTTGATGCCCCAGTCTTCTTCCTTTGAAGTCCATTCCCTATGCTCTTGGCTCAGATCAGTTCTATTTTGATTAGCTTCTGGGAATCCTTTCCTAGTTCTACTTCATTATAAAGAATATTTATAGTTTTATAGCTACAGTTATAGGTATAAAAGCTAAAAGCAGTATTTTAACATTTTTATTTCTAAGATTTCCATATTGGTCCTATTTCTTTTATAGTTGCCTATTAGTGTTTTATGGCTATCTTAGCATCTCAATTTAAAATTAAAATTTAAGAGTTCATTTTTCCCTTTATTCCCTATACAACCCCTTTATCCATCAGACTTTAGGTGTTCATTCTTCCTGGACTTTTTATTTCATGATTTCGGTTTTGTAAAGACTATCTTGGTCCTTAGCTGATTATTCAAATTTATATATACGGAACAATGCTGATCAGAACAGAAAGTTTTTGTGTTTCTAGTTCAGCTGTGCAAGTCACTCACTGCTTGCATTCTCGCCTTATTGCTGATTCTGTACACACTGATTCTGCTCTTGCTTCAGAACTTTTGCACTAATAGTTTTCCTTTGACTAGAATGTTCTTCCTCTGCATGGCTTTCCTCTTCTATTTTTTTAGGTTTCTGTTCAAAATCACCTTCTCAGGAGGCCCTTCTCGGCCAGACTCCTTAACACTACAGCACCATTTAATTGGTAGGCTCCCTCTCCTGCTTTAATTTTCTTTCTCTCACTTCATATTGAATAGTATGTAATTAGAGTATTTCAATTGAGTTTCATGTATTTCCCTAGTAAGAATGTAAAATGGAAGGTCCATAGGCCAAGAACTTTGTCATATTCCCTGTTTAGAATACTCTCTGATGCCTATTAGGCATTTATTGTTGTTGTTCTGTTGCTAAGTCCTGTCCAACCCTTTGCAACCCCATGGACTGCAGCAAACCAAGCTTTCCTGTCTGTCCTTCACTCTCTCCCAGAGTTTGCACAAATGGACTTAAATGCCCATTGAGTCGGTAATGCCATCTCATCCTCTGCTGCCCCTTTCTCGTTTTGCCTCAGTCTTTCCCAGCATCAGGGTCTTTTCCAATGAGTCAGCTCTACACTTCAGGAGGCCAAAGTATTGGAGTTTCAGCATCAGTCCTTAAAGTGAATATTCAAGGTTGAGTTCCTTTATGTTTGACTGTTTTGATCTCCTTGCAGTCTAATAAGGCATTTAGTAAATATTAGTTTAGAGCTTCCCAGGTGGCACAGTGGTAAAGAATCCACCTGCAATGCAAGAGACACAAGAGATGCAGGTTCGATCCCTGGATTGGGAAGATCTCCTGGAACAGGAAATGACAACCCATTACAATATTCTTACATGGAAAATTCTGTGGACAGAGGAGGCTGGTGGGGTACAGTCTAGGGGGTCGCAAAGGGTTGGACATGACTGAGTACACACACACAAATATTTATTTATTGAATAAATTACAAATACATGCTGCTGTTTCCCCTTGTTTGCCCCCCAACACACACACACACACACATTGAATGAGAAAGCTGAACCCTGGGCTGTATAAATACCTGGAGCTAGTCAAGAAGCAAGTTTTTCTTTCTGAAACTTGGTTGGGGAGAGGACAGACTAGCCCAGACTCTCTTTCATTGGGAGAGTAAGGAGGGCACGGTTAGAGCTCCGCTATCCGTTTCTTCCTTTCTGCTCCCTTTGTGGTAGTATAGAAATACCTCAAATCTGCCCCTCTACTACAAGTCAGGGCTTCACAAGTGGTGCAGTGGTAAAGAACCCATTGCAAGAGATGTAAGAGATGCGGGTTCAATTCCTGGGTCAGGAAGATTCCCTGGAGGAGGAAATGGCCAGCCACTCCAGTATTCTTGCCTGGAAAATTCCATAGACAGAAGTGCCTGGCAGACTACAGTCCATGGGGTCACCGAGTTGGATGCAACTGAGTAAGTGAGCACACAAACACTAGTAAAAGTTAGGAAAAACTCTTTTTATTTGTTTGTTTAGAAATCAATTTCAAGGCTATGCTGGGAGCACATGCTATGACCAGCTTTCTGACACACATGAAAAGGCAAAGGATTCAGTCTCATTTGTTTTACAAATGGTCTTTTTGTTAATTATCATAAATATGTGATTCAAAACTCCTTACTTCTATCCATACCAGCTAGCTTTGTGCAAGGCTTTCTGAATCTCCTCGAAGGAGATGTTCCCATGTAGCCTTCTGGCAATGCTTTGAGAAATGATAATTAAATAAGATGAACAATTCCATGATATGTGCTGTTTCAATATCATTTTCTTAGCATTTTAAAGAGCTTTGAAAAAAAATAAAATAAAGAGCTTTGATGGGGAGGGGGAAAGAGGTATGCCCAGTCTCCCATGTAGGTCCTCAAATGATATTTCAATTAGGAGACTTTCAAGAGCTTATGTTTTCACCTAAATTCTCCTATGTACTGCCCTTGTTTAGTCCTGTTATGTCTGATTCTTTTGCGATGCTCTGGACTCTAGCCTGCCAATCTCCTCTGTCCATGGGATTTCCCAGGCAAGAATAATGGAGTGGGTTGCTATGCCCTTCTTCAGGAGCTCTTCCTAACCCAGGGATCAAACCCATGTCTCTTGTGTCTCCTGCATTGTCAAGCATCTTCTTTATCACTGAGCCATCAAAGCAGCTCTCTCTTATGGATGCTCGGAAACTATTTCAGAATTAATAGATTTATTGAGGTTTCTCTGCTTCCCGTATTAGATTTCCAAATTCTTCCTGTATTAACAAGACACAGGCAGTAAGAAAAATTCAAGCTAAGCTTTAAAAAGGAATTGCCGCTTCTATAAACAAACAAACAAATTAAAAAGAAAAAATTAAGCCAGCAGAATGAAAGCAAACAGTACTCAAACTCAAACATCTTCACAGCTTGGCCTCTCCCTCAAAATCCAAAAACCCAACACACGTTTCAGAGGCACAAACATCTCCTGAAATCCTTTATAGGCCCTACCCACAAAACTTAGGAAACTTCCCTGCAAGCATAAATCAAATTTGTGAGTCATTATAGCTAGAAAGGAGAGGGGAAAATGCATTTTGTCTCATCCCCTCCAGGTTGAAATATGTTGTTTTTCTTGCTTTAATGATCTAACTAATCCTGTAAACTTAATTCAACAATAAGTTTAGTGGGCTCAGTTATTCAGGTTGCCTTTTTTCTTTCTCTCTCTCTTTGATTTTTTGTTAAGTTTTCCTCATTCTTTTGTACTGCTGTAGTCTTTGAGGAAGTGAAGGTAGCACGCATGGTAGAAATGGTGCCAATACTCTTTAAATTCCAGTAATTGCCATGGACAAAGAAATACCCGCATGTTAGGGGCAGTAGAAAATGTGCCATTTTTCAGGTCCATTCATTCCCACATTGATTCACTCTCCTACAGTTGGACTATACAGATCCTGGCCCTTGAAGGTGGGAGATGAAAAATGTGGCATTTACATAGTTTTGGAGCTTCTGCTCAAATGTAGGTATTGTTTAGTCAGTATGTTCTAAGAGAGGCTTTCTTTTAAAAACCTTTTCTGCCTCATTTTTCTTCCCCCTTGGGAGAAAATAGAGCTGAAAAAACATGAAAATTTAAGAGGTCAGGAGCTAGCAGCTGTTAAGCCAGCAACACAATTTTTATAGCAATGAGCAACAAAATATCTGTTTCCTGGTTTATTTTATTAGTTAGATACTATTTTCATAATTGAAAAGAAAAAAAATGATTACAAATACCATAGAGACTTAAAGGTTATAAAAATTAACATACTTATTTTTATCACATTTCCAGAATTTAAGAGCCCTCAACCCTAAAATCAAATCAGTCATAAGCTAGACATGATAGATTAGCAATAAACATCAGGTAATAAAATATGATTAATCAATGTAATAGCAAAATATAAATTAAATAGGATAGTTGACTCCTATATAATGAGATTTCTTTTAACCTTACAACCAAATGATCAAATAATTTAGATAATCCCAAATTGTTTTAGTTTTTTGAGTTTGAAAGAGCTGGTATGATTCCCAAGTTGATCACTTACTGAGCTGTGTCATCTCCATGTATTAATTTTCTCATTAAAAAATGTAATTATGAAACTTACCTCAGAGAGTATTATCTGAATTAAATGAGATAATGTATGTACATCATGCAATAGTAGCTAAAGTGCCTATTCTACAGTAATAAAGGTCACAAGTAAGTTTCAAAAGACCCAGGTTTGAGTGTTAACTGAGACACTTTCCAATTTTGAGTCTTTTTAAGTTTATTGACCCTGAATTTTAATACCTCTAATATTTTTTCTTCATAAAATTAATGCTAAAGTTGTAGATATTTTTATGAGGATTAAATTAATGAACTTAATTCTTTTATTGAAATGATTTTTATTTGAGATGTTAACAGTTGACCCAAAACACACTTGTCCACATTAAACTGAATCTAGCAGTTTTACCAAAATTTTACACACAGAGTAATTTAACACACATGAAAATCAGTTCTATCCAAAGGTAAAATTATAGCCCTTCTATTCTACTCTCTGAGTACTACTAAAAAGAAGGGAACAAATCACCAAAAGGATCCCCTTTCTAGTTCCAAGTCTTGTATCTTTAGCTAAAAAGTAGGTTGACACTTTTTTTGAAAGATTTTTTAAAGAAGCAATGAAAAGAGACAAAATAAATTATATAGCTAAGGAAAAAGACATAGAAGAAATTTAACTCATTGGGACTAATTTTGGTGTATCCACTGCTTTTAAAAGAGATTACTTCTGGAAAATATGACTCCAAGTCCCAAAAGGATTGTTTTTATTTATTTTAGTGTTTTGCAGCATGTTGGGTTAGTTTGTTTAAGATAGTGTTTCCTTATTTTTCTCAAAGTCTAGTTACAGAGTCTGAGATTACTATAGAAAAAAGTATATAATTACTCATACTTTACTTCTTTTTGTTCATTGATATGATTAATAAAACATTTACAGTTGTTATTTTCTTAAAGTCAAATGAACATATCTTGACAGTAGATGTAATTATTCAAGTAGGAATACTAATAGGTGGCTCAGTGGTGAAGACTCCACCTGCAATGCAAGAAAGGTGACTCAGGTTTGATTCCTGGGTTGGGAAGATCCCCTGCAGGAAGAAATGGCAACCCACTCCAATATTCTTGCCTGAAAAATCTCATGGACAGAGGAGCCTGTCAAGCTACAGTCCATGGGCTATCAAAGAGCCTCAGATACAAGTAAGCACACATACCTGCATACTAATTAACAAAACAAAAAATTTCCAAGGACTACACTTGATTGAAGTTGGTTTTTTTTTTTTCCATATTTACAATCACATTTTTAGAAATAACTGGCTTGCCAAATTACTTTTATTTCTCATCTCATATTAAAAGTTCCATTTGCATATTTTTCACATTAAGAAGAAATCCAAATTATTTTGAATTGGCTGTTGTGTTGCAGGTTCATGAATACACTACTTATTAGTAAAGCTGCTATATGAATAAGCCTAAAGGAAAGTATTAAAAATCCTTGGGGACTTTAGCCAAAGTTT